>NC_071469.1:32387798-33587798 GCF_028500815.1 Rissa tridactyla | reverse complement strand
GCATTTTTCAGTACCTTAAAAAGATACGCCATGCCTCAGGGTAGTAATTCCACATATGTTTGTTCTCTTATCTCCAGCATTTTGTAAATGTTTTGCAGAAACTTGGTCCACAATAGCTGAATAAATTAAAGAACTTGAAAGTATAGATTTTTCTGCCACTACTTCCACTAGTAGCAACCTCAACTGTGCAAACACATAATGGTTCGAGTACACATTACATTTGCTAACATTTCAAAATGAAATAAGCAATTAAAAGAAAAAGTAAGTCTGCCTTAAAATTAAAATTTTGTAAGTCTGCCTAAGTAAGCACATTTCCCCACCAGCTCCTGCTGGACTTCCAGGTGCTCAAAAAGAGAACCAACTTAAACAAGAAAACTTCCATTTCCCCATTACCAATCTACTGACCATCTACACTGTCTATGCTTTGTATATAACCCCTTCGTAAAAGGCTGATATTTAAAATATTTTGACTAGTACAGTAATTCAAGAAAGGAAGCCCCCTACTTGAAATTCTCTTAACACCTATTTTATCGGTCTCGCCCAATCTACCAGGGATGAAGTCTTTCAAAAGGCCATTAACTCACTGCCTTAAAATTCTGCACCAATGTTTTCTGTGAAGAATCTTGCAAGAATCGCTTCAATTTTATCTCACGCACAAAGCCCTGACCAAAACAAAGGGTACTTGATGATACTACCAATACTTTAATAGAAAAAATGACAGACTACTAAATAGTGGCAAAGACAGTGTATGAGTTATACAGACCTGCCTGGACTACTCAGAGGCATGTGCTCATTTAAACAAAATGTGTTTTAACACACAAAAATTACAGATCTTAGCCTAGGTCAAGCCATCAAGCCATGCCTAAGGAGCGAGCAATCATATCCTGGAAAGCAACTCTGAAGATAAATAACTAAAACCACACTTCCTGTACAATGTTTTGGAAACATGTGACTAAATTTGGGATGTATAACCCGTAACAGTTAAGTTAAATGTACTACTATAAATAGCATAGATGAATCTAACACTGGAAAATATTTCCAAAAAACTTGGAAACTGAAGAATTGGAGCCTGGGGGAAGATCAGGAGCTGACAAGACACTTGTATGCAACCACATTCACAGCAACAAGGGTATTGGCTTTTAATTCAATCGGAAAAGGTACACTGACTGCCCACCACAGAATGCAGAAGTCTGGCCAATTCAAACAGAAAAGGACAACCAAATTTCACCAACAAAAGGCAACTAGGCAGCAGACTAAATAGTGAAACATGGGATAAAATTAGGTAGGATGCCCTATTGGAAGCATTACTACACATTATGCTTGTATCAAACCAGATGTTCAATTCAGTAAAACCAGGTAAAATGTAGGGGCCTATGACACAGAGGATGTCAATTTAGATGACGTAATCTTCCCGTCCGGCCTTTGCAACCATTAAGATTCTCAACATGACTAGACAAGGCTAATTAATCTCCATAATACCCGTGACAATGAGGCCATAATTCCCATATTACAAAGAGCAACCAGAAAGACATTAGCGTGTTAAAATTCTTACCATTGCAAAAAACCCAACCAGCCTTAAAAATCAGAAATAGTTCTGAACATTACACTGTAACAAGAGAGCTCCCTGAAAAACACAGCACGCACCCGTACTTCCATCTCAGAAAAGCACTCCATAGGATGCTGAAGATCCCACTATACTGGAGTCATTGCAGAGTGAATGACTGCAGTGCTGGCATTTCACTGCTGCCAGACCCTTTGCCTTCATGAAATGGAAAAAAAAAAAGTTGGTAGGAATCACGAGTCTTGCCATTGTAAAGCTTATAAAATTTCATTTATTGAGAGAGATGTCTGCATTAGTCCAAACCAATAATTCACCAAGAACATACGCTTTGCATAGTTTCAAATAGTAGTCTATTGTTGACAGCAATACTTGGCCTAATTTACTCATGGCTGCACTCCAGCACAAAACCATAACAATGGCCTGAGTTGTTTTTTTTTTTCCCCTTAAAATAACAAAACGAACAAATCTGCAGGACACACAACATGTAAACCACCTTAATACAGACAGAGTTGCCCTTTCAGCCTGTTAAGTTTTCTCACAATTGTTAGATCTGTCAAAGGGCACTTTACCACTGTCTGAATTACAAAGATGTTTTTAAAGACAGCCCAAACTTTAAAAATAGGCCTGAAAACCACCACTTTGGATTCCTATCCCTCTCTCTACAAGAAAAATTGTGTTTATATCGTATTTTGATTTACTGAAGTTATACCACAATACTGATAAACACGGGAGCCTGTAGTTTTAAGTCATCAGGTGAAGGTAAAGCTAAACTGTTCCACATTATCCTACCACAGTCTCATTAGCTCACATCAACAGAGTCTTTGATTCACTACAGTTTCTTCTTACGCTTATTATTACATGTTAGCAAATACAAGGTAGAGATATAGTAGTGAATATATACTTGAAGAAAAAGAATGTTTAATGTAAATTGAAATAAACCTATTTGATCTAAAAAAATAAATGTAAAGGATTTCCATTTTACACATTAGAATCCTAAATTCTGATCCTTTGTATAATTTTTGGGTTTTATTTTTCAAATAAGCTGATAACTCTTGATAATTCAATGCTAACCAAATCTGCTAATGCTAAATATACTGAAGTGACTTAGGGCACAGCCGAAGGGGAATATACGCTTTCTCCTTCTGAGCATTAATAAGGCCTATTTCCTCTGTTCAGTGTAAAAAAGTTTTTGCTCAGGTTTTACTTCACTTGTTCTACTACTGTGTCGCTCTACAAGTTTTCTTTGTAATTAAGGAAAATAATTAAGTAAAAACTTCCTTACTAAATACTTTTACTCTGGCAGATAGGAAAAGGAAATAACAACACAAAGCCCATATCTGAGGAGTTTCATTTTATTTCACCAAAAATGAAGTGAAAGAATCAGGGCAAAGAAGATAAATTGAAACACCTATGCTGAAAAAGGCTATATTAATAATGCGAGACTGTAACTAACAACCTCTACATTGCCTTTGAAATTACTTGTAACAATTTGAACACTAAAAATATCATTTCAACTATGTTTATATAAAACGCATACTTAAAACTCCTGTTAAAGTTGACTTAGTAGCACACAGTTTAACTACAATTTGGGCCTAACACTTATAATAACAAGTTTAGCTGCTTTACTCCAATTCAACTACTTAACAGACCCATTTCTGTTAACTCATTAAGGTTCTGCAGTTCAGGCTACTGGCTTCTACTGCTGGTAAAATGTGAGCCATTCTTCATGCTAAGTGACTAACAGTGACTGTGACTCATTATCACCAGAAGATGAATATGCCGCTGATTTCTGCAATGCTAACATATGAGTAACACTAAAAATAACTGAATCAGATGTAATATGTAAATCTGGGGGAGAAGTAAAGAAAGATCAACTATTTGGCACCACTACCTGTTATTGGCTGCATACCCTGCAATCTGTTGTGATGCTGCTAGAACTCTGCCAGAATGCTAGGAAACACACCACCATACATTTATGCCTACTTCCGTTTTTCTGATTTGATCTGAAATGCTAGTTTCAATATCCATTACTCTTGTACAGAAACAATTTATTAGCTTTAAAATAGTTCCTTGAGAATACGTTTGCAAAGTAACCCTATTACTTTACTGCAATAATGAAGTACAAGATTTTGAATACATCATTTCAATGCCTTTTTTTTTTTTTTGCCTTTTTTCTTTTTCTCCAATTTTGTGATCTTTCTTTGCTAAGTGAGACTGAGTATTGCCCTTAATAAATCAGTCTGGAAACAGCATTGTGCTTTTAGGGAAAATGCATACCATTCATGTCAATATTTTTCATGTGTCTGTTTCATAGCTTTGCCAGTCCTCATCATACACAGCTTTTAATCACCAGATGTACTTCACTAAAATGATGAGCTTTTTCTTAGCTTACATCATAAGAGCAAATAATTTCTTATGTAAAAGTGGACTAATACTTAAAGTCACTCTAACTGATCCCTGAAAAACACCACATTTCATTCTCCAAGAAATCGACTGTTTTAAGATTCTACCTTCCACCTTCCAGTTGTTGAATTCCACAGATGAAAAATTTCTTAAAGTTTTCTTAGTTAACATAATTAATAGCAATAAACAATCCCAAGATCTTGAATTAACATCTGCACAACATACAAAAGTTTGGGAATGCTCTTGTTGTTTAACAGAAGAAAAAATGTTCTGAAGTCTAGAGGTTGGTTTTCTTACCAACAGGAAAAAAAAGGCCACATTACAAGTCTGACATACACTGAAACCATTTTCAAAAAGTATTTGGCAACACTTCTGTCACATAGTATATCTCCTATTTAGGCAAGCAACAACTCCTTTAAAAACATTGCTGAAAAGCAACTTTAAAATATTATCAAAGATTATTTTAGTTACAGTCTCTCAGCATGTGACAGTTTTGGCTACTTGTACTGTCATTGTGAAAGATCTTAAAAAAAAAAAAAAAACAACTTTTCGAGACACCATCTATTTCTTACGGAGAGTTTAAAAATTAAGCCAGTTACTTTGAAATGCAGGCTGTAATACCACAGGCACCTGAGACAATCCACTGAGTAGTTCTCCACTGAAGAATGTATACCTTTCTCTGCTTCTCCCATATTTCCAGTTAAGCAGTTCCACCTGTCGTGCTAAGACACCTCTATAACCTGCTGTAATTCACTGTAACAGCAGAAAACTAGCCAGCTTCTTCAGAGGGTTTAAAGAGCAACTTGATCTTTTAGTGAATTAGAGGAGTTCAGTAAGCCCTAAGGCTGGTATGAACCAAGAATATGGTTGGGAGGAATAAAAATAGCAAGTATGATAAATAGGAAGAAGTAGCTCTCCTTTTGAAGGTAATGAGCTACTATGTCAGCTCACCAAATACCGTGGAACCGTATCTTCAATTTATTCACAGTGCCAATTAAAAGGAGCAGTTTTAACTTTACTGTAAAATCACTTGAACAGGCAGGGAACCTTCATAACTTCTTCCCAATTTACACTTGATTCTCTTCTGTTTGTCTTTTGAGGGAAGCTTACAAGAGCAAAAGAGATCAACAACTTAGAAGACCAGTAAAATTAAATTATACCAAGTCTCAAAACAAAAATTAAAATGCCAAATAATATTTTAAATGTTTCTTCTTTTAGACATAAAAACTAATTTTAAAACCACAACACTGCAATAACAGAGCATTCATTACCTATACTATAAGAAAGAAAAGCACTTGGACTATTTAATTCATTTATATTGAGATTAAAGTCTGTTCTAAATAAAATGCATAAAACCCACAATTTGTTTATACTTTTAAAGTTGACATTTCATTCCCAATTCTCCAATAACCAGAACACATCCTTACAAATGCTTAAGCCCAAACTTCTGTTCTATATTGAATATAATGAAGCAGGAAGGTCACCCAGACTTGTCAGAAAAATTCATTCTTAACTATCAAATTCTTTTCTACAGCAATAAATTAAGAAGTCAGTAAAACAGCTTTTCTGAGGCTGAAAACAATGCTCCACCAGTATCAGTACTACGAGGGACAGATAGGGAAGTCGAATGCATCTCCCTACAGTAATTATCTTTCAATTCACAATTTACCCGTAAGATCATTAAGGCCAAGATCAGGCAATTTCAAATTCTAAAGCAGTGCACAAAACTCTTCTCACTGTTACATACCGACTACAAATCCAAGACATAAGCTCAAAAACTGTTCTCTTCTTCAGGACTACAATACTAAACACTGTAACAAACAGCTACCTTAAATGCTTCTAAACCCACACTCCTAAGCAGCAGGATGTTATCAGAAAGACACTAGACATACTCTGAGATGAAAAGAAAGTGAGAGTAATGAAAAAAAAGAAGGAAAAGAGGAGAGATGCACAGGTGTTAAAATAAGAACTGGGGAAACAAGCAAATAAAAAAACCCAACAAATACCAAAAAAAATGTAAGAGTTGTCAAATTTACAAGTTGTGATTGTTTACACTTTTGCTACCTTCTTTCCATACTACTTGTGGGCCCTCACAGGAAGCAGTGCAACACATGCACAGCAACATGATGAAGCAACAGAAGTGGTTACATCAGCATTTTGTGCTGTGAGAAATACAAAAAGGAGTGAGAGCAGGAACTGCACTATATGAAGTGTACAAATGCAGCTGAAGAGGGTGGCATGAACAGCAACATTCTTCAAAGAAGGGGCAAAATATTTGTATGAACAAGGGTTAGTATTTGTGATTTTTGTTTGGATTTGCAGAGCTCAAAAAAACCTACTATACCTCTTGAGAAAAGTGCTGCAAGGGTACGGATGCTTAAATATATGTCAGTAATCATTATAGTTTTAATGTTAAAAAAAAAGTTTTCTCTACCATTGGAAAAAAAAAAAAAAAAAAAAAGAGAAACACAAACAACACCCCCCCCCAACACTTCCACATTACAATTCTGAATACATTTCTTTAAATTTAACAATCAGATGATGTGTCAGAACCAGCACTGTGGATCACTCACAAGACCCTACATTTTTAATCAGACAACAGTACTTCACACAACATTAACAGAAACTCTTCATTTCAGTGATCTACACTCAAGTTCAGCCTGTAAAAACATTTCTTAGGCTGAAAGTTTCTAGGAATGTTAAACGTCATATACGGCTACCATGAGAGGAAAATAACATTCCATAAACGAAAGCCAAAACTACTTACGTTTCAAAACAGCGATCCACGTTGTCTGACATCAGAAGTAGCATGCATAGCTGTTCCAGTGCTATGAGCTGCATATCCCTTTCATCTCCCTGCCCCATCTGCAGCCATTCCAGCAACGTGTCTGGGTCCACATCTGCCATGTTTCTTTTTTTTTTTTTAAAAAAAAAAAAAAGCCGCCTCCACTTAAATTAAAAAGTACCAAAAATATCCTTTAATTGTTCAAGCCAGACTAACTTGAGCACAATTAATATTTCTCTTCAGTCAGCCCCAGGCTTTTGCAGTTTTCACCTGAAAAGAAAAAGTAAAAAAAAAAAAAAAAAGAAATTATTATCACCACAATATTGTCTTAAAACTTTTGGGATTTGCTCCTCTCTAAAATGTATAGCACATTTCTGGGCTGACATTAAGAAAACTTCCACATATTTGAACTGCTTCTTTTTTTTTTTTTTTTTCCAAGCTTTATACATGAGTAAACACTAATGAGTTTGTTCTGTTTCACTGGAAATAAATCTCTAGTTCCAGCTGACGATCAAGCAAGACTTAGAGCCAACTCTTACTTACAGGATAACTCAAAATTAAAACTTAAGTAAAAAAAACTGTGCTTAACCCTTTCGTGTATCACTTTATAATAAAGTGTCCATTTTTCTGAAAGATTAATGACCTCCTCACTAAAGTATTAAAATAGAGAGAGACATCAAATGTCACATTTTAAACACAAACCCACAAAACAAAAAAATTGAGATGTACAACTAAAGAACTGAAGAATCTTTACAAAAGTTTAATTAATCCTTCACCTTTTAAAACAGCACCCAAACATAAGGAAAATAAGCTTTTTAAGTCAAAGGATAAAAAAGAGAATTTAAGAATCACTTGCACTTTCAAGAGTTAGGGGTTTGTCGTTCTGTTTGGGTTTGGTGTTTTTTCTTTTTAGAAAAAAAAAGTATCTAATTCATAGCTTCTTTAAAAATGCAGTGAATAATTCAAATAATTCATGTACATATAAGGAAAAAAACATTACTTGCTGGCCCAATGCCATAGTCGTACATGCAAGCCGAAGACCAAAAAAGTCCCTTTAAAATATTAAGAGGTATTTTTGACCTATGTACTTGCTTTCTACTTTATGTTTTACTAACGAATAGTCAAATTCACTTCTCATGCCTGAGAACACAGCAAACATGACTATTTTCATACAAAAACTAAAACAAAGGTTACAAACCAATCTCTCCAATTAAACATATAAGAAAAAAAATGGCTATTTTTTAAAAATAGCTTATAAAATAAGAATTAGTTTACTGAACTCACAGGTAAATATGAAAAGCATGGACAGTGTCCCCACAAATTGTAGGGGCAGGGGGGGAGCTCGATCTGGACAAAGTCTGCCTACTTGTTTACTTTCTGCTAATGAGTTAATAGTTAAAAAATAACTCCACCAAGGGCACATCTACAAAAGTGAATCAGAAATTGGTACTAGATGGAGAAACATACACTGAATCAGCAGTGCTGTTTCACAATAGCTTTGTACTCAAAGATGTGGCAAAACAAAAGTATGACAGATGTGATTTTTTTATAACTTAGGACCATAATGACATTACAGATCACTCAGTTACTGCTTGCCACTTATATACTTTTGTTATTGCTGCAGTCTTGCTGTAAAAAAGAATTCAAACGTTACTAAATTCATATTCTATGCTTTAAACAATGCCTATGATCCTCCGAGCTGTTTACAGGCTGTTATTTCCTGTTCCAAGACTAAATAAAACTACTTTCAGCCAGTACAAATGGGATCGTATTGTAAGCATAGTATGTCTCCTTAACGCGACTAAATTATTAACTTCGGGGGGAAGGGGGGGGAGGTGAAGGCAACAGAAACAAGAAAATTAAGAGAGACAGTGAAAGTGGGGTAAGTTCAATACAGGCACCTGCTGTTCTTCCACCCCAGACGGGCTCTAACCGCACGGATACGAACCGCCGAGCAGAAAAGCGAGCCGGGCGCGGGGCCGGGGTTCCCAGGAGAGCCGCGCCAGGAAAGGGGCCAGGCCGCAGCCCAATTCACCCCCCGCCGCCCGGGCCTACACACACCGACACACGGAGGGGCCCCAGGCCAGCGCGGGGATTGGGGGCCCCCTCCCCGCACCCGGCCCCCCTGCGGAAGGGCAACCCCCTCCCCGCCGCCACCCCCGCGCACAGCCCGGCCGGCGGCCTGAGGGGGCTCCCGGCAGCGCCGCCCCGCTCGGCCTCTCGGCCCCCGCACGCAGATTTTCCGGCACCCGCCGCCGCCCCCCTCCACGGCCCCGCGCCGTAGCCGGGCCTCCCGGCCCACTCCCGCCGGGCCTGCCCACACCGACCTACCAGGCCCGGGCAGCGACGCTCGAGTTCCTGGCGAGCCGCAGGCCTCGCAGGGTGACCCGGCCTGGCGGCTCAGGAAAGGCACCGTCTCCCCAGCGGAAGCGGGCCCGCACCCCTCCCCGCCGCTCACGTCGATTTTCCGGAGCCCCTTCGCCAGAGCCGACCCCTCCTCAGCGCCGCGGGGAGACAGAGGGAGAGGCGCGACGGCGGCCCGAGCCCCGCAGCAGGCGGCAGCCAGCGGCATCCATGGCGCTCCGCCCGGCACGGGATTGGGTGGGAGGAGGGGAAGGCAGCCGCGCCGCGGCCCCAGGGGGAGGAGCTGGCGCCGGCCGAGCGGCCGCTGGGGGCGCTGCGGCAGCGGCGCGGCCGCTCTCCCCCCGGCAGCGCCGCTACTGCTCCTCCCCGGGCCTCAGCTGGTGGAGCCTCCGGGGCGCCAGGGGCTGGGCACAGCGGGGCCGGCGGCCTCCTGGGGCCAGAGGGGGCCCGCGCTGCCGCACCCGCTTCTGGGCGATGTGTCTGGCCGCAGCTCGGCTCTCTCCGCCTGAGGGGAGCCTCGGGGCCGGCTTCCCCCTCTCCGGGCCCCGCAAGGGCCCCCTCGGCCAGGCGCCAGCCTTGGGAGCGGGGTCGCGGCTCCCCGGGGTGCCCGGCCGACCTCCGCGGTGGCGAGCGGGCCGGGCAGGCCTCACCTCCCGCTCCCCTCCCAGGCTTGTGTGGCCTGTCCCTGGCTGCATGGGGATTACTTATTTTTATGGTTACAGGTCTTATTTCATGCCATATTCTAGTTATTTACTTAAATATTTTCTATATTTGGCGGGGGGGGGGCTTGCACCTTGCAGGCCCCACTCGCAAGCGCTTTGATCCACCTCCAGCACTCCCATTAAAGGGGCGATGGAGGGCGGATTTAAACATGGCAGCAGCGGGTCTTTGAGAGCAGGGTCTTTAGCTTGCCCTTGCCCTTGCCCTGTAGTGAATGCAAGACTCTGCGTAGCTTGGGACGCATTTTGCAGCGGGGTCACACATGCCCCGCCACACGTGCTACAACGTGCCTTGTGTATGATCCAAAAAATGAAGGCAGCAAATGGCTACAAATTCAAAATGAAGGACTAAAAGCAAAGGGTCTACAAAATAATTTCCTTCTCTGCAGGATGACATGCGTTTTTCCAAGGAATTTAAGCCTGTTATATAAGTGCAGTAAATAAGATTATTGTACATTTGAATGTCACTCCTACCTACCTCATAGACATTTCCTGTAATTAGGAGGCTAAAACGACACACTGAACAAAAAGGCAGTAGCAGTTATGCTTGGTTAAAACTTGCTGAACACAGAAATTTTTATTTTTTGATGTTGGTGTAATAACACCTCTAGAAAGTGTTATCTTTATTGCTGCAGGTTTTGTTGGGTTTTTTTTTTCCAGAACACAGGAACAGTATTTTCTTTGTCTCTATTTCTGATTTCTAAGGCAGCTTAGCCTTCCTGTCTTACCGTATTATGTCTCTCTTAACGGCCACTTGTTCCAGCCCTGCCAAGATTTACGTGTATATCCTTTGCCTATGCTTGTCCTTCAGAGGTCAGCAAGGCTTCTTATACGCTTAAAGTTAAAGACATGAGGCAGTAGGAAGACTGAGTCTGCAGTCTTTAAATTTAGAAGCTTGATCTTCTTTCACTTTCACTGATGCAGAAGCAGCAGCAGAATTAGGCCAAATTTATGAGAACTGCGTTTGCTGAGTGACCTGGCTCCTGTTGCATGATGCTACAACAGTTTCCTTTGCTTTTTACCGTAAGAGAGGTTTCCATTAAAGCAACGTTATGAATTCCATTAAAGCAACGTTATGAATTTCTTCTGAAGACCAATAACAAACGCTGGTTTTCAATTGTAAAGACCAAACATTCTGAAATCAAAACAGATCTTTTGCTCTTTTCACATAGTCTGCAGTTTCTGGTTCAAGTATCTTAGGACAGATGCATGGTTATCCATGGAGAAGATGAGGTTATCAAAATACAGATCAATTTAGGAACAAAATCAAAAGTTTAAGTATTGTACATGCAAAGAATACAAACTGTGGATTTTAAGTACTATGGAGTAGGCGTACAACACTTAAAATACTGGAAATAGCTTTCAGTGCTGTACTTACTTATTTCTAAATGGCTAAACATAAATACTTCCATGTCCTGTTGCATTAATTGTCCAATTTGATATATCTTGTAATTTTTTTTTATATTAAAGGAAGCGTATCAAGTAATGTATTATAGCTTTAGTAATGAATCAGGATTTTTTTTCTTTGTGATACATTTGTAATACTTAAGAGTGTGCTAGTGATTTTTGTTCCTCGTTACAAGTTTTATTCTCCTGAGAATGACTCTGAAAAAGAAGAAATAATCTGCTGACTAGACAATCTCTGCTTTATTGATTATATACTTCTTACAATATATATGTTGCTGGTCTGATTAATACTTTTTCCACTTCATGTGCCGACTGAGCAAATTATTTTCAGCGGTTGTCAGAGAGCACTCACTCCATGGAAACACATCACAGCAAGTGGTACCCCTCAAGTTACTGCATCAGCGTCCCTTTGTGCACGGCACCGAAACAGTCTAGGACTACCTCTTCAAAAGTGACTGCTCTCTAATACGTAATAAGAAGAAAATCACTGTCAAATAGGAGTACCATTAGTGGATAAGGAAGACCTAAGAATTGCCTCAGTCATTTTTACGGAATTACTTGCTTTCATTTGAATTTTCACGTGAACAATGTTTTGTTCAGACCCCCAGATTTCCAGCTTGTGGCTATCGTTTGGCTAGTGTTGGGCCTAAAGCATGTTGAGGAAGAAGGTCTTGCCGTGAATTAGTGCAGCCGGACGGGGAAGACAAGTAGTGCCGTGTGCTGCAGTGACAAGTGATGGAGGTTGACTGTCATAGTTTTGAAGAAAATGGTGCTGAGCCTTGTATGAAACCTGCAAAACCAACTACAGTTCCCCGTACTTGTATAATATGCATATTATTCATTCAGTTAGAAAATGACCTAAATTCTAACACCAGCTGACACGCACTTCGTGTATGACCTTGGCCTCATCCCTTAATCACTGCATGTCTCTGTTTCCTCCTTTATAAAAAAACAAGATAGTAATGCTGGACTCAGAAATGTCTTAGCATTTACGGAACTGTGAGTTGCTGAGGCACGTTACTATATTAGGACTTAAATAATGCTATAAAACAGAATTCCTCTTTATGACTACGCTTGAGCGTAGTCACTCGCACACATGTAAGTGACTGAGGATGCTTTTGGAAATTAGGTCACGTAGGGTCAACGCGAATTGACCTTTGTAGAGCATGATATTGACCAATGACTGGCATTTTTGCTGTGTATTTACCTGAAAATTAAAACTTGGCTTTAAAGGAGAAAACATCAATGCAATTAATGGCATAATATTATGTTGGGGACATACGGACCACAAAGAAAAGTGCCATGGAGGGTAGCAAGGGTCGGGGATTGGAGGGCTGCGGATGCAGAGAGCTTCTCAGATATGTTATGAAGGACACCCCACTTGAGACGGCTACTCCGAAAGATGACATTGCAGGTGTTCTCAAAAGGGTTTGGTTCTGTTTGAAAAGGATTTATGTCTGGCTAGAATTTTGCAAAATCTTCTCATGACAGAAAAAAACCCCAAATGTTTCTTCACTTACAGGTCAAAGGGAAATGATGTTTATTGCTGCCTTTATATTATATTCAGGCCAGTGTTTTCTATAGGGGTTTAGCTGATAGTAGAAGGAAAAATCTGTCACGGGTACTGTTGATGTCGCAGTGTGATAGTAAGGATTGTAAGCTTCAGATAGGAATGATCAGGCTCTTGTTAGAGAAAATACAAAACTCTAGCCCAAAATCACACTGAAATACACCTACAATTCAAACAAAGCAAGAAGTCTCAGATTCCTCTGTGTATTTTTAATTGATATGGAAGCTAGAACCTAGTATAATGGATGTTTTTGTTAGCCGTACTGCCTGCCTCTGTACATGTGCCAAGTTGATGTTTCCAAAAATATCACTCCTCTAGTGTAAATAGATCAGAGGGTGACATAAACAGACCCTGAACACCTCCACAAATTTAATTCAGTTGTTTATGCTAAAGGCCAGTCTTGTGCCCAGCCAAATAAAACAGTTAGGATATTTATGGATTATTTATCCTTTTGCTTTAACACTTTTTTTCTCTGCCACCCTCACAATAATGTAGTAGAAAACACCAAAATTTCCTACTCCCCCAGTATATGAGTAATTCCATACACATTTCATTTTCTTGATGAGTGTTATACTTTTAAAGAAAAATTTCATAAATGTTGACTACACATTCCAAAGCAAGGAGCTCAGATATTACCAAGGACAGGAACTTCCGTGCTGCATCAAGCAAAGTTTAGTTTTACAGAATTTGGCTATTTAAGCATATTGTTAAAAATATTTCCTTCCAGAAAACCTTTTTTTTATTTAAGTTTTATTTTATTTAAATCCTCCTGTGTTGTCGTGGGCTCTTCTTAGCCCCTTCACTGTTGCACGAGCCCAGGGAGCGCAAACACGGTGCCAGCCTCTTGACTGTCCAAAAGCCGGTGCCAGTTGCCACAGCCCTGGCAATCGCGGCACAGCTCCGTGCCCGCCACACGTGGCCTCGGGCCATCGGCTGTAGCAGGCGCTGGGGGGAGAGGTGGCCTCTCGGGGAGTCCTGGTGTCGCAATTGCAGGCGTTGATGTGGCGAGGGCATGACTAAGGTTGACGCGATGAATGCGCGAGTGGTGTGCTGGCGGGCGGCCGGTGTTTGTGGAGGCACAGGGCTGAGTCACTGCGCTGCGTGTCGGACTCCTCCTCAGGAGAGCCTCAGCTTCCTGCAAGGTTCTGGTCCTCGGAGCTGAGTGCATGGACGTGGAGGTGGACAGAAGGGCATGGTTTTCAGAACACTACGAATACTCGGGATTTACCTTTTCTTCTTTCTGAAACTACTGTGCACAGACATTATATACATATATCATATCTATAAAATCATATACATTATAGTGCTTTTTCCAAAGTAAACTCACCTATGTGGGTTTTTTGGGTTTTGTTTTTAAAGTATAAGTTTACTTTTTTGGTGCTCCAGGCTGGGGAGTGAGACGTAGGGACACTTTATATCACTTAACTCCTTTTACCTCAGTTTACCTTCAGCTATTTGGACATAAAATAGAAAGTAACCCGTCATCGCAGCCTGCCCTCACTCATGTCCCTTCCACCTCTGACTGCCAAAGGGAAAGCAAGGCAGAAATTAGGCAACACTTACCTATTTCAGGCTCTTAGCTGTACCTCGTCCACCAAGCTAACATAGGCAATGGCAATAAATCTCAATCTGAGACAACTGGGAAGATCAGTTACTCAGATCACAGTATTTCTTACTGGTTTTAGCGGCACAGACTGGGTTATAACTTTCTGCATCAGGAGATTCATCAAGATTTGGGATTTGTTCCTCCTAGTTTTACTCCCTTCTTATGGGAGTAAAATACATGTAACCCTGACGAGCATCTGATGTGGCTCCCAACATTTCAATGAAGTATTATAAATTAATTTCAATGGCCTATGCTGATGAGAAGACTTACAATAAGAAAGTGTCTTAATAACCAAATGGTTCTTCTATATTCTGGGATTAAAAAACCCCAGCTACTTAAAGTTTCATTGGAAAGAGTGTGATTTTTACAGACTTGAAAGCTTACTAATGCCTTTTACTATTCTTGTAATGAAATCATGCCCTATTCACCACTGTTGAATGTCTTGACATGCAAAAAAGAAGAAACAGTCTCAAGCTCCTAAAACCTGAATTTCTGGATTAGTTGCTAACTGGAAAGAGCTACATCCTTCATTCAAACCAGGAAAAATCAACAGAATATTATGGTGGAGCATGGCCAAGTTCAATGCTAGCACTGTCCTAGGGCACCTGAGACAGACTAGAAAAAATCATTTACTAATGAAACAGGGCACCAGTTTCTTGCCCCACTGGTGGCTCGTAGGGAAAATTCGGAAGTCCTGTGTTTCACTAACGGTTTGTTCATTCAGAGAGATAACCTGTGCGCTCTGCAAGCTCAATTAAGTCTTGGATTGTTTGGTCTGTAGGAAAGGTGGCATTCAAACAACTTAAACCCTTGTCAGAAGTGACGAAATGACTTTATCTAGAATTGTAGCAGTGAGATGAAACGAGGTTTCTGCAGATCCTCAAGTCTATATTCCTGCAAGGAAAGAATACACATCCCTTAAGGAATATGTTACAGGTTGATTATTAGTTTTTATTAATAAATGAAGATCACATTGTGCATGTATTGGCATTTGTCCTTCACTGTAAACTTTGGACTTATTCCCAGGCTACAAACTGCATTAAATAGAACTGGCTGAAAATGGGAAAACGGTTTTGCAAAGAGAGACAAAGGACTTTTAATTTCAACAGGGTTGATTTTCATTCTTTGCCCATTGCTAGTGAATGCAGTAAATGATGCCGAGGGGATTTCTCCCATCTTCTTAGCTTTGGTTTTTCTTTTGCTACTCTACCTTTTTTGAACTTCCTTAACAGGAATATTTTTATTTTTAAAAAGAGCAAAAATAACACCCAAAGCTCACTTAGAGCCCTCATTCATTCTGTTGAATGTAAGGAAAAGGATGAGAAACACAACCCTTCCCAGGAGATTAAAACCAAATTAATACATTCCTGTTTAGAAAATATCTTAGGAGATGCAGGTTTTGAGACATTTGTGACTCATACGTCTCAAATATGCTTATACTAGGCTGTGTTGGATTAAACAGCACCTCTGGCAGAAGAAAACAAGTGGATATACAGTGATGAAGGCTCAAAACATTACCCTTGCTCACTACATTTCAAACCGTGACCCAGAGCAATTAAAGAAAATTGTTTTGATCTGGTAGTAGAGAGCTTTGTGGCAGAGCTGCATGTTTGTAGGAGAATAAGCGGCCACGAGATAAAATTGGTATAAATTTCAAATTATTTGCCTAAGAGCTTTCAGTTAACTATTTAACACAAACGTAAGGGAAATGATAGGTATACTTAACTTCTTAAGGCGTATAATACATGGTTATTGACCTGTTTTTGAAAAGTTCCATCACCTGTTTTTTAACTCCACAGGCGTTCAGAGATCCACATGATGAGTGACAGAGCCGCACAGGATAAGTGATTCATGCCCATTTTTGTTGTTGTTTTACCCTTCATTTTACCTTTTGGACACCCTTTGACTTATGCCGGATTTCCATGAAACAGGTCACGAATTACTCCAACTACTGCACAGGATTTTGTATTTCAGCTCTTGTGTACTGGGTATCAATACCTTATAAAACGAGGCTACCCGTGACGTAGTTGCGATCTAATTCCAGCCCAAGTTGCTGCAATTAAGCTTTTAATATCCGTGTCCTCTTTGCATTGATCTTACGGTGAGATACCGGCATTATTTTGTTACGCGAGCATATTGTACATGCTTTTGCTATTGGTTCTGTGTTATAGAGTTATATTTTCATACTGCAAAACATTAGCTTGTTGGGGGTTTGCTGTCTGTATAAATGTCTCTGTAAACACTGATCTCAGTGGACACAGGTGACTTATTAAAATGACTAAGTATTGTGTGTCTGAGCCTGCATCAAAGCAAGAATGTACTCTACCCAGTTTTTTCATACAGTGCCAGCCTTAAAATCAGCAGGCCAAATTATCTTTGTAAAGAAATGCCGTCCTGCTGAAGCCAATAAGGCCTCGCCAGTTTGGGCCAGCAGGCAATTTGGCTCAAATACTAGCACCTGTTATAAGAGTTTAGCTCAACTGAGTCTCCAGAAATACAAAGTTTTGTACTGGCTTCTTAGCTGGCTTTACTTTTTAAGGTGAGACCCAGATTCTGAAGCACTGGAATTAGACATTTTGCTTCTAGTCTGTCTCCAACAAAAGATTAATCCACTCGAGTCCGTGTCATACAGTAACTCTTGAATCTGGCACCCAATTCCCTTCTGTAGAATTAAGGTCAACAGATCCAGTGGCAGATCTCAACTGTTCATTTAAGGAGCAGCGAGTTGCAGATTTAAAGACTTTCTGCTTGTATTTCAATGAGAAGTAGCATTGAGATTGCCTCTTGCAGGCTAATTTTTAGGGAGCGTCAAACAGAGTCATTTTGATGGAGAAATGTTACCTGCTTACAGTGTGTTCTCATAGTAAGTGGTGTCCCACACTGGTGATGTCAGCAGTTACTGGTGGTAGTAATATTTGTCTGTGTCATTTTTGCAGTAACATTTCACGTACAATTGTGTTTGTACGTAATTACAGCTCCTTGACTACAACGGTTAGTCTATGTCCCAGTCTCTGCTCTGACCCTGAGGAGAGAGAAGGAATAGCCTGGGGCTGCTGAATCTTACCACAGCAATTCCCAAGTATTTCATAGTGGAGGATCAGTGTCATTGGTAGGAATTCTTAATACTGAAATATTGAAAGGCCCCAACTGAGATTCAGGCCCGGCTTTACCTGTGTGATAAAAGACATCTCTACCCCAGAGTTTATAGTAAATAGACATTTCAGACAAAGGCTACAAAGCAGATCAGAGTAGCATAGTCCATACTGATCAGCTGCTTGGTAGTTTGACTCTCAACTCCCATACCCCTATTTCTGCACGTTAACGGTCTCCCAGCTATATTGAGCTCTTTTCCTTGTGCAGAGAAAGCCAAGAGGAAACCAGAAGCTGTTCTGCGTCTGCACTCCATATGGATCACGGCTGCAAGCTAGCCGGCGTCTCCTGGCCCAGGGGTGACCCACCGGGACAAGGAAGATGGACCCAGAAGGAAGGATTCTGTCCCGGTGCTGGAAAGAAAGGGAGCACAGCTAGAAAGGAGCTGGCTTTCCCAGAGTCACACCAACTCAGAGCTTCTTTCCCTATTGGGAAATGTAGATAACAAATCAAAGCCGGAATCCAGTCCCGTCTCACAGGCACGGCTGGTACCTCTGCCTCGTAGGGTTGCCCAACATTTAGCATTACTAGTAATTCGATGGGAAAGTAATAAGCAACGTTTTGAGAAAAACAACTGATTACTGGCCACAGAAGTCATATGCAGATACACTTGCAAGTGATCTCAAACAGGTAATCTCAGGAAACAGGCTTAAGACATTTAGAGGTAAACTGTGCCTTCCATCACAACATTGTACCCCACCAACGTATGAAATTCAGGGTGAAATCAATAGGTGTTTGTGCATGTAACTGGGGGCAGAAATTAGCCCAAAAGCACATGTGAAATTCAGAGTTCCTCCCATGGCGTTAGGCAAGAAAGATGAGACTTCTGTGTTCAGGGCCAGGCACCTCATGTATACTTTAGCAAGAACTATGCTGCAGCAACAGGATATCCTGTTTTAAATAATAAAGATCATGAAAGACTTCAAGATTGTAGCCCCATCTGCTTTTCTTCTTTAATTTGATTAACAATTATAGCAGGAAACAGGATCCTGGGACTGATACCCTGATGTCTCCTAAAACGGTTAGAAGATGCAAGCATCAGAACTTTCTTAGCTGTAAAGTGACACACAACTTTGTCTGCCCTATAAGCTAAATGTCTTCCAGTATTAACCCGTACCCGTTGTAGGATGGTTTGCTCCGACACAGCAGGTTTAGACACCCCGTGGGGCTGCTTTAGTTGTGCAGCAGAACTGGGAATCTAAAGAGAGTTTGTGTAGTTATCAGCTCTTATCAACTCTACCAACTTGTAAATCATAGTTGATTATTTGCAGGGACATTCCAAATCAAGAGAGTTTGAAAACACCATCACCTTTACAACACATCCGCATTCGTCGCTTTTAATGACATGTACCATGAGGTACAGTACACATTTTTCTTTCAAAGAAATTGGCACCCTAAGCTAGTACGTCCTTAATATGGCTGAATTTTCTATATAAGGTGGTGCTGACTCTGTGTCAGCCCCAGGTTTGTTTCATTCCCCGCCCCGCCTCTGTAGCAAATTTAAGCAGCTTTTTGCAACGGGCAGGAGCCAGCGCTTCCTGGCTTAGCTCTGTGGTGCTTGATGCTTTACGCTGTCAGAGTACGCACAAATCACAGATGAGGACTGAAAGCAAACCTAATAACTAATATTCAAAACGGTCCTGCCAGTACGCGTTGTGATTTATAAAAACACAGAACGGCAGACTATAAAATCATGCAAAACTAGTATATCTTGGACTACCGATCTTGAAATACGTAGTTGCATTAGAGAAGGGCATTGAGGATTCTCTTGCCTGATGGCCTTAGACGTAGTTATAGGTAAGACTGGCAAGTGAAATTAAATATTTGAATTAATTTTATTAGCAGAAATTACGTAAAGAAAAGTGATACTTTCATTATCACTTCACAGTGATGCTGCTGGGTTTCCTTTCAGGCAACCTCTATTAGTAGAGCTATTTGGCACAGCCATTCTTAAGACTCATCCTGCCTGATAAAACGCCTCTTTTTTCCTCAGGCCCTTTCACGTCAGATGCGGAGCATTTCTGGGACGGCAGCAACACCTGCCCCACCGCTCCCTTGAAAGAGCTTCCCATTCTCCTTGCACATTCGTGACACCACTAACACCAGTTCTCTTTTTGGTGCAGAGTTTTCACAGCAGTTTAAAAGACTTTTAAGGAAACATATTTTGGCCACTGCAGTGCCTTAAATAGTTCTTCTCCAAAATTGTAATTTACATGGAGAAAATAGTTCGTTGGGTTTTCCATCCTTCCAACAAGCCTCTCCCAAATCATCTTTCAAATGACAGACGCATCCTATGTGTAAACTTCTTTTATTAAGATCAGGCAGGGCTGATCGGCGGAAGCCAGGAGCACCACAGCAACCCTCCATCTCACCGGCACACCTAAGCATGAGGCTTCTTTCCTCTGCCACCAAACCCACCAGCGTCTGCTCCCCCACCTCTCCCAGCAGGAAAATGGCTCCGTGGGTCCGTGCAGGACCTTCAGGCCTCGGGTAGGGCTACCTGATAGCCGCTGCAAACACTTCTCCAAAAAAACCCTAAACCATTTAAATAGCAATGATATAACATTTGTGAAAATTAGCCCCCTCTGATACTTTTGTTTTCTTCCCAGAAACGATGCCATGTCCAAATCCAATTGGCAGTAAGTTCAAAATTTTCCTTTGCAGTCTGTCCAATCTTTTTTACTCCCTTTCTCCCATTTTCACTCCAGACTAAGGTTTACATGCAAAGTAACTTGAAATTCCAGGAACTTCCAGTATTTTAAAACAAGGTTTCGCTACCAAAATGTTTGGATTTTATTTAATTAGTTCTCAGGCTGTCGCTTTCAGCTTTCAGAGCCATTGGATCAGAAAGGTCTTTGCTCAGCCTCTTGGCAAAGTTCAGATCAGACCAGAAGATGTCTGAAGAGAGCAATAAGTGGTGGACTTCCATGAAAAAAAATTCAATAACACGTTGTCTGTTTTCATACTTAAACCAGTTCCACAAACTTCAGCTTGAAAACCAAAGAGTATCAGTGACTGATGAGAGATGACAAACACTTGAGAAAATGTCAAAAGATGAAATTAATCTCATTACCACCCTTTCATGAAGGTATCCCGTCTGTCTTTTTGATTCTAATCTGTTTTGAACAAGAAGTGGAGTAGTGTGATTTTAGACCAAGAACGATCTAGGGAAAAAAGCTTCCCTACACTTAGCTTACGCAAACACGTTACCGTATAGTGATAAACAGTCAAATCTCTCATATTGACAAGTAACGTTGTCAAATTGTTATTTAATTTTTGGGGGTTCCCAGTGACGATTTTGTTTTTGGAATATTGTCTCCCTTGTTACAACGTTAACTACTGAGAATTTATTCACCAGTTCTAGTGATCTAGCGAGTAGAATAGGAGTCAACGGTGACTGAACTGTAGGTCAGCTCAGAATCTTGGATTTGTAAATGGGAAAAATTTCAAAGCTCAACCACTTCATAATCATCATTCTGTAGTGGAACAACTCTGTTATCAAGGTCATTTCGTCGGCATTGGGGCATCGGTGTAGCTGTGAATGAGTTCAGAGGCTTTGATTTCTAGAGAGCATTTGCTACCGAGCAACTATTAAGACTTAATTAACCAGATAACCTGCGCAACCAGTATCTTATTTGCATGAGAATAGTCCATGTGGCCTCAATATACGTCTATAAAGCCGTCACTTTGCAAATAATTGGCCCCTCTCAGGTGCGGTTGGGATAGGGGTGGGACAAACAAGGGCACAGCAATATTCAGTCTTCACAGAATGTTTTCACTGGCACCTCCATGATTTGTTTCCATCTCCCCTCTCTCCCCAAAAGGACGACAAGGACATTTATTTGTGCTTTTGAAAATCAGTTCCCTTCTTAGGCCCTGCTTTGTGCAGACTGTGTTATCAGCAGCTTCCATTTCTTCGGAACCGGGAAGTAAGAACAAGCTATAATTAAAGGCTGAGGATATTTACCCTCTCTTCCCTGCCCTTAAGGAGCTGAGCCGTTGCCAGCAGTGACAGGCAGTTGGCAGTTCCCCGGGATCACAATAACCGGGAACCAGTAAGCCACTCCGGTCCATTCTCCTGCCCCAGAAAAACTCCTCTGCCACTGAACAGTGACAAACGCCGCACAGCTCTCCCTCCCTCCGTTCTTCCTGGCTTCTCAACGCCCTCCAAGGAACGCTCTTTATTTCCAAAGACCACCCGCCGGTTTAGGTCAAATATCCTAATCTAAGAACAGCGGTGAGCATTTTGCAATTCAAGTTAACTCCTTAGAAGTAATTTCAAAATCTTTTAGTGAAACATACAAAGCGTGCACGCACGTGTGCTGGAACCAGGGCTGAAAAGGCCACGGAAGCTGGAGCGTGTGTCCGCTGTGGCAGTTGACAAATTACATCATTTCAAACTTCCTACTTTGCATACTATTTAATAATTTTCTTTTTTGTGTGTGGAACAAACAGTGTTTTCTGATGAAGTTCCTGTCATTGCAGCGGCCATTTTCACGGTTTACTTAGAGACCGTGCAGAACGGGATCCAGTCGTGGCTGCTTTGCATATTTCAGCAGGTGTAGATTCCTGGTATCGCACGCAAGTAAACTTTGCATTACTTTTTATAGTAACGTCATTAACTTGTCTCATCCTGTGCTGCTAGTACAAAGTGTTTTGCTTTGATTTACATGGATGGTGGGCAGTCTCTTTTTTTTCCTGATGATAAATAATGGCAGTACGAAACAGAACAAGCAAAGCTAATGTATCACAAAATTGCGTGAACTTTACAAATCAGAGTAGTTTCATTTGTAAACTATTTCCTAGGATCCCAGTCAACTCTTAAGCTACCGTATCTCACACAGGCTGTTTGAGGAAGGCTGAAGGAACGAGGCAATCAGGTCACTCATTTAATTATTATTTCCTCTTCCTCCTCTTACTACCCATGCGCATGGCTCTTGTTCTGCTTCCCCCTTCCTTCCTCTCTGTTCCGTCCTAATCCTTTTTTTCAATCCCAATCCAGCGTTTGTTTGATTTGAAAAATAATCCCTCAAGAATGTTGCTGCTTCCTCTGCAGCCCTTGTATTTGCTCCTTTCCTGCTGCTTTTCCCTCTGGCCTGCCCCATCTCCACAGCAATCTCTCTGCCTTCACTGTCTGGAGCATTTTGCCCTCTAGCACTCGTACCCAGCAGAAGTCACTCGGCAAGTCATGGCTGGGTGTTGGCTACTGGAACGTAAGGAAGGCAACCAGAAAAGATCTCTAACAGTGAGCCGCACATAGTTCCGGGATATTAGCGTGAACAGGAACTGGATTTTAAATACTTGCTTGTCTGCCTCAGCGCTCGCACTTACTAGAAATACACAAGTAAAAAAGATCCAGTTGTTTTGGGGGCATCCTGTGTAGGCTAGGTACGGCTTCACAAACGTAGAGAGTCAGGAGAGAATCCCTGACAGTTGATATAGTCATTACCTCCTGAAAGGGAAAATTACGGCACTGAAAGCTGTTCCTTTACATAATGTCCAAAACAAGCCAATGAAGAATATAGTTCTGAATCCTGACCACCATAGCCTGACCACTGCAGAAAGCTGATGCAGCCAAGATGTACGGCAGCCTGGAACAGCCGGTGTCCACAGGCAGTAGCTGGTACTTCATGAGCTGCGATGTCTCCTCTCATTAACGTATCAAAGCCATTGGAAGTTTTTGGCAAGTTTCATATAATGGAAAAAATTTGCTCCTAATGACAGAAAGGTGTCTGTCACATGCTGAGGTGCTGCGGCCATGGTGGTCACTTCAAGCTTGAGAAACCAGGGAAGTCCCTGCTCCCTCTTCCCTTTTCCTGCTCACGGAAGCTTTGCAGTAGTTGCCTCGCCTTCCAAACCTGCTTCCGTGGTCTCTCTGCTCTATAGCCAGTACATCCAAGCCTTTCTCCTCTTCTGTCTTGGCCAGAAAAGCTCTAGGAGTCTCTATGAACGACTGCTGCTTATCCTACATCATTGCAGTTCATGGTTCTGAATGTTGCTGCAAGCGCACAGAGCTGAGCAGGACACCACCGATAAATCGCGTGCGATGACAGGCTTCAGCAACTGCTGCTCTGAAGGACATCAAGCCATGCTTTAATTATGGCACAGACCAATGTGAAGTGAGCTCACTTCTATGTGTCGTTTGGATTTATCCACAAAGTCTGGTTGCATTCGACTACCACCAGTCTCAGCACCGGCAGTCACTGAGGAACACGCGTACACACAACTTCGTGTTCCTGAGCGGTGGTACCTGCATGGTCCAGTGGGATCCCAGAACAGGCGCCTGTGCCAGCAGGTACTTAAAGAAACGTACTAGAAAGGTAGGAAATTCCCTACTTGGAAAAAACAAAGGTATTCATGTGTAGCTTCCCCAGGTTCAGCTGCCCTCAGACAGAGAAAACCACTTTGGTAGTTCACGCCATGCCCACTGACTGTCTCTCCTCCCTGTACCTACAGGGCTGGGGTATGGCCTTTTGCCATGTCTCCAAGGCTATATGGGAAAACCAGGACAGGAGGCTGCAAGGCTCTAAGCCCCAAGAGCCCGCATGTATCTATACTTACTGTATGGTTTAGAGGGTGCCTGGAACTACAGACGGGTTGTGGCTCCAGCTCAAGACCGCTCGTTCTCAAGTACCTCTCTCCAACCAGCTTGAGAATTCTCATTTTACAGAATTTCTTGGCCTCAAAAGGGAACTAGGAGGAACACGAACTAAAAAAAACCCCATCTACCCTCCCGTCCTCCCCCTGACCACATTACCGTGTCACTTCACTCCCTGATAGCTAACCACAAGATTGCTTGAATTTTATTAATAAAAAACCTGCTCTGCTTCCTATGCATTTGGTAATCTTATTTTATGGTGACATGCGCATCGCTTGACTTGCTGCTTCTCTCAGGCTGAAGGTTAACTCAGATTGGAGGTGCAAAACCATTTACTTGCATTGTCTCTTCTATTATCCCTCTTCATCCCATCCTTGCTCATTTCATAAATACAGTTGATGAAGTAGCATAAAAGAAAACATGATTTTTTTTCCTATAGGCAAGTTCTTTTATTCCTCTAACTGAATTTCAGGTAAATTTGGTGGCAACAGCTTGAATGTGTGTGTATCCTTGTATCTGTGTTTCCTGTAAAGCACGCGTACGTCTGTGACAATTTTCTCTTGGTGTTTGCCATGAAACTTACATGAGAGAAGATGAGGTTAAGAGCATTTGCCTTCATAATGATAGGTTATATTTTCAAATTGCATAATATTTCTATTTTCAGACATAAATCAAAATTGCTTCCAGAATCCCTGAGGCCTGTACTTCCGCTGAAAATGTGTCTCATACAAAACCTTCTCCTTTTCTTGCAGAACAGGATACTGAGAACTGAGGCACTAGGCAGAAAAAAAAAAAATGCTTACAAAAATACTATCATAAAAATCTTCCCCAAAGGTTAAAATAAAAAAAATAAAAAATAATTCCCACTAGTAGCAACAGGGAATCTCAGCAATTCTATATTGCATTTCATTGGCAGTGAGACAATCCACATAAATTTTAATAAATGAATATTAACATTGGTTTTTAAAAAATCCAATTTTAGGCCAGACAATTGCAATTCATAAGTCTGCAGCTTAGAACAGGCTTTTATCAGTCTTTGCCATTACTAAATATAGCTTTGTACCAGCAACTTTTAGAAACAGACTTTCCTCATCTGCAAACTTCTTTACGTATATAAACAATACATTTTTCAGTGCAATAACTGGACAAATTGGCACACACAGCAACATGCACACGGAGAGCAGGCTCTGTGGTGCCTGCTACTTGTCCTCCTAATTTGTTTTCTCCTGCGAGTGCTGCCATGGAACAGCTGGAGTGCAAGCACAGAGGAAGGGCATTTGATGCCACATTCTACCTTCTGGAATCCAATTCCACACTTCAGATGACCAGGACCATGTAAATGGGGATAGGACCATAGAGCAAAATTGGTATTTGGCTGCAGAGTGAGTGAATTTGCGTTAATCTACCGAAGATTACTTCAGGAGGTTTTGAAAGCCTGCTTTTGTTTTGATCTGTTTCTCAGATAAAATCTTCAGCCCTGCTTTTGGTATATTTAGATGCCACTTCCCCTTTGATTGTTGTAGGTAATAAACCATTGATTGTCCAGAGAATCCAGAGAATATTTTAGGACAAAAAATTAAAAAAAAATATCTACAACTAACCATCAAAAAGAGAAAAAGAACCACACAACATTTTGGAAGCTGGTGGCGTAGCACTGACATCTTTCGTGTCTCCTTGTGCAGATAACATAATGCATCAAATGCGTCTGGCTTCATTTATCCTACATAATCAACTTTCAGTATTCATTATTTAAAAATATGGTAAGAGGCAGGTAAAGTCTGGCCAAACATGCCTTTTCATTTTTTTTTTGGCTTTGAAGCTATAGCCCACTGGCATTAGATAGGTTGACCAGTGTATGTAAAAATGATCTGCTTGCTACCTGGGTTCAGCTAGCTCAACTGGAGTCCTGTGTGGAATGCCATCTACAGCAGGAGCTCCAATCCTGCTCAGACGACAGCGCTACGGACAAATCTCAGCACTTCATTTAACACTTGGCTGCGTGAAAGTAGTTTCACTTTATTGCCTATTTTTAAGGATCAGAGGTTGCAACTCAACAAGTATTTCATCGTGTCTGTATTTTAAGAGCAACTTTACTTGTCAGCGTGTCATCAGGCTGCACAGATTTCTCATGAGCAGAAGGCAATGTCTAGGAATGCCCACCGGATCAGGGCCAGCCAAGAATTGATACTTTCAAGACACAAGGCAGCGACTCTTCCTGTGGTTTTTGACACCACAGCGTAGAGAAGCAGAAGAACGATCTACCTTGCTCTATGGTTCTTTAAGAACTGAACAAAGAGTGTTAGTGTTCTAAGGATTTTTCCCTCTTGCTTTCTTTCCTTGCTTGAAGTATCATTGGCCAAGTTTTTCACTGGAAAAAAAAACAGGAGCAACTTATTAGACCAGTATTGGTTAAGAAACAACGTGCTCTTCTTGGAAACAGCTTCTGACTTGCTGTCTACTGATAGAGTTAGGGTTACATTTCGGGAAGCTGAAAACAAAAAACGCATACCTAGCAGTGAGATTAGGGATGACGCTTTAGAGGAGACTGTCACAGCGACCCCTCATACGTTGTTATTGCCACAGATACGTCCAACTTAATTCAAATTAAAAATATACTGAAATTCCATTGAATTTGCTGCCCTATCCCTACTAAGCAGTGTTACTATTACTTCTGATAAACTGGCAAACTATCCTAGATCGCTCCATCTCTCCTGCAATTGCGACGACTCACACTGTTACCGCTATGGCAGTCTTGGGGAGGGGGGTGTGGCGCAATCCCTTTGGAAATTCCAATTATTAACTGAATTTTATGAATAAAAAAACCTGCTCTGCTTCCTATGCATTTGGTAATGTTATTTCATGGTGATACGTGCATCACTGGACTGATGCTTCTCTCGGGCTGAAGGCGACTCCTGCACCTGGGAACGTGCCAGATCAGTCTCAGATCTATTCTCGGCAATACTATTTGAAATGCTGCTTATTCAGCTGGAGAGCTACAGACTTGTATCTAACTAAAAACAACCACATCCCATGTGTGCTGCTTTTGCACAGTTTTGACTAATTCTGGTTTGTTGCAGTCAACAGAAAGTTGTCTGCAAATAATTTTTGCATAGTACTTAAATATTACATTTGGTGATGTACCTGTATTTATATCTTTATATAGAGATACTTACAGTTAGGCAAAGGCAGGACCTTTTGTCACACAAAAACATTAAACTCTTTAAAATAAACAGTGGAAACATATGAAGTAAACATGCATGCAGGCCACAGGCTTCATCGCAAAGACAATTTACTGGAAGAAAATTTACTGGTGCTTGTAGAGAAATGGCAGGAAAAACAATCAGCAAAGAGGCAGGAGACAGAGGAAGCGGGAGTGGTGAAAGTGAGAGTTTGGTTTATGGCTGAATCTATGTTTGGCTTTTTTTTTTTTTTTTTTGCCTAAACATAACAGCTTGAATGCCAAGCAATGCCTAAAAAAGAAGAGTGGAATGAAAACCAAAACTGGTCTGTGGTCTTCCTTATTTCTTCAGGGAAAAATAAGCTTATGCAAGTTCCTTGTAAACAAGCAAGACTGCATCAAAGGTATCTGGTATCTAAAAGCCAAACTGTTTTTATAACTGAAACAAGATTATATCTGTAAGATTAATTTATAAAATCTTAAATGAGTAAAATTATTAACGTGATCCAACTCGTCATTTTAAGTGTACGTAATAAAGCACAACTCAGGGCAGAGGTATTTTTACTATGTGGATAAATTGATTATCTGGATAAATTAAGCTCACACACATGTCCTAATTCACAGTAGTCATAACGAGAACCATTGCTAATTCTTAATTGAATTGTTTTTGCATTTAGAATACACAGATATGTTGAAAATGGTGCTTTTCCGTGTGTGGCTACAAGAGTTGACTAAGAAACGTCAAATCACACAATTACTGCACTTCTCAGTGACTCAATTGTGAGCTACTACAATATGAGACCCTCTAAGAAATATAGGACTAAGCTCTTCTAAACTTTAGTTTTTGGCTTTTAACAGCTTTGCTCGGTGCTCTTGCAAGTCAAGCATGTTTCTTGAAAGTTCCTGAGCAAAGTAGATTTCATCAGATTGTGTTATCAACATTAAAAAATGTTAGTGAAAAAAGGTTAGTGCTGTTCTTATGCATTACAGAAAATGAAAAAAAGTAGCTGCATATACCTATGTAGCAATTAACTTTCTCAGCAATATTTTTGGCCACTTTGATAGTAAACATGACATCAATTTCTTTTAAAAGTTTCAAGTCCCAAAGAATCTCAATGATTTTCCAGAAGTGGCCGTGGGGGAAAACAAAAACAAAAAAAAAAATAAATGAAGAGGAATGTACCCAATGCGTTATGAAGGGAAAAATAATGAGATAAAAAAATTACTAATGAGATAAAGATGAGTAACTGCCGAATTTAATGAAACTCCCTTTCAACACAGCCAAGAACTACAGATTTGACTGCCATGAAGGAGGTGGAACAAAGAACTTCTGGTTTTCCAGGGAAAGATGGAAGGCATCTCAACCATCTTGCCATAGTTCACACATTCCAGCATTTGGCACAGAAGAGGTATTTGCAGTCATGAAGTCTATCGCCTTTATTTACCCACTGTGTTAAACAGAACAGAGGAAGACCAGCAAGGTAAAGTCACAGACCTTGGTGCCTTCGGCCCAAACGTTTCTTATTCGTTTCCTTGTGGCAGCATACAAACATTTTCTTTCTCTTAGGGAAGTCCTTAGATCTCCTCTGCTATTGGGTAAAATGACTAAGACAAATCTTAAGTGAAGAAAATTAGCTTTATTTATGTAAATTAGAAAAATGAATTGTTAGAACTTTGGTCAAATGGTTAATTATGTACAATTTACAATTATATTTATATACAAAACTTATAATAAAATACAGTACATCACACTTTTCCTGAGTCACAGTGTGTTTCTCAGTTCTGTAAATCTTTTTTTTTTTTTTTTTCCTTCTTTCTTTTAAAGTAATTAGATTCCAGAAGGAAATACTATCCTCAGTTTGATAGTATTTGGTTTAGATAATACTGGTATTAAGAAAGAAGTCAATACACTATATGTAGAAAATACTTTATAGCCATTGCAATTTCGATAGTTATTTTTCTATATTAAAATATGTTCCTTGATAAAAATGTTAATTAAATACTCCTTATTATGAGTCCGCTGCACTTTATTTGACACAAGACAAGCTGACTTCAAACATGTCCATCTCTCATTGCAGAGATACATAAATTTAGATGAGTTACATGTAGATATAACCGATCATTTAAAGATCAGGAAACATACATCCAGATAGAGCAGATGTCTGAATTGAGGCACAGTATATTAAAATTGCTGTCCTATCCCGGACAAGATATGCAAGCTTCAATCGCCTGGCTAGCGTAATACAAAATTAACACAAGTTTACATCCTGAAAAGTGAGACTACGTCAAGCAGCAAGGCACCAAGCCTGCAAATACTTACATATGCATAATAGTCCCACTCTGTAAAGCACTACGGAGTCCTCAGTGAAGAAGCATCGGAGAGCTGTAATTTAACAGCAGTTGTTAAATCTCAGCCAGCTCAAGAAGTTATTAGGATTAAAGCTATCAATATTACCTTTATCGAGTTGAATTTTTTGAGATCAATATAACCTACGGTAAGGCTTACGAGGATATTTAATCTGTTTACTTAATGACGCAGTGTGTTAAATTAGTAATTAGGACAGATTGCAACCTGCAAGTAAATTTATGTCCCAGTTAAATCCAAAAACCAATAAAGGTAACTTATTTTTGACAAACATTGATTTAAAACAAATTAATTTTACTTAATGGCTAAGTGTGGGCTACTCCTAAATGGATCTATGGTAAAGTTCACTATACTTTTTTAATATAGGCGTGTGCATTTCTGGTATTTCAGTCCAAAATAATTCAAAAAATACAAATAAGATGACCTCTGATAGATTTATTCACAGTGTTTAGAGATGTTTAAGAAGTCTCAGGCTAACAGAAAGTTATCTAGAGATTTGGTGTCTCTTCAAAACTTCCTGTAACACTTCAGTGCAAACTGAAATACATGAGATCAACTCATAGTGACCCTACCCTGATTAGAAATTAAAAGGGACCTTTTTTGCTGTTGATACCAAAGCACGTAAACTGACAATAAGAGACTTTAAAGAAAATTGGTCTTTAGCTGAATGCTTGAACTTTTCCCAGGATTCTTTGCATGTTTAGCAGTCTTCACTTTGATGCTTTCTTGATTGCCTTTTACAGCTGACTCAAGCCTGGCTTTCATAGTTGGAGAGGAAGCCATTAGTTTTTTAAAAACGGATGAGTACTGTGGACCAATCTGCATCAGATTTTGCAAAGCAAACTCATGTAGATTTTTTGCCGAGTTTGTAGCAGAAACCAGGGCATTTTCATCCAAAAGAAAGGAAATAAGGATGGGAAGAAGGCAGGCCACCAAATGAGCACCTATAAACATTGAAAACACAACTTAAACATACGCTTTTTAAAAACAGCTTCAAATTCTAACTCGATGTATTTCTCTAAGTTAACATTTAACGCAAACTATAAAGCTGCAAATGTTATTTGAACTGTACGATCAAAAGAACCAACATTCTTGTTTGCAATTTTGTTAGCAATTAGCGTTCAGGACTGGATTCCCAGTGGTCGTTTTAATTTGTTGCTTATTGCGACTTTCAGCATGTCCAACGCTTTGGATACTAGTAATGGAAGTAACTTACGGTGCTCTTCCTCAGCAGTGGCTGTAAGCCCTGTAACCACCTTTATTCCCTCCTGAATGACTTGAAGTTCAGCAGCATTTTCAGGTTTTGCTTTTTCTGTTTCCTGCAGTTTTCCCACAATGGATGGGGCTAAAGAATGAATATAAGGGTATGACACAGTTTTGTTTGGATGCTGAAAGATGGAGTGCAGCAGCTGGTAGCACTTATACTGTACCTAAAGGGAAAATCAAATTTGCAGTTACGAAGTGTTATCCTTAAAAATACATGTCAGAGTGTTTTAAAACACACAGCTTGTCAGATGAAATTTTAGGGAGGGGCAAAAATGTGCCTCACAGATTCAAAATTCATCAGGTTGCAGGCTGCTAATGCATAATACTTTATAGGAGCATTGTAACTTGTAATCAAATTATTAACAGAAACCAGATCACGCTTCCTGTTTCTTTCCACCAAGTCCTACATCTTCCTACACTTTCGAGTTAAGGCAAAAATATTATTTTTGTGCGAAAATTATGTCTTAGTACTGTTTTGAAATAAACTTCCTCTTTGCAAAAACACAGCTGACTGAAAATAGGTGCTTAAAATGTAAGCATTACCTCTGTCAAACTGTAGGCACAATTTTTAAAAGCCTGCAGTGGTGCAGTAGCTTGCATGTCACTGGAAGTCAACAGGACTGAAACTGTCCAGTTCCTACATAATTTCTGAAAGGCTCAGATGCCTAAACACTTGAATAAAACTTGCAAACGCATACTACCATTTTCTTGCAGTCATATTTGGCATCCCCAGCTTCCTATCAGTGGAAACCAATGTTTATGATACTAGAAATGTTTTTGTATATAAAAAAGTATTTCTTACAGCTATTTCTCAAGTAAAGATAACTTTTGTTTAATTTTTTGTTACTACATGAATATATAGAGAGAAGATGCAAGAAAACCAGTTTACAGTGAATTCCCACAGTCAAACATGAAATCTAATGCACGTTACTTTCAGAGTGAGGAAGTCCCAACCTAGAAAAGCAATTTGTATTTGCAATGATAATAAATACAATTTTTTTTCCCTCATATGTTGGTTTTTTAGATGAAGAATAGTAACAGATGAACTGTGGCACTACAACCTAAAGCAACTACGTAAAAATATTTATATAGGCCAGAACAAAGCATTAATCTAGTTCGGTATGCTGCCTCCAGCAGTGGCCAGGAGCTGATGCTCATGGGACAGTAGAAGTTATGTAGTGGTACTTGCTCCAGCTCCCAAAGACCCATAGCTGAGGTATTTCCTATGCAAAAAAATAGTATCTGTGTGTTGAAGACAAAATGAACAAATAAAATGGAACGTGGCTGCAAAACTACACAACTGTACCATGTACTTACCAATGTATAAAGCTCTGACTCTGATGCAATTAAAAAAATAAACCACAGAATGTGGAACTGTATACAGAATAAAAAAATGATAAAATGCACTACTGGACATGTTCTTGCTAACTTGTTCAAATTGTATTTCAAAATACAACAGATACAGTCAGGAAAGAATTAAGTGGAATCAACACACAGGACAAGTGAAACAACTGAACAGAAAAACTAAAATCAATTCAATATGATACCAATACGCTTAACGCTTTACCAGTACTTACAAGAGGATCTTTTGAGTCAAGTGTTATTTTAAACTTCTCAATACAACGCTTTTGAAGGCACTCTACGGTAGTAACTTCTGGACTGGTAGACATAACGAATATTGTAATAGCAGTAAGCAGGCTAACTTCATCAAGTTCTTGGAGAAGCCCATCTACTATTAATAAAGTAAGCAGTCTGTTAGATTTGCATTAAAAAGTAATTCTATGAATTCAAGTGTTACAAAGAGGTGAAATAGAAATATCAATGTCTACGTTTCTTTAGGAATCTCTTTTTTCAAATACATGACATACTCTGGTGCACTGATACGGATTTTTACTCTAATAAAAGCCAAGGCCAAAATGGGAATTCAGGGGTGGTTATATGCATATTTAGAAATAACAGCATATTCCTATTCCATTGTTCCCCTGCATAAAGTACAATAAATATCTTTGAAGAACTGGTATGACATATTAGGGTACAACGCATTTTGAGAATAACGTAAAATTTGCATTAAGAACATATATTCTTTTGCTGGTTAAAAAACCAGCACTATAAACAAAAGTTCCAACAACAAACTACAACTTAGAGATTAAACATAAGGAATGATAAAAGTACTACAAACTTGGGAAGCTGAAGAAGCAGCACATGGAAAACTAACAAAAAATATTTTTTCTTTAACTACTGTTTTAATACCCTTTGCTTCAATACAGACACTAATTCTTTGTGGAGAACCTGCATGCAGTACAGCTGTCTTCTATGCTGAACTGTACGCTGAAGCCGTAACTTCTGTTTATTCCACCATACCATATAACTACATTGTGGACACTACCTAATACAGAGGTCAGCCTCCAATCCCTCATTTATGCAATCCCTCATTTATACCTTTACAGATGACTTCTCATATGAACTGTAGGGACAAGATTTCCCTATAGTTTCAACAGTATTTGGTAGCCAACTAATTCTCCAGTGACTAAGATATTAGTCTTTTTTTAAGATGTGCATGAATTTGAGTAAAACCAAAGAACCTTTCACACAAACATTTTTTGGTTTGTTTTGTTTTTTAAACACACAAACCCAAAATTTGTGCTTACCTTGATCCCAACAGTCAAGCACTGTGACCAAAGCACTACGCAGAAGATCAGTCCAAGCAGTCCGACTCTTCTCTGCTCGAGCCATTGGAGAAGACAAGAGTCCTTTAAGAGCTTGTAGAGATGCAGCAACCGTCAAAGGTAACTGGCCGTCTCGCAATTTCACAGCCGTTTCTTTAAGTACTCCAATTATTAGGTACAAAATAGTAGGAAGAACAGAAACACTTCCTGTAAAATGAAGCAAATTAATTTCATAGAAGTTAAAAAAAATCCAGGTACCTTTTACATTAAAAAAAAAATCTCGTTTTTATTTATAACTTATGTTTTAAAATCACCTATGTGAATGGAGGCTCTGGTAATTTGAAGAAAGATTTGAAATATCATGTGACTTGCTACAGCAAGCATGAAGTCAGACAGCTTAAGTGAAGTTAAATCTTTCCCTCTTAAATTAGGACTGTATCTCTGTACCTGGGTATCTTTTCCTTGATGATTTTATTATATGAAGTGTGGAATTATGTGCAGAGGGAATTATGAACAAAAAAATCAGAAACACTGAGGAGCAGAAGAAGCAAAGCTATGGAAGTATACAAAGTACTGAATAGTAGAAAACAAATTGTGAGCATCTAAGCATACTTTGCTATGCAGACAATACAATGAAGGAAATTAACAGAGGTTAACTTCAAAACTGGTAGGATGAAACACTGATGTGTAGTTAGCCAAGGATGTCATTGTTCCAGGAAATCACTAAAATCAAGAATTTAGTAAAATTAATGAGAAGAGGATTTCTGATTGAAAATGCATAACAAAAGTTACTAGCATTATAATAAAAACACTAACATTAGTTGCTAACAAATATTTTGGAAAAGAGGAAACCTAAGGAGAGAAGCAGATTGCCCTAGAGCCCACTGAACAGATCTTCATCTCTCCCTGCGAATCTGATAGTCTTTTATTCTGACTGGTCAACGATTAAAAAAAATCTCAAAAAAAATAATCTCAGGAATAAACTGGCTTAGCAGTTTAGCATATTCTTAGGTCTTTGAATCTAATAGTAATCCAGAATTCATATTCTTCACATATTGGAGACAATCTGGAAACCCGCATACTTATGTGTTGCTCCCGTCTTAAGTTCTGATCTAGCAAAGTACAGAGTTAAGCATATGGCTTAATAGGCTTACGTCCTTCCCTGATCAGCAAAATGCTTATAAGATTTTAATATACCAATGTTCGTAAGAGACCTGTTGAATAATGAGGGTCTCTGACATACGCATAAATATCTTCTGAACCTGAGGACATCTACCTTCTGTTTTTAAAGTCAAGTATCTGAAAATTGACTGTTGGAATTCAGTAGGAAATGCAGTTCATGAGCATCATTTATTTGAAAATTTCATTATGCATACATATCGTGACAGGGGCCTGAAGTAAGAGACACAGTAGTCACAGGACTATAACTTCAGTTACCTATTACAAGGGAAAAAATGATGCAATTCCACATGGGAATTCTTTCCTCTCTGATTATGAGTTGACTTTTGGAGATGCTTCCTTATTCAAATTACTGTATAAGCAAGCTTAAGCTCCTCATTTTAGTCACCTGACTTAGACACTTAATTTTTCTAGTTGTAAACATCCCGTCTGGTCTGATCCTACAAGCTGTTTGTGGAATAACTTGAACAGCTAAAGACAGAATGAACTACAGTGAAAAAAGAAAAATCATGGTATGAAAAGATTATTTTTCATACAAGATATTTGCCCCCAGATCTAAGTGATGTTATGTTTGTTTCCTTTTGCTTTGAACCAATAAATAATCATCTGCAAGTGGAAAAGAGAAATCATATCATCACCCTGCAATGACAGCAAGAATGGCCTGCTATTCCACTTGGAGTATACTATCCCCCATAGAAGAATCTTGCAAGGGAGAACAAGTTAAGAAAGAAGAATAAATTTTCAGGGCTGGTAAATGCAAAAATTAGCATAAGGTGTAACACAGATACTTAAGGTGGGAACAGAGGAGCAGGGCAGAAGTGGTTTATAGGTGTGGCTGTAACAGTACTGAAAGATCATACATGCGAATACGATATTGGGGAGGGGGGGAGCCATCTTAAAGACTGGAGTGAATCCAAAATGAATCACGAATAAAAGTCAACTAATCTTGAGAAATCAACCATAACTCCTTACAGTGGTTTCCTAATGTTCAAATGATGCCTTTTAGTGAAAGGTAATATGATAAATTTCCCTTTTAAATTTTATTTATGTCTGCATTATAAATTCCAGAATAGACAATTCAAGTACAATAGAACCATGTAGCTATCATATACTTCCCTGTACAAAATGAATCTATTAATTGCACTGCTACACGTGGGAGGAAAAGAAAAACTACTCCTTTAATTGCTTCAGTTTTGTAACTTGTTTTGTAATCTGACAGTCAAAAACATAATTAAAACAGGAAACTGTCACAAGCAAATCAACAAAGATTTGCTGCCAGATTTAACCAGCTGAGAAAATTAGGTAATAACAAGGGGGCTCAGAAGAGCCCAATATTCTTTCATTAATCTTTCCTTCTGATGAAACAGCATACCTTCAGGAGAGCAGACTGCAGGAACATCAGAGAGAATAACTAATGCTGCTGCTACCAGCCTACTTCCATCTTCTGACAATAACAGATGTTTTCCAGATTGAACTGCAGGGCTGCAAGTTAATTTGGGGTTGAGCTGGGGAAGCTGTCTGACAAGAATACAAACACACAACTCCAGTGTTGCGAAGACTAATGATTTCCCAGGCACCAGTCCTCCTGTGTCTTTGCCTTCTCCAAATTCTGGTAACGTTTCCTTTTCTGCAGCACCATCATCAACTAAAACAAAACAAAACAAAAAAAGAAATATGACAGAAATCTGCAGGCTGTATCTTGCTTCCAAAAAGTTCACTTAAGCCTGTTTCATCACCAAGTGATAATTTTGATACATATATATGTGCATGCATATGTATTCAAAGTTCTACTGGCAAACATCCATCCTTCTGAATGAGCAAACTATGCACTCATTGTCAAAAGGCAAAAGCGTGTGCAACAGATTTAGACATACAACGTGCTGAGGCACCATACCAATATGATGTCACCTGATACAAGTGTTTTGTTTCTTCTCCCAGTTTTTTTTCTTTTTTTAAAAGAACTTTAGGAAGTTACAATCACAATAACTAGTGGAGTCTGTCTTGTAACAGCTGTGTGTGCTGAGTCTCTCCTTTGCGCTGCTGCTGCTGATCCCAGCTTTTCACTAAGACTCCTCCCTCCCCAATGCCTCACAAGACTATCCCAACTGCAGTTTCTCCAGATTTCCTCCTCACTTCACGCCCTCTAGTCACCACCAAAACCACGTGCTATCTATCAGACCACCCCAGTTTCTTATGTTAGGCACCTGGACTGACTTAAGTAAACCAAGATTAGTAAACCAACTGTGCAACACTTCAATTAAGATGCATCTTGGAGTATTACCTTCAAGAATCCAGTTTTCCAAGAAAGAATTGCTTTAACCATGATAATATGTATTCAACATCTCATACATTACTGTACCTTCTGCACTTCTCCGCTTTTCCTTCACATGTTCCTGAGCTGCAAAAAGAATCAGCCGAACCACTTCGAGGGCAGCAAGCTGAATATCAGGCGATTCTCTCGTCAGTATCAGTCGATGCAAAACATTTAGCAGCTCTACACCCAACTCCTACAGTAAGAAAAATGCTTACTATATCCTCATTTTAATGCAGGAATTTTAGCAACTTGTTAATAATTGTTAAAGCCAACAGCATTACTCTTATTAATCTCACTAAGGAACACAGTACAATGTCAGGAGTTGGCATTTACTTCAACATCTAGCTCCTAGCTTCCAGCAGCAGCAGTCCTGCTCAATTCTCCCAACAAAATAGTAATCACAGTAATTCAGAGATAAGGCATTTCGAACTACTAAAAGAATCAAGCAATCTTTACCTTATGGCTTTTTAACTCTTGAAGGCGGGGATACTACATTGTATCCCTTCTACAGTATATGCATTTCCTTGGAGAAAGCACCAATAGTCAGCAGAACTTAGGCATGTCCACAGGCTTTATCACTTTTGCTGTGTTAGACAATTGCATGGCACATGGGATAGTATAAAGCTTCATTTAAAGAAAATGAAAAGAATTTTGAAGTTACTACTTCTTTTTAGGATCGCTGGTGTGTTGTGGTTTTGTCCAGTTTCCTTTCATCACCTTCAATGTTTACAACAGAATTAACTGAACAGTCCTTTGAAAGAGTAAGAGAACTTTTTTTTCCTGGAATTCTGTCTTCACCTGGCTCTCATCCTACTTTCCTAATTACTCCTTCCTGACAAAACATCCTCAAGTTCTCTCCCCCTCTCTGTCTTCTTACAGGTTCCATATTATGCTCTTTTTCTATTCTCCCTCTACAGCTTTGGATTTTGGTAAAGCATATAATTCACCTACTACTTATGTGTTAAGATTCCTAGGTATGCAACAGAGAATAGAGATACTGATCAAACTAAAATTATGCCTTACTTTGGGGGGACTTTCGATCATTAAGACATTACCTGATCACCGCCTATTTTAGACCTTGGCCATGGAACATCGAAGAGTGTCTGGAGGGCACGTAAGCAGGCAATAATGTTCTCCATTGCTGCATCTGATCGCGGAGAGCAGAGAAATTCCACGCTAACTCCTGTAAGCATAAGAAGAAAACACCCATTATTTGCTTGATGTTTTAAGAAGTAATTTTGTCAATTATTAAGTAACCTAACAGTAGGTTGAGAAGACACAGAAATAGCATTTGCATCTTATTTTAAGTGAATTCATCTCCTATTGCTAATATCCTGGGGCAAGAACTCCTATTTCCCTCAAAACAAGGGAAGAATTTCAGCTTCCAGACAGTATAAGACACAATTATAACTGGCCATTAACACAAATAAATAAATAAATAAATAGCAATTTCTGAGTAAAACACTGAGTTCTAGGTCCAATGAGCAGGCAGACAATTCCTAACAAGTATATAGCAGAATATTTGCCTAATCACACTGATTTATGTAATAGAAGGAAATAACGGACAAAATAATAATAGCTCACAAACTCAAAGGTTGAGGCTTTATCTTCCCATTACACAAAAATGCTAAAATTGCAGCTACCACAACTGGATCACCAGCAGTAACTAAATTACATGAAGCCTAAGCTTGCAAATCCTAGACCAGATAAAAGCAATCACTTTTTTCTGAGCTTTCAGGTCTCTTCAGATGACATTTTATGACATTGTAGATAAACTTCCTATGAACTGTAATCCACATTCTCATCCCACTTGTACCGCTGTAATTCCAAAACGCGTGATGACTCGTGAAACTGATCAACGTACACAAAAGAACTGTTGTGCAACAGAAAGTGTCCGTGTTTTAAAAGTTCTTTCAGTTTCTCTGTAGGAAGTGAAAATGAACAAGTGGAATATGCTCAGAAGCAGAATAAATAAGCCAGGTGTCCATGGTAAAGTATATGAAATTTGAAGTACTAAATCAAGTAGTATAGGAAGCGGGGGAAATGAGCAGCTTTTCTATCAGAGGCCCCACTTTTAATTGAGGGAATAACGGAGTTCAAAAGGAAGCTGGCTCTGTGCAGGAAGACTGGGATTCAAAAGAAGCCATATGCATCTGGGTCATACACACCCATTCCAAAAAGGGATTACAGAAGAAGGATACAAAAAAGAGACCAAATCAAAAAAATAAGTGCAACCAGAAATGCTTAATTATGTAAATTTGTATAATTGGGACTGTATTCAACTGCCTAATTAGCCTCTGCAGTAACAAAGGCTTAAAGAGAGCTTTATGTGAACTTATGGAAACACTTTTTTAATGTGAGGATGACCAAGCACTGGCACAGGTTGCCCAGAGAGGTTGTGGAGTCTCCATCCTTGGAGATATTCAAAAGCCATCTCGGACACAGTCCTGGGGAACTGGCTTTAGGTGGCCGTGCTTGAGCAATAGGTGTTGGACAAGATGACCTCCACAGGCCTATTCCAACCCTCACACTATTCTGCCATGTAAAACTGTACTTTAGTGATGTTAAACCATATACTCCGTAATGGTAGTGCTACAAGCAAGATAAAGTCCACGCTTGAACTTACATGTTTATGAGCAGAGCAGTAAGTACTTGCTTAGGTCTGACTTAGCTCACACTGCACGTTTTTTCTACCACATTTGAGAAAACGCTCTACAGTTTTCTCACTAGGACTTAAAATTCTTCTGACTGTATATTTTTCAGAGAGATGCAATATTCAACAATGCAGTTAAATACAAATAATTAAATGTTTGCTAACATTTTTATCTATTTAAAAATACATTTTGGGTTACAGCATCTAGACAGATTATGCACTCACTAACCCAAGATAAGATGAAATCTGTCAGTATTCACATCCTCAGGAGATTTCACCAAGGGCCTGGTAGAAGAATCTTGACACATTGTAGTTGGGGTGACAGGTCTAGAGAGATTATTAACTCCTTCATCTGGATCAACAACGATGAAACCTGTGCTAGTAAGCCATAATGCTGTCGCATAAAGTATCAGTGCCCAGGAGTTGTAGTAGTGAGGTCTGGCATTTTCAATTGTCTCTGCTGTATAAAACGTACCACCTACAAGAACAGAAGTCACAGTTTTAAGGATGTCATTTATTTTCAACTACCATATTTTCTCATTCTTATATAAGAGGATTCTTCTTTTTATTGAAATTATATTTATCTTATTTTATGTATGACTTTTTTTTTTAAATGCGCAATATTAAAATTCAGACTAATGAGGGCACTCATTTAGATTTATTTGGATAGAATCCAATACAATTACCTTTTTCTTCTTTCAAACATAAAATTACCCAACAAACAATACCAAACAAACCTCTGTTCTCAACAGCAGTCTTTATCTTTAGATACGTACACAAGTATGTATATTCTCTATACAATTTAATCTTACTGTGATCTTAACACATCAGCTAGCACATTAATGATGTGTACTTACAAGCGACCTATGAAAATACAATTGATTTGCCTTCTTACCTTCAGCAGGTAGTTGCGATGCATATTCTGAAGGCAAAGTTAAGAGAGCAAAATCCTGAAGTGCAGCAAGCCAGAGCTTGCTTAGCGTTCCAAGATCCGTCTGTACTAAATCCAGAAGTCCACTGGCTGAAGATGTTACATCTCTGTAGCTTTCTTCTGCAGAGTTTGCAGTTTTTAAACAGTGAATGTGTGCATCACTTTGATTTTTCTGCTTTTCAACTGCAACTATGTAAACCTGTTTATATATTGGGAGAGAGATTTACAAATATTAACATTTGGAAATCTACTGTGATCACTAGCATGACTGCCTATTGAATGGGCATGAGGTTTCCTAGACTCTATTCCTGCTTCAAGTCCAGTAGGCGTGGGTGAACAAGTGCTTCTCTTCTAAACCTTCTGAAGCCACTCCCCCAGCTAATCTTGATGCAAGAGTCCCAATAAAGGGAAACCTACTAAAATTCCTAAACATAGCTGCAGTTAATTTCCCTGTTCTTAAAAATTAATATATTGCTCGTCCAGCTTCAGCTTCCAATCATCAAACCCTGTTATAGTTATAGCTACAAGACTGAAGAACTTATTACCAAATAATGTACCTATAATCATGATCCTGAAGCCACAGTCAAACAATTCCTAAATCTTCTTTTAACTGACATGACATATTGCACTTGCAACCAACTTCTCAAAACTATGTATTACGCTGTGTTAGCAGTAAAAAATGAAGAGTACAGTCTTACATCATTTGCAGACTTTGGGCATTACCATCAACAGGCTAACTTCAATGTGAAAAAGTCAAATTTCCCTAAATGCCCCTCTAGTTATCAAAAAAGATAGGCTTGAGAATGTTTCAGAGCAGCAGCCCTCTCTGAAATGCCCCTGAAGGGAAGCTCTTCTCAACTACAAAGGAGGCATAGGAGACCAGTTCAACTAATCTAAAGTTAGCTTTTATGAGTATCCATCTCCGGCAATTATGATTTCTGTATCTTTTTCAAGATTGCTAATTGTAGTGGGTTCACCCAGGCCAGCAACTAAGCACCCACCAAGCCCCTCTCTCACTCCCTGCAATAGGATGGGGGAATTCCTTTAAAGGATCCAGTATACAGAGTTTGCTTTGAAGACTTCTAGTGATCTTAATTATAGGCTGGAACAATCTACAAATCTTCACTTCTTACAGCTGAGCCTCACACCCATTCTGAATTTTGTCTCAGCTACTGACCAGTGATAGGTTACTGTTATATGCCATTAAAAACCTTTTCGCCATGTAATAATTTCAAATTGATCACAGCACCTCATCTTTTCCTGAGTAGATGAAATAAAGTGATCTACTTAACTCTCTCTGTGTAAGCATGTTTTCAAGATTTTTATTCCTGATTGCTAGCTTTTCTCCAATGGCTTTCCTATTTTGCCAATATCCTCTCTCAAGTATGGACATCAGAGGCTGGTATGTTTTTCTACAAATGTTCACATAAAAGCTATCTATTGCCTGCTTTCTCCTTCAAAATAGCTCCCTGGTTGTACGCAGAATTGTCATATTAACTACATAACATGCTCATATTTAGCTGGTTGTTAGCCATGAGCATCCAAGGTCATTCTCAGTGCTAAGACACATCTTCTAGAGATTACGTACATTGTTCACATTGTTGATTTTTAAATATCTAACCTTGCACTTACATGTATTAAAACAGCCTATGCAGTGCAGTACCGAATGGACGTTGTTAACTTACAAGAACTACCTGTAGGAAATTAAATGCCAATAGAGAATAAGAAAAAGTACACCTATTTAAAATGGTACATTCGGTGGACCATCACCATAGCCAATTACACCATGCCAATTTAAAATGAGTATTGAAATATTAGAACACGTTAAGGAATCCATGTTTCTTAAGTACTAGACATATTTCTTATCGTATAACATAATACAAACCATTTAACTAGTAGTGCTTTTGTCAAGTTTATAAAGTTCATATACTGTTTAGAAGTATCAAAGCAAAACAAAGGACCAACAACTGATCCTTTCAACTTAATGACGCCTGTAAGAAATTCCTGAAACCATTCAGTCTGAAAGGTTCTAAGTCACCTATTGGTTATCAAGACTGTAATTTCAGAGCTTTACACTAACCTCTGCCCAAGCCTTAAGCACAGCCAGTATCTCCATAGTTGAGGTGCTTTCATTATACTGTTGACTTTGTGCTTCTTTCCCAGCCTGCACTTTGACCAAAGAGGACACTAGCAACTGGTGAACCCTTCGAAGGTCATTAAGATCACTTACTACACCACTTGCTATCCAGGCACTGCACACCTAATGTTGTAAAACAGAAATAGTGAGAAACAAGAGCCAAACGCCACCGAATACTCTTTTTTCCATCTGTAAAATTACGAAAACCAGATTTAATTTTTACTGAGATACAGTTACTTTCAGTTAACAATAAATGTTAAATGACATTTCAGTATAGTTTAGTATACATAAGTAAGGAAAGCCAAAAACATTAGAAAGATGTCATAAATAACAGCCAAAGTATCAACTGTTACAAAGTTTCTCAAAAGATTTTCAAGTGCATAAAGTCTTTGGGTTGTTACAACATAGAGGTAACATGGGTGACCCTATTTTGTGTGCGCTGAGGATTTGAGGGTAGATGATTTATTTCCTTTTTCTTGTGTGACGTATCAAGCAAAATGAAAATTTCAGAGGCTCTATTGCTTAAAACTTCTGACTTTCAACACTTGCCTGACATGCTTTTGCTGTGACATCAGGAGGAGTTTCGGGAGCAAAGGCAGGCCTAAGTGCTGCTCCAACCTGAAGAGAAGTCAATACATTTAATACATAGCGAGCAATTAACTAAATAATTACTTTTCATAAGCAGGCTTTGTTGCAGTTTTCCTTTATAAAGCACAGTTTCCTTTTCATTTTTCCACAGACTGTTTCAGTGAGGTTAAAAAGCAGGGAGACGTACTTCTATTGTTTTGTTTTGCTTACACTGAAGACATGGTTCTCTTTGAGAAGGGTCTTCAAAGTTGATTCTATTTTTTGCACAGTCTAAAATTGAAACAGAAACCTCTTCCTTCCTGAACTCTTGACTTGATGAGTAGCCCTCAAAAGAAAAAACAATGTTCCAAACCATGAAAGACTTGCAAGACACCTAATGAGTGACATTTCCTTACTCAGAAAGAATACAGATTTAAGGAAACAAACAGCTGAAGTTGGTTAACTTTGCAAAGTGAAACAAGGGGAGAAAACAAACCCCATTTGCCTAATAAAGAACACACAAACATGCTTACCAGGTTGCAGAGATTTCACCTGTTCTCATTGTTGAAAGCTATTTCACTAATGGTAATGAAAATTTCCCTTGCTGCTCTAGCTGATACCCAAAACCTCAGACTTAAGTCTGATGCCCTTTGGGATTAAAGTACAAAGTGTAGCACAAGTACTACAAATACAAGTTTGGGAAAATAAGTGAAAAGAAATTGTTTTTAATGAGAATTAATGACAGTTTCTTAAGACCCTCTAAAGCTCAGACTTTGTTTAAGGAACTTCTGAACAAGATTTCAGGAAACCATTACTTAGGTCTGGAAAATCTATATCCATTTATTTCTGTTTAGTGTTATGGAAAAAAAATTAACAGGACTAGATATTTAAACTGTTTCACACCTCTTCAACTTCTATGAAACAGCTGATGAGAAGATCTATGCGTAGCATTACCAGAAACACTTTAAGGGTAGTAAAGGTTAAAAGGAGAATTATTAACTCTATTTGTGACCTGCTTGATGGTGTTGAACAACAAGAACAGATAGTGTATTTTTTTCCCCTTGGTAGTTCCAGACTAGATCAAGGCACTTCTACTTTCCCACAAAGAAGTGCCAGTAGCACAGAATTCTAACGGCAAAAGCAAGATCAAAGTGGATTAGGATGTCTGCAGTGTCAGGATCTCTCCATTTCTATGGGAGAAAGTGATCTGACTTATTCAGTGCCTGCTAAAAATTGGGGAATGGGAGCCAGATGACGCTTAACAGCTGCCTGTCATACTTAATGACAGTGCAGTCTGTAATGCAAAATGATCAGGACGTTCTTTCTGGAAGTGTCAACCAAGACTTAACTGAAATAGTGCTTGCGAGTACAATCCACGCTTTTACCTCCTCTAGCTTATTTATTGGCCAAAATTTCCTAGTGTGATCTCTGGTGTGCACAGGCTACTTCTAAGCAGAGCTTTAAGTGATAGTTGTTCCTAATACTTCTTGCAATATTTCCACACGTTCAAGCCCATGCTTTCCAAAAAAACCCCCAATGATCTATTTTCTTTTTGTTGTATTCAAATACAGAAGAGGGAAAAATACTGAAACTTTAAAACTTTGGGGCTAAAACATTATATGCCAACTGAAAAGATGCTTTCTAAGTCTGAAGAGGTTAATAATATAGTTTCAGTAACAAACTAACTGAAACCTGACTCGAGCACTATGCGCTGCAAAGAGCAAATTTCTTTTAGTGATTAACTGTAACTCTAAACCTTTCTAAGTTATTAGCAATGGTGCTTACATTGGCTTGATATTGCTCCAGAATTACATGACCTGGAAACTCCGGTTCTGGAACAGCTGCAAATTTCCGAACAACAATTAGCAATGTCTGAAGCCCAGAAAGACGAAGTTGATCACTGTGATCTGTGGCAGCCATAAAAGCCATACGGATCAAGTCAGCTAAATGCAATACCAAGAAGTCATCTGAAGAGAAAACAGAAATTAGAAAAAGAAAATAGTTTTATTAAATTTAGATTTAGACGTAATATATTTTATAAGACTGCTCCCAACATTTTCAAAATGTATATTTTACACTTTACCTTACCACATATCAAGGATTCACTTACGGCAACTTACACGTACAACAATCTTACTTGGACATCTTGTGTTAGCTAATCTGGGCTTCTTTCCATTTGAATTAAAAAAAAAAAAAGTACTTAGAATAAAGCATAAATATCTTTATGTATGAAACAGATTTTCTAAAAAAGAGTTTTGGGGAAAAGATCTCCAGACAAACATAGAGAGGTACTGAAAATTTGCACTGTGTTTCTACTGGTAATTATGCAAATTATGGACAGAAAAAAAGTGGAGGTTTTTAGTCATACTCCCAGATACCAAACTGTGATGTTGTAGGCTGGTGCCAGCTATCACTTCTGATTGCCAATGCTTATGCAGAAACAATGGATTCCTACGCGTACGCCATGGTACTATAACCAGGAAAGCGAGTATAAATACTGCAGTGATATGCCAGTATTTTGGCAAATAAAAATTGCTCTACACCTTCATAAATATAAGCGTCTAATCAGAGTAATTAAAGGTTTCAACAATTACAAACAACAAATTTATGATGAACTTCATTAAGATGCAAACAGCTAACATTTATTTTAAGCATACTTTGAATTCTGTGAAATTCTTTCAGTGCTTAACACATACCTCTTGAATCACGTTGTTTTCTTTCCTGAGCCAAAGTTATGTCAAAATGCGCGCTGCCTGCATTTTCACACTGGCTTATAATTTTACAAACACACTCTGCAGCAAAAACTCTGGTAGGCCATCGTGGGTTACTGAAAGGATGGAACCTCTCATCGCTGTCAGACGTTAATACAGATGCATCATCCACTTTGGCAGTTTCCTCTTCTTGAGTAGTATCTAGTGAAGCTACTGTATTGAAATCTGTATTTAGGACACGGGAGAAGAAGAAGAAATGTAATATTCTTTCTTATTGTAAATGAAAACTACAGAAGAACTCATAAGAAAATCTCTTCATAGCCTGTCTCTAGCCCCCAACTCACTACCACCCCCTTCAACCTTGGTGTCTTAAAGTAAATGCTAGAATTAAAAATAAAATGTAACAAAACTATCTGCATTTGGTTAATATTACCTGCTGGAAGACAAGATCAATACCAAAAATTAAATGAAGAACTGCAGTGAAATAAGTGAAAGAAAAAAACCCACACTCTTTTAAAATAACTGTAACATGTTAGAAGCTAGTACTTTTCTGAATCAAAAAAATTTAAATCCAAGAAGTCTTCCTCCTGCACTGCAGATAAAAGAAAAGAATCTCCCCTCGCCCCCCAGTATTCAGCACAGTAATGAATTTTATCTGCTCAGGAGTTTCACTATGATATAGCAGGTCTGCATCATTCCTATTATTAAGAGAAGAGAGGGTCTGAATATTTTTCTTGTAGGTACTTGCAGAGGACCCACAAGCTCAAATGTATTCTGCATTTCCATTTCTGATATAGAAATAAGTTAACATTAAGTTAACATGTGCTGGTTTTGGCTGGGGGAGAGTTAATTTTCTTCGTGGTGGCTAGTATGGGGCTACGTTTTGGATTTGTGCTGGAAACTGTTGATAACACAGGGATGTTTTAGCTACCGCTGAGCAGGGCTTGCACAGAGTTGGGGCCTTTTCTGCTCCTCACACCACCCTGCCAGCGAGCGGGCTGGGGGGCACAAGAAGTTGGGAGGAGACACTGCCGGGACAGCTGACCCCAACTGACCAAAGGGCTATCCCATACCATGTGACGTCATGTGCCGCATATAAAGCCGGGGGAAGAAGAAGGAAGGGGAGGATGTTCGGAGTTGTGGCTTGTCTTCCCAAGTCACTGTTAGACCTGAGGGAGCCCTGTTTTTCTGGAGATGGCTGAACACCTGCCTGCCGATGGGAAGCAGTGAATGAATTCTTTGTGCACTTTGCTTGCATGTACAGTTTTTGCTTTACTTCTTAAACTGTTTTTATCTCAACCCATGAGTTTTCTCACTCTTCCTAATCTCTGCCTCATCCCAACTTAGGGGTGGCGGGGAAGTGAGTGAGGCTGTGTGGTGCTTGGTTGCTGGCTGGGGTTAAATCACAACTACAAATCAACAAGAATATGAACACGCAAGATATACTAAAATGTTTACAAAAACTTGTTCGATAGGGAAAAGGCAATCAGAAGGGATAAAATCATATTCCTTCTGAAAGAACTAAGTTAAAGGGTCCAATGTTTCAGTATGAAGGATGATGATACACTTAATAAATGTCAAACATTCAAGAAACAAGAATACTTTCCCTCAGTGACATACTGTACTGCTGCAGGCCTTATTTTCAGTGTGTTCTCAAATACAGTGTGTTAGAACTTACCAGCTGAGGCTGCAAGAACATCTTTACAAAGCTTCAGCCAAAAAGAGAGCTTTTCAACTGCCATTGAAGTAAGCATATGAGTCAGAGTCTCTTTGATATCTTGGCACAATCTTTGATCCAATTCTTTGTCCAGCAAGCCCAGCAATGCCCCCTCCAGGCCTATTTCTCTGATGTTAACATCTGATAAGAACAAAGTCTGTGAGCTGAATGCTGTACATCACAAAACTGCAGTAACGACCCCACAGAAACCCCACTGAAGGTTGCACTGAGAATCTTGTGAACAGGTATCTAGCTCTGAAATACTTTGGAAATAGTAGTATTAATTGCTTTAATACCACGTCCAAATCATCTGAGTACAGAACAAAATTTGAACTTCTAAGAAACATACTAACAACAGGAAGAAAGTTACTGCAGGAAAAAAACCCAGAATCCTACTCTGAATTTCACAGCATTACCATCACCATAGCATCTGTCCTCCTGAAAATAATTATTTTTGGCCATCTGATTCTTCACACTGACTCATAAGATAATTCTAAAACAATGTTTTAACTTGAAATGGAAGTTAAAATTATTCTCCAAAGCAGCTCAAAACCAGACACACGGAAATAATTTGTTAAATAAATATGACCAATTTTCATTAGCTCAATATTACCAATTTGAAAAATCAGCATTATTGCAAAACGGCTATCATCTATCTTTTCTGAAAATTTCCAAATGAGTTTGAATTGAAATACAAAGTGAAATAATTTATTACCACTGCCCCCCTCACAGGAAGGCACATGAGGATCATTCTCAGGCATTTTAGCAAAAAACCTAAGCCTTTAGGAAGTTAAAAATTCTAGGAAGTTCAAAATTTCTAGTTATGAAACTAGCTCTCCAAAGAGGTCAACAGAAAGTTTTTTCAACAGGCTTTGTACACCTTCCCTCAATGATAGGTTTTTAATTTAAGAAGAGATTTAGGTGTGAAAATAAAATTATGAATAGGCATGTAAAATGGAGGACTATGAAGCAGTTACTACAACAGCTACTGGCTAGATAGGCTTAGGTTTCTCTGGAACTCCACTTGCATTTTCTCATTTAGTGACCCTTACTACCTACAGTACATGAAAAGCAATAGTATCTTCATTTTATCACTAAGAAAGGGTTTGGATGCTTCCACACTTTGGTACTATAGAAAGAACTGAAGCAGAAAACCTTTTTGGGTTAAAGATTTCAAGAACATAGCAAAATTTTCACACCCATAGTAGAGTGTGTTTAAAATTCATTACCAATGTGTCAAGCTCTTTGATCTCAAAACTTCAATACATTACCTGGAGTAAAGTCTTCTCTGCTCTCTTTAACTAATGCAACAGCATATTCCGATACCTCAGCAGCTTCTCTTTGCACAAGCTGACGTAAGCAAGCTACCACTGCACGTCTCAACAATAAGTATGAGCTACAGAGATTCACCTGAAACACGCAAGAAGAAACAGTAAGATGTCTAACAAACTAAGAAACCTTTATAGCAATACCTCAGTAAGGTTGTCATTTTCTGAACAACTGCAGTTATGACAAATCTGTGAAGTCAGTAAGCATGTAATTGATGCTATTTTTGCTCAGTTTGTTGTTGTTTTTTTTTTTTAAACCCCAAATGAAAGGTTTTGCAACTCCTGTAATCAATTTTAACATATCAGTACTTTTAACATTTTCTCTCCAAAGGTAACTTATAAGACTGGTTTGGGGGTGGATCCAACTCCAATCAATATCGGTAGAAAGACCCACATTAACTTCAACGACAGCTGAATTGTGGTCTCAATGGACCCTATTCTTTGCCTACAGGGTATACATAACGGGCTTGAAAACTCAGCACAAGAGAAAATTACTCAAACCATCCTCAGATGTAACTGGAGAAACGCCAGTGTAACTAACCAAGGGTGAGACAGTCGATCAGGCTTTAGTAAATTTGAACTCCATGCATGAAAGGAAGTTTATATGAAAGGGCAAAGAGAACACTGCTACAATTTCATTGTAAAAAATATTATGTACTCAGATTACATTAAATCATGTTTTAGAAAATGCGAGAGGAAGGGTGAGAGTTACTGGTGAATGTATCACACTGAGACAAGTCAGCTCTCCTGAGCCAGTTTTTAGCAAAAAAGTTTATAGCACCACCATATTTTAACAGCATCAGGCCAGTATTTGGTTTTTATACTGAAAAATACACAATAACAGATTCATTATTAGAGGAACAAGGAAAAACACTTTAAAAACCCAAGACATAGCCTCAAGATTTTTTGCTAGAGGGGAGCTTTCTGATTTTTATTTGCTTGCTTTCAATTTTATGAACATTCTGAAGGGGATCCTAAATATACAACGAACCAGCTATACGACCAGGCAAGGTGGCTACACCAATATTTATGCAGCTGCCTTTAAATTAAGCTTAGATTATCATAAAAAATAATATTCTCTGCAACTAAGCAATTGCGTACATTTAGCTGTCCCCATCCTTAAAATAGACAGAGCTGAGTGTCTGCTGGAGGGAAACCTTGCAGTAAGGTCATGCTCCTCGTTTGTCAGCAACAGGTCAATATATGTTAGTCCAAATGACTAATATATATTAGTTAACATACAGTGAAAAAGAATAACTTAAGGACAAAAAGAGTAAGTGATACAGAATTTCAGCTTTGTTACATTAACAAAACTAAGCTTTTTCTTCTGAATTTCTATGCATGCACATGAATCTCCAATATTCAGAATCACATATTTAGTACACACAGAGATACGTTCTCTGCATAATTCTTCTAAAAGAAAGGAAACCTGACTCTGTAAGTATGTCTGCAAGATACTTTAATTGAAACTTTAAAAACAAGTGAGGCTTTTAATGCAACATTTATGCAAGCAGGCTACACATTCTACTGCAAGTTGGACATGCATAAATTGCGTGCTCGTTTTTAATAGGGAAAAAACAGAGGATCCAATTGAGGCTACTGAATATTGCAAGATGCACATTTTTAATCTCTCTCATTCACCCACATTTGCAGGGGACAGGACAAAATAACAGACACAAAATGCAAGCACCACATACAAACTTAAATGAACAAACAGTTCCCTTTGTGCTTAACATGTTAAAAACAAAATTATGCTTCACTAAGCACACAAATGAAATGTACGCCTGCCATCTGCAGAAAGTTAGGAAGGGTCTGGTTAGGATGACAATCAAATGTCATTTGACATGCTAAAAGAAATTACATTGAAATGGTTAAAAGCAAAAGATAAGAGATGAAATAAAAAACACCACTGCAAACTGCAAAAGTTTAGGATTAACAAGGCACGGGGACCTACCAACACAGAATTATCCAACAAGATTTCCTGCACAAAAACAAATGACAAACCAGTCATGACAAAACCAAAATATAGATATCACAGTGATACCAACCACACATGGTGACCATTACATGTAAATTCAGCATATATTAAAATTCAGAATCTTATCTCAAACATACCAAAACCCTAATTTACTTAGTTCATTTACCTTACATTTAATGTCGAACACGCTTAAATTGCAAGCCAGCTGCCCCTAAAATTAGTACTTAAACAGTACCAAGACAACAGCGCAGCATAGTTACTGACATTGTATACTTATTGTGTTTCAAAATATCTTCAATGTCTTGCAGCTGGAAACTGGTGTTCACTACATCACAAGCTCACACAGATAAGCTCTTTAGAAGTCTATGCTCATATAAGTTAGCTTCAGAGCTAGTGTTAGACATGATTAAAAGCATATGATTTCTATTCCACTGGAGCCAAGAATTTAACCGGCAGGATAAGCGTTACACTGTTAGATGCAAAGCCCCGTGAAAAAAGACCCAATTGACAAAGAATACTTTCAGAAGCTGAAGAAGGAAAGCTCAATAATGACAGGCACATGGACACAATTAAAAAAAAAAAAAAAAAAAAAAAAAAACAAAACACAAAACCAAACCAAACAAAAAACAAGTCAGTGAAGCTGTGTCTCCACTGCCCAAGTCATGTTTAGTTAGTGCTGGCATAGTCACAAACTGAATGTTCTAAATATGCTGGGGGCCTGAACCATCTCAAGCTCTAGGGGTTGGGAAGACAGGTGGGAGAGGCAGCTTGCAGCTGCTCAGCACGCGTAATGCTACATTTATTTGAAAATGAAAAAAAGAAAATGAAAAAAGAGAAAAAGGAAAAAAGGGAAAAAGAGAAAAGAAAAAAGGAAAAAAAGAAAAAAGGGGGGAAAAAAGGGAAGAGGAAATAAAAGAAAAAAAATGTCTGTTGCGGATTTTTAAAAAGGCAGTTTGAAGACACTGAAATTTTCCAGAAACTTTGAGGGAGAAGGGTGGATGGGGGAGTTGGTTCAAATGTTACAAAAAATAAAATAAAATAAAATAAAATAAAATAAAATAAAATAAAATAAAATAAAATAAAATAAAATAAAATAAAATAAAATAAAATAAAATAAAATAAAATAAAATTTCTTTGCATTTGCTTTCAAGATTTTATGAGTAAGAATTCATGTTTCTATGGACAGAAGTGGAAAAGATCATTTATCTGACTACAGATTCTTTGCCTCTCCTGTTTTTCTGCCTTAAATAAAGAACGTAGTGGTGAATATCCACAGTATCTAGTGCCCAGCTTTTATACTCTACTTCCCCTTAAGACTTCAAAATGCATTGCAAAGGAGGACAGTCACACCTTGTTTTCCACTTGCAGAAATTTAAACTCACGGTGAATGACTTGCTGAGGGTCATTTTGCAAGCCAAGAACAGTCAAGAGCAGATTCTGCTCCAGTCCAATGGTTTATTCTGCTTCCCTAGTGAGACAGTGATTTAGTGGGCAGAAACCACACGGATGGATGGTGAGTTTTACAAATGTCTGCTTGTGCAATGATCTTCTCACAGACCTGCAAAGCACACACTCAAACCTTCTTTGCTTATGACACTCCTGAGAGACGTATTGATGTCTACTGAATTCTCAGTATCAGCAACTTTGGTCCTAGTTCTGTAACAAGTTCATGAGAATGAGAAAAGTTCATCCATGTAAGGCCACTGACTTTGGTGGACTCCTCCCCCATGAAGCTCACAATCGTTTCTGGGGTAGAGGTGAACATGCACGTGTGCACGGACACACACACTTGAGCCATCAAACATGCTTCTTAATTGAGTAATTTAATTATTATTATAAAGTTCATGAACTACTGTATGAAGTACTTTGAGACAATTTGTAAAAACATAAAAATCAATAGTATGCACAGGACAACTTTATCACGACATCCTCTTTATTAGTAGGTACTTGCTGTTAGAGAGATCATGGAGGCAGACTGTACATGAACTAAACATATGATCCCAAATCTTAATACATCCTCTGTGCAAGAGAGCGTCTCATATGATTTGCTGTGATTTTATCAAGGTAAGAAAAACTGTGTTTTGCCCGGAGAAGAAAAAAAATCATAGCTGATACATGTTAAAAGAACGAACACTTCGGATGAATTCCAGATCTTTTGCAGCTAGTACATCCATGCCTAACATAATGTGGGGCTGAAAGAGCTTCTCCTTCCATTTTCCCTACAATCATGTTTTTAGTCAAACCGAATAGAGATAAATGGAAGGAATCTAAACTTTATACAAAAATCAATATATGGTTACTATTGATATACAAGTGCAATCCAGGGGAAGATGTGAATAAGAACTGTGTTAAGATAGACAAGGGAGATTAAAAAAATCCCACCGTACTTTATTGTCTGGGTTTTGTGGTGTGGTTTTTTTTTGTTTTTTTTTTTTTCCCTCTGATTTACAGGGAGACTAGAGGGTCTTATGTAAAAAAAACAACCAAAAAAACACCCAAACAACCAAAAGAAAACACCTCGCTAGCCCCTGAAAACCCACCAAGACTAGTTACTACCAGAAAATTTTGCTTGCTTCATAGAACTAAGTGCTTGGGAACAGCAGCTATTCAAAGATTGAGAGACTTTAGGGGAAAAAACAACCCCCCCAAACCTCTTTGTCAAATACGGCTGAAAAAGAGTTTTGTTTATTTTTTCCAAAGACCTAATTTGACTGTTACTTATGTAACTGTCAGAAATTTTTATACTGACTGCCAAGAAGTCAGTACACTGAAGCATTAATGCTACAGAAATTACAAAATAGAGAAATCTACATTTTTTTCACCATCATAAAAAAACCCACAAAACACAAACAAAACTGTAATTAGTACACGCAATTGTTTTTTAATCAATCCTTCACCTAAAACATAAAAGCAGCAGAGTTAAAATACTGGCCAACATAAAATAGCTGGTAAAAATCCAGCACAAACTTGTAATGGATGGTACATCCTGCCAGACAACTGGCCTTAATAAGCGCAGCAGAATGCACTTGCAAAGAGGTCAGAAGGCCAAGATTTCTACGAAATGTGCTCTTCTTGTAAAGGGGAAGCATAAACTGAGGGGAAAAAATGAAAAAATAGAGAGAATGCTTGCCTGTAGGAGGATATGAAACACTTCACCCCTACATAACGATCAGGTCCTCATGTTAAAGACGCATTTGCATTTTTTAAGTGTTTCTGAACTAAATGTTTTAAAATACAAGGATGCAGACTAGTAAACATATACTCACACACAGGCAGCTTACAAGGCTGGACAAGTTGACATGTCGAGGAGCAAACATGTGAAGCTGCTGAAGGCAAGAGATGGCTTGAGCCTGAACAAGGCAGTCAGGATTATCCTGCATCACTGCACAGCCCAGGAGACAGGAAGTTCTTAAGGCTGAAACTGTCATACTGCTGCCTATATTCAGAAGAAAAAAGGTTTTTGTTTTTAAAACATCAACTTTTTTTTTCCCCCCCCTCAAAACATAACCTGTCTTTTTCCCAAGCCACCCGTAACTCCCATCCTCTGGAAGAATACTTTTTATATCTGTGCTATACTCTGATATCAGCAAGTAACAGTCACATTGCTTTGCGGAAATTTCAGTGTCCAGGTATCTAAAAGTTGATTTAGATGCAAATTTTAAATGTCTGCATCATAACTAAGATGTAGACTGGCTCCTAACTCTTGAAATTGGAATATATTCTGTTTTCACACTAAATGTAAGAACTTTCAGCCTAAGGCAAGGCTTGGAGAACCAGTCCAAACTAAGGAAAAGATGTCAAAAAGAGACACTAGTTTTGGGAAACTAGCAGTCATGACATCTTGATTGCATAAACTCATGGCCTGTGAAATACTGTCTTACAATGAGGAAAAAAAACCAACCTAGCATGCGTGCTATTTGCTGATAAAATTTGAATTACACATTCAAACAACGCTTAGCAATTTTGTTGCTAAACCAAAGAAAGCTGACGCTATTGTCTATTGCATACCTTGCAACTCAGGGCCCAGCGTGGTAATAAGCGCATTTAAACAGCGACCAAGGCTTTGGTGAACTTCAGCATAAGCAGGAGGCACAGTCAACAACAACATGAGAACAAGAGATAAGGTAGGTTCCACATGCACATGATACAAGGGGCCAGCTAAATCTACTATCAGCGACAGAGAGTGCAGCGCCCATGCCTGTAAAATAAGAGAAGCCATCGTGTCACGTCTGTATGATAGAATAAACACAAGATCTTTTTAAAATTTGATTGCTCAAGTGAAATTCAGTAATTAAGTGTAACAAAAGCTGCACTTTTAGGTTTCAAAGGGACAAACAGAGAGGTTATAGAAGGAAACTTTAAGAACCTGATGCTTAATAAGCCATTTTGAATATTTTACAAGGAACTGTATGGGCTGCAATGAAAGAACCATTTTAAAATTGCCATTGTTAATTAAAAAAATTAATCTAGTAAGAAGTTAATCTAATAGTAATTACTATTCCTCAAATTCTACTCTTTGTAACATTTCTTGCAGTTCCATGTGCATGAACAAGAGAAATGTAAAAAAAAATACTACAACAGAGTTGCTGAAACAACATATTGTTTTAGTCTCAATTACTTTGCACCAATAGCCACATCTGTTTCACGTTAACATACAGTGGTCTGTGTAAAAATATTGTAGATACAGCTTAAAAAACATCTTTACCTAAGTTTTAGACAATTACATGGAATACACTCAATGTCTCTTCAAGCTATTCTGATCAATAATAGTTTTAGCCACAGAGAAATAATTTGAATTAGTCTTCAAAACATCTTATTTTATTCAAGGAAGAACACTGACCAAGTTCTACAGCATTCAGGCTGCAAGTCCCTGGTATTTGCTACATAACCCTTCAACAAGAAAATGCTGTGAGGTAAACATCGTGGCAGAGACAAAAACTGACATGAACAAAAAAACCTAGTCAAGGTCAAGATCCAGGTGAATGTGAAAGTAATTCCTAACACATCAGACACTATTTTTGAAGCCAGCATATCTTAGCCTTATCTGTCTCACCAATCATTAAATAAGAACCTCCCATATCTCATCATAGGTCTTTCCTGTGAGGTGGATTTCAAGCAGGGTCGATAGTTTTTATTGCCTTTGTGCTCCTGCCATCACCTGTGAGGTATGCCTAAGAGGTTGTGAAGCATTATTCTTACAAGAAAAAACTTATACTCCAGAATATAAACCAGTTCATTTCTAACATAACATTTTTAGGTAAGTGACAAGTACCTGTACATCAGGAGAAGTGCTGTCCTGAGATAAAGTATAAAGGATTCCAACACACGCGTTCAGGTGCTGAGTAGAACCTATTCCTCCTAGGTACCTATACAGACATCCCAGAGCCAAAGAATGACCTGTTCTTGATACCACGTCCCTAGCAGATTTTAGCCTATTAATTATAAGGAGAGAAAGCTGTTAGTGTAATCACCAAGACTGATACTATGCAATAAGCACATCTACGAATAGAATTTCTCGCATATAATCAGCAAAATATTTTATTAGACATTGTTATATTTCCAAAATTCATTTATCATCTCTTATCTGAAGGAAGTAGCAAAAATATTTTAAATATAATTAAATGATGTTGCTAGGACAGTGGCCAATTTCATTTATTTGAAAATCTACATGCTTACTTCAGCAATCTTCTTAAAGATCAGCATAACTAAGAAATACGCGCAGAAGTCAGGCAGTGCTTTTTCACATTTATTTCTGAAGTGACATCAAATTCATGGAGAACACCAGCTTTTAAAAATTATCATCATAATAGGGGCTAGGTAGATTTCTCAAACATTTTTATAAACTCAACCGGTAACTTACCGGACCTTTTTTTTTTTTTTTTTTTTTTTTTTTTAAACTTACTTGTCAAAACTGACTTGTGCTAATCCAGCAGTGAAGGCACTGTCAGAAACCACCTGCGCCAGTCTGGCCAAACACTCGGCAGCAGCACATCTTAGGAGTGGATTATTGCTTTCCAAGGCACCCATTACCAATGTCAGGGCAGACCTTCTAACTTCTTCTGGACCTAAACTTCCCTTGCAGTTGGCCAAGTGCTAAAAATAGATATCAAGTATATTAATCAGCAAGACAGTATAGTAATCAGAATGTGTTTTTCTGTCAGTCATGCAAAAATTACAAGACCTGCAGAAGGAATCTGATTTTCTTACCCTTTTAACTGAGGAATTCCTCTATTTTTATTTGCTGTTTTGTGAGTTAGAAGTCCAACTCGAGGTAAGTGTGCATCATAGCACAACATAATAATATCAACATTCTGATTTTAAGAAATACTGGATAGATTTCCTGTGCAACCTGCTCTAGGTGACCCTACTCTGGCACGGGGGTTGGACTGGATAATCTCCAGAGGTCCCTTCCGACCCCTACCATTCTGTGATTCTGTGATTGCAGTAGGACAAAATAAACCAACACACTAGCATAAAATTCAGGAAACAATATCAAGAAGAAAACCAGTGAACACAGAATAATGACGCAAAGAAAAATCCCAGTCTGCAAAAAGAGCATGAGCAAAAGGTACAGCAGTTATCTGGATTGCATATTAAATACAAATTTTGTACAATGAAAGGTTTTGCCTATTCTGAAAACATTTTTCCTTAGTTTGAAGAAAGCCTAAGAAGGGAAGAAGGAAAACTGCACACGAACAGAGGAAAACACAAATAAAGCATCAGGGAAAAGCAACAAATGGAGGATAATTATGAGATTATTTTACCAATCATTACTTTTTTTTTTTTTTTTTTTTTTACAGTAAGAAATATGAAAGAGACAGTGATAGACAGAAATGATACAAACAGAGTTTTTCCATCTCTCTCCTATTTGAATGACACAAGTATGGATGATAGGATACGACAAAGTACTAGAATGGGTTTCCCTAACCCTTAACATTTAAAAAAAGGGAAAAATTAAACTGTGACCCTTCAGCACTTAAGAAGAGTGTGACATCATAAAAAAATATATCATCACAGAAAGCAGGACTGATCTTTACCTTGACTGCTAATCAAAATAAGAACTTCCATGTAGACACATTTGAACCAACAGATGCCGTGTTTTAGTACCAGAGAGGGAGAGAAAAAAAGGAGAGAGGAGATTTACCTTTAAGGAAGTAGAAAAGGCTGACACAACATTAAGTTGTACTATTTGTTGCCGTGATCCTTTTGTTTGCTTTATGGAATTCAACAACTGTTCTAACACCTGGAGCCTTAAACAAAAACAGAAAAGAAACCACAGAATTAAAAACTTAAGGAAACAAGTCAAGCTTTTTTATTTTATTTTAAAACACATAACAAAGCATATATATTATAGAAACAGAGGTGGAACAAATCTCTAACTCTTGAGCATTTTCCTTCAACTGGCATCTGTCTACTACAACGATTTTTTTCTATTCCATATTTGAATAGGTAATCACTCTACAAACACAAACTTTTTGCCTTTGTTTCCTTATAACATATGTATTCACAGATAATCAGTCATATCTACATTGCACTAGACAGATGTTATTGAAAGAAACTGTGTACGTGTTTTGGCTTACAATCAAGAAAGGAGGAGAGAAAAGAAAAAGAAAAGGAAAATGCAGTTATGTGCAGCAACCAGTTCAGGTCTTGAGAAACAGGTGAAGAAAACCAACCAGCAACCTGGTGAAAGCAGGGGCAAAAAGCCCAGACAAATATAAAAAAACCCACAAAAAACCAAAATAAACAGTTAGTGAAGACAGAATACGGAAGGAAATGCAAGTCAGAAGAACATATCATAAAGTATGCGGCAATTTTATTGGCAGGAATGCTTACATACAAACAGCTGCCTCGGGATTACACTAAATCTTGAGTATTCTAAACAGTGAAGACATGAAGACTTGAGGCTTGCATGCTAAGCACTCATCCCTTACCAGAAATTAAAAAAAAACATTACCACCTGTCATGACCATGATCTGAAGTCTAACTACAGGCGGCTTTGAAAATATAAAACTAAAAAATTATAGATTTGCTCTAATGCTACATTCAAGAAAATACCCAGTAGCACACAGAATAAGCAACAGCATGCAAAAATCTTGAAGAATTTTGTGCTTCAGCAATCGGTGTGCTTATAAATATGAAACAAACAAAAATGCTATGTCTGGAAGATACATACTCTCAGACAAAATCAAGGTAAGTCTGTGATCCCTTTCAAGCATTCTTGTACCTTTACAGAACTGTGTTAAGATACACACTTGTTTCTTCCCATCCACTTTTTATAAAGAATGAGGCAGGATAAGGGTTAAATTTTACTACAGCTTCCTACTCCTTTTGTCCCTCTTTGATTCTAAGGCATTTGGTGATTATGTATTAAGCACTATAATAATTGTGTAGTATCTCTTAAAATAAATTCTATTTTGATCAGGCTATCGAAACAAAACATTATTTTTCTTGGTCAACAGAATTTATTATAATGACAGTAACCTCTTACTGGATGTGCCTTTTTGTTGCGAGTAACTTTAAACACAAAGTCTAATAATTTGTTAGTCCAAATTATATTATTCAGATGGTTTACAGAATCCACCTATACAATTCATTATTTTTTCAGAATTGTTTTCTTTTGTATTCAATCTCAAACACTGGGACCATCTCTTAGCACCTCCCAAATTCCCCAACAGTTAGTTACTACTTTACCTGTGAGATTCTGCTACATGGGAAAATATAACTCCAAAAAGACGAGTTGCTGCACTGATAACAGATAATACAGGAGGTAGTGGTTTAGGTACCGAATCACCTTTTGCAACTTTCTCACAAATTGAGTAAGGGTCATACTCCAGGCTGCCGCCAGCTATGCTGTTACCTAAAAGGAGCTGTAAGAAGGGAAACAAGTGATAGCCATATTTTTAACCAAGTCAAAACCAGCACTGACCCAAATAACTGGAACTGTATGAAAATATAACACCACCATTATACTAGATCAAAAAGTACCTGCTCTTCGATAAATCGGTGATCAGTCTCCTGCAGTAAGGGACCAAGTAAAAGGAGATCATTCTCATGACAAAGGGGTGGAAGCAAGAATGTAGAAGCATCAATCTGGCTATCTGGGACAGTCAAGTCAGTCACTAACTCCTTTAGAATAGCACAGAAGCTTCCTTTAAATGAAAGGAAAAAAATGTTCAAAATTTTCGGTTAATTACTTGCCACAAGCAAGTACTGAAATACATACTGAATATATGCTGAAATAGCAACATCCATCTAAAATTTTTCTTAAGTCTTCAAATAGTTAATTGGAGAACACACTGACTACAGGGGAAAGGACAGAGCACTAAAGATAAGCAAACTAAGCACATGCAGCAATCCAGAAGATGAAAACCAGAAGCCTTCACCTTTACAGAAGGCATAATGCCATACAACTGCTAATCCAGTAAGTTTCTTACATTTAAAGTAGAGGAAAAAAGCAGTTACAAGCACAGACATATTTTCTGAAAATCCATGCTGTGGAATGTATTACATAACCACACAGGAACACTTGGAGTTGGCAAGCAGATGTAATTTAAACCATCCATAAGTTTGACAAATAACCAAAAGCTGCAGAACGTACTCCCCTATTTCAGGAGTTTGCACTCAAACTAAAGCATGAAGAATTTACTGTAAGTTACATTATGATAATTTACACTGGTAGTTAAAACTTTCACAGATTTTTGTACATAATATTTCAGAGAAGACTGTACGTTATACATAAACATTAGGCATTCCGAGTCAGACTATTTTAGGTTATTAAAATAGTCCCTGCAGTGAAAGAACATTTCCCATGCTGAACCACACGTGGTGAGAAAGGTCTGGCTTACCCCGTAAGTAAGTTGTGTTGAAAAAACACTGCAGAACTGATCTTAAAGAATGTATACAGTCTTTATGCAAATATTATATAAGAATTTACCTCCAGAGCACTAAGATTGCAAAGTCAAGTCCTCACAAATTGAGAAATATCAGCACTAAGGGGCGATGAACTCTACATATCCACTTCGTCGCATTCACTTTTGTTGTTAGACGATCCCACAGTTACCCGTTTGCACTAAAGTCGATTGTAATTTTTCAACACACAGAAGCTCCCGAAAGTGGGACAGCACCGTTATTGGCAGCTCAGGAGCAGAAGTGGAACCATTTGTATAGCTGGAGCTGGTAGCTGCAACCAGCCGTTTCACCCTTCCTGAATCTCGAATCCACCCTGAGATAGCCGGCTTCCTCCCCTCTGCCCACAAACCCCTCAGCCTCTCTCCCCTGCAGGCCCCTGTTGCTTTGCCTGACTAATTAGCAAGCGTGTCGTTTTTTCCCAAAATGCTTAAGACGAATCAAAATGCAAAAAGTTAGCATGATCAAATATATTCCAAGATGCACTGATAGTGTGTGAAAGGGACAGAAACAGAGCCTTTTAACAACAACACAATAATTAACAACAACTAGAAACTGCTCTTTCATTAATTATTATACATCGCAAAAAAAACCAGTGAAAAATCCCCTTTCTATGAAAACAGCTTTTCAAATAAAATTTAATGGAGATACTCAGCAATTTTTAACCAAGGTAACACTTATTTTAGTCCCAGACGCTTGGCCATCCTCAACATGCCAAATAATGTTATCACAATGTAAAGCAATTCAAAATTTTGAGGCAGAATGCTGTTCCAGCATCTAGCTATTCATCTCGTCCTATTAAGAGAAGTGAATGCTTGCATTCAATTTTATGGTTTAGACAGTGGAACATAACAAGCACAAAAAGCTGAAGAATGAAAAGAACCCTAATGAGTTCTCTGACAAAACACATTAATTTCAGACCACAGAAAACATCAAAAAAATCTAATAATCAAAATTCAAACTACTCAAATGATTTGTGTGAAATTATCAATTTGGACATTATAATAATACAACTGTTTATATTAGCTCACAAGAAATAGATGTTTTAGCCTCAAAAACATGAGCACACCAGCATCCAAAGCTAATGACACGTGAAAATGATCAAGAATATAAATCATCATCTTAGAAACAGAACTTGCTTTTCCCAGCTTAACAAGTTTGTATGTTGTATAGGCTAAATTGCTAAGTCTTAACCATTCACAAATGATGGAAGACAGCAACTAGAACATGTTAAATGTTTTTCACTGATGTTCAAGTTAACCTAATACATTCTTGTCATATTTGTCTGCTGAAATAATGCAAAAAGCCACCCACTACTCACAGCAGCCTTTGTAATTCTGCTGTTTGAGCAGATACTGATTTTTTACTGATGACAGAAAGCACGAAGAGAAACATCGGAGAGGCAGAAAGAGAGCAGGAAAGGCCCAAGCAGAGCCCAAACAAGTTCTAGTACCTCAGGCCTCAGAAATCTAAAGGTTTGAGTCAAGAAAGAGGCTTGGAACTATGAATACACAATCTGTTTTCAACTGTTTATTTTGCTGGGTATTTTGTTTTGTTCCTCTTCTGATAAAGAAAAAAAGCTTTGCACATTATTTGCAGATATTAAAAGCTTGAGTTACAACTCCTAGTATATCACCCCATCACCAATTTTCTCAGAAAGAAACACCTTGCACGTTTCTAGCCTCTGGCTAACTACCCAGATCGAAGAAAATGAAAATAAATAAAACCATGAACTGGGTGCCAGGCTGTGCAACACAAGAGTACACCTACTAGTCTTCCTAGTGATAATGACTAAAATCAGACACCAAAAAAAGCACCCTGGGTTCCATAATCATATTGTTTTCCCTAATAATTTATTTTAAAAAATTCTAGTATTGGCAAAGACATACAGTTTCTGCATGAAGCTGTCATACTGGAAATAATATGGAAAGAAAGGTACTTGTTTCAAGCTTTACCTTAAAAACTCTTTTTTGCATTTCTAAATGTTGCATGCTTACATGTTAAAACGCATAACAGACCTTGAAAATAAGCTCTGTCAATATATGCATTCCCATTCTTTCCCCACCCTCACACTGCTGCATTACAAACAGGAGAACAAGTCTGAGACTACATCCGTCAAACTACTGTTTTGATTATGAGGCTATTTACCAAGCTTTCAGCAGGATCACCACTTACAAACCTTTTAAGCTTTTTCTTTATTTATTGGTTCTACATTGCAGCGTCCTCAGCTAGGATGCTCTCTCACAAGATTCAGACTTTACAGATCACACTGTAAAATACTACCTATTTTTCAATAAAGTTAGACCATATGCAAAAATTCCCGACAAATCAAGAAAGCACCAAAACCACCCACACCCAAATATTCGTATTCTATAAAACATTGCCCCTGTAATAAAAGAACCAAAGAAATAAGTTGCTGCAAGGGGTGGAGGTGTCATTTTCAGTCTTTTAAGTCCAAGTCACAAATGAATATTATACACTATGCTTCAGATGTTACATACAGCCTTCTAATACGACAACAGCTTTAAGGCAAAGGTCAGGGATCTGTCCTTATGAAGATCCCCTTCGCAGTTACCACTAGATGGAGCAGATTGTTTGAGTAAGTATTCCCTCTCTGATACAGAGGGCACAGTCAATTCAGTGTCTGGCTGCCCCGTATTCTGTCTGTCCTGATGAAATACCCTGTACTTCTCTTTACAGTGGTGAAACACTCTGCTTCCTTATTTCAGTCCATACAGTACTCTATGGCAAACTATATTCACCTGACAATTTAAAGACAACAAAGATTTAATGTTTTAGTTGAACTGTTAGATCTGTCTAACTAGACTGCATAGTTATTGGATTACAGGATTAGGTTTTAAATACTGCTAGTTATATGTTCTGCTACAGAAAAGGGAGACTATCCCCAGATTTTTTTGAAATTTTTTTTAAATACAGATTTTTTATCCACAATCTGCACAGAATCAGATGAATATATCTGTAATATATAAGTCTACTTGAAGCAATCAAATTCTTTCAAATTCATTTAAATTTGTTTAAATTGTATTAAATTGGTTTATGCTAAGATTACACCTTTTGGAATTAGGATTCAATGGAAAGTAAAACAGGCATCAAAGAAAGTCAATTCCTGAAGCAGTTTAAAATTGCATGGTTGTCTACCTTCAAGTTTCAACTAAAAATAGGAAAAAAGTCTGTATTTGTAATTGAACACTACCTTTTCAAAACTGTAGTGAAGTCAAATCTAAACAGAGGGAATAAAATTTGTTTATTAGAAAAGGTGAAACTAATCCTCGCTAGCTGAACGTATATGTTGAACAAAAACTTAAAAATGAGCCCACGGTATTTTTAACAGATATATCTTTTAAGGAAATACGTACCTTCATAGGTCTTTGGAGGCAATACTGCTAGTAATTCATAAAGCTTATGTCTGTAAACTGTTGACGGTGTTTTTAAAGAATTTCCATATGATTTATATATTGAAGAAAGCCTTAAAATATAAAAAGGACATCAAAGATGTTAAAGACTTCAAGCATTATGCAACACTCCAGTTACAAATTAACACTCCAGTTACATTTGTGCTGCTCTACTGAATACTTTTAAAATGTATACATATTGTAACTACAGTTCTGATTTGCATTACCAATAGTAGAAGCAAAACAATTTATTTTGCATGCTCTGACAGAATCTGCTGTACTCCATTCCCAGTCATTATTTTTATTTAGTGCTAGAGAAATAAATAAGGCTTTCTCTATTGCCTTTGATTGTACCTATATTTATTATACTTAACTTTTGTGTGGATATATCTCTGTAAATTTGAGTTCAGAGCCCAAATACATTAAATCACTACATGTTCTGACGGCAAAAATATAAAAATTATAAAACCCTTTCCAGCTTAGCTCTGAATCTAAGTATTAAAAACATTTTGTCCAAGCATATTCTTGAACTTTGTTTTTCACTTTATAAAAGATCATAACGCTTAAACATGAATGTGTATGTTTGATTTAAAAAGCAGAATAAAACCACTAAGTGAACAAAAGCATGCAATCGTTTCTTCCCTAGCTTTTTTTACCTGAAACTGTAAAGCGCATGACACATTATGTCAGCTAAAGTCTTCAGCTCTACAGCTGAATTTTATACACTAATTTTTGGACTTGGAAAAGGAAGTTCTTTAGAAAGTGAACTTAATAAAATACAAGAAGATTACTCTCTAGCTTTTCAAAACCAGAATCTCATTTAACAGTTTGATACACACACTTACTGTGTCAATAAATCAACCGCACTTGGGAGAGGAGGAAGAAGTCTCTGAACAACTTCATCCGTAAGAAGACCAGCACAGTGTGAAACAAAGCTTTTGATAGCTAGAAAAGGAATTGGATTTCAACTTACTAAGTGTGAGATGTCTAGAAGAAAAATAATCACATTATTACCTCACTAATAATTTAAAAGTAGAGGAAAGCATGTAAAAAAATTTTAAAGTACTTCCACCAATAATTTAAGAAACTGACAGAAATCTCAAATGGAAAAAAAGTCATATTTACAGATGCGCTCTTTTGGTGTCTCTATTGAGTTAATAGTTCAAAAAGCACCTAGAGAATATGCTATTTTCAAAAGCAAAAGAAAATATTTAAAAGTTAATTGCTTAAGTACTTCTCAAATGAAGTTATTATTGAATTACACACTTTCTGATAGATTTTAATAGTGAAAGAGAGGGATGATCGCTTTACTAGGGTTCACATTTCTGCAATGCAAAGGACCCTTTAGTACTCTGGAACACATGACTGAAACACATTTAAGTATTTGAAGATCACCGGAGTCTTCTCTTGTTAAACCCAAATTCACAATATTTCATAAGGAAAAATTGCAACCTACCACACAGCAGCCAAACACACAGTACTCTTTACTGGCTGAGAATTGCAACTTCCTTCTTGTAATATTTACCTGAGTCTTCTCACCCTCACAAATGTGCATGACTGACTCACCAATTCTATTTTGCTTACAGTAAGTCAGCTATTAGGAAACAGAACTGCTATTTACCAAATATAACAGACTGTATAAACAACAGAACATATCCTGGTTTGGGTCCTCATTTGTCACTGTGATATGTATGTTAAATAAGAGAAGAATCATAGAATCACAGAATCATTTAGGTTGGAAAAGACCCTTGGGATCATCGAGTCCAACCATCAACCCCACTCTGCAAAGTTCCCCCCTACACCACATCCCCTAACACCGCATCTAAACGAGTCTCAAACACATTCAGGGATGGTGACTCCACCACCTCCCTGGGCAGCCTATTCCAGTGTCTGACCACTCCTTCTTAATGTCCAGCCTAAACCTACCCTGCTGCAGCTTGAAGCCATTCCCTCTTGTTCTATCGCTAATTACCTGTGAGAAGAGACCAGCACCAACCTCTCTACAATGTCCTTTCAAGTAGTTGTAGGGAGTGATGAGCTCTCCCCTCAGCCTCCTTTTCCTCAAACTAAGAGAAGCAACCCTCGTGATATCATTTACTATTTGGAAATCAACTGATTAGAAGAACAAGAGGAAAAACCCTCTTGGGTTTTTTGTTTGTTTTTTACAAAAATGAAACACCATGTATACAGATATACAGGTAAATATATATATATATATATATATATATATATACACAAACACGTATGTCGGGGAGTGAACACATCCTTTACCATTCAGTGAAAAAAAAAACCCGATATGAAATATCGTTGTTCTTTCAGAAGGGAAAACAAACAGCGAAACTATAAATACGCAGAGGAAGACACAGTAAATCCCACTTACCACAGAGAGCACCAGCACGACCTTCCAGCGTTACTTGCCAGGTAAATGAATCTCCTCGTGTCTTCTCTGTTTCTAAGTCTTTAGGAGATGATGGAAAGATGCACTTCCACAGTAACAGCATTCGTGGCAGGTGGTGTTGGACAACTGCAGGACCTGTAAGCATTGACAGTTGTCACACCAATGTAAGGACTAATAAAATTATTTTTTTTCTTTGGTTCTTTTATCTATGTTCACAAAATCATTACAACTGTGAATAAAACATTATGCTACTTTCCCAGACGTCTCATACATAATTTCTCAAATGCTTACTGTCTTGGCGGATCACAAGCATAAAAGAGATGTAATAAGCAATAGTGATGTTCAGAAAAGCAAACATTTGTTATGAGTTAATGCACAATCTAAGAAAAAACTGGGAGCTTTTGGGCAGAAGTAATAGCTGACAACATGAAAAGTGCCTTAAAAATATGAACAAAACAGATAAAATACATTCTTCATGAGTAATTTAGTGATCACAAACAATAATCTGACCACTAATAAACGTCAGAAAATTCTGTAAAATTTCAAATGCCTGACAAGAGGGAAATACAAATGATTAGCTCATTTTGTTCTGGGGTAGATCTTAAAAAAATATCAGTGTAATTCTTAATGACCACAAAGACATTTAGTTAGATTTACTTTGAAATTTATCTTCTACATTTAATTAATAGCGGTCCCACCCAGTCATTGCTTTTTTCAGACATTGCTCCCAGTGAACTAATAGCAAACTTGGAAGAAATGAGGTTTTTACTTTAGAAAATTTTTCTAAATGTTCTGATTGACGTTGTTCTTTAAGAACTATTTTGCAGTGCTAAATGAAACATCAAAAGAACTAAAGTCAGAGAAAGAATACAGAACAGCTTGTTTTGGTTTAAGAAAAATTGTAGAAAGCTACTACCTAATGTCATGAGGGCCGCTATCAAGAGCCATCCAGCCTGTGTTCGCTGCAGTGAAATGCGACTGTTCTGAGAAGCAGAACACAACAAATCTTCTGCTACTGTCATGATTACCTTCAAAGTTAAAGAAAAAGAAAAACCAGAGCATCAGCATCTTAGTAACTAACAAATGATTTTTCAATATTGTTTGCTGTTTCAGTGTCCCCAAATAGAATGCCATCGTCTCACGCCACAGCAAGAAACTCAGGCTCATGAAGTTGCAATGATCAAGTTCAATACTAGCCTGGGACAGCTTCAACAGTTCCTGTGGGGTACTAGGTAAGCTCCCTTCTTTTATCAGCAGTAAAATAAGAGCTGATAATTCTCACAGGAATATGTGTGGCAAGGACAAAAGGGTTCTGATATTCTGTTTATGCCACTATGTAGAAAAAGGATAGCCTGAGACCTACAAATTAGAGCTCAGAAGAAGTGACGAAAGGATTAACGATCTTTTTATCCCTGTTTTACAATATGGTCTATCGTTATCTCTGACAGTTTTTAATGAATAAATGGCATGATCAAATAAACAAGTTAGAATGCTATGGTACAGTTAGAATTAATCCTATCTTAGGTTCTCCATGATAATTGCATGTGCCTACTATTACATGCTAAATGCAATGTGACAATCTGTGCTTGTTACCAAAGCCCAAGCCACCCAGAATTTGCACGGAGGAACACACAGTGTGTCCACGGACAGTTACCACAGCATGGCCACAACTTCAGAAAGTATTCTGCAAATGGCTTGCTTCAATTACGTTTCATATAAACCAAAGTAAGTATTTCCTACATCTTGCATTATGTCTGGTTGCCAAAACGAACTGCTTGTAACTTAGTATTACAAGTAAGAAGTGTCATTATCAATAATATCATTAAAAGCCTCAGTATAGCAAATTTCTTTCTATATCTTTTTGCACAGTATAATTTAGTTTGACAATATAGACAGCATCCTTTCATAATTTATTTGAAAAATTATAAAAGTTCATCAAAGCTTGCACATGAAAGTTTGCTTCGTGAAAGCTTGAAGTTTGTACACTTCCAAAACTTAATGAAATATTAACAGTCTGAAAATATTCCACAATTCTATAATGCTACCAGATGGTTGCAAATGAAGACATTTATTTTGACAGATTCTTGATAAATTTAAAATATTTGATCCTAAAATTAAAATGGCACCCCTGTTAAGTTCTACTATTAAAAATTACTAACAGCTTAGTATACTTAAATTACCTGTTAAACAAGCATCCTAAAAGGATTTCACTTGATGATTTTTGACAATTTTTCTCTCCATGTACTAGGAGAAATGTCTTATTTTTGAAGGATTTTTTTTTTTAACTTAAGTATAAGCACTAGTACAGTATACTAAATATACACAGACCCACTAATTATTTTTTTCTTTTCAATAGTTTCCACTTGCAACTCTAACCACTCTCTCAAAGGAAAATGCATTACTATAAAACAGTTTCTGCCCAGGTCACTACTGCCTACGTTTGATATTTCCTTTTCAAAACTGCTCTGTTTAACACTGGTCTCTTTCAGCTCCCCAGAAGAGGAGCTCGACTGGAATCTGGCAGCGTTCCTAGGAGAGAATGGAAAAGGGCTTTTGTCAGCTCCTCTGTTCTCCCCCCTGCCAGCTTAGTACAGAATACAGTGTTTCTCCCACACTTTTCTGTGACCTCCCATACCTCCTCCTGGCCCTATTTCATCCTATTCTATTCCTCTAAAAGAAATCTGTGTCAAGAATTATGTTTCTCTGTTAAACAGAAACTTTAGCTCGACTTAGGTATATAGTATTTGAATGGCCTTCTTACCTATGTAACTGGGCAAATGATACTAATTTTGCTCTCTCCCCATGGTCTTCCAGTAATCACAAGGCAAAGCTTATAAAGCTAAGAAAAACAGGCTTTTTTTTTTTTTTTACATTTATAAATTGTTTCATCAGCAGTTGAGGCTTTGAATGTTGGGAACTGTAGCTAGCAATGTCTGTTGAGGAGTGGCGTGGAACTGTTAGTACTCAACAATGCTGAAAGGGTGGGCTGGAACCACTGCAAGGGACATTTTTCCCAATGTACTAAAGCACTCCTTTCATCTTACACTGGTGTGATAACAAGAAAAAAACCACAATCCTTGTGTCAAAGTGTGCCACTTCTACTCTAACATCCACTGGCTCCAAAATGGGTATTTTCAGAACTGAGAATGTGTGTCTACATTATGCAGAGAATTAGCATGTACTGCTGATATTTGTGTTGCGCCATCATTTTCCAACTGTGAGTAACTTCACGGATATAATTCTCATTGTGATGGAAACAGCTTCTTTTCCTGGTCTGTGTTTCTACATCTGCATATTCCTAAAACTTCAGAGCACAGTATATCCTATCTGAGAGATTGGTACAAGCATCTCAGACTACGTTAATGCAAGAAATTGCTTCCTGTTAAATTCTGTAAAACAAAATGAAAGCATGTATCTGTTGGACTTGATCAAAGATTTTCAAGATAATACACAGTTGCTGTTATTGGTGTAAGCACTGACTAAACTGTACACTGGAGATGCACTGATAGGCCTGGAAAATATTAATTTGGCCTAATGTGTGGTTGAACAAGTTTCCTTCCAGGAAACTTAGTTCTAACATCACAGCATACAATAGATCTGTATGTATCCTTCTAATCATTTTTCTATAAAAGAAAGATCTTTCCTTCGGCAAAGTCTGATACATTTCAACTGTACGTACTCCAGTCTAGCCTTTTCTCACCATTAACATTGCTGAAATGTCACCTTTCTAATTTAAGCCTATGTCAAACTGGGCCAGAGCTGCAGAAGGTTTGATCTTGCTTAAAATTCTGAAAAACGCAACTCTACTCAAGAAATGTTTTCTCTAAGTAAACCTTTTCTTAGACTGTGCAATTTAAGTCCTTACAGCTCTGCAGAGTTGACCTCTGACCCAAAACAACAACTAAACTTCTCCCCTAACAAACTTCTCCATTAGAAAAAGGTAGCAGTGGGAGTGGTTAATAAAGTCATTAGCGAGGCTTCTTGAGAAATTCACAATCCTGACACATGTAAGAAAAACACTTGCTTATTTCAGTTATGGTATGCTTCAAAATCCCCTTCTTGAGGAAAGAAAATATCTCATTAGTATACTGATTTAAGTGATCGCGCCATAAAGAATACATGCAAATACTACTGCAAAAACACAAAAGAACTGCCTATAAGTAAAGTATTCAGACCGTACCTTCCCTTTTCCATGTGGGATTCCTAAAGGACAGTGTTTTACTGCACCCAGCAAAGCAGCAACAGCAAAACTGTAGCCAGTTACTGCTTCTGGGGAGGATTTCAATACGCTAAGACGTTCAATGCAACGATCCATCAGCAGGGACACATAGGAAGGCAATGCTACTGCAATACAGCGTAAACACCAAGCTGCTGTTAATCTAACTGAAATGCTGGGATGAAGAATGACAGAAATTACTGCTTCCAGAACTCCTGAAAAATAAAATGCATAAACACACTTAAGAAACAGGCAAGCAGATTGTCAAACAAGCAAAAATGTATGCAGAGGACTCACCACTATCCAGTTTCTGTACTTGTCTTTAAAAAGTACTATTGATTTTTATTGTGAAATATTTCTTATCAAATTTAAATACTTCAATACTTTTCAAAAAAAGTTATCCTGAATCAAAAGTAACAATATGGAGAAAACCTAACATATTATGCAGTTATTCACCAACATGCATAGAAAATATCCGTAAGTATTCTCAGGGGAGCAGAAATGTATGCAGGGGAAACAGATATCCACTTGAGCCCATACAGAAAAAAAGCCCAATTCTGACTGCAGCTAAATGAAAACAATAAAGGTAGATGAAGATACGCAGCTTAATCAAACTGATTTACTGTAAACATTACAAAGTGTTAGACTTGAAATACAACCCTTAATGGAGTTAAATTTTATATTGAGGTTTTTTTTAATTAACATAGTAGTACAAGCTGGAGAAGATACAGAAGTCTTTGGGCAATGCCTGAGGATTTCCTACAGCATATAAGGTAGCCAACTTATCTTTTTTTTTTTTCTTTTTCCGTTTAGTGGAAGAAAACAGAAAAGAAGAACTAAGGAGGTCCAGGTGAGGAGACTGCACGCCAGAAGAAAGATTGCTATAGTAAATGCCAGACAAAGGATCCCTACAGATTTGAAAGAATTAACAGTCTCTGATAAGAAATCAGAGAAGATCACAGTGAACAGAGTAATATATTTTGTACTCTGACTTGTACCTGTACTGGAGTCTTGCAGTAATGGTGCTGCTGTAGTTCCTAAGCCATGGATGAGACTTCCAAGCTCCTGAAGTGCACACACAAGCACGTGCTGACTTGCTGTTACATCTGTTGTAGTAATTCTTGTTTCCAAGTTACTGTCACTCATTGCAGCATCTGATAACACAACACAGGAAGATCCCCATTGAAATCATTACCAAAATGAAACAAATGGATGAGAGAAAGGATTTTGCTATGGTAAGTTGTTTATATTACCAAACGAGCTTCTATCATTACCATTTTTATTACTGACCAAATTGTTTTCATAAGGGTTTACCTTCACTGAGACAAGTACATTTCTGTTATTCAAGTGGATAGTGTAGTAATGTCTGTGAGGGCAGGAGCGTAGATAAAATGGAAGCTACCAAATTGCTTATCTTTAAGTGATGGGGAACAGTAGCTAGTAAGAAGCATGCTATTCTCAGTCCCATCAAAAGTGACTTGAAGAGGTCATGCTTTGATGTAACTTGCCAGATTTTACCACACAGTAGGAAAAAAGAAAGGGAAGGAAAGGGTAAATTAGCGCAAGAACAAGCGAGTGAGAAGGTGAGATCAGGTAAGAAAGAGGGAGGGAAAAATTTTGACTTTTTTGAGAGTTCATCTTTTGGTTATGTCAGTTTAGACATTTAAGGACACAATATGCAGCTGTACACCAGGTGATGACTGGTTATGCCCAGCATTCTCTTTCTTTTCCCCTACAAGGACGATGGTGGGAGATGATCAGCTTTTTTTGGAAGTTTTGTACAAGACTTTATCATGTAAGAGATCTGTTTTCTCCAGAAGAGATGCTCATTTTGTCTATTAGGAACAAATGCTTCTTTTTTGAACCATCAGTAGTGTCAGCTGCTCTGGATAGGAATGCAGAATCTGGCTAGACATGTATTAACTGCCAATTTAGCTTATTTTACAGTACTATCTATACTTTATTGCTGCATGTATTTATTATTTTATTTTTAATCGGTTAGAATTATATTCACCAGGGAAGCGTTACAAACAACGTTTACACTTGTGTGGGTACACACATGCAGAAACACAGACACACACAAATAAATAACCAACCAACCCAAGCTAAAAACAAAGCAGTCCATCAAAAGCCCTCTACATTATTATGGTAATAAATCAGCACTATATATTCTATTTCTGCAGTCTCAGGATTAGGAAGTTGGACAATCACTTAAAAAAAGGAAGAACAGAGGCCCAAATGGATAATCTTGTTAGACCCATACCCACAACTTTTTTCAGTTTCCAGATGGCCTGACAAATCTCCTTGGCAGCTGTAATTTGAGCTTTTTCCCCAAGAAGGCCTCCTACTGTAGCTCGAAGGATAAATGAAACACAGCGGCGGCAGCCGATAGCATCCATCTGATTCTGAATAGCCTTAGGGTGAGACTGAGACACGAGATCTAGAATATGGGAAAGGAAGGCAGAGAAGTTCCTTTCAAGCCACTGTGCTCCTAATGTAGAGACAAATACCACATATGCCTGGAAGAGATTTAAAAAGAAGCCATATTTTAGAGCAAAGTCATCTGGAAAACCACTGCCAGCTATCCCACGTATTTTTTTATTTTTATTTTTTTTAATCTCTGCACATCGCCACAACTAGAACATCACTAAACTGAGATTACTTATACATTATGCATCTATAAATCACGCGTGTTCTCATTTTCAGGTAGCTGCAATTTTTGGGGATCTAGTTAAATACTTTAACTTACTATCAAAACTGTACCAGCACTACTGCAGCCTGTTTGTCTGTAAGTTAATTGAAGCTGCTTGCCCACGTTACTTCATTGCAGAGTGTGAGAAATGGCAGTTTACCCTGCACAGGCACTTGTTATGTAAAACATTGTGTTTGGTCTCACTGAACAACAGCTTCCAGCTATTTAACATTCTGCACGTGGAACCCAAATTTAATGTATGAATGCATTTTAAGAACTACTATGTTACAAAACTATAACCCATAACCCTGAGAGAATTCTGTTATTATAGGCTTTGAATTAAGGAATATTTGCAGCCCCCAAGCACTGCTCTTCATCTCAATGGATTTTAATTGTTTGCCTTGCAATGGAGGTACCATAAAAAGACTATGTTTGTCACAACAAAGAGAAAGAATGCGGAGTCACTTTACAAATCTAATCACCACAAGACCATTTATTTTGCCACATAATATGCTCCCTTACAAACGCCTACCACATGCTTGTGTTGGATTTTTTTTAATGAATAGATGTGCTACCATCAAGAAAGGGGAACACCAAAAATAAGAATATGCAAACAAACACACAAGATTCCTCATAAGAAAGTTCACAACTACTACCCATATCAACAAACTTCTCTATTTGCCTCATACATACTTTGTCTCCTAATATTGACAACAAAATAGTTCACATAAAAGAAAATGAAGTACTGTAGATGGAAAAATTGTACTATTGGATCCTGTTAGCATCTTGACAAATACTACTTAGGCTTTGTAATGTACCAGTACATTAGCCCTGGTTTACAGATTTGAAAACTGGGGAATTTAACAGGATAAACAGATTTGTGAAGAGACATACTGCCAAGGCTACATTTTGAACCTGGCTGCGTCTTGAACAAATATAAATTCTTCTTCCAAAGGTAAGAAGTCATCTTCAGTGTTATTGTTGGTTTTTATTTACAATAAGCTGCATTATAATAAGCTGCGATTCACATAATTATTAACACCTTTTATAACTGCAAGTGTTTTCTGCCTGCAGACACTGATATACGCACAATTTCTCAAGTTTTTCTGGTAGAAACATTGCACTATTTTAACTGCTCTAGTGCAGTTAGTGTGTACCATCTGGCACAGATACTATTGTGTTAACATAGGAACGCATGAAAAAGGAGACAACCTCCAAAAAACAGTACAAATAGCCAATACACTGAACTGAAGCATCTATTCCTGGAAAACTAATAAAACCACCGTGTATACAGAACACCCTAGGAGTCTGGCATGCATTTTCTAGGCAAATAGCTGTCAAGGTATTATTGTTCCCCAGCTTTTCTGTCCCTCTGCCAGAACTTAATGCTTCCACCCAGCATGATCTGAGCATAGAAGACAATTTGTGAGCACTTCCTAGCTGTTCCAGTGCAAAGTCTGGCAGCTTCTGTCATAACTCAAGCTAATTTACAGATTTTTTGCACTGCAGAAGTTGAAATGCACTGAAGAAATTCCCTTACTAGCAAAGGGTACGTATCAAACAGCTGTGGGGACTGTAACGTATTAAAATAATCACAGCTGTTTGGTATGTAAATGTTCACCACAACCTTTAGTCTTCATTCACAGGCTTAACATTTGAATATCTAGGTCTTAGCATGCAAATGCTGTTTAAGATAATATTTACAGGAAGAAGCCAATCTGATATTATCTGAAAAATTTATACTGTTTTTACCAGTGTGCATTATATGATCTGACTTCAGTCATGCTCAGTTAACAAGATTCTATCCTCTAACTGAGCATCCTGGAACACACCAAAACAGGTATTTGGTTTTTTCCACTAAATTCTGTTTTCCTTACTTTTCATGCACTTATTCAAAGCAGAACCGTGCTTTCAGAACAGGACCTGGAATGTCCCTATATAGAAGGAAACTATTCCAAGTTCAAAGAACTCTTGTAACTTCTCCTTTAATTTTTAGACCTAAGGTATTAAGTTTTAAATTGAAAATTTGAGGAAAGTACTTATTATGTCACTTATTTGAAATTCACATTGTGTGAAACTTTCAAAAGTAATAAATATTTAATTTTGAAAATGTCAAACTGTCAGGTAAACAATAAGTAACATCACAAATCTTTTTTCTTTCTAGCATCACTCAATATATAAATCCCTATTTTAAAGTACTTACACTTAGTCACAGATACAAAATAGGATGAAATAAGAGATATATGGAGCGCAAAACAGTTATCATAGGACCATTTAGCAATCTCAGAAAATCATGAGTAACATAATCCAAACCTGGGTGACTCCAACTCGGACATCTCTGCTGACTGAACTCGTCCCTTTCAACATATCGCCACTGGCTCGTAGAAATCCACAACTTCCGCGCAGAAATCCAGTTCCCAATAGCTCCATCACTTCTTCCAAAGAGATCCTGCGGAAGTTATGCCTGGTGGATGCTAAGAATAGATGTAAATCTTTAGAGGAATAGCTCTGTAAAAATGTAAGGAAAAGTTTGGCCTCTAATCGTTTTAGAAAAAACAATTTGCACAAATTCAGTAGCACAATAAAATGAAATACTGTTTGAGCGTAATTTCACAACATAAGCTGCAACATTTTAGGAGTCAGTACTCCAGTGAACCACAATATTTCTCAGTTTTTCCACTTCAGCTGTCTTTAAACAGTTTAGGCCATCACCTAATACTTACGCAGACCTTTACCTTCCCTCAGTGTTTACCATCTAATCTAAGCTCCCTTGGAAAAAAGGTCTCTATGACTTACTCCTAACACCTGAAGCTTCAGGAAAGCCCTGACTCTAACTCATTGCAGCTCACTGCCAAAGACAATCCTCTATTCCAAACTCCAGGCAGGGTGGATTACCTTTCTGCTATGCTTACCCAGATATGGAGCACAGCCACAAGTTCTCTTAGAAACAAAAGCATCTCACCTTAGTATTAAATTAGCTCTCCAAAAGAATGAGAATAATAGAATATGTTTATGATATTCTAGGAAAATTATTTTTCCCTACTTCCTATTCTGTTGTTTTATTTCTTGATAGACAGTTCATATAAGATACATGCTGGGACACGAGCACGCAAACTGCACACTGGGCAAATTCAGTGACCTAAAATTTTCACTATATTTTTCATTCTCTTCCAAGTATTGAAATGGGAAAAGGAAGGAGAGGATTTGAAATAATCGTGTCCAAAAATAAATTAAAAAAACAACCCAATATCAGCAGGTTATCAGAGACAATGCAGAAACTTCAGGACTATGCACTTCTTCACATACTGCTCCCACCACCTGTCCCCTAGCCCCTTCCAGCCCCCCCAGCTTGTCTCACTTAGCTTTGACTTCTTCTTAACTAAAAAAAACCTAAAATAAATAAAAATAACCAACCAAACATTTTATGAGCTTCCCACATAACCTTATCTCAGCACTTTAGAAATACAACCACACTGCTTACAAAGATTAAATTACTGAGTCTATAAAGAGGTCATAGTATTTTTTTTTTTACTTTATTGGGAAAAGGTGAGTGCTGACTGTTTTCTGTAACACAGCAATTCTCTCCAAAAGATTCTTAGAAAAGTACTTTATAAATCAAGACTTCAGAGTTTCCAATGCAAATACAAAGCCTCAAGAATTTTGAAAGGCAGTAAGTTGGGCTTAAAGGCATCTAATTCTGTCATTTGCTGCTTATGGCACCAAAAGTCTTCTCTGATGCCATGAAAAACAGAGCAAACAGTCTGAATCACACTTACTCTACATCTTGTTATATTTTTCTTAGATTACAGTTAGATATTTAGCTTTGGGCTCCTGAATTGGACTTAAAATGCCCAGTCTGAATGACACCAAAGACTGGAGGTGTTAACTTTGTGCCAGGATGCTTCAGTTAGACCTAGTACTCTCTGTCAGCAGAAACTGTTATGTAGTTGAGTGAACAAATCTGCATGCTTTTTTCTGCTTCTAATCACATTTGTACTGCTAGATAATCCAGATGTGACATTGATGATTGTGGAAAAACAGCTTGAAAAGATATCCTTAACTCTCTTGTTTGTCAAAGTGACACTCCATTAAATCTTAGTGCTTTCCACGTCGCTGAAATTAATCTTGCCTTTAAATTTTTGAGGCTGCTAATTTCTCTCCATGCAATAACAATCTTGTAACAGAGAAAAACAGTTTTACCAAATATTTTTTTTTTTATTAATTTATAAATACATATATATGGGTTATCACAACCAAACCACAGCACTTCATGAGAGAAACATTACAAAAAAGACCAAACCAGAGATGTGCACAGCCAGACGAAGCTTACATAGTGATTTTACTTTGGGCTTCAACACTGCTTGAGAGTTTCTGATCATCTGACAGATTTTTTTTTTACAAATCAGCAAACAAACTACGTACTTTACCTGTTGGCTGTTTAGATGTTAGAGCTCTAGCCAATACTGTGCCTAGAAGTTTTGAAACTGCTAATCGTACATCGTAATTGGAACCTTCAAAGGATTTAAAACACAAAGTGACAACACTATCCAGATCTGTACTCCACATAAACACTGCTTCATTCTGAAGTTCAAGAAGACACTAGACAAAAAAGGGAAATAAAAATGTTTTGATGTGGAAAAGCACTCAGTACAAATTTTAGTTTGCTACACAGTATGCAGAGTTCTCCCTAACAAAATAAGCACGTTGCTTCATACTAAAACGACTTGAATTTTTGCAGTATCAAAGAAATGAAGATAAGCAAACAATGTATTTACTGCTGTGTTCATCATCCATCAAAACAGAACTTTACTTAGAGAGCTTACTTAATAAAAACAGCTATAAGAGCACTTTACCTTTGCAGCAGCACAGCGGACTGCCATGGATCGATCTGTCAAACATGATCGGGCAGCTTTGTAAATATCTCTGTGACAGGGGATAGCAGCAGCTCCTAAACCTTTTAATATATTTTGCAAACTAAGCATGATTTCATAGCGACCTTGAGACTGAAAAAATGAAAAAGAAAACTGTTAAAGCTTTGTAACACTAAGCTCCTTGGAAATACAACATGCCGACTACTGAAACAGATAAACAATGGTTTTGGTCTTTTCAACTTTTATAGATCTTTTTATGTGGAACTGAGTCAAAGCTGATAACTTGCTCTGTAAGCAAGTGAAAACAGTAGTTCTATGTTCTACTGGAAAGTACTCGCTAGCAGTTTAAAACTCAAAACATGAAGTACAAGCTGGAGCAGAAATGTTCTCATTAATAAGGCAATTAGATTTTCGAGTTTATCAAGTTCTTTCATGAAATCAGTTTGAGAATAGCTATGATCCATCCTTTTATAGCCATAATCTATTATCTCTCTAGCAATTCTTTGGAATTTAGGCATTGATTTTTATCCTATGACTTTCCACAATATTTTCACATTTTGGTATCATGCACTTTCTCCTATTCATTGGTCCACCTACCAACAGTAAACATCCTATTATTTTTCCAATCATTTTTTAAACATGCTGTTCCAATACCTCTGCATTCTTCATTGCTTTAAGCACATTCCCAACGGTGTCAGTAAAACTGTTTCCCAAAATTCTTCCCAATTTTTTGTATAAATAGCCCAAGCATACCACCGCAGCACTAAAACAAAAGCAAATCCAAAGACGCGTGAAAATGGATGCAGTAATAGATGAAAGGGATTAAGACGACTAACGTAATCACAATGGGCAAACAACAAAATAACTAAATAGAATGTCCCAAAAATGTAAGTGGATTATCAAAAGGAAAAAAATTTTTTTTTTTTTTTTTAAAAGAAAGGTCTGTGTGTGGCACATATGGTCTAGGAGAAACATGGATACAAAGGTTGGGAAAATAACTTGGATAATACAAGAATTCAGGTAATACAATCTTCCAATAAATTTTACAATAGGAATACAATTTTCATATCCACCATTAAACCTTAATTTCTAACTAAGCATGCCTTGCATCATGCAGTTTATGGCACTGTGCTACAGCAGATGCTGCTGTAAGTACCCAGGGACAGGTTTATTTACAATTCGATGGTCAACAGTACACTGAAAATGGTCTAGTAATTAAAATTCTGGCATTTATGTATAACAATACATAATAAGGAAACACCTTGAAGTAAATAAAAGTATAAGCCCATGTCCTTTTCAGAGCACACAGATTCTGAATTTAGTTTCCTGGTGAAATACGTGACAACTGGAGTTTATGTGCTCATTGGCATCTCCTTCAGCCAAAGCAAAAATTGCTAAATATTGGAGGAAAAAAAAAAAGAAAAGAAAAAAGAAAGGAATTGCTTAATCAAAGAGTGTTTTCCTTTGAGTAATTAATTAAGGAACACACTTTGCTTTTGTATTGGCAGATCTATAACTAAACCAATGTATTTGATGAATACAAGGAAAAAAAAAAAAGAAATTATATCTTTAATCAGCTTTCAGCTCTTTGGCCAGACCTACTTAAATATGTAGTAACACTCTTCAGCGCCTCCTTCAACAAAACAACATTTTACTTATTCCCCAACCGAATTCAAGTTTCACGTAAAGAGTTTTAAAATCTCATACCAAACACATTCTTAATTAGAAAAATGCATTTAATATTAACAGTAATTCCCTAAATACCAAAATCCTATTTTTGTTAAAGCAACATTTTTCATTATTGCTTTTATCCAACTGAGCACACACCAACAGTCGGGATTTTAATTTTGTTCATGGTGTGGCTGGGCACAAAATTACAATTGCACCATCTTACTACTAAATTGATCGTTTGACAGTCACAGATACTCTCTTTAATTAGCTTCAAGACTAAATAATATGTATTTTACATCATAATCCAAAGAAGAAATATTTAGCAAACACATGAAAAAAAAAAAACCCAAACCAGAACTACCTTTTCACATCATGGTATAACCTGCAAAGGCTCCTGCTGGCTGTACTGCCACGTACTAAGCCTTGTATGAACCAGTCATTCAGTGTTGAACAGGGATTTCAAGCAAGGAAGTGGCAATATTTTGTTGACTAGTAACATCTAGTCAACTAAAGATGAGAATGCAGCTACTTCCACAAATCAATATTTAAGTTTCTATAAAAGTTCAAAGAATAGGACTTAGGAAGCTCTTCTGACTGCCTTCTAGGATTGTATCATAACTCTAGTTGTCTTTTTTTTGTTCCCCCACAAATGTTTCTTCACTACAGTCCAAACTGTATTAACCATTGAATCACTTTATCTGTCAAATCACAAGCAACAGCCAGAAGTTTCCAAGGGAGCCTGTAGATTTGTACAAGTTTTGCAGGAAAAAAGCCTCTCTGCTTGTCTGTTTTCCTCCCTGGCAGCACACCTCCATTTTGAAATATGACTCTCTATATAAGACATTGAAATTGTTTCCTCTCAAATTTTGCCTTAAGAATTGTACTTGGAGAGACACCCACAAAAATGCAGAACTAAGATACTTAAAGATGTGGTAAAAACGCACTGACATTAGCTATGAAAGTTTGCTGCCCAGCCAAATGCTTTCAAAACACTTACGGTTTAAAAAACAGCCCTAGTGGATATTTTAAAAGCTTTGTAATTTTAAGTAAAGTAACAAGCTATATTCAAACTACACGTCCTGTTTATCTGATATAGCATTCCATCATACTCAATTTAGTAGGAGATGAGCACCTAACTAAGGTTCTTTTTAAAATGCTTGCCTAAAACATTTCCATCTTCCACCTATATGAAAGAAGAAAAATGATAATTTATGACACAAGAGAACAATTCACTGGAAACTTTATTTAAAGGAGTTTCCAGGTGAAGCAACATATTGTGAACAATGACGGTGAAGCGTTGCTACCAGACAATGTGGGCATGTATGCTAAATAAGGACAGACAGCAAACAAACACAACACTTTAATCAAGAAAAAAAAAAGGAAAAAAGCAGTCTTTCTTCACTGAACACCAAGTATTCCATATACTTGCAGCCCAAGATGAAAAATTTTACTCAAGTTCTGTAATGCCAATTATTCTTCTGTAACCTGTTGTCTCGGTGTCAGTGCTATGACAAATCCCTTTTCGAAACCTTTTTGTGAAATAAACCCTATTTTACTGCTACCTTTTTCTCCACTTCATCTCTTACTTCTCCTCACTACTGCTTACGTACACAGCAGGATCGTGAACACTGCCACCTCTCTCTTTCTCCCCCTGCTACTCCTCTGCCTTCTGACTCTGGATATCTGCCATTTCTCTCTGTCTTTGCCATTTCTGCCTTACTGCCGATGGACTCCATAATCCCCCCTTCCTACTCCAACACCATTCCACTTACTCCAGTGTGGCATCTTGCAGCCCAAGCAAGGAAGACCTGAGAGCACCCTCCCATACTACAACTCACCTCTAATGTTAATGCATCTCTCTGTTGAGAAGCCAGCAGTATAGCAGGAATTTACTTTGCAGGACTAAGAATCATAGACTCATAGAATGGTTCGGGTTGGAAGGGACCTTAAAGATCATCTAGTTCCAACCCCGTGCCATAGGCAGGGACACCTCCCACCAGACCAGGCTGCTCAAAGCCCCATCCAGCCTGGTCTTGAACACCTCCGGGGATGGGGCATCTACAGCTTCTTTGGGCAACCTGTTCCGGTGCCTCACCACCCTCACAGTGAAGAATTTCTTCCTAATATCTAAATATCCTAAATCTACCCCCTTCCAGTTTAAAACCATTACCCCTCGTCCTATTGCTACACTCCCTCATAAAGAGTCCCTCCCCATCTCTCCTACAGGCCCCCTCCAGGTACTGGAAAGCTGCTATAAGGTCTCCCCGGAGCCTTCTCTTCTCCAGGCTGAACAACGCCAACTCTCTCAGCCTGTCTTCATAGGAGAGGTGCTCCAGCCCTTGGATCATCTTCGTGGTCCTCCTCTGGACTCACTCCAACAGGTCCATGTCCTTCTTATGTTGGGGACTCCAAAGCTGGACACAATACTCCAGGTGGGGTCTCACCAAAGTGGAGTAGAGGGGCAGAATCACCTTCCTCGACCTGCTGTCCATGCTTCTCTTGATGCGGACCAGGATATGGTTGGCTTTCTGGGCTGTGAGCACACATTGCTGGCTCATGTTGAGCTTCTCATCCACCAACACCCCATGAACCTTTACAGCAAACTTATCCTTAACTCAGAAGACTGCACAAGAGGTCAATTGCAACAAGAGGGAAACAAAAAAATATTATGATATTGGAAAATACAACCATCTCCTCGCACAAACCTATTTTCAGGCAACTTCACTTAGGCTGTCAGAAACAGGATTAGCCTGTGAAACAAAGGAGGAAGACGGATTCTGCTCTGCTTTGTATACTGTATCATTAATGCACAATGACGTTTTACTATCTCTGCCTTTAGTTTTCTTCACTATAGTGAAAGATGTGCATTGTTTCAGGAATTGAGGTTATTCATAATATTTCAACACCTTAAGATTTGGTTTCATATCCTGCAATAACAGTTCAGGCTTCTCTGTTCTGTTGGCTAGGCTTTACACCTTTAGTTACAAACATTTCAGATGTTTCTAACTAACTATATCCAGTTTCCCAGTTGAAGTAAGAAATTTACTTAATAGCTGTGTTTTGCACCTGGAGTTGTACTTCTCTGTTTTACTGCTCTACTCAGCAGTATATTACTTCCTCCTTGTTTTTCAAACACCTGCCCCCACATAACTCCATTACCTATTGCTGGTATTTTCTCTGGCCTGACTTTTAATTATCTGGCTGGAGATCACCAACTGTCTTCTACCCTTTCGGTTCCTGTTGCACACGTACAATATCTAATACTACCATATTCTTTGTTTTATTATCTATCCCGTGGTAGTGAACTCAGATGCATCACGTCAGGTAAATTTTTTTTTTTCCCTTTTATTAATGTTCAATAAGGTACTTAGGAAAAGCTTTCTTCCCCGTTTTTGCAACAAACAATGTTTGTTTGACTTGCTGTAAACCATGGTTTCTTCAATATGGCAATATCTATATTGCAAGCTGGTTTTGCCCCCTCACCGAACAAAACCAGAAAGCATAAACCAGCCTCAGTTTGCCCTATTACCTTAAAGCATAGTATGGTTGTTATAGTTCTGAATTAGAGCAACAGTTTAGCATTCCTACACTGCTAAATGAATTAATTTAGCTTAGCTTTCAAATCACTCACGGCGTGTCTTTGAAGTGGATCCAGTAAATACTAGCTAGCTAGGTCAAATTTTCTTCTAACGCATGCAACCGACACTGACTCCCATCAGCCACCAAATTGCCTCTGCCTTAAATGCTTCAAAAATAACGTGATTTTAAAGTGGTTTAATATGATTGATTTTATATTTACATGAATCCTAAGAAGAAACTTCGAAATAAGGAACAAAAATATATTTTAAGTTTATTTAACTTTCAAGGCCAATTTATATTGTAAGTACTGACCTGTCTTTTTTTTCCCCACAATGTGCAGCTGAACTTCTTGCTCAAAACTTTCCAGTAAAGACACAGAAAGGAATATATAAAATGCTACACAAGTACTTACACACTCATAATTCTGCCCTGAAGACAGCATATATTAAATGATTGAAATAAAATTGTTATAATATCTAGGAGGAAGGAAGCAATTTGAATTTGCTTTCAGATTTCAGATGAGTTCAGTTTCTCTTTGTAATACACGAGTCTAAAAATTCTAGAGATGTAATACCAAAGAAAAAAAAATTACTTTTTACAGCTGGATACACCCACAATAATGCTACTAATCAGGGAGGCTCCCAAATTCTGTGTGTCATATGGTACAAAGCTTCTGCTGGACAAGGGGCAGAAATGAGGGAGCATACCCTCTCCTACATTAACTTCTCACTATGTAAATCTGTCTCTCGTGTTATTACTGGATTTGAAGTTTGGGGTTAAAAAAAAAATACTTACAGTTTCGTAGGCAGATAACTTGGTGAATCATCTTTACTCCGAATGAGTTCATTGCATTTGTCAATTGTTTGGTAAACAGAAAAAGTGTCTCCAGTGCTATAAAGTACAGCTAAATTCTTGGCAACAAGCCGTCTGGTAGGAGGTCCTGGTGAATTGTTTAATAAAGAAGTCAATTGTTCAACCAGTTTCTTTTGGTTTTCCCTTATATCAGCCTGGAAATAAAATCAGTAACCAGTTAAACTTCAGTTAAATTTAGAATTTGGTTAAAGATAATGAATGCTAATTCTCTTTACTTTTTGTTATTACCATTCTGACACTCTGACATTCTTAATTAAAGATGAGTGTTTTATTGCACCTTTCTACTTAAAGAAAAGCCATCTCAAATATGTGAATATTTTATTCTTATAAAAAAAAATCACATTTTTCAGAGCATAATTCTTTCTAGTAGCATTTCAGGAGTATTTTCCCTATGTCACTTGAATAGTTATAACTTTCTAAAACAAAATTCTCATTTCTTGCTTCTTTTATGCATGCTTTAAAATAAAACAATTCATAGAAATATAGTAATTTCAGTAGCAAAGAACTTCAGCAAAGTTTCAAGAAGTTGAGCATTAGAAAGAACTTCCCTGAAAATAATAATCTATTTTAGTCTTATCTTAATTTTTTTAAACGTTCTTTAAAAAAATGTAAATAAAGAGCCTGGCACTGCATTTCATTTACGTATTTTAACACAAATAACATAACTCTTAATAGCATTACCTAGGTTGGTTTACTGTTAAATATCCATATATGCTACTTAATATATGCTAACCGATGAACCAAACAATTGGACAGTTGGCTGGAAACAGATCTTTTATCATTTGATCAGGAAAATAAAAAACAAGAGAGAAAGATGTTACATTCTTGCTTGCTGGAGAACTACAAAATAATTGTGCCATGCTAGAGGGAAGCATGACTGCTGCTCTTCATCACAGGGCTGCAAAATCTTACAGTAATAATCTGAGTTTAAAAAAAAAAAAATATTAAAAAAATTCACTTCACGCTTATTTCTCAAATTCCTTTCATTGGACAAGTGGCTCTATCACTTGAAGGGCTGTAACCAAAAACTTGTAACATTTCGAAAGTTACTGGTAACACTGAACATACTTTCATTGTGTGTATGTAAAAGACATGATGCAAATGAAATTGAATACCGCTCTTTGTTTTTAAAGAAAATAACAAAAAAGACAGAGAGAAATAGCTCTATACTGTGCTTTTCTTCTCAAGTCTCATTATACTTACTCTGCTAGTCACTGGTAAAAGTTTTTCCAAAAACTGTAACCATTCAAAAATGAACTCTGCTTTTTGAAATCCACCAAGCTGGTTATACGCTTCTTCGTTCAGTAGTAAACTGTGAGCTAACTCCATTCCTTGAAATTTTCCTCAAACACCGTGGAATGAAAAAAAAAAAAACCCGCAAAAACCAAACCAAAACCCACAAACTACCACAAGTTGTGTTAATCAATCAGATTTTCTTCCCCATTAATACGTGGTGACTGAATCAGAAGTTTAAACACCTAAACAGAATAAGAAAAAAATTACTAGAGTCAGCAATCATATTATATTTATGCTTGGCTTATTAAAACTAAACTTTCAAAGGAAAACTTAAAATTGGAAAGAAAAAAAAAGATTACAGTAGTTTTATTTAGGGGGCTTTAGTAATACTTAATGGTTTTGGAAATGAGATAATGGTATTGATGTAATATACAAATTAAAATTAAATAAACTTCAGAAAAATCAGAGTAGTTCTCACTGAACGACTATCTTTACTTCATCTTATTTTGCATGAAGTGAGGTTTACTAGTACTTAATCACGTATATACCTGAAAATAATGATCAACTGGCCCCAAATATAATGACTTTTGTGCTCTAGAATTAAGTGCAGCAATAGCAGTAACCTACATCTAGCAAACTCATATTATTTATATTCACAAATAGAAATGCTAACACTTTATGTATTCTCAATGCCAAGCAAGGCATAAAATAAAAACAGAACTTCATTGCTGAACAAACCTCTATTGCTGCCTTTTTTCAAAAAAACTCCCCACCTGAAAAAAGGATGGTTTCAGAAACTCAAAGTTCAAAAGAAATTATATTTTATTTATGTGTCTCAAACTATCTTGTGAATTTCCACATTGTTGACAGGCATAACTAGAAGAAAGCCAAGATGAAAAATACTTCCAATGTTATTTTTTCCCCCTACTATTTAAATACCATATAGCCTCAAACTACAAAATATAATATTGCGTAGGATTTGCAAACAAAAATAGTCAAGGAGATTCCGGTAAAATGGCAACTGTATTTTAAACTCCCAAACAAATTATCCTTTCCAGAGGTCACTGAGACTGCTGAACACACATTTTTTTCCTATGCAGTAACAACATTATAGTGTAAAATGATCCATCAAACAGTAAATGGGCAATCCAAAGCAGTGGTAAATAATTCAGTACTTGGTTTGTCATCAAATGCACAGCAGAAGGTTACCTTTACTACTTTCTGCACATTTTTATGTAAAATTTACTCACAAAGGAAATTAGTCATATCTAATTTACTATAATGAACCGTCACTTCAAGTTCACCTGAAATACCAGGCAGCTTGACAAGGCATCACATTATAAAATGACAATCACGAGATTACCTAAGTAAGATACCTAAGTACATCTATATATATTTCACCTGCCTAGGTACATAGAGATGTTCACAATCAGGAAATTACATGTCACAAACCCTCCTTTTTACCTCACCCGAGGCCTGTCCCAATGTCGAGTATATCTAAGTCACCTACAGCCACAGCAACTGATTCAACTTACATACAGAGCTGAGGATTACAACTCACAGCTGTTTTCCCCAACTGAAAAAACATCACAGATCACTTACCCAGCAGATAATTTCTCCTCATTGTAAAAACTGTCTCTCTGCTGCTCCAGGTTCTTGGATAAAGGATGTCAAGAGCTCAGTTTTCTAGAGAAAGAGTTAACACAAAAATCACCTTTTAAAAAGCACATGAAATACAAGTGTCTATTCTACAAAAAAAAAAAAAACAAACACCCCAAACGCCCAAGAATTCCAAAGGCTTGCAGACTGACAATTTTTATTAGTTAATAGCTCACCAAAAGGCACTGAACTGGAATTCCATAAATATTACTACCTGTTTATATGTTGCATTTGAAATGGGCAGACCCATCGTATTCACCATAAAAATTGATTAATTTAACCACCTTTCTCATTTGTTTTGTTAACTTAGATTAACTTTAAAACAAACAAACAAAAGTAAGCTCAAACAGCATAATACCACAATTATTTTCTAGAAAGATGATTTCAGTTCCTTCATCAGACTTACATTACTTCAATATATCTCAAAAAGCATAGGTGGAAAATATTTATTGTATTAATCTGGAATGCCACCATGAATGACCACGTCCTTATTATTGTCATAAACAATACAACAGCATGCATGTATAAATGAACAACCAGCGAAACTGGCAAAGGTGACTCAACTGCTCTGAAATATTCATGTACAATACTATGGATACAAAAAGACATGAGGATTATCAATCCATTTTCTTAGCTCCCAGATATAATATTAATATTAGAATCAAGGGACAAAATTATTTCCGTTTAAATGTCATTCAACTTGAACTTAGTCTGGCGGGACATGAAATACAGTTTGCATGCTACTTTAAATGCAATCGTTTTTCAATCTGTCTTTCAAATAATGAAGTTGAGAACAAATTAAAAGTACATGTAGATTTCAAAGTAATCTAAACTTCTTTCAGCCTGGGGAACTAGGGTTCAGCCTGGCAAAGAGAAGGCTCAGGGGCACCTAACAGTAGCTGTCACAAGGGAAGACTACCAAGAAGATGAAGACAGGTTCTTTACTGAAGTGTACAGAAAGGAATAATGCCAGAAGTATCATAAATTGAAATGGGGAAGGTTCCAATTGGATAGAAGAATAAAAGATTTTCACTGTAAGGATTACCAGCCATTGGGATGGATGCTTAGAGGCTGTAGAACACTCTCAAGGGTTTCTAAGACTGAACTGGACAAAACTCTAAGCTGCCTGGTCTGAACTCAGAGAGCTAAAGGTTGGACAAAAAGACATCCCAGAACCCCTTCCATTCTGGATGGGTCTACATTTTGTACATTTTGTCAACTATCCTGCCCACAACTCACACTGCCAACATATACCCCTCTGTTAATGTTAGTCAAAGATAAAACTTTATGCTGTTCCACTGAAGTTATTATTGTAACATGTTTCTATATGTGACACTTCCACCATATAAGGACATATTTGTAAAAATCAACTGGAAGTACTTTTTTTTGTTGGTTTTTTTTTTGGTTTTTTTTTCAGGATTTGCATAGTCTAAATTAAAAAAGAAAAGTGTTATGGTGTAGTTGCTGATCTTTATAAGGAACAACTGCTACCATGGCTAGAAACGCTAGCGTTTCTCAGAGGAAAGACTCTATCAGTTCTGAATTACAGAGGCTGATTGTTCATTATGCAAGATTTAGTTTTGTAGAAACTGAGAACTAGACACCCAGCAAAAAAAAAAAAAAGTCACAGACCTGATCTTTCCAGTGCTGGACAACAAGCAAACCTTGGGTCCACGAAGCTATGTACAAAACAGCATACTCGCCATCCTATCAAAAAAGCCCTTACCCCTAACACCTACTGAGACGTCCTGTAATGAGTTTTAAGTCTGCACACCAGAGATTCTTATGAAGCTTCAAAAATAATAATATAAAAAGGGCACAGGCATACAACTTTGTGAGAACATAGGGAATCAAGCTTTTACTGCAGCACATTGGTTTTGCAGTCAGATTGGAGAACACTACAAACAGCGCGGTGCTTACAAGGCTACGCAAAACAGAACACGAGCACCGAGTGTGGGGACGAGCTGGGTTTGATTAATATTCAATGCGTTCTCGTTATGCATGCGGATGTTCCTAGGCAATTTCTAAGTGCAGAAGGAAACATCAAGCCTAAACACGTACACTCCAGACACGGGTGCAACTCTGTGCTAGGTCGAGGCATGGCACAGCCACGTGGTGGGCTAGGCAAGCACCACGAAGGACTGAACGTTATGCCAGCCATGGCAGGTATTACAGTTTCTTGAACATCCTCACACACTAGTAAATCAACGCAAGTACAAGCTAAGCACATAAAGATGCATCTACATTTACGTGAAACCCATGTTTAAAAGCCCTGAATTATTTGAAAGTCCCTTTCCCCTGGCGTTATGATTTTGATCCTTCTCAATCTGGAAAAATAGATGTGAAATTTCATTGGATGGGACACATACTATGCCATCAACAAAAATGAAAAGGCACACATGGCTGGTGAAAAAATCTGAATTTTCTAGCTAGCATGATGCACCATCCTTTTGGCTTTGTCTTTAGATAACTGAAGTAATTACAAGATTTACTTCCCCATCAGTGCTACAGCAGCAGATCAATCAAAAATCCCTCTTTTTTTCCTATAAGGTAAGTTTATTTTACATTTATACTATCCTACAAAACTGTCACAAAGATTTATTGGACAGGCAGAATTGTTCTTATGTATTACTGATGAAAAATTTTTCATTTGCCGACTGCCAATTTGGCAAGCAGGATTGTTCGAGACTGATCAGAAAAGAGCTCAGAAAAGCTCTTAGAACAAGCATTAGATGGAATGCTGCCCTGTAAATTGAAAGGAATATAGGGTGAATCAAGCATTAAAAGGCAAGAGCAATTGAGTTTCTAAAGTTCCTGAAAACCACAAAGAGGAAAAAAAGGGACTTTTAGTCTTCTTTAAAAAAAAAAAAAAAAAAAAAAAAGACAGAGAAAGGTGACTGAACCAGGGTAATAGCTGCCGATCTGAATAGCTGCCTTTAGTAACTGGCTTTAAAACATGAGAACTAACAGATCATCCATGACACAGTTATAACAGAGACAAAAAATCAAATAGATCTATTTTGTGTATCAAGTTTGTTCCGAGATGACTAATCTCGTCAGGCTTTAAAAGCTGAGGGAAGCATTCCACAGACTGGTGTATTTCTTTCACATGGAAGTCTAAGACAAAAATTAATACACAACAAATCAAAAGCTATGAACAGTAGTGGCAACTTAATGAATTTTACTTTTCCCCTTCCTTCCATCCCATGGCATATTTTGTCTCTGCATAAAAAAAAAAAAAAAAAAAAAAAAAAAAAAGACTAATCTGCAATAAAGTAGACTCCTAACTGATCTCTCATTCAAGGAAGATCAACACATGACTAATGGAAACTACCACACAGATCAAGTATGTACTCAACGAATGTATTTTCTTTTAAGATTTCTCATATTTCATCAATCTCTCATTGCTCCAGCAGTTTGTCTCTCTTTGCTAGGAACAAGTGCTGCTCAAGGAGAAATCAGATCAACCTGAGCTCTCTGAGCATGATACTCAGACAAGGATCTAGTGTACAATCTAGATGAGGATCTAGGTCCTTCACATGTACTATGTAGTGAAGAAAATACAGTGCTGTTTAACTTATCTTAATAAGAATTATTTATATTTTCTAGTTTCAGAAGTATTAAAATAATTCTGCATTAAATCTGATATGAAGCATAAAGATAATAAACCTGTAGATTCAATTTTGTACCAGAGACTAGTCTAGCAGAGAAGTAAAAAGGACGTTATACTTCTAAGAAATGATCACTGTTACTCGTTGCCAGTAACGAGTAATAGTAAAAAAATGAGTAATGAGTAATAGCAATGAGTAAGATAAAACAATGACCAGCAATAATTACCAGTGTTTCCATAACAGCTGCCATTGGGCTGACTACACAATCAATACCATAATCATCGCACCACTGAAAAACAGAGCTGAAGCACATTCATTAGCTTCATTGCATCACAGTGGTATTTTAACTAACTTCAAATTCATGTTTTTTTCCTCAGAAGGCAAGATTTATTTTCATCTATCTAACAAGCGACCCAATACAGTTAAGAGAAAGCCTTCCAGCCTGACACATTTAGTTCTGGTCGGTAACAGTTCAGATCAATGTTACTCCTGCAGCACTGTTTTAAAAGTTTAATGGGATGATCGTTACACCCATGCATCTGAGCTGACCGCGTGGCAAGAAGATCGATGCTCAAGCCTGCGTCAAGCCCTTGCACATACCTGCTTCGAGCCTCTCCCAAACATCAAGAGAACTCCTGCCCAGCTCCCTCGGGCTTACTTCTGACAGGACAAACCGAGGACGATGCTCTTTTTGCCAGCTGGGCTGAAAAACCACCTTAAAGCACGGGCCAAATTCAGCTATTAATGAATGAAACATGGACCAAAGTCCAATAGCTACAGTGTGTCGTTTACGTGAGTAGGCAAACATAAGGAGGCAGGGAGGGCTGGAGAAGGCAAAACGCCCAGGATCAAACTCCCGGCAACTCCCAACAGGAGATCTGATTGCCCAGGGAACAAAGGATTGAGTTATCTTCAGGTGTAACTTAGCTAGAATTTATAGCACGCATAGAAATAATCTAATTTAAATAAACTACAATGATAGAATCTCAAAAATTTTGTAAGAAATAAATTCTGATTATTTCAGCGCCAAGAACTAAAATCCCAGCTCAGATGAGCTTGGAGTTTAGACACTGGAAATACTACTGGAGTGGGAACATTCAATATCTAGATAAAGGTATTTATTATTACTCAAAGGACAGATCAGCCTTTGTTTACTTATTGACTCCTACAAACTATTACCAACTAGCACACAGAAGCAAAGCCTGCCTCAAAATTGTCAATAAGAGGAGGCAAAGCAAAATAAAAGCATCAGTGTAAGTACATCAGTACCGCAATACCTTTGTGTGGTAGGATGCTCAGCGTTCAGCCAACTCACGCCTTTTCTCTAATACATACAGAAGCCTTAAATACTTGGCTCCACAGAGCCACGTGAAGCAATGGCAGGTAACTGCCAGTCTCCACATAACGTGGACCCCTCTGCGCACATTTTATGTTCAGCACTGCTGAACATCACTCTTGGCCTCTCATTCAACTGAAAAAAAGCTGTGAATTTCACGTGCCCTTTCACTGCTTTCTTGCACGTAGCTTCAAAGAAAACATAGCAGCAAATTTGGGGCATTTCAGCACCAAGACACCAAGAGAAGGAGGAAGAGGAGAGAGAAGGAAAAAAAAAAAAAAAACAAACCAGAAAAAAAAAAAGAGAAAAAGAAAAAGTTAACTCCCCTGAAGACTGACTGTTTCTTTAGTGGAAGTATTGTTATGCTGAATTGATTAAACCCTTGACGAGGAGGACTATGAAGAGGTTATGAAAGCAGAGCCCAGTCTTTCAATGCACACACACACACGCGCTCTTCAATTTATCAGTGATCAGTCTCATCAATTTGGACCAAATTACTCCTTGGCATCAGACTTGATTGCCTTTCATCCAAAATCAATATACTGTAATAAGAATGCCAGGTATTTTGCAGTGTTATGTTATATTGGTCAGCAGTGGGGAAATTGGGAGCCAAGCATGGAGAAGATGGGACTAACATCGATGTTGTTCAACAGCAGCTTGCAAGAACAAGCCACAAGGGAAAGTCATCACAAGACCACAACCCAGAGCACACGGAAAAAGAATAACAGGCTGCGGAGAAGAAGGTCCAAGATTTTAAGACTTTTAAATCAAGCAGAACCGTAAGTCTTAATATCAAATTTTAGGTGCACTGGCATGTGAAAAACGCAGCAGATAGTAAATCTCGTGGTTGAGTACTCATATGTTTTATTGCATATTCTGTGCTATGAAGGGATAACAGATCAAGCTGTCTTCCTTTTTAAATAAAAAAACGTACATGCTTGCATCACATGCTCATCCCAAACAGCAAAAAGCAATAAAGAATCTGCTTGACTAAGAGCAACAACAAGTAGCAGATTATGACACAACCATCCATTTCCTCTAATTACCGCTGGAGATTTCAGACTAGGGCAACTTCCACTTAATGTTATATTTTTTGTGTGCAATTATTCAGCTTAGAAGCATGATTCTGAAATCATAGATGTTGAAACAAGACCCCTTTCTTTCAGGCTCTCTGCTTAACAGTCTTCTGGATGAAGCAATTTGCCCCAGGAAAACTGCGCATCTTTTCTATCACTGAAAATTTGGTAGCATTTACTCGGGTACTTATTAAAAGATGTAATCCAAGTGCATCCTTCATATATTGCACCTTCCATGTAGGTCTTGCCTATGTGTTCACATAGCATTTCACGCTGTGCTAAAGAACAAAGTCCCATGCAGCCCAAACAGAATTGTTGCTGGTTTCTCAGCTACTTCCATCTGTGTTGCAAAACAAAAGGGCTGTATTTTGATGTTTTGTGAACAATGATGCTCATACAAAGTACTTGTTTACTCCCACAGGAACAGTTCCAAACGACTGGTTTTCCTAGCAAAGTGCTTATCAAACATTATTGATTTCCAAGTTTCAGAAGAACCGCCCTGTATCTGAAAAAGCAGCAAAGCTTAAAAGGAACAAAGATCTAAGTGAAATCTATCAGAAACCTTGTTCTGGGCTTGCTGGTTTAAAAAATATTCACACAAGGAATGTGACCACCCACAACCCTCATACATAACGGTGACATTGATACGAACTACAACACAATATACATTTGCTGAAGTGTGAAAGAAATGACAAGACAATGTCTTCTTGGAATGCTGAATGATTTCTGTGAAGTTTTGAGGACAAAGCTTGACATAACTAGAGAAAAAAATACCCTGAAAAACGCGCCTGGAAACGCAATAGCTGTTTTAGCAATGCAAAGCATTCAAGATATTTTTAAAAACTCAGATTTTGGAGGACATTCATTCATCGTGTTAAGAAGTACACATACTTTGCTTTCATGTTTCTTATCATCACTTTAATCTTTGTCGCCACACGAGAAAAACTATTCCAGGAAACCAAGAATCAGCTACGTTCAGTTATTGAGAGAGAGAAACCAGCCATTTCCTGAGCTCCACAGCAGGCACTACTGGTACACTCTGTCCCCCCTAGCACCCACAACTCTTGAATATTAGCTATATTAATTTCTGCAAGTTTCAGTCAAAAGATAAACTTGTCTCCATTACAGGGACCTCAGAACTTTATCTTATTTACAAGCACCTTGGCAAACTGCATTAAAACAATTAAGCTACGCTTCTAAAAGTTAGAAAAACAGTGTCATACCTGGAAGACTGATTCTGACAAAGTGAGTTTTAAAGATTCCCCCACCACCACCCCCAAATTTGACTAACTAAACTTCAAAAAGCAATAGCTAGCTTCAGTCTGAATAAAAATGCATAAAATGCTTTGGTTTTATTTCTTTGCAGGTTTGAAAGCTGATGTGATAGCAAGGCATAAAAGTCACAGGAGTGTAAACATCCACCTAAATCCTAACAATGATTTCAATATATGTCTGAACATAGCTTTATTCCTGATGATGTTGTAGACAATATTGTTTACCTAATATAGACAAAATATAGCAAACTGAGTATTTTGACCGGGTTTTTTTGGTCACAATGATAGGAGTTCCATGAAATTAAATCCTTTGTTAAAATGTTAAATTGACTTACAGCAGGTGATACATATGCATATGGATAATTGAAAGCGCAGCATGTTAGCTACCAATTTGCCATTAAGGTAAATGCTGAATCCAGTCTAGTTTAGCATTAAATTAAACCACGGGAAATTTTTGCTTAACACATCCTGAAATCCTGGAAAAGTATACTTATTTTTCCTCAAAATCATTATAGCTATCATAGTTTAACTAGTTTAACTATCATAGCTTAACTAGTACTATGACTAGACTTCAACTACACTGGAACGTGCCAACACAGAAATTCAGCAGCAGCAGAAGCCCTCACAGGTGCAGGCTCTGCAGGAGGCTTGTTTGGCAGATCAGAGACCACTATCCGGGCATAAATCACTGACATACCTCACTGAGATGGTTGATTCTCTGGATATTTTAAATGGCTGTTCCTCAAAGAAAACTCCAAACCAGCTCAACAAAATGTAACTGCATAGAGATTTCATGGTTTTTTTGGTTTGTCATGAAGATGTAGATGCACTTCATGTCTATTTTAAGGTTCTGCTTCCTTATAAACAGTAAAAACTCTAACAGTAAAAACTGAATAGAACAAACATCCCACAATCTGAAAATGCTTTTGTAAGAAGGTGTTTCTAACCTCCTGCCTCATTAGGATGTTCTGCATTTTAAAACAGAGATCATTCTGCATTGATTAACAAAGGTTTTGATACCTTGGGATACAACATCATGAACTACTCAGTAACTCAGATATTTTACTGACAATAAAACCAATCTTCTCTTCAAGAATCAAGCACAAGTTTTCAATATATCGCCAGACTTAGTGTAACATTAAACTGGTTTCCTCCCTCCCCCACCTCTTTTTCATTGTGCCAAACCATCAGGAAATAGAAAAGAAACCCAAACTTCATTCAGCACACAACCAGAAGTAATCTATCTTCTAGGTCTCAATTGTTATTTCATACTTGAGTTGAGAATATTACATACCACGTAGCAAAACACCAAAACATACAACATGGCTTGACTATTTCTGAAGACAGGGAAAATATTTCTGGCATGGGAAACTAAAATAAAAGCTTAGTACAATTCACGATTACAACTATAAATACTTAATACTACTAAATCAAAACCCAAACTTAAAGAAACACTACCAATAATGAATCCAAAGCTCCAGAAATATCAGATTTCATACATAGAAGCACAAAGCTGGACTAGCCTTTACTAATCTGTCTTCCTCTTATCACACTCCCACCCATATCTCAATAAACTTTACTCTTATTTCAACTAAACTTAGAATGTTTACTACTCTTTCTCTCATTCCAAAATGTCAACGCTAATGCAACTTTATGGGTTTTACATCCCTGTGCAAAGTTTTTACCGGGTATACGGTGTAGACTTGCTCATTGTCCTACTGGACAGCCACGAACTCAAACTGCAAAAGCCCGCAATAACAGTTCTGCATAGCAGAACGTCCAACGCCGCTACCCTTCCTTACCCCCCAAAATATCCTTAATTAAAAAGATGCATAATAAGATACAAAAACAGCCCCCCAAATGCAAGTGAATGCCAAACCCGTCCCCGCAGCCCCAGGCTCGGTATCTACCCGCACCAGGCAAACGTCCATCTCGCTTGCCCCGCCGCCGCTTACCCCACAGCCGGGCGGGAGCGGGGACGGGGTCGCCCTCCCGCCCCTCACCGTGACATCCAGGCGGGCACACTCGGACGGCACCACGCGTGCGGCCGGCTTGCCTCGCCCCCACCACGGGAAGACCCTCCACTGCTCCCCTCAGGGGAGTGACAGAGACCTGTCCCGCCAGGCCGGGGGTCGGGTCGGGACGGGACGGGGCGAGCGGTGCTGCGGGAGCCCGGGAGCCGCCCGGGCTCTGCCTCATTCACCCAGCCAGGCAGCCAGCCGGCTCCGGGGGTGATCGAGCACTTTCCAGGCACAGGCCTCGGGCCGCCCCCGCCCCTCAGCGAGCTGCCCGGCTCCCCTCGGCCCTTACACCCGCCTTCACACAACCCCTCACCCCGCGCCGAACCCGGGCACCCCCTCCCGCCGGCGGCGGGGGGCCGGCACCCCGCTGCTTTAGGGTCATCCCCGCCCTCCCGTGCCCCCCTCCGGGCCTTCGCGCCCGCGCCCCTTCCCTCGCCCTCTCGGACGCCCGCACCCTGGCGCTTGGCGGGGCAGGACCGGCGCCCTCCGCCCGCCCGCCCGCGGTACCTGCCCTGCCCTGCGCTGCGCGGCTCGTCCCGCCGCAAGGCTCCCGCGCCGCTCTGCGGGGCGGCGGCGCTGCGGGGCTCGGCTCCGTCCGTCCGCCCGCCCTCCTCCGGCGCGGGGGGGCGGCGGGGGCCTGCGGCCGGGCCGCCGCCGCTGCTGCCGCCCGCCGGCGGGGGAGGGCGGGGCGGTGGGTGGGCGGCGGCGTCGCTCAGGGCTGTGCAATCGGGCCCGGAGCCATCGAGCGCCCGCCGCGGGCCTGGGAGGCCCCCGGGGAGCGCGGAGCCCCGGAGGGGCGGGAGCAGCAAGGCCGCGGTAGGGTGCTGGGGGGCGGAGGGGAGGGAGGCACCGCCCCGGGGGTCGCTCCGAGGGTCGGCAGCCACCGGGGCGGGGAAGGAGCTGCCCGCTGCGGTAGCTTGAGGGAGGCGCAGGCGGGAGCTAACGGGCTCCCACCGAAAACGACAACAAAAAACCCACCCCTCTTGGTCATTTTTTTTAATTTTTTTTTTTTTTTTAAAGATAGCTTTTTTTTTTTTTTTTTTGTAAGGTGGTTCGGTTGGTTCCGCTGAGATTTATAGCCGGTTCTGATCAGAGTCTGCCGTGGCTTCTGATTTCCACTCAGCCCCACGGGCGCCCCCCCGGCGTCTGCCCTGTCAGGAGAGGCCCCAGCGCTGCCCCGGTGTCAGAACCCCCGGTGTGTGTGTGCGCGCTCGGCCCTTCCTCAGAGCCGGCGCCTGCAAGGGCCGCGACCCCTGGGCGCCAGCGGGGACAGCGTGGGACCCGCGCGCAGAGGGGAGTCGCGCCGTGTCTCGCTGAGGCGGGCGGGCGTGGGCTCCTCCAGCGTTTTCACCGGCGCTTTTTGTTACCGCGTAACGGCTCCAACTGAAAGAGGTTGCGACATCGTTGGGAGTGACTTCTGCCCTTGGAAATTTTCATAAGGGAATTCACCGGTTGTGAGAAAATTTCTGCTGGGGGGGGGGGGGGGGGAGGGATTTTCTTTTCTGAATTCTGTCATAAGAGTTTAACATCTGTCTCACTAAGGGGAAAAATATTTTCCCCCTTTTTTGGGGGGGACCATTTTTTAGCTTAAAAATAAACGAACAATAATCTTATTGTAGTTTTGTGGCTGATGCCCGGACACATCTGGACTGTTTTTGCATCCTACCAAATACCTAGCAGAGCAAACTGGAAAACAGATACCAGGTCCAGTTTCTACTGGCAAGAAGTTAGTTTGGTGGGACCGAGATGTTATGTTTTAATTCTGCTACCTTAGCCACTGCTACAAAGTTGATGAAGAAGTAATGCCTTCTGTAATTAACGACTGGTTTTGCCTAGATAACAAATCTTAAAGATGATCTTTTGTCTGCTTATTCCCACAGTGCGACATTGGTTCAACCTCAGAGTTGGAAACTAAGATTCCTCTCCACAAACTGGGTTCTCTGGGGCCATCTTCTTTGAAGTGGTGCAAACTACTGTGGGGAGGGAATAATGCCTGGGATGCATACGCGTAGGAGCCGAAATCATGTCTAGCCCTTAACATAAGCTTGTAATTCATCTTCAGATAGATTCAACGTGTAAAGTTTATGTGCATACGTGAACATCTGTATTCAGTCATGTAGATGATACTGCCTGATAAGGTTTTGCTATAGATGCCAAGAGGCAGAGCACCAGGCTGCATTACCGTATATGGACACTGGTTTCATTTTTACTAAATCGCCTGTGATAAAGAAACAGGAGCATTGATGCAAGGACCTTTTACAAAAAAAGTTCTGCCAATGGATGTGGTAATGAAGAATACATAAATGCCTCATACCTGAAGCAGAAAACCATTTCCGTAATGTATTTCACAGATAACAACTCTGCAAACTCCTGCTGGTGTAAAGGTGTTAACCCCTGGTATTGAAAATAACGTACACCCCCAGGAAAGAGTTATTTGCTCAGTTAACCTCATTTTCATCAGAAGATGAGTTGCTGCTGCCCAGCATAAAGCGGTTTGGCATTCAACTTGTGAGAAAGGTCAACTGAACAATTTATATTCGGAGACTGTTGGTGCTGTGGCGTTTTCCATAATGAACTCCAGAAAAACAAAGGCTGCTCTTTATCTGACAGCCCTGAGGTAACGGAAGGACCTGGTAATATTTCTGAAGGACTGATCGTGTTTAGCTCAGAAAAAAATAAACAAACCCAAATCTAGAATAATTTTTGGATTATTGCTGTTATGATCGTTATTACGCCTGTTACTCACTCCGTTGTGGTAACAGGCAGATACCCACTCAAGATTAGTATCTCCTGATGCTGAATGTTATGTGAGCACAGGGCAAGACGAAACACCATCAGTAAGAAACACAGTCTTGCTCAGTTCTTCCCAAGAATGATCTCTCCCAGCCCCCAATGTACACGATACCAGCTCTAAGTAATGCCGTGTTAATGCCCAACTCGTACGAATCAGTTGGAACAACGAGAGATACTGATGGAGGATGCTCCTTCCATCTCCGGGTACATTGGCTGTAGGGTTGCTCTGTGCCAGCAGGGCCTACATGAGGGTAAGAATCTGTATTTATTGTCTGTATAGCTAACCTCTTTAAAATGCTTTCTTTTTTCCCTAAATTGGTCAACAGAGTGTTAACTGTGCACTGATTCAAATTAGCATCTACTTCAGCAGTAATGCATGCCATATTTATCTTTCCCCTTTTCAACCTGAAATAAAAAAATATTGTCATAAAAGTTAATAGTATTCTGTTCTAAAAAAGACAAAAATAGGACAATTAAATGTATTCACCATGTATTAATTCAATTTCCCCCTTCCCCATTAGTCCTGACTGAGCTTCAATAGCAAATTACTTAATAAAATAAGCAACTGGCAAATAATTGCAATGCACAAACCTACTGATTAGTCTTCTCATTAGTCAGTCTATTTTGGTAAAGTGGGTTGACTGATTTAGAGCATGAATCAGTTCTGCCATACAAATCCCAGTTGTAGTAGAATATCTATACAGTCACATACGCCTCTGAGCTACATATTTTCTTTCTTACAGCTTTATAATCCTCAGTGACTCTAGAGGAAGAGAAAAGAATGTATTCCTTCGAACTCAGTGGGTCTGTCTACGCATGAGTAAGAATCGCAGGACTAGGGGCCTGATTTAAAGCAGATGGAACATCCCCAAGTAATTACATAGCAAGCAAAAGCAGATTACATTATATTTTAAAATCAGTAAGAAGGAATGGCTTTAGATTAATTACAAGATTAAACATTTCTTTTTATTCTATTTTTGCAATTATATTACACAGTCAATATATCCATTTAAGTACAGAGTCAGACCGTTAAGGTGTGATTCTGCGGACAGTTACACCCTCAGCAACAGGCAACTTACATGTGGCTTTAATCTGAATAAGGTTATTCATCTGCCTGTAAACATTATAATATGCTCTTTTCTAGAACTGCAGCAGCCCTTAGCATCCATGGCTGTCCATCGGTGCTCCCTCAGTTGAGACAGTAACTATGCAAGTGCTTCTAATCCCAAAAGTGAAACATTCGGGTCCCTGGAGTAGCTGCCTTCCCGAGGTATGCAGAATCCAATACAGTTTGGTCTGCCCTAGCTTTTGCAAAGCCTTAGTTACGAATCTCTCTATTTTACACATTGAATATTGAAAATAATATATGGTTTTATTTCATGCTTAAATACTGCTAGACTTCTTTTTTTTCCCAACACAAGTCACTTTTTGTACTACCACAAAATACAAGGCCTGAACTCCTGCCAAGCAATTACACAGTCCTGCTGTTACTTTTAATCCTAAAATGTAAATAAAGGTATTATGCAGGCCTAGATAATATTAGATACAGCTACCAAAATGGAAGTGGGAAATAAGGAAGGGAAACAAGTCCTATCAAAACCATGACACATACATCTCAAACAGTTCAACGTGTGAATAAATGATCAATCTTCACTGGTAAACATGAATAATACACTTTTGTAAATTTTTAAATTAAATACCTGAAGAATCCTGGATAAAGTGTTCTGTCAAGAATTAGCTGCACACTAATGAGATACAGATATGGATTGCCAACTGAATATTAAGGCCAAGAATCTTTTGCTTTCGCTCTTAATCCAAAACCTACATTGCAATCTCTTTTCTAATGGAGCCCATCTAAATAGCCTTAAGCTCCTTACTTGCATATTTTTAATACACACTGACGTAATAGGGCATATATTGTGGCACTAACACAGGCGAATAGAATTACAGTGCATAGAAAGCAATCTAAAATTCACAATAACAAGACACATAAATAGGTGTGAATTAGAACAGTGCAACAGGAATACCATTTATTTGTTTTTCCATGCTGCCTGGGTCATTCCTATTTTAGAAATAGTATGGGGTGTTATTTGTAGTGATACCACGCTGTTCATTGAGGTACTCAAAGCACTCCGTGGACGTTAGCTCAAGTCACATTTGTGAGGCGGAAGCTAAGGTAGGAGGTAGAGAAAGGCAAACTCCCGTAGCTCCGACAAAGGTGAAGAGAGGTGAGAGTGTACTGCCTCTGACGCACAAAGAAGGAAAGAGCTGATTTCTTGCCTTTAGTAGAAGAGGGAAAAAGCAGTGGTTTTAAACCTCTTTTCCTCCCGTTTTCACTCTTTCTTTGTCTCACAGATGGAAAAAGTGGAGCAGAAAATTGCTTTGCCCAAAGCCACACACTGGCAGTAATTGAACTAGCGGACAGCATTGGTTTAAATAGAAAATGTGGGATACATTCATACTATTCAGGCTACTCTAACTGCTGTTTCTTTCTCTTGCCCACATATACCATTTACTTTTCAACTGTAGTTGCACAGCACTTTTGGTAGCAGAATCTTGTAGGCATTCCCAAATTCTGAGTTGCTTTCAAGGAGCTTAAGGAAAATAAGAAGGAATAGGAGATAGCAAATTCATTAAATTCTTAAGAGGGAGTTTCAAATTTTGGGTGCTCTTTTCCCAAGAAAGAGATTAAAGAGGCAGCCCTGATTTCTGTTCTCATCCAGCAATTATGATCCTGATTTCTAATATAAAGCAGGTGGTGGATCTCAAGGAGAGTCCAGCCTCACTGTGCTGTGCAAAACACTAAACGTGGCGATAGTCACTGTTTTGTTCAATGTACAGTCTTAAGTATCGACACACTGAAAAAAACCTCAATACCCATTTATTAGATGAGAACCGAGATGCAAAGAAGTTAAGAAATTAAGCCAGTGACATAGGGGTTTGGTGGCAGACCTCAGGTAATGCCTGTGGATTTCTGGAGACCGCTCTGGCCCTCTGTGGCCTCCTGCCACTCCAGCTTCAGAAGAGAAACCGGGGGTGTTTGAAGGAGACTCTATAGCAAAGTAGAGACTATTGGAATCTAAAAGCAGAAAATAATGGAAGCTTAAAAGATTCATACCTCCTTCCCCAAAGAAGCTGTTTTTATACCAGAGCTGAGATTGGGGTTCACCAGGCCATAGCTTTAAATCCAAGTAGATGCCTCAGACTGATGGAACGGACTTTGTTCTCAAGGACAGGCTAAACAGCAGTGGTTGCATTGAGTCACAACGAAGAAAGAAATTTTCTTGCAGCTTTTGTGGTCAACGAGATGAGACATCACAGCTGCATTAAAGGACCTGATGAAAAATGCCACAAAGGCTGGCTAATACCCAGCAGCCCACCACCAAATGGGTGCCATTTCAGCAGGGGGAAGCAACGGTCTGCAGGAGCACTTACGTGCAAAATCTTGTTATGGGCAAAAAGAAACCCACCCTATGGGTAAAGTCACACAAAATTTATTGTTAGTATAATTGCAACCTTAGCAGTCTAATCAAAGAATTACTATTAATAGAGGTCTAATTTTTGCAGAAAAAGGAAATAAAAATAAAGGAATTGTATAGAAAGTCTCAATAATAATCCTACAGTTAAAATCGTTATGCGTGCACTATCTAGTACTTACCCCTTCTCCTGGTGTTGTGCTTATCCTTTCACCTCCCTGTGGCTTCCAGCTGGTGGAGGGAGCACAGTGGATCATCAGCTTCCAGAGTCCTGTGCCTGTAGGAGTATGATGTTGGCGGTTATGGTTTCTTCTTCTTTCTCTCCTTTTTCCTCTTTTGGAAATAGCTGTCACCTGAGGTTATTTTCACATGTTTTCTAATTTTTACACCTTGCTTTTTCTTAACTAGCCTGCAACTATGTATTTTGTATTTTATTTGTCTTAGATACTTGTTCTTTCTTCACTTTTTTACTCCTAAGGCTAGTTTTGTGCAGCTCTGGGTCTGCGTTTCTTTACCTGACCATCAGCAAGTTGTTTACAGCCTTGGGGTCTTCAGTGCTGGCCTGTGCCCCATCTCTTCTCGTCCATCGCCTCTACGCTGCAGCTGGTGTCTTCTCACGGTCGCTGCTCTTCTAACAGGCTGTGGCGGTGTGCTCTCCCCTTTCCCCCCCCCCGGCTCCTGCTCAAGCCATGGCCATCAGCGGGAGTTGTTATGAGTTGCACTTGAACTGTGGGAGATGGCTGGCAACATAACCAAAACACTGTCTGGAGTGGGAACCTAGGTATCTTGTTCCCATGAGAATATGACTGTAGGTCAATTCCCTTACTCCATAAATAGTGGACAGCCCAAGAGCCCTTTGAGCTCTCCTGCACGGCAGCGGGCTGCACGACAGGACCTCCCCTTGAGTGGGGACACTCGCTTAACGTTCTTCTCCTCGAGGTTGAGAGATTCCTTGCTGCAACAGATTCTCGGTAAGTGACTAATAGCATGCTAAACTTTGCAATCTTAGCTAAGTGATATAAGGATTGATTGCGCATATATAATCCTTTAGACATAAACCGTTGACCAAGTCTGGGACTAGGATTGGATCCAGCCGCACCTAGACTCCTCTCTGAGAAGGAGTTTAGAAAGCAAGGGGGTCCTTTCTGAACCTCGTGACTCAACGGGAGGGTCTCCCTGAGAGCTTGTCTGACCCTGGCCTCTGTGCAGTAAATAATCAAGTGTACCCTGGCATCGAATCTCGTAAAACACTGTCGCATTCACTACTAACTTTGTTAAATCACTGTTTTATGTTAATAAACATTTCACTACTCTCTTACAAGTGAAGTTATTCACTCCGCCCGCGACACTGGCCTTTATTTCTGTACTCTGTAGCATTATGTTAGAGTCATAAATCTATCATTCTACACAGAATAACTACTTATTTTTAATATCTATATAAAAACTGTGGTTGCACCATACAAAACAAAAATAAAAGAAATTATCCAGAGTCTCCTGTCATTAGAAAAATTGTTGTTACAGCTAAATCAAGTAAAAACAAAGCTCCAAGAAGATGAGGGGAAGTTCAGACAAAGCACATATGATAAGCCTCTGTCCTGAGGTCCTGTAAGCTCAGGACAAAGCCTGTGGACTGTTACTAGCCATAGCTATACAGCTGCAGCATTGTCACTAGTATTACTGGGCTACGTGCTGTTCATTACCTTCCAATTCTGGATTAATACCGGTATGTTGCATACTGTACGTAGCAGCAGAGGTAAATATGTCCCCAAAGGGCATGGGAAAGAAGCAGGAACACTGTTGACTGGAAAATAAGCAATTGCACCTCAACTCATTAGTTTTATGAGCACAGTTCATAGTCCACGCGCGCTTGGCTTCCACACAACTGGGTGTGCACCCTGCAAACAAGGTCGCAAAAACCCAATATAACAATTACTGTGCAACAGCTGAATTGGAGGCCACCCTAGAATAGCATAACGATGACTCCTGATTTTATAGTTTATTTCAAGGAAGCAGGGAATATTAAGTACCTTCCAATAGATATTCTCTAAGTATAGCACAGAATAATTATTTGAGCTTTTGTCTAGTCATAGAATAGAAACTATTTAAAGCAGTGTCAGGTCATCTGTTTTAAGCGTATATTCATGGCAGAAAAAATATTTTTAATCAATTTTTTCATCAGTATAGTCCATCATGTTATTCAGAAATGGCTTTTTTCAGTAAATGGATTGTGGATCAATAGTAGATATAAATAAAGCAGTAGAAAGGGCACAGCATTCAACAAGCTGCCAGTCATTGGTGCAGAAGACAGCAGAAATCAGCATCCCAAGATGGATACGGAAATAAATCACAAATGGGCAGATAATACACAAGGATGCCACCTTTTTACAGAAACTCCAGAGTTCTGTCTTGTCCCAAGAACCACTGAAATATATGTAAGTTTTTATGTATTCACTAAACATTTTGAGGCTCACCCCTCTTAGAATTTGCAGAGCTCTTGAAATACAGAGGCTGAATTGTCAAGCTGCCAAAGATCTTTCTGGAGCCAGGAAAAAAGAAAAAATTAAAACCTGCAGACTTTGTATTATACCCCACAGGATCAATTCTTGAGGTATACTGAATACCTGCAATTCCTGTAAGGTCAGTGAAAAGTGGTATTACTCAGCACTTTTTAGTGTTTGGCCTCCAACAGAAGGAGGAATAAAAAAAGTTTTTTAAGCACACAGGTCATAATGAATTTGTATTAGTTATTCACATCAGGACAATCTTACTTAATTGTCGCTAGTAAGAACTTAGAATATGACTCATATTGCGTCTATCATAACTGTTAATTATTAATGAATAAATGTCATTTGGGACCTAGCTAATATTTCCACGCCATTTGTGTGAATAGTTGTTTTCAACCGTGAGAGTGCCGATTGCCAGGAATTCAACATCCTTAGGTATTTCATAATTATTTACCATACATTATGTTAATCTGAAAAATCTCATTACACTCTTGTCAAAACTATGAGCTTTGTATCTGTTAAAAAAATGTGATTCTTGTGGCATAGTTTGAGCCTGCAGATTACACATTCTGTTAGGTGTTTTTTTTAAATAAAGATAAGGACAGAATATTTGTAACTACTGACCCACAATTTAAGATTGCACAAACTGGCACTCTCACTAACCACTAGGTTTTCCTCTTTTCCAGAAGAAAAGGTTTTCCTCTTTTCCTCTTTCCTCTATCTTTTCCAGAAAAAAATATTATTTAAGTGGGAATTCTGAATAATTACTGCAAATTGTCTAATTTCACTTTGAACCCTTCTAAATTACTGACTTCAAAACCCATGATGCTGCAGTAGAAGAGAAACTCGACTCGCGAGATGAATACACTTGAATCATTTTGTAATTTGCCACATTTTAATATAGCTGTTCTGTTCTTACTGCCTTACAAGGCAGAATTTCCCATTATAGCTTCTTAACGCCATCTGTGAATCATGTTTATCACAGCACTGCATAGGAGGTCAGCTGGGAAGGGGGCCCCAAATGTGCCATCACTCTATATAAAAGAAATATAAGGGAGTCTCTGCCTGGCGGATTCAACAGACAAAGAGCTGGAAGGAAGTAATAGGGGCAGAGGGAACAATGCGATGGCAGCATACATCGTACCATTTTTATTTTCATTTGAATATTTCAGTCCTTTTCCCGGGGCTGTGTTATGAAAGAATTGAGTAGACAACAAGACCAAGGTCACAAGGACACAGACGAAGCTATAGCAAGCAGCCCATCAAAACACATCAGAGGAGATTCAGAGTGCCAACTTCAACACAGTAATTCGGTGGCACTGCCTTGACTTCAGTTTATAGACGCGCCTCGCTTTTTCTTCCCTGTATCTTTAGTCCTTGTGCCACTTCAAGTTTCCCCCCCCCTTACACACTCTGGATGAGGGGGGTGGACTTTCTTATTTAGTAACTCTCTCTAAAAGGCTAAAAATTCAGTGAATTTGTGCTTTCAATGTATTTGTTAGCTAGAAAACATTGCTATTTTATAGCACATGAATCACAAACACATGAATGGTCTGACTCCAGAAATCTGGGAACAAGTAAGTACATCTATAGCATGCTTTTTTAAAAATCTACAAACTTTGCTTCCTCAAGCATACTTTACAATAGCTAATACACGTAATACTTTTGTCGTTATTTTGTAGTAAGAAACATATGCATTGCCCCATTTTTGTAAATAAAGTCTTCCAAATTATACAGCTTCATTGGATGAATCTTAACAATTATTTTGAGCACACTTCAGATGACTATGGACGTAAAACACATACTCCTTATGGCAAAGCAGTCTCAGGTATCCTTCTATTTAATGGGATTGGCAACATCAGTACAGATGAGTGAAAGTCTTTCTTCTACTGTACCTCCCAAACCATTTAAGTACATTAATGCTTAGAAATTAACAAAAAGGACAATGGTTGCAAGCCAGTACTGTATATAATTTATTTATTTCAAAATTCCATCAGGTGAGTGTAAGGTCCATTTGTATCCAGTTTTAACACCTGCCTGTTTCCGTATGTGCCGTGCTTGACGAGAACACCTGCTTCCACGCATTTGGCATTGGCAGTGAGTTCTTTTTCACACAAAGTCACGAACTGAGAATAAAGTTCCAGCCCTTTTTCTTTTTCAATGTTTGCATGGTACTGCATCTTTTTTCCCTTCAGTTTCCCGCCTAGGGTAGCTTGTGGTATGATTAGCACATCGCCTGGTAAATCAAGAACTGAAACGTACTCGCCACTTTCATTTTCACTTAATTTAACATTCAACAGCGTATTGACTGTAAATAAAAATAAGATAAGAGTTAGTGTAACTAAAGTCAATTAAATAGGACCTAGTATAACATCATAAACAAGATTCAACAAATATTGCGATGCATGACAAACTGTTCAAGTAAAAGAAACTGCTAATTAATGAAATGAAACGTGGGCAGTCAATAAATACTATTAACCAACTAAGATGTCTGACTATTGTGAAGAATGTGAAGGATATTTATATTAATATGATATGTCTAAAGAGTTGTTTCGGTGGCAAAGTAGTTGGCCGTCTGAAATCCTAAAGTTGGTTCTAGTTGGACACCCCTAAGGGAACCCAGAATCTAGTTAGTGACCCTAACTTAATTGCCTGATAAATAGGCAACATTTGCACAACACTAGAGATTGTAGGAGACACCACCACCCTCAGCGCACTTTGGAGAAGCTTGTGCCCTGATTGTCTTTTCATTCTGGTTGCAGTAGTTCACAGCAGGGCCCAGCACTGATTTGTGCTGAAGCCACAGCTCAGCAGTTTGGTGTCAAGTGGAGTGAGTGCCCTTCAGCGCTCCACTTCGAGATGTGCAGGTGGCAGCTTGTCTTTTGAGAGAGGAAATGGGCAGGAAGGTCCGAGATGCAATTTGGCCCAAAAGCCAGGATATATAAACTTGCAAATAAAATTGATGTGTTTACTAGCATTATATTTTCCAATGTTTCTATAGTAAATCAAATCATTCCCCCAAAACTTCTTCCAACTCTGTAAAAGCTGTCAGGACACTAGTCATGCCTCCAAACCCATAAGATTTTAATGCTGTTTGAAGCAAAAAGAGCTGAGTTGTGAATCAGGAACCAAACCCACTCATTTAAACAGTTTCAAAATACATTTAGGAAAAAATATGCTGTAAGACAGACACTTGAGGGGGATGGTCATAGATGAATCTCCTAATAGGAAACAGAACTTTCTTTTTCTGGCCTGTTTCAACTGCCATACAGCTAAAAAGGTCATTATTTTCAAGTTAGACTCTCATGAAACTCTCACAAGCACAAAATCAATTTTCATACCATATCTTTAAATATACCCAAAGATTTCAACTTAGTTTAGCATCACAGAAAGACTCTGCCCTCCAAGACCAAGAGAGGACCTCCCAGGATCTGCTCTCAGCATTTTCTATAGCACCTGGCTGTGCTTGTGTGCTGCCAGGTCTTTCTGCTGGTCCCAGCATGTAGCCTGAAATAGACTATTGTTATGACCTTTTGTGAGACCACAATTATCAACCAGCCACAGAAAAGAAAAGGGGCACTTTTATCTGTAATAGACGGCATCATGGAATTTTCCCAGGTGGTCCAGTGCTACTGATGGAGGAAAGGAGGGAGAAGTAGTGAAATAAAATTAAAAAAGAAAACAAACAAAACAAAACAAAAAACCTCAAGCCAAACCAGCAGTGTACGAAGACAGAAATCACTGCCATTTGACTTTGTCCACAGCATCTTCTCTGCTTTGATGTAAATGTTAAAGTGTATGTGAAGAAGAGGGAAAGAACTGCAGATATTGCTGTCATCACTTCTGAACCAGAAAACTGCACTTGAAATGCTAACCGTGTATATAGTGTCTCTGAAATGAGATGGGAAGGACACTGTTCAGTTATCCCCCCAACTCCCTCTACTGGCTATAATTTTAAATATCCTGCACATACAATGCAATCTGTGTTAAAATACTCTCAAATTCAAACCCATGAATTATTTGAAAACAGTTTTCTCTAAATTCAGTTCTGTCCTGGACTGAACCTGTTGCCTTATACTTGTAATACGTCAAACAGCAGGCGCAGCACTTTCTGTGTTAGAAATTTATAATCATGGGAATTGATTTTCTAACAGGTTGATCGTGAGCAGGTGGACATGAGCAGAGTGAGAGGTACGGACAACTGTCAAAAGAAACAAGACCAACCAAGCTGTTCTTTCAGCCAGGTGATTGATTTGGAATGATGCTGTCTGATGGCTTTTTGATGACTTCTTGTCCAAATGGTTGCTGCCTTCTCTGCTTCTACTGCATTTCTTCTTTTTCAAACAATAAAAGAATTTTAAAGGTTTATATCATACCAATTTTTGGAACAAGATCCTCGTCAGCACCTTTGAAGAAGCATATGTAGATAACAAGCCCTCTCTGGACCTATGAAAGATTACAGAAAACTACGTCAATGTTCCCATTGTCCAACGTGCAAATTTATCATTAAAATTGGTATCAAAAATGACAAAACTACACAACAAAAAGCTTCTGAGAGTAGTTTAAGTTATTGAGGTTAGCTTCAGACATCAAGTTTACACACCACACTGTGGACGCTTATGAGATACATACTGATTACCTGCACAATGCTTCTACATACAATTAAGCCAATTTATTAGCTCCATGTGAAGCCAAATTTAGTTGGAATGTACAATGTACAGTATTAACATAGAGAAAGTGACAAGATGAATTAGTGAACTTAGATCCAGCATAGGAAATAATTTAAGCTTTTTTGCTATGAAACATACAGATAAAATAATTTTCAGTGTGAATTATGAGTTTCCAATTATGAAACATGACAAACGCCACAGGACTTGCCAGTGAACGGAATTATATTTTGATGTTAAAAGTAATCTAGTACAGGATGATTCTGAAAAAACACAGAATCTGTTAATTAAAGATTTAAATATGATGACCAATTTACATATGATGACAAACAACTACGGAGTTGTTCAGAATATTATAAAGCTGTACAAAATATTATTTGCCAGTTTGGGTGAAATCTTTTTTGGTGAAATGGGACCTTTCCCCTGATTTGTACAGAGTCAAGGATATGCCACTTCTTTAGCATTCAGAGAGACTACTTACAAGAACTATTTGAGGGAAGAATTAGGTCTGTACCGAGGAGAAAGCACAAGGAAATTCTTGTGTAGCTTTTCTGCTCACTTGGTTAGTTCACAAGGAATGTGTGTGCAAAAGCCTGTGCTTTATTAAGACAAACGGATAGGTTCTGCAGCCAACAGCAATTATATCACCTGCACAAGATGAGTGCACCTGAATGGTTTAACTTCTTCAGGAAAAAAAAACAAAAGGCATACAATATCCACAGGCATACAGTATCTAAAAACCCCTCACTGCTGCTTTGTCAAGAATACGTATCTTTATATTTTTTTAGCAGAAAAATAAATGTCTGCTTATGAAACACCACCTAAGAGATGCTAACTAGATTGGGGCAGGAAGGAGTCATTACTATCGACATTATCAAAGCAAAAGGATTAAAAATGTGAATAGTTTCTTAAAAATATATTTTTTTAAATTTTTCCTCTTTTTTTAAAATTTTTTTCCTTTCCCTTTTTCTTTAAAAGATAAAGGTTTTTGGTGAAGAAAACGTAGCTATACACATGAGATTTTATCCCTTTGTTATTGCAGAGATTAAAGAAAATGCTCAAGGCAACGACTGAAAAGAGCTGTGTCTTCTCTACTACTTTTCTAGTGACTAACTTCTGGAAAAAAGAGAATGCTCTTTGTAGCAAAAACGTCACATGCTTAGAACTTTCAAAAGCTTTAAATGGCTCTTTTCAAAACTCAGTTTGTCCACTGCAGAATATTATACAGGTCCCAAATGACGGCCATGTTTCATAAACACTCTAAGAAATTTGATGGCCTGAACCTCAAGTGACATCTCAAACCATCTGGTCGAATAAGGGAGAGAAATGCAGGCTGCCAAAAGTTAGATATCCTTACATGTTTAGCTAAATACTCGTTCCAGAAACAGACCGGCAACAGGATATTCACAGAGCATAATAATGCACATGTACCTACTAATAAAAATTTTTGGGATAAAATAGGCCAAACACGTTCATTATAGGCCAACTAGGCCAAACACATTATATACCTGACCACTGGATTAGAAATAAGTGACTCTGTGACACCGCGCACATCACAGAAAATCATCCTAATTCTGAGACTTGTGACTGTTTTTTGTACAGTCTCACATATGTAAGTAACAATAATCTGCAAGCAGCTCATTTAAAAAGGTAAATAAAGTGACATCTGCAAGTCCTAAGGCCAGGCAGCTAAAGATTAAGTAAAAACATTCATTATTTTTCCAGCCTCTCTCATGATTTGATGCCTATTTTTGAATATACTTTTTATCATAAGATGAGACGTACATATTGACGGAAATTAGAGGGACAGGAGGTTAAATGAAAAAAACCAAACAATTCAGAGACAAGCTAAAGCTGCTAGAGGATGCTTCTGCTTCTACTTGTATTGCATGTTTATGATCTTCCAGAATACTTTTCAACCATGTTATGGTTGAAAACTATTAAACTATTTGTAAGTTGAAATGGAAATGACTGAAAACTGTAGTTGAACACTATTTCCAACACATGTGCAACTATGTTTCAACCTTGTTATGTCTTACTTTTTTGTTCTTTAATTTTCTTAAAAGAATAGAAGACATAAAATCGAATGGAATTTCAAGAATTTCAAGATCTACCCCAATAATAATATATCTCAGTCCTCTGATCTTCCATCAGTGTTTCAGATGTCCTAAGACTGGTGGTTGTTGCCAATGTAAGGAACGGGAACGTGTAAACCTTTATAACCAAAGCAAAAACATTGCCATTGCTGAAGGTCCTCCGTAACCTATCTAGTTGACTGCTCTTCAGAGCTATATTTAACACAGGAAAAGTCAAGCAAAATAACACAAACAAGAAGGTGACAAATTCAACACGCTGATGTGCAAACAGCCACTGCAAGGAACTTACGTAGTGACAGGCAGGCGGCTGGGCAGGGAAACTGTGCTCTATGTGGATTTGCTGTTATCAGTAAAATGCCTACATAAATAAATCAGCAAAGCAAGTTACTCTGCAACACTGGCATTTATTATACAACTGTCCTAAGTAATCATCAGACCAGGCAACCTGCATCATGAAGGGCTGAAGTACCCAGCCCCTAAGGCCATACAGCCAGCTTTAGCAATGCTGCCTCCAAACACTGCTTTTTATCTCTTTTTCATGAAAACCAAAAAACTAACACCTTCCTCACCCTCCTTACTAAATACATTCATCTGAATTTTGCAGGATTTCATTAGCAAACCCCAAATATATTCTGCAAAATGTTATCTCAACTCTACCTTTTGTTTTCCCTTTTTTCTTCTTCTTCAGGAAAATGTAATGCAACTGATAATGAAAACGGAGACACTTTATAATCCTTAGGAAGCTAGTTTGTGAAACTAACTTATATAAATTATTCTTTGACGTTTCCATTTCAAGTTCAGATTTGCTACCCTGTGAGAAGACTTCTTCCTATTTCTTACATTCAGCTGCAGCAAAGAGAGATTACATCATCCAGCACAGGTCACAGCACAAGTCTGTGCCTGGTACTTTGCACCTCTTTTTCCTATCTGAACCAGAAAACAAATCCAGGGAAAGAAGGGAAAGACAGTTTTCATTCCATAGTGTATGCACTTATACTTTTAGCTGAATATTCATTTTATCCAAAATTATTTATTCTTTTCTCCCATAGTTGTGAAATACACCGAATCTCACCTTATTTCTCCCCTGCCTTTAAAAGTAGAATTCCTTTTTTACCTCCTATGTATTTTGTTGTATACATAAACCTTTTATGGATGCTATCTAACCCACATTTCTCCATAAACAGGGTATCCCATCCCCAGTAATCCTCATCAGGCCAGAAAAACTCAATCATGAAAACACAATGAAGGCGGTGATTCATGTATAGATATAAAGTACACTCCTAACCTTTTACCAGTTAAAGAACATCGGCTCCAAAGTTCCTAAAGTACCTACGGGGGTCTCTTAAAGCTCAAAAGCTATTCAAAGCCACCTACATAATGTGCTATTTATAGTACACTAGAAGTTTCTCAAGGTGAGGACCTACTTTTAAGTTGTTATAGAACTTCAGGAACACATTGGTTTATGTAAATAACAGTTTATGAGGTCTACATTTTTTAATTTTGCATTGACATATATATATAGGGAGTAACATTACTGTACCAGAAAATGTCAGCAGCAAAGATTCCTTCCAATGATCTCCAAAGTAGTCATACTAAAGAAACTACGAACTTCCCATAGTTTCTTGCTGCACAGTGCCTATTTCTTGTTACAACAGATTTCTCCTAAAAAGACCCAGGTAGCCAGGAAAGATTCCTAAGTGCCCATGACAAATATTAGTAAGGTTCACGTCTGAAAAATATCTGCTGCTGAGACTGCCCAAATCTCTTGCTGATTCCTTTAGTGCAATCTATTACTTTACCGGTGATTTTGGTTAAGCCATTTAAAACTTCAAATAAGAGACACAAACAGCATAACCTCCTTGTAAAAGCATTAGTTGTGATATCTCTAAACCATAACATATGCCTCTTTTTGGATAGTTTTTAAAAGACAGCCAGCAAAATGACATTTCTGCTTTTATTTACTCTATCTACAATTACTTTTGAAATTAGCAAGCTAGAAATAGGATATTTCACCGAAAGTTAATTTATGCTGTGCTGAGCAACTTCCACTTTAATTAACCTTACACTGAGAAGCTAATAATGCAATACGCACAGATGCACTTCAGCCAAACACAGCATCTGTTAGACAACACGCATTTTCTTTGAGCAAAATGTTCTGGTCTCTCAGACCACACTGCAGAAACTAGGTCTCATTGGATCAACTTGCCTCTTTTGAACAAGGAGAAAAACGTTTTAAGAACAATGTGAAAGTCAAGCAGTGGAAACACCTAGGGACAGGCTTTTTTTAAAAAATTCTCTTCAGATTTGTTGAATGAACTCATAAGCCCTTTAAACACGTTAGAATTTTTACTTTTAAAAAGTTATGTGAATGACTCCATTTAGCCCTTTCTGTTGTAGTAGTCTTTAAGAAAGACAAAACAAAAAAAAAAAAACACAAGGGCTAAATAGTTTAGAAAAACTCATAAATCTCTTTATCTCTCTCCCTCCTCTCCTTGGAGAGAGAAGGGGGGGAGAGCATCTGTCATTTGTCTCAGCGGCCAGTCCAGCCCAAACCACAACAATGGTTGACACCAGCAGAGATGAGTTATTCTAGTGTAGGTTACCCATCAACAGTAACAACTACAGCGGGACAGCACACCCCAAAGAGCAGCCTTCATGCTTTGGTCAAGAGCCCTGGGCTGTATGCATAACACGTAGCCCGAAGAGTCTGCAGACCTACCTACCTCTCCCAACAGAAGACTACAGGAGGAAAAGGGGAAAATACGATGTTTCCCTCAAGCTGTGTGGTGGTCTGCATCCAAAGTTTCATTTTTAGTGGAAAAAAAATTAATTAGAACTGATGCCGTAGTCCCATTGCTCTACCTGGCCCTTTCTTCTCCAAGTGTGCACTATCACACAATTAATGAGGTACGCAGCTGAGCCCAACAGCCAAATTTGTAGCATCTCTGCAAAAGGGTATTTAAGAAAGGGCATAATGCCAAAGAGTGAATGATAAGCTCAGAGGAAAAGGAGGTGCTCCATGGTGGAGCAGTGATGCTCCAGAAGGTCTGTAGCCTGTGGAGGCCCCATGCTGGGGCATAGGGAAAGAACGAGCAGCAGAGAGAAGCCCCTGTGCACTGACCCAGTGTCTTGTGGTGGCGCTTGCCTGGCTGAGGGCACTGAGTGTCACTGCTTGTGACGACCAGGAGGGAGGAGAGGGCCCTGCAGCGGAGGCTGGGAAGGGGCAGGAGGAAAGGTACGTGAAGTGAAGCTTAACCTGGAAAAGGAGGAGGGGTGTTTTCCTCAAATGTCTAAATGTTTGGGGGGCGGGGTGGGGGGTTAATGGGGGAAAAAAAAATCCCAATACCCAAATCATGAATTAAATATTTATGTTAACTGGCAACAAATTAACTTAAATCCCCCAAGTCAAGTCTGTTTTGCCTGTGCCGGTAACTGGCAAGCGTCCTCCCTGGCTTCACTCTGACCCACTAGTATTTTTTGCTTTTTACTCCTTTTGTTCCCATTTCCCCGTCCCGGCCGGGTGGGCGCTGGGCTGCCAGCCGGGCCCAGCCCGCCGCCCGGGGCGGCCCTCTCCCCGACAGGCGAACCTCAGCGGAGACGGACCGCTTTGGTTCGGGTTCCGAAGGCAAATACACACAAAAAAGCCGGAAGAGCATCTCCCGAAGGAGCGGGGGTTACTGATCTGACCGCGCTTAGGGAAGGCACGGCGCCCTCCCTCACCGTCCCGCCCCGCCGCGGGAAGAAGGGGCGATAGGGAGGGGGAGGCGGCCGGCCGCAGACGTTACCTCCACCCACTCGGCCTCGGAGCCACGCTCGGGCGGCTTCACCTGCAGCCGGGCGGACAGGCACTGCTGCAGCAGGGCCCGGGCCACCGCCGGCCGCCCCGCCGCCATAGCGCGGCCTGAGGGCGGAGCGGGGCGGGCACCGCGCTTGGGCCGGTCGCCGCCTCCGGGTAACGCCTTTCCGCCACCGCGGGCTGCTGGCTTCGCTGGCTGGTGAAGCCAGGAACGCCGTCCCCGGCACACAAGCAGCCTCCGTGCCCGGGAGCCCAGGGGTGACAGGCTGCGATGGCGGGGGCAGGGGTAGGAGCCAGGGCGCTGGCGCCGCCATGCCGTGAAGGAAGAAGGGGCCCGGCGGGCCCGGCCTGTCAGCGGCGGCGGGGGAGAGCCCGGCGTCCACGGGATCTGCGGGGCGGCAACGCAAATAGTTAAAAGCGGCTCATTTGACAGGCAAGCGGTAAAGAAAGTCCGTGCTAAAAACGCAAAAGAAAAGCGGCAAATACTATAGGCGTTTCGCAGAAGGTAAAACGGGGCTTGTGGTCAGCCAGCGACCTCGAAGGAGGGGGCAGGCAGTGAGGGTACAAGATTTAGAACGCAATAATAGGAGTATTTTTACAGCTCGACTTAGCGATGCCCTACAGCTAGCAGGGAGGGGGGTTTTGTTTCTTTTTTTTTGGTGAGAAATGAAAAATCTGCTTGTTTTTGAGTGGGGAAATGTTGCATGTTCGGGGTAAGAGTGGTATGCTATGTAGTCTCTGCATGGAAATGGAAGACAATTATTAATCTGAATATTACCTGTCACTTCTTTAAAAACAAGTAATGTTTGTGTTTCAGGTAATTGAAGTGAGCCCATCAAGTTGGAGCATTTATCCAACGATACTGCTTGGGGACGGAGAAGAATACAGTTAAAAGGGATCTGGATAGCTAGGAATCAAAATCATGATCTGAAAAAAAAAAAAGCGCATAGTTCTGAAATGAGCTTCCATACCTAATGGGAAAAGTTAAAGTATTGCAACTGCTTCTTTTCCTGCCTTTCAGGGTTTTGGCTACATACCCTAATATTCATCGAACAGCTGCTAAATTAGAAGAGTTGTGCCTTCCTCCTGTCTGTCAATTCTGACAGATAAAAGTTTTGAATAACATTGCCAGCAAAGTCAGGCTAGAGCGATGCAGAATTCTGTCTCAGAATTAGTTTTAAGACTGAAGATTTTATTTTTGCAACCATGTTAAAAAAAAAAGTAATACATATCGGTGTGAGTAAGAAGCCAAATTTCATTACCTGACCTCAATCATAGAGTAAGATTATTGAAGTTATCTTTGGCACAGCAAGGGGCAATATGCACTTATTAATAGTCAGTGTTACACATAGGGATACATTTGTCTTTGTCTGTTATTTTAAAATAACATTCTGTTGCATGAGTATTCAGTGAGGTTGCTCTTCCCAAAACAAACCTTTGTGAAAGAAGAGGAAATCGCACTAAGTGGTTAGTGCATAAACAAGATAATTTTTGCGAGCTGTAGGGTATTGTTAAGTATGAGCTGTTTTTATTTAAACTCGGCTAATTTTATTTAAAATACCTTCTGTTCGTTTATTCTAAAGCTGTATCCCCAGACGCATTAAGAAGAGTTTAATGAGGTAGAAATCCATTTAAAGTGAGGCGTTTTCCATATATATATGTGTGATATAAATTGATTAAGGAAAGTGGATTATACTACAGTCTGAGCAAATTATGTAAGCAGATTATAAAGGGATATTAATATACAAGGATATTTATTGTTCTTTGTTGCACTACCACTATTTACACCAGAGTTTGATGGAGAACGTTTACTCGTGCAAGTTTCAACACAAATGCCTGTGAAACAGTGTATAGAAAAACTAGTATGACATCATTGTTTGTTTATGGATTCTTGGTGTAATTATGTCATAGTTTCCTTGGGAAGGCAAATTAATTTTGTTGTAATGCATGTCGCATTTCTTGAATCTTACTGGGCCATAGTTAGGTTAAGGACCTCTCTTTGCATGCCAAAAAAGATAGTAAATTTGTTGGTTAAATTTTAGAAGAGAGATTGGATTTGATTGTGGCTTCTGTATAGGAAAGAACCTCCTGTCATCTAAAGAATATATCCATGCATAAAATATATTGATATTTTCATCTGTTATTATATAAAGACCTTTTGCTGCATATTTTGGATTTGACAGCTGTCCCAGAATATATCTTGTATCCTCTCTGCTTGTTGTTCCTGGAGCAGAGAGCAGGTATTTTGAAACTGGTAACCGGAAATCTCTGGTTACCTTCACATCAGTTCTCTTTCAGAGGGGCAGATGGCAGTATGAACCATTTCTCACAAATTTCAGTGGACACGTGTTTTTCCTTACCCTTTGTGTGAATGGTCATGCATATTTCATGTATGTTTAATGGAATGAATCCTCTTGTAAAGAGGGGGGTGGGTGCTGGGAGCTCTGCCTCGGTGGTACTTGGCTTTCTCCTGTTTATCAGAGGATGAAACACTAAAGATCTTCCAGTACCAAAATGATCTCATGTGGTCTTGAATTCTTCCCTAAGGACTCTTTTTTTTTTTTTTTTTTTTAGTAATAGGTTTGGTGTTGCATACCATTTGGCAGGGGCAGTAGTTGACTGGAACTTTGAAGGGACAAGATGCATCTTAGATGTTACTCCTCTGTCTATGGTGTCTGAAACCATGATCAAAGGTCTTTCAAGCAGGTATCACATCAACAGAGTGCCCCTAGGTAGCGTCATCTGTTTTGAAGAGAAACTATACAAAGCTGCGGTGGCATTTAGATAGCAAAGATACAAAATAAGTTGCTGGTAAGGGTTGTATCTTGGTAAAACTACCTCTTGTGGGACGCATGTAGCTGAAAGGCTGCAGAGTGTGAAGGGAAGAATTAGATTTAAATGTTTTATTTTCTCCATTGTCCAGTGTGGAACTCGCTCTTCCCACACATACTGAGATAAAAAAAAAAAAGGAAAGACAAGTATCAGGCACATATAAGGAAAGAAAGAGTAGTTAGTTGAATCACTTAAAACATTTAGTAAAGAATCACAGGTGGATGCCACTACTGCTGTGAAGGGTAAGACAGAACTGATGGACTCTGCTGTGCTAGTTAGTAGAGGTTGCTGTTAGAAGACTCTTTCATCATCAGAGATAGCCTGGAAAGTGGAATTTGCAGTAACGAATCGCAAATTTCCACCACGAGATAAAAGAAAAATCCACAAAATACTCTGTAAACTGGGATTAATGTTTAAATAAAGTACATTTTTTAATTTGGCCATGCTGAAACAACAGATCAGTCCCTCAAAGAAAGAAAAAAAAGATATTGCATATCTTTAGTTTAAGGTGTTAAAACTGCTACAAGAGACAGCTCAGGATGATAGTGTGTTTTGGTTTTGAAGTGATGTTTACAGTCTTACATCCTGAACTGAGTCAAGTCCTTTGCTTTCTGTTGGATGATGATCCCTTTTCTCTTCTTTTGCTCCCAGTTTACTTATTTTGCTTCTGGTTTCGAGCTGCTTAGCCTACTTGTGCTATCTGTGCCAAGTTATCTGGCTCTTTGTATTTGGTGATTCTTTTTTTTTTTATTTTATTTTCATAGCCTGTTTCTCAATCTAGTTCAAGACCCAATTAAGCTTTCTTCTTTCTACAGACTCAGAATTGCTAGCTGAAATGCTGATTGCTGGAAGAGAGAAAATATCGTTGAACAGTGATGTGAGTGTAGAGAGGATTAGGTGGTGGTGTTAGAATCATTTTATTGTCTAAGTAGCAGACACATGATGATTACTGTATTTAGTACTAACTTCTCTCTTACTCAAAGTGCTGTGCAGGCATTAAGGTCAGGAGTATGTCTGCCTCCCAGCCATCGTCCTCATTCCTCCAGAGCTATTTAAATAAGGAAGGGGGAGAGAGGGCATGAGGAATTTCTTCAGTAGTCAGGCAGAAGAAATGAGATGGAATAGCAGTCCTGTCACTCAAAGACCACAAATACTGCACAATGCCTGTGTAAAGCTACCAGAAATAGCTCTTCAAGAGAAGATGTGGGGTGAAGACGATAATCAACTTTGCCTTGCAAACAGACCCCAGATCTGTTTAGTCTTCCAAAGAGGCATTGCAAACTTCTGTGGGAAGATGACTGAAAGGAAGAGATGGCACTGTGATTTTTATCTTTCTGGTTTGCGTCCTAACTCTGAGGAAGGTCATGACTTCTTCAGCCCCAGTTCTGTAGCTTCAGAGTTGGTACACCTCTACTTCTTCCAGCAGAGCCAATTTACTGTCCCCATGGACGTGAGAATTGTTTCCAGTGAAGGCTGGTATTCCTGTTGTGGAAGAGCAGTCCTGTGATTTGAGCAGTTGATTTTATATGTGTTCAAAGTATGCAGCAAAAATTAAATACACTATTAAATATAGATTAGTGTTTTGTTTAGTCCTTCATACAATTACAAAACAGATAGTGGAATGTGTTAAATTAGAGTAATAAAAAGTTAATTAAATTTCTGAACAAAATAACAGATTCAGTGTGAAGGCTGTGTCAGGTACAATTACAGCTTTTCTAAGTGAGAAGCAGAAATTTGGCTCTATTGGGAAACAAAGGTAGCCAGATAAAGACACACAATCTGCTCGCTTACCATGATTGCCTAAAGGAAATAAGAACACTATTAATCACAGTTTATTTCTCTACAGGTGTCAGGCATGTTCATTTGCGTGTGACATTTAACTACTGTATTTTTTCCCTGCTTGGGTGTCTCCCACACCAAATCTTTGCATGATTGACAGACATTAATGTTAAAAGGACTTCTGTTATCCTGCTCCAATGAAATCAACAGAGCAGTGGGAGTAGCCTGGCTACAGTACGTACCATAGGGTCTCATTGTAATACCTCATATTGGTTAGAAGCAAGATAATTTTTTTCACAGAATTGAGCTAATCTAATAAACTACAGTCCTGAACCTTTCTTGTGTAGAGCCAATCTTGAGTTTCAACACAACATTCTCAATTCTGGAATTCGGAGGGAGGCTGTATAGAGCCACCAAACTGACTCCAGAAGGAGTCCCTCAACGGTCAGCAGTTTTCTGCTCTGGTTTAGGAATGGCACTGCCGGATCCAGGCTGATCCCTGGAGGCATATACAAATGTCTTTGACCTTGCTTCCCCAATTTCCCGAGTTTGGGATCTGGGTTCTACACAGCAGGAGTGCATGGAAACAACTTGGATTGTTTCCAAACAACTAGGAGGACAGTAACTGAAGCAGCGGTGAGGGAAAAAGCTATAAAAGCCTGAGATAAGGTCACAGGGCCTGGAGGAAACAGGGAGGAGTAAGAGGGCTGAATGAGAGCCTGGAGCTGTACAGGCGGTTTGCTATCCCTGAGCAAGCTCTGTGTACCTGCTCAGGCCAGCTTTGATCTGTGAAGCTCAGCTTCTTGCGTCCCATATGGAACTGCTGACCACGCATCTGCGCAGGGCCTGGCACCGGTCTGGCAGTGCGGTAGGTGGTGGTTCTGCTTTGCTTCAAGCCACTGAGCTAACCCATGCCTGACTGATCCGGATGGGTGTTGCAAACTGGGTTCCTCCTAATGGGGGAGGTATTTAGACTAGGCCCTGTTGCAGGCACTGTGGAGCACAGGTCCTACGTTCTTCACATCCTACGTTCAGGGTTGGTTTGGTGCAATCCCAAGGTGACTCCACCAAGTGTTTGTGCTGTGCTCCACAGCCCCTGTATTATTGGTTTGTGTTATGCTGGACACCATCCTCTATCCCTGTCATGTAAAGGAATTGAAATCTATTCTCTTCCCCAGGTATTGCTGCATCCCTGCTCTCTTCACCTCATAAACACTTTTGCAATAGCAATTAATACTACAGAGGCATGCTTTTGTTAGTTAATCCCATTTCTTTCATTTTCAGTGAGAAATTTTGATGGTAATTTGAGGACATTGCTATAGAAAAAATGCATCAGTATCTTCTAGGAGTGGGAACTTGAGTTCTCCATGTTTTAAATAGACGCCATATGTAAAATTATCAGAGTATTGGCATAAAGCCTCATGTTATTATTAAAAAATGTACATGGATTGAGACATGGCTCTTTCTGCTCCTTTCACAAACAGTATGAAAGGTCGTTTATTATTCTCTATGTACCTGGAGGACTCCTTGCCTCTAGTTGAGTGTGCAGGCATAATCAGGCAGCGTGTCATTTTTTTTTTTTTTTTTTTTTGCATTTACATGGATGACTTTCAAAATAAAACTGTTACCACAGCTTCAGGCCAAAAGCTTTCTCCTTGAGCCACGGCTCCTATCATTTTTTTTCTCCCCTCAGGCATACTGATCCTTAGCTAGTCCGGAAAGTATGCACACAAATGATAGGTCATTAGGAAATTCTCTGAATAGCAAACCTCTGAAGTCATCCCAAGTGCTGTTTGCCGTGCACCGTGATAAAACTGGGTAAGTTTGAAGAGGACCTAATTATATGCTTGGTCTGTCATTTATCAGTTGCTGGAGCTGTTGTTCCCAGAACACAGCAACCTCTTCTGCGGCCTCGTTCAACAAGATTGCCAGAGCTCAATGAGCCAAGCAGGGTTGACAGATTTTGGCATTTTATTTCCTTCGATGTAAGATCACTGCATTATAATGCAAATGGGTATCTCACTTTGCCGTAACACAGCATCATATACAGATACAGTAATGTTGGTCTATGCGCTTTTCTTAAAAATGTAGTTTGGGAACTCATCCCCTTAGAACAAATAGCAACTGTAGGGCTTTCATTTACCATCACCCTTTGGTATTTGATCGTTTGTTTCAGTTAATACAATAGTGTATATATATATAATCCTTCCATGATTTTAATCAACTTAAATGGAAGGTGATCTTGTTTCCCCCTCAGGTCTTGTGGGGAAGAAAGCAGATGTTTAATGCAGTGAGCTAAATAATAGAAGATTGTAAATTCTAATGAATATTCATGGAATCAAATAAGATAATGTACCATGTGTCAAGAAATAATGTGGCTTCCTGCTATGACTTCCAGTGTGGCTTAACATGTTTCAAAGAGCTTCCAGTGTCAAGAGCTGTTCTTTAATATTTAATTTTCACAGTTCCTTAAAGCACAGATTTTTTTAATGCATGTTTTTGAACTCATTTGGGGTGATATTATTTCTTTATTATTTGATACCTCAGAAGCACCGCAATGATGAAAAGGATATTTTTTCACATAATCTTTGATTGGTTTTTTTTAAGCTGCCAAAGGGTCACAGTTTCTTTCTTTTACAATAGATGCAAAATAGCTGCTAGAGAGTGAAAGTAAAACACTTTATCTTCAATATTTGATGTTCTAACAGAATAGAAAAATGGCATTTGGTATAACTTTTTCTAAAAGAGCTTTTTATTTCACAGATAATTCTTGGAACTGCTGGAGGCTTACATTTTTATGAATAACTGAGTAAAACAATTACTCTGTAACTTGGGATATGTTAATATCAATTACAGATATTTAATCTTTCCCTGTATGCTCTGTTGCCCATAGGACAAAAAATAATTGTATCTTCATAGTGACAGGCTGAGTGAGGGCTATGTCCAGATTAAAAAAACCTTCATTTTGGTGCCCACAAATAAATTCCAGCACAGATATGCGGTGGTGTAGCTCCTGTTATAGAAAACACAGATCTACCTACTGTACTCGAGCTTAGAGAATGACTCAGCTCACCTTCAGGTGAACTTCTAGGCTACATCTGTACTAGGAAGTTAAATCAATTGCAGGAAATATTGGACACTGCAACTCATCTTTACTTTTAACAGTTCCTGCAATACTTTTGGCCAGGGCGAACTCACTAACAAAAAAATTCTGGTCCTGGTTCAGCAGGTAAGATGGGCCCAGTCTCAAGAGGCAGGCTGCACGACACCACCCTGCTTTGCAAACCTCCTTTCTCTAACAACGTCGTAAATCTATAAGCGTGAGCTAATGAGTCAAGTGCTGAATTCAACAATTGCTTAGTATAAAAAAAAAAAAAGCGTTTTCTATCAATAGTCCCTCTATTTCCTGTAACACCGTTATATTTACTCATATCAAAGTTTGATTAGATTAGTATTTTAAAAGGTACAATGCAGTCCTTTAGTGGCAATAATTAGAAGAATGTAAATCACATTTATTTCTGTGACAGAGTTGTTTTCTAGGCCTTAGTTTCAAAATCCATAGGCCAAGAGCTTTCATAAAGATTTCACTAGAAAACTGCCTTCCTCTGAACCAATTTCTATGAGAAACCCAGTTACTTTGTTGTCGGGAGCCATGAACCCTGTTCCTCTTCTCTTCGTGCCCAGGGAGCTGGCATGGAAACGATAGCAAAGATAAATTCTCTGAAACGAGAGGAACTTGCTTAGCTTCTTGTAAAAGTTAAACTTCGAAGCTGCTCTGCTTTAGGCTGTTCTTTCCTTGGTATAAGCTTCCTATAAAGGAGAAAATAGGCAAGTTATAAATGCGCCCGTCTTCGCTGTCTGTGCTGGGAAAGTCAGTTGGCTCTATTCTGCCTAAAGCAGCCTGCTGTTTGACATTAGGGGACATTAGCATAATTACAAATCTGAGGCACTGTGTGTCATTTTCTTGGGGGGTAAATCAGTAACACTTCAGCATAAGAGATTAGAAATCAGGAACTCCAGATTACATTCCTGGATCTGCCTCTGGCTTAATGTAAAACCCTGAAAAAGAGTTACTTTCCTTCACAGTTGAGGATTAACCAGAGGACTGTGTTCCAACATTCAGCTGTTCTGGCTTCACAGCGGTGGAGTGCCTCACAGTTTTACACGATAGCTCTTCAAACAGGGTGCGCAGACACAAGAAGTGTTCTTGGATCACATTTATTTTCAGCTGAGATGGTTCCTTGCACACTGAAACACTCTGGAGCAGGTTGCGGCTGGCATCACTGTGTAAGTGGTCCACCTGCACCCGAAGAGCATCAGTGCCCTTTGAAATATCTTGCACTGCTAGTGTACTGGGAATTATGAGACAAGTATTGAATGGCCACGGAGCAAAACTGAACAGGTTTGGAACATGAACCAGACTTTAAAAATAATTATTAAACACCAAAACCACTAAAAGTTGATGCAATGTCTCAATGAGCCTCGTTTGTCAAATAAGATTAATTTGCTATACAGAACTCATTTAGGCTCAAGGTTCTGATGTTAACAAAAATGCTTCCTGTAAAGCATAACCTCATTACTGAGAAAAATGAACGAAGAGCATAATTAAAAGGATTTCAGAAACTGAAACTGTGACTGAATGCTATTATGACACAGACCAGTGGAGTCAAATGATTTACTGAAGCTTTTAGGACGGTGACCATCTTTTTATTCTGTATTTGTACAATGTCTAATACAATAGTTCTCTTTCTGGCCCTGGGATTCTTATCATTGCAATTTATCTTCATTACTGGAAAAAAAAAAAAGAAAAACAAAGGAAAGAAGAAGGAAAGAAAATGCCAGGCTTCCTTCAATGTTTGTAAAATAATATGGCAAAGATTAGGAATACTTTAAAAAATCAAAACATTTGTTTTTCTCATTTCTTCAAGTATGGAAATGTTAATTAATAATAGTTAATAATTTTTGCTAATTCCATTCATGCAAGGAATAATATCTATATATCAAGTACCTAAGAAAAATTATATGGTTTTGTTACTGAAGGGCACATTCAATAAAATAAATCTCCTCATTTTCTGCACCACTTGCTTAAGGCTGGAAAAATTGCTGTAACATCAGCTGCATCTTCGCTGTGATGTGACTGTTACTATAGTAAGCAATATTAACCTGAAGGACTTGATGACTAACTTCAGAAGGTTCTAGCAATAACTTAAATAAGGTTTTCATCTCTTCCTGACTATGAAAGACTGCACCTATTAAAAAGTCCACACGAAAAGCAATATACAAACTAAATTGGGCTCAATTCTGCCAGACCTTCTTCCTCATTTAGCAAAACAGAACTAAAGGAGACAATTTAATTTCTTTCTCAGTTTAAGGTTTGGCAAAGCATTCACACAGGATGAAGCTACTTTTGTGGTCTTGTATTTATTGAAAATATTAATACACATGATAAAGAAAAATGAATACATTATTACTGTTTCTTACTTGTTTTCATTGTGCTTGTTAAGATGTTGCAGTTTCAAGTATTGCCACATATAATGAACAAAGTTTGTTTCTTACATAAGGTAATACTCCATATGAAAACACAGGTAGACCTCACTTGTTTTGTATGGATATTTGAAATCAGAATCTCTTAAAATCCCTTGGACCAAATTTACTTTGCAACTGGTAGGCAAAACTGCCTCGATAGCAGTGATGTTGGCCTTGGTATCTAAACCTAGCAGGAAAAAGACCTAAGAGAAATTTTAGTGAATGACAGAGATGCAACAGCGTGAGTCTCCTCTCATGCCTGAAATTCCCTACTGACATAGAATCATAGAATGGTGTGGGTTGGAAGGGACCTTAAAGATCATATAGTTCCAACCCCCCTGCCATGGGCAGGGACACCTCCCACTAGACCAGGTTGCTCAAAGCCCCATCCAATCTTGTCTTGAACACCTCTAGGGATGGGGCATCCATAACTTCCCTGGGCAACCTGCTCCACTGCCTCACCACCCTCACAGTGAAGAATTTCTTCCTGATATCCAATCGAAACCTACCCTCTTCCAGTTTGAAGCCATTACCACTTGTCCTATCACTACATGTTTTTGAGGAGTGCCTTACTGATACGGCTGGAGCCAGGTACGACATCAAGCCCATGCACACGAGCTCTGCCAAGCTGATGCTGGTCTGTGCAGGAGCAGATTGCGTGTCTCAGCATTAAGTAAAGCAACCTGGAAGTTGTGTGAACTTACACGAGGAGCACAGCAAGGATAAAGCAAAGAACTCATGCCGGTAGGCATTTTGGCTTGGTTTATTTTGCAGCCTGATCTAGTTTGTCAACCCTACAGGAGAATGATAGTCTGGCAAGAGCCGTGAGAGCAGCTCTATCTTGGTCGCAAAGCTGCCAAAGGGAGGAGGTGGCAGCCATCCTGAGACTCGGTGCATGGGCTGAGCCAAGAGATAACACTAATGAGTCCACGGCTCAGAAACAAGGGCAGAGCAGCAAAGCTACCTGCACCAGCAGTTGTTGGGTAAGAGCACAAGAAGTCACAGAGGATTACCAGTTTTTTTCCAGCTAGGCTTAGCTTTAAAAAAGCTTGGGAACAACTGCTGCAGTTTAAGATAGCATGGAAAAAAGATAACGTGATGACCCCAGGCGTCCTCCTTGCTCTCCAGCAGTCTGAGGCTCAGATAGAAGCAGAGTCTCTAACTTTTAAAAGGCAATCCTAGGGAAAGTTTTCCTGGCTTCTCCAGAAGTGCCACTACTTCCACAGTTCTTTTTTAGGGTGCTGTATCTTATTTTGCTATATAACAATATGTGGAAGATTATCTCGTAATTTAATGTATTTATCTGTATTTCTTAATCATACAACATCAGCCTCATTGTCCATCACACAACTGGCCTAAAACTTAATTATCTTAGACTTCCTTCATTCCTGAATCAAGTAATTATTGCTATGTGGACAAAAAAAAAAAGATAAAAAGCAACATTTTAACCTTTATTATCTTAAATGTGCCAGGGCTGCTTGACCAGCGAGGGAAAAAAATCCGAATTGGTGACCCCCGTGCCACACACACTTGTCCTGGTATGCTGTGGTATACATCTCTGGCCAAAGATCACAGGTCTGGTCATGGAGCTAACATGACCTCTTAGTTTTGAAGAAAAATTCTTTAGCCTTTCTTTAATGTAATTTCTAGTTTAAATTGTGACCAAAATGGATGGTTCATATGAGCAAGAGTTTGCAGCCTGTCCTTAACTTACTGTATTATTAATATGGTACTATGCAGGCACTCAGGAACGAGAATGGGAACACAGGGCTCCATCAGCCTTGAAAGTTTACAGTCTTGATAACATACGCTTTCTTAGCTGCTTACTTCCTATTGCACACAAATCAACCTAATCATCTACCAAGTCATTTTTCAAATGTTAATTCTTTTTTAAATTTTGGAGTCATTTGGCAACAAATCTCTCCTAGCTATACGTGGATGCCCTTAATTGATTTTGGGCGGAGAAAGAATACATTTAAACACCAGAAAATCTAATTTCAGACAAAAATCAATTTTATTTTTATCATGTGAGTGTTCAGGCTGAATAGCAATTTAAAGTCTTTGAAACATTTTCTTACGCTTGCTTAAAGAAAACGTTATCAATTTGCATTAAAATTAAATATTATGTTTTTCATTTTGTTGAACTATTGAAAAGTCCGAAGTGGAATTTTCTGAAAGATGCAGAGATTGCCCATGGTTTCCATAAAGATTCAAGTCCAGCAGTAAATTCTTTGTTAATTTTTGGTTGCATTTTCCTAGACACATGTTTTAGCACTGTATGTGGACTGCAACGACATGTCTGGCAAACAACTTAGACCAATGCTTTCAAATGTTAAAATTTAAATAAGAAGCCAAAAGCAATTATGTGAAGTGCACAATCCATGAAACTGTCTTCACAATTAGTAGAGATGGTGCAACACTACTCAATCAAGCTGTAATCAATGTATTCCACTATTAACAATCAAGGCATTTTGAAAATGACTGCTTTATTGATGAGCAAATTTAATCCCTTTCTAATAGCCAAATGCTACTTTTTATTTTCACATTCAATACAACCTACTGCCATGTTAGCTCCCCTCCTACTAACAAACCAGTGGTAAAGGAAATTGTTAAAAGTATTGGTAATCGTTTCTTTCTTAGGTAACAGTTTGGAAAACTCCTTCAGCTTACTTTTCAAAAATCAACTTTATTTTGTGCTACATCAGCTTTACAAAAAAAACAAACCCACAGAAATATTTGTGAGCGTTGTTCCACTCGGTGTGTGAGCTATTCTCAGAGACAGAGAGCATATGGTGGAACTGTTTTGCCATTTTCTTTTCTTTGTGTTGACTTTAAAGTGATGGGTATCTAAACTGCATGCCTACCGGTGATCCTGCATTACCGATTTCATTTCTGTGAGATGCACAGTATCTTGCACTTTAACACTGCCTCCAACTGCTCAAGGTAGGAAAGGCAATTATGCAAATTTCTTGCAAGGCAAAGGGTAACATGGTTTCCTGAGGCAGTGAAAAAAAGGCCCTTGATGTAGATCTGTATTATGGTTTCAAAATGAAGCTGGCTCATTGGCTTTCGGTGTTTTTTTGCATTTTGGTTTGGCAGTAGGGTAAATTATTGTGAAACTCTTCAGATGTCTGTGCTAGCTATGCAAAACATGCTCATGTGGGTACAACAAAAATGAAGTTGAGTGAGAATCACTTAAAGGAATACCAAAACCATTTCTTTTTATTGCTGTAATTTTTGTTTGCAGCTAAGCACTGGAATAAGCCTTTGAAAATGGTGCTTTTTTATAAAATGCTCGATTAGTGCTTTTAATAATACAAGTCAAAAAATGACATTTAGAATAGTGGTGAAAATTCTGCTCAACATGAAAAGAGGAAATGTTTATTTTAATAACGCTTTAAAACGATGTAAAATCCTCTGATCCGTTATGTATTACAACAGATACCAACAAAGGACACTACCTACACTGTATTTTATCTTTGAAAACTAACGGCCTGGAACTTCCGAGATCTGAATTACTTCTGAAATACCACTTAGATGAATAAGGACTATTCATGGAATTGTCAAGCGCAAATCATGTCAAACCGATCTAATTTCCTTCCACAACGTGGTTGCAAGCCTCAGAGGTGGGACAGCAGCAGATGAGGAGTACCTTAAAGTTTTTAACAAATCTCACATGACATTAAGGAACAGAAACGTGATTCTGATGAAACCGCTATGGAGTGGGTGTATACTGGTCGGAAAACTAAAACTATAACCAGAATAATTATCAGTGCTTCAGTTCTGGGCTCCCCGGTTTAAGAAGGACAGAGAACTCCTGGAGGGGGTACAGCAAAGGGCAACCAAGATGATTAGGAGACTGGAACACTTCTCTTATGAAGAAAGGCTGAGGGACTTGGGTCTTTTTAGTCTGGAAAAAAGACGACTGAGGGGGGAGCTTACCAACGCTTATAAATATTTAAAGGATGGGTGTCAGGAGGATGGGGCCGGGCTCTTTTCAGTGGTGCCCGGGGACAGGACAAGAGGTAATGGGCACAAACTTGAGCATAGGAAGTTCCACCTAAACATGAGGAGGAACTTCTTTACTTTGAGGGTGGCAGAGCACTGGCACAGGCTGCCCAGAGAAGTGGTGGAGTCTCCAATTCTGGAGACATTTAAAACCCGCCTGGACACGTTCCTGTGCAGCCTGCTCTGGGTGACCCTGCTCTGGAAGGGGGTTGGACTAGAGGATCTCCAGAGGTCCCTTCCAACCCCTACCATTCTGTGATTATTAAAAAAAAAAATACCAGGCGGCATCTGCCCTGGCTACAGGTCTCTTTGTTCTTTTAATTAACGATCCGAAGGATGAAATGGAATATATTTATTACATTTGGAAAAAGACACAAACCAAGGAGGGGCCAAGCTCTCGGCCAACCATTTTGCGGGCCGAGGAGCGAATCCCGAAGCCACCGAGAAGCTGAAGGAGCGGCCCCGGGGAGAACCAGAGCGAGATTCAGCGGGGACAAGTACAACCCTGTTAGGAACGACCCCAAACCAACTTACAACGTTATACGGTCACCGGCTCGGCTCTTTATCCGGGCAGGCCTCGGTCTGTTCCGTCAGCGTTCTCTCAGCCCAAAGTCCTCCATCTCCGCTCTCCCCGGTGCCCGCTGGGCCGGTGTCCCGGCCCCTGCGCGGCCCGGGAGGCCCGGAGCCCCGATGGGGCTCCGGGCCTCCCGGGCCGCGCAGGGGCCGGGACACCGGCCGAGCTGAGGGAGGCCCGGCCCGGCGCAGCGCAGGGGGGCGGGCCGAGGCGCGACGAGACGGCGCCATCTCAGCGCGCCCGGGGCGGGGGAAGGCGCCGGGCAATGGGGGTTCCCGCCTGGCGTTGGGCGCTGAATGCCGCCCGCCTCCGCAACGGCGGGAGGGCTCCGAGGCGCGACCCGGGCTGCGGACCCGCCGCTTCGTTTGCCGGCTCCGCGGTGAGTGAAGCGTGGGCTCTCCACGGCGGAGGGCCGGGCTGTCGGTCTGCCCTGAGGGGGGAGCTGCGAGGGAGGCTGGAGGGTCGCCGTGGCCTGGGCCCGCCCGGGTCAGCAGCGGGTGTGGGGATGCGGTGGCTGGGGCAGCGGCCGGAGCGAAGAGAGGAAGATGAGTCTCTGCCCGGTTTTTGCCGGGACCGGGGTCTGTTCTGTGGAAGGAGCGAGCGGTCCCCCTTGCTCTGGAACAAGAGAAGAGGGACTCGCTCGGGCGGACCGGCACTTGCCCGGCTGCCTCGGGGGACGCTTCCCGGGGGAGGGAGAGCCCTCGGCCCCGGGGAGAGCTACCGGCGCTTCGCTGGTGCCTCACCGGCACCTCAGCACCGGCGGGTTCTCTGCCTTTGCTGTGCTTGAAGCAACTGTAGCATAAAAGACCGCAAGGTCTAGCCTGTTTTTTTGAAGCTTCTAACTTTTTAAGTGACATTTTGGTTTATTTTAACACAAGCCCTCAATGTATGTATATTTTTTTTTTTTCTTTTAAGTGTTAAGATAGATGCTATTTAAGGGTGCATCTAAACAAAACACCCACTGGGGTTATTTCTAAGCAGGCCCCATCCCTGCCCGCCTGTGGAGCAGGCTCCCTTTGGGAGAGCCTGCCTGCAAAACACTGCTTTTTTTTTTTTATTGGACCAGTAGTGGAATTGGTGGGTTCTTCCCTCTTGGCTTTCTCCGCGGAAAATGCGGGTTGCTGCATACGCATTCGCTTGCTTTCTGTTTTTGTTAGTCCTCAAGATCCAGGGATGAGTCTCTAAGGGACAAACGCGCCCAGATCCTGTCACGGGGGCTGCCGAAACAGAAGCCCATAGAAGGAGTTAAGCAGGTGGTGGTCTTGGCTTCTGGAAAAGGGGGAGTTGGAAAATCAACAACAGCAGGTAATATTTTTTTTCCCCCTGTTATCATTTACTTTGCACGTTTTGTGATACTTTGTAAGGAATGTTTGGGCACTCACTGTGTCATTGTGTTGAGTCCCACTAACACAGACCTTCACCTCTGTCAAGTCCCATTGCAGCCATTGAGAACCTACGTGGGTACAGAGGTCTTGGCTTTAAATGAAGTGCAAACTGAGCAGACAGCTTTAAAATAATATCTTCATAGTAGAGTAGTGCTGTCCTGGGACAGTCTGCTTTCTTAAGAGGCGATGTAAGCTGAGGTGTAGGAGATCATAGGCTTGTGCAGTGACACGGTTCCTCCTTCCCTAGCAGCGTAGGCGTGCCCATACAGTGTTCCTCTGTGCTGTGTTGGCATAGTCATGTGCTCTGTAGAGGATGCTAATATTTGGAAGGTTTCAAAATCAGGTCTCTGTCCAATTTTCTCAACTACTTGTATAGGCATTTCATAAAAAAAAAAAAGGTGAAACAGAAGTTATAAACCACACAAGATGATCAGAGCCTTGTGAAGCACCTTGAACTCTTCTCTCAGCCCCACTATTAAATTTTTAATTAATTTTTCTCTAACTGTGCAGTTCCTGGGTGTTTCAACAAGATAGTACATAGGTTACCAGTACTGCAGAGGTTTGCTTGAACTTAAAGATGACACTGAAGGTAAACCTCTTTGAGAAGATCTCTGTAAAATGTTAGAAATTTGTTTAGAGATCTCGTCCTTAGTATCTATATTGGAAGACAGTCATACTTGAGTTGAATGTTGTCTACTGTTTGATTCCATTTGCTGTGAATAACACATTGATGTAGCTCTTAATTTCTCATTTTGTGGTTTGTATTTCAGCCATGCTTGAAAAGGACTGACAGTCTAATGAATACTAGAACAGACAAGCATGGTATCTGTAGTAAGAGCAACTACTTTAAAAAAAAAAAAAGTATTTTTTTTCTATATATAGGATACACTTATATACTATTCTGTACTTAGGATACACGTTCCTGTACAAAGACATGCAAAACAACCAACGCTTGCATTTCTTGATAATGTACCTTTTGGTTGATGGTTATACTTCATAGGCTGGTTGTTTCAGGTTACTGAAAATACCAAATACCTGTTTGTAAATCAACAATTTACAAAATCAACATGATTTGAACAATAGCTGGATACTTTGTGTTCTCTGTTGAATCCCAATCTTGCACTCCATTGTCTTTGTATTACTGTCAGTTCCAAGAGGGCATTGAGATGCAGTGTAGGACCTAACCTGAACCTAAACATTCATGTTGGCCCTAACTAGTAAGTTCCCATAACCAGGAGTGCAGTGGAACAGGGCAGATACATTCCAGAAGTTCAACACAACTTTATTTGTTTATTTGTTTATTTATTTTTTTACAACTTCACAGCAGGCTCTAAGAGTCGTCACTGTGGTATCTCCGCCCATGCTAAACCAGCCAGCCGATACCAAGAATGATGCACAGGGAGATCTGAGTTAGTCTTCTAGAAATCAGTACAAGTCTCGGAAGGTGTATTAGTTTGGACTTCGTAACTTCCAAATCTGAACTGGCCACCTAAAAAATTCAGGTTTTCCTGCTATATTATTCCCTTTTATCCCTTTTATTCCGTCTCCCTTTTATCCCTTCAATAGTCAATACCCTTTATTGAAGGAGCGTTGTGGATCATACTTTAATTTTCACACATGATAATTGTGTAGGAAGAAGATAGATATCTGAAGTAGTTTTAAGACAGTGTGTGGAGTAACTTGCTGCTTCCTTTGTGCCTCTTCAGTCATGAGCTATGGTTGATTTTATTTCTTTTTTTTATTTATCATTGGTTTGCTTGTTTTTTCTCCTTATCTGTGATTTGTAGATTGGTCTCCAAGTTTCAGAGGATGCATTTTGCTCTGATTGATTCAGGGAATGGTTAATCAATCATCAGTTTAAATAGCAAACTGAAGAATAAAATCTATATGCTTTATCGTCTTAGGAGTAAACAGTGGCTGTGTGCTTCTTAAGGAGAGTTGTACAGTTTTCTTTGTTAACCTCCTCACCATTTTGTTTAAAGGAACTTGTCTTTCTCAATACTAAATACTTTAAGTTGTGAACCTGACTCCCCAGCTTGTTCTAAGTACCTTCATAGTCTTCCAGTGGAAAAAGGCTTGACTGCAGCTTATTTTTCTTAAAAGGCGCTGTGGAATGAGGTACAGCAATGTGTAAAGGAAGCAAAAGATGTTATCCAAGAAAGAGGTGTGTGTTTGTTTTGTTTTTTTGTTTTTTTTTTTTGTTTGTTTGTTTTTTTTGTTTTTTTTTTTGTGTGTGTGTGTTTTTCCTGCAAAAGATGTTAATGCTTGGATCATAACAATTACTATTTGGTTATACTGAAGCTTCTAGGAGGTCTTCCAACACAATTGAAGCTGGTGAGCAATTAAAAGATACCATTTCTTGCATGTGCTTTTCAGTTATGGAAGTTAAGTGTTGATGGAAATGTAAAATCTGTGAACAAACTCACAGTCTTTTTAATGGCTGTTTTTTTTGTTTCTTTAGTTGTTATAGATGCTTTCAGAGTAGGTGAGACTTTGTTTTCTGACATAAAAATCAAGCGAAAAGCATGCATTGCACCTTCTTCCAGAAAATATCCACGTTTAATAAATCACATGAAATCAAAAAAGGCATATGAGCATCTTTCTGGTCACTGGCCTTTAACAGTTCAGGTCAATACTTACCTAATCTGTAGTTTTAATAAATTTAATAACAGACTGTGGTGAAGGTTACCTATGGTAGGGTTATTTTAGTTTTGCAGTACAGTGTCCACTTTTCAAAAGTCAAGTGGGCACCTCAAATTTTTTTTCTTAATGTCATCCTCTGGCAAAATACTTAGGTTGTATTTTTTATTTTGTAATGTCCTCTAGAAACTTAGAGTCTGCAGGTTTTTGCAGATTAGATTGAGTTTGGTAGCCTCTTAGCAAAGATGGACTGAAATGTAGGTGCTGCTGCCATTTAAACCACTGGTAATACTGTAGAGGTGCAAGAAGCTAAGAATCAAGATGATGAATGTAATTATTAGGTAAGTGTGATGTATTGTTACTATGTTTTCTCTTGTTAGAAATGGTAACATTCTAGATATTTAGGAATTAAGTTTTCTTGTGCTTAATCTCTTTTCTTTTTCCTTCCTGTTTCTTGCAGTAAACATAGCCCTCGCCCTAGCAGCAAATGATTCGGTAGGTGGACATCTAATTATCAGCCTTAATGTGAAACAGCTGTGTAAGTCATAAATAAAATGGTTACTGCTGGGGGCAGTCACATACATTAAATCTAAGTATTTACTCTGACAGTTAATTTCTTTATTTGTTTTTCATGGAGTTTTGAGTTTATATTGGTTTGTTTATATTTTGTCAGTACCATGAGTGACTTAGTAGCTCTCATCTGTCATCTGGGTTTGGCTGTGTCCTTTCTCTTGTGTGTCTCAGTTCAACTGCAATTCTGCAAGGGTGTGTAGACATAGTAGAGGATATTTGTGCAGGTTGTAGACATGTAATAAATAATTAAATTCTATCACTTCAGAGCACTGACTTGGAAAAAATATGAGTAAGTGCTGGATGGTGTCCAAAACATTTTTTTTTAATAGGTCTAAAGATTTACTTTTACCAGAGAAATTAATGCATAAAAATATAAACAGCTGAGGATAAAAAGGAGCAACCTATCTTCCCTAAAGCTTGGAAATACGTTTTTTGAGTGACAAAATATTATTGCCTAATTTGGTATTGCTTGAACTGTTACTTGGACTATAAATAGATGATGGGAACCATTCAAATGTAAAAACACCAGGTCTTTGTTATGTCCACCTGCTGCTACAAGCTGGGAGTAGTTCCATTGTGCACATTTATTGCCACAGAGGTAAACTCAGAAATAAGCTTCACTTCCTGTGTAAGGGTGTATAATGAAGGTTTTGTACTCACAAAGCATTTATTAAATACAAAATATCCTCAAGTACTTTAATCTGGTAAATGTATCATCTTTTTCTTGTTGTAAAAGAAAAAACAACAGGTAGAAGGAGTGAGGTTTACATGCAGTCTGCACACTTCTTGTAGGAATTTTGTAAAAGCTTAAAAAAATTACCATAAACTCAGTCATACTTGATAAGAAGAGAGTGTTTAAAGCTGTTATATGAAAAATGTACTGTTTATAATGGCATCTGATCTTGATATTTCACAGTTCTTAATTCTGCATTTTAAATAGGCTGCTGGAGTAATTTGTTTTCAGAGAAAAATCTGTCATCTTGAAAAGCAAAACTGCTTGAATGGTTCCTTCTAATTAACTTTAGAACATGGCATTTGCTGTAATACTTTTACAAAACGAATGTGACCCTGCAGTGTGGTCTGTATTGTGGTATGGTCATTGAGTAGCTCCATGGAAACGATGTCAACTAATTGCATATAACTTTCTGTACCAGCTTAAGTGTTTTCAGATTTGTGCCTGATACTTTTCAAACATGCAGTTTTGTGCATCGTTTAAATTTATATTTAGATAAAGCATCTATTAGTAATTCTGACACACACAAGTTTTGGGATTATGCCCTTTGTTAGGAGTTAAACATCCGGTTTTAAACGTAATAATGTGATATACCACTTCAGTAGCCCATTAAAACACTTGTGAAGCACACAAATAAGAGAGACCATAGTCTAGAATGATTGAAGAGGTTGTTGGCAGAGTTATTTGGAAAATCGGAGACTTGAGAAATAATTTTAAATTAAAATGAGCCAAGTAAGTTAAGTAAACACAGAATGTGCTAGTCATTTCTGATGTTACGATTATGTGGTGGTGTAAAATTAGAGGCCAGCTTCTGGTGGATGTTAATCAATGAAGAGCAGCTGAAATTGATGATACAGCTGTGACTTGCATGAACTGATGGTCACTATTTAGCAAGATGCTGCCGTGAAATTGTGTATTGATGTAGTTACAGGTTATAAAATACAGAATTAAGGTGGATTGAATAAACTCAACTCTATCTTGTTTTTTTATGTTTATCATGCATTTTTATATATATATATATCTCTAAAAAGATAATGATGGCATATATCATGTCTATGTTTAATGTTTGGACTTGAATTTGCTAGTGTGTTCATTTGTGTACTCCCATTGATTTCAGTTCACTAGTTTCATGACTCAGGGTTATGAAGGTAATATCTCAGGGACCGTGATTCAGGCTGGGATTGTCCAGTGCTCTGAATTGTGGGGATTGATGCAATGTTCAGTTTTGTTACAGTGTAATAAATAAGGAGGTTGTTTTCCAGCATCCATTGGTGCATCCTGCTGAAGTCTATAGTGAATTTCTTTGACCTCACATAGGCAGCAATGGACCTCTTCATTTACTTTTAATAACTACTGATTGTGCATCACCTTCCTATGGCTTCCCTTCATTGCTAGTGTAAGTTCATCTCTATCTGGGGGAGCAGTAATGATTCTGTTAGTAGATCATAGCTTCAGCAGCCTCCTGCAACTTCATTACGCTCCTTATGTCACTTATAAGCAAAATACATATTTATAGAAACTGGTGCTTGGACTCGATGTACTGTTTAAAAGAGGAAAGAAAGGAGTCGCAAAGAGACATAGGTCACCGTGACAATAAAGGTCTGTGCTTCCTTCATTAGATACAGTCTGTTTCTGTTACAAGTTCAATGAATGTAAGTAGATTTTCAAAGCAAGTAGTATACTGGAGCTAAATGACTTCAAAAATAATGTTGTCTTCTGATCTTTCAAGTGTTCTCTTTCTAAGATTATACAGGTCACAGACTATTGAGAACAACTGTTTTCTGGCGAGGGAGATCTGTGGAAGATGCTTTCAGAGGAGATTGGATTAGAGCAGGTTCTTGCTGCTTTCAGCAACAGCTGTGACATCTTATTGTTGTTTGATAGTGAAGATTAACAGTCAAAGCATAAAGGAATTTTTTGTCCTATTGATAAAAGAAAGCTTCCATCTTCTCTTAAAATTCTACTTTCTCTAGTTAAAAACCAAACCCACTGTTTCTATAGATTTTTTTTTTTTTTTTTTAATTATGGAAGCTTTTCCAGTTATTGTAGTGATGGTGTGAAGTATTAAGGCATTGACAGAGCCTTGGATGTTGTCACTGGCGCACAGTGTTGTTGGCAGAGCTGGGATTAGAATTCAGGAGTTCAAGTCGTGCATGCTGGTGCTCAGTCTGTGTGGCATATTTCTACCTCATGGTTACAGAGTAAATAATTCAAGACAGGATTTCATTTAGATGCCTGGATACCACGTCCAAGACAAAGTAGGTTTTTTTTGAGTTTTGGTTTGGGTTTTTTTTTGATGCAAAGCCAGGGAAACAAGCAGGGCAGCCTCTTATCCCTCTCTAGAATATTAGGCTTTCGGTACCCCGGGTTACCTGTTGTAGATGGATTAGTTAAGAACTGTATAAGGTCTTGTGCCTGTACCAAGACCTATAAATCTATACAGTGTTCTTTTTGTGTTAAGAAATAAAGTTTTACCCTTGTGTGCTATTTTTAATTGCTTGCTTCATTTGACAGCTGATTCTTTTCATTCTTTTGATGTACCAGCAGTCAGTTGCGCTCCCCTAGGAGCACTTGAGAAGAATTTTTGGGTTTCGTGCCAGGACGATTCATATTGAGACTAGAATGACTATTTATGAAAGCTGCCTGGCCAGAGACGATTTATTATAGTAGAAACAAGTTGAATTAATAGATGGCAGCAATAATAGGATAGAGATTGCTTGTTTATGAACAGAGTATTTTAGTGAGCAAACACCAGCTGTGCATGACTAAGGATGGCACAGCTCCAGTTGGGAGGCTGCGTGCTCGTGCTGTCACTGTAAGGCAAGCTCCCCACTCACATTTCCTTTAACTCTCCTTTTCTTCCCAGGAAGACTTACTTTTTTTTCCGCTGTAGAATGAAGTCGGTTTTGTGTTGTGAAGGTCAGAGGAGCAAATAGTAAGACCACATGGGAACAAGTCAGTGTGTAGGCATGAGCGAGTGGCTTCTGCCTGCAAGCAGTGGGGGCGCGTGGTTAAAGGCGTCAGTTTTAACTGTTGTCATCGCTGTGTGTCAGGGGCCTACAGGAGAGGTGGGGAGGGACGCTTTGTCAGGGAGGGGAGCGATAGGACCAGGGGTAATGGTTTTAAACTGGAAGAAGGGAGATTTAGATTAGATACCAGGAAGAAACTCTTTATCCTTAGGGTGGTGAGACACTGGAACAGGTTGCCCAGCGAAGTTGTGGATGCCCCATCCCTGGAGGTGTTCAAGGCCAGGTTGGATGGGGCTTTGAGCAGCCTGGTCTAGCGGGAGGTGTCCCTGCCCATGGCAGGGGGTGGAACGGGATGATGTTTAAGGTCCTCTCCAACCCAGACCGTTCCGTGATCCTGTGATTGGGTCAAGCAGGCCAGGACCAACAACTGAAATACGCCAAGGCTGCTTTTTATCCCGTGGGGGGGCCGTTGTTTTCCCCAGCAAACCCGCTGGTTGCTGGGCAACGTCGTGTTTTAAGGGGGCGGCGGCCGGCAGGGGGCGCGGAGGCGGGGCCGGGGGCGCGGCCACTCCCCCTTCCCCGCCGCGTGCTGCAGCCCGCCCCGGGCGGCCAGAGGCCGGGCACGGCGTGTCGGGACGTCGGTACAGCGCGGGAAAGCTCGTGATCAGCTACGTGAAAAACGCGGATTCCAGCGGTGTCACAGTCAAAATGTGACACGGCAGGTTTAAAAAACAAACAAACACCCCCCCCCCCCCCCCCCCCAAAAAAAAAAAAGACATCAAGCTCGTGTGGATATATCTGCCTGTGAGTATGAGGTTTCTCACAAGTATATAGTTATATAAGTTATAGAACTTACAGAAATTATGTCGCTGTGAGCAGGGTCTTCACGTGAATTGACTATTGTGACAATACAATTAGTTTTAATTATTTCAAAATTTTTAATTTAATCAAGCAACACAGGTTGATCTTAAGGTGGGTGGATTTTGAGTAGTTTTATTTTCTTCACGTTCCAGCTTCCCCCCCCCCTCCCCCCCAAATATTTGGCTCCTGTAATTAAACTGATCATCTACAGGATAATATTTGACTGCTGCATTAAAAGATGACTTCACAACGTATATACGTTTCTTTCAGGTAAGGAAAAAAATCCACATGGGTGGAACAAAAAAATCGAGAAGAAATTAGACAATAATGGGCTGCTTTACTGAATAAATATTGCACGAAGGCAAGTTCTGACCTGTTTTGTCCTTCTCCTATGCAGCTTTCCTAGTTATTAGGGTTTGATTTCTAGGCATCCTTACCTTTGTTGCTAAGAGAATTAGAAGACTTTAATTGCTGTAGATAAGGTGTTCATGCTTGTTTCTTGATGCTAAAAAATGTCAGTAAAGTTGGAGATGCCAGTTAGAATTGATTGGGGTTATCTTGCAATGACAGCTCAGCTCCTAGATTAGCTGAGAAAATGAGAGCATAAAGGTTTAAAAATCTTACTGCTTTTCAATTAAGAAATGAGTGAAATTAAAAATATTTTTAAATGGGGGCCACTTAAAATGTTTTACTTTACTCAAATGACTATATGCTTAATATGAGGAAAATAAAAAAATTTTACTCTTTTTTTTTTTTTTTAAATATTTGCATGTAGAGTTATTTACCTGCATCCTGACTCTTCAAGTCATTGAAAGCCTAGTGCAGGTGTCAGAAAGGCTGATGTGAAAGGTGAAGCATGTTTATAATAATTTGGTATGCTGAGGAAGTGGTGAGGCATCTTGTAGAGGTGTAGTAATGTTTCGGGTTCTGTTTTGCATTTTGGTAATTTATTTTTAAAATGGTGCTCTACTGAAATTTTTTTCCCAATAGGATACATAATGTGCAAGAAGGCCAAACAAGGTTGAATTACTGATATCTGATTATTCTGAAGTCTGACTAGGAGCTACTGCAGACTGTTCTGGAAGAAAGTGCCAGAGAAGTTCTGTAGCTGAGAGAAAACTAGAAGATCTTCATATGAAGGAAAAGGTCTTTTAAACCATAAGAGGAGTGAGTGTTTAAAATAAGTCTGCATTTCTCGGATAGCAAGTGAGAAAACTGTGGTGGTACTTCTTTGGTTTTAATCCAATTTACAGCTAGGCACTTAAATAGTGTGCAGCTGAAAGAGTTAGAGAATTAGGGATTAAAAGATGGCTATTCAGTGTGTCAGTATGTCAAACGAGGAATCCAGAGTCTATCCTGATTTTAAGTTCCCTTTTGTCCTGTGTGTTGCTACTTGCAGTTTGGGATTAGCTTTAAGTCTATAATGACATTAAAAGGGTAAATTGAGAGTCCTGGTAGTGGATTAAGAGCACCAGCTTTAAAAATAACTGGCACCTTCATTTAGCAAAGCTGGAATTTCTGTCTTTGGAATGGGCTGCAGCTGCTGAGTATTGGGAGTGCTTCTATGTAGGGAATCCTTCACTGTATAGAACGATGACAGCTCATTAACCTGTGCCTCCATCCCTCCTGGGCTGAACACCGGGGAATTCTGGTGGTCTGCAGAGTTTACTTCGAAGTAGAATACCATCCGCAAACATCCAGTGGGGATATATATGCCCTACCAAGAATGGAAAAAAAGTCTCAGAAGTGATAAGCAAAAATGAAATTAATGCTGTCAAAGAGTCTCTGGATGTTTAGCAGTAACATAGGCTATGTTGATTAACAGCTATTTATAGCAGCCTTTTGTGAGCTGTCGTTTTTTTTTTCCCCCCTCCCCCCCCCCCCCCCCCCCCGACCTTCTTTCTCTCCTTTGGCATGAAGTCTTTTATCAGGCTTGTTCCTCAATAAAGCATTTGGCAACTTGGAAGAAATCAATGAATATCACCAGATTCTCCACTGAACGCAGAAGTGTGCCTGGAGGGGTCCTCTGTGATATATGAATGGAACTGGTTTCATTTGGTTGAAAAATCTGTTATTGGAAATTTTAATTGATTTCATAGTTAATATTACCTGAAAGACAAAAAAGGGAACCTGCATAAAGAAAGTGTATCGGAGAGACTAAACAGCTCTTAAGTGTCTGCTAAAATAGTTAACAGGAGGAAAGTTATGGATCACTTTGTCATTAACATAGACCTATGTCATCTGTACAAGGACCACGTATGGTAACTCACCTGCCAAAGAGAACAAACATAACAGCAATTCAATAATTTTGAATCTGCATAAGGAAAAGTGAAGGAGGCAAAACTTACTGGGTTTTTAAGAGATCTCTCTCTGACAATATGTTGAAGGAATGTGTTTAATACGACCTTTAACAACTTTATTTTAATTTTTCCCCCCAAAAGGATTTATTACAACCAAGTTCAGAGCCTGGAAATTAGTAATTCAGAATGCAGCTATCTTGCAAATCTCTTTTGCTCACAAGGCAGTGGCCAAGTTCAAAGGCTAAACTGAACTTTAATTACTGTGAGAATGTTGCCAGAGAAGTTAAAGGAAAGGATGTTTTTAGTGAGGTTATCTGTGCCTGTAATTTGTACGCTGCACAAAATGAAGCTGTAGGATTCTCACCTTTCAGGAATATGTGCAAGAGTATCTTCTTTATCTATTGATACAGCGTTTGGTTTTCTTGTAAATACAGAATCTATACCTGGTGACTGTGAAAACTTGTTTTAATTTCTTAGTGTAGGGAGAGAAGTTTCTAAATCAGAATGAAAACTTTACAGTGCTTGTACTGGGATAAGAGAGGCAGTGATTATATAGATGTACCTTATGCTGAATATTTGTCACAAAACTTTAGAGGTCTAATCGGGCAAATTAATATCTCATTGAGAAGACTGATGGTAGTGAAGTAAAAAGGTTGATGTAATCAATGATGTACAAGCAGAAGAGGAAGAGGAGTTATAATTCTTTACCACCATCCTTTATCCTGCAAACTTATTTTTTTTGTGTGTTCTTGAGCTCACTAGTGGTCAGATGAGCCTGTGACAGTTGGCACTGGTACTGCAGAAAGAGCAAATCCTAGCAGTAGTTAGCCTATGGTAGGGAGCCCTTAGCTAGAGAGGGGAGAAACCTTAAAAGCATTGATAAGAAGATAAATGGGAACATCTGTGAGTGTTTTAAGTATGCCTTTTGCTGAATAGACCAAGAGAGTGCTTTTGTGTTTTCATGTGCCGACGATGTATTTATTTCTAATTTTGTGTTCTCTCTACCTGATGATATTGGTAAGGATGTCACTCAGGTGGTAATTCTGCACATGCTAGTTTAGTGTATTTTTTCAAAGTAGCTTGCCATATGTCCAGTGATGTGGAAGAACATGATTAAATCATACGGGAATGGTTACATGGTCAGTTACATTTTGAGAGCTTAACCTGTTCAGAACTTGCAGTAAGGCAACAAAAAAATACAGGTCTCTAGAAAGTATTTTCCAAACGTAGTAAGCTTCAACACTGATTCAAACTTCCTTCCGCAGCTGGGCAGGGGGAAGGAAAAGGACAAATGTTAACTTGAGAACAGCTGTTTTGAACTTGGTTATTGCTATGCCAGCTGGAGAGATGGAATTCTGTTTGTTTAATAGCACAGGATGGAAATATTTTTATAAGGAGAAGGTGCAGCCATGAGAAGATGGTGGAGTTGTGTGGTGAAAAGGGTGGTGAATCCTTTTGCTGCAGAGTTCTGAGGGTGGCTGTAGCAGTGGTGCGTGCTGCGCTCTGCAGAACGCTTAGAAGCAGGGGGACTTTGATGTGTTTGAATGTGCTTTGAGTGCTGCATTTCTGTCTGTATAACCATCGTGTTACTTAACTAGAAAAATGATTTAGTGTTGGTATGCGATGTATATGCATATGAAATAATGTCAGAGGACATTAGAGGAATCCTAGAATTTGGGTTCTTTTCTTTCTTTATTTTTTAAGTTGCCTTCTTCATCCTGCTTGTGACCCTCTGTAATTTGTTCCTTCTGCCCAGTTACTCTTTTTTGCCTTGTCTGGTGTTATGCATGCTTTTTAGGGTTTGTTTTAATACAGCAGTACTTTGAAAGATGTGCTGATTCATATGAGATGTGGGTTATATGGGTGAAATGACAATTTATTAAAATTTAATTTAATTTTTTTTATTAACTCATGCATCTGGATTAAACTTAACTCGGCATGAGAACTATCTGGTGTTGGTAATTCTGATTAACAGTTGCATGTGGTAGCATCCAGGTGTATGCAAATTATTTCATCTCCTGGGGATTTAAAACATTGTAAATGCTGGAAGAGATAATCTGCACTGTGCTGTGTCTGTCTTAAAAGATCTCTTGGAGCTGTCATAATGCTTTTTCAAGATACATTAAACCTTCAGTAAAGGTTTATTATTAGTATTCTAGGAATGCTTACATATGGCAAATGCAGGGATAGTTGGGAGAAACAAAACTCAAAACCTTAGCTTATTGGGCCATTGCTTTCTGTATAAGCTGCTACTTTTAGGCATTATGAAGTCATTTTACCTAACGTGTTGAATTGCTTGGTGAAGAAAAAAACCTACCTTAGGCTATCTTTAATTAGGTTCTGCTAGTGATTTAAAGATTTTCCAGAAGACCTTTCTTCTATAATCCTGTAGAAAGCACCGTGCTTACAGGAACACTCGTGCTTCCATCGGCATGAGTTGTAGAAACTTGAGAATCTGTTAATTATTTTTCTGTTTGAAGACAAACGTTTATTGAACTGTATTCACAAACAAAAGCAGTGCATCTTGGAGACAGACATCTTTCTTACTTTTGATGAAGTGTGTAAATTTCTTTGAGAAATTGTTGGGTCTATTGTATTAACTTAAAACAAAAATCAGGTTTGTAATTTGAAGTAGCAGCTGAATTTGCAAAGTCCTCCTAGGTAATTGAGGGGTATTTTTCCCCAGTGTATGTGTATTTATTCTTCATTTCAGGAAATTTGGTACCCTCGTAGATACATTACTGCTGACTCCTAGGAATAAATGGCCTATGGTGATGAAGATCTGACTATGCCCAGGAGGTCATGAAGTCAATGTAATTAATTTAGCTAATCCTAAATCTTCAGTCCCTTTAGGCTGAAAACAAAACTGCTATGAGTTGTAAGATTGTTGCAGTTAGCCGCTCAGTGGATAGTCATGATCCTTGTTGGAGGGAAAACCCTCAGAAAGTTGAGGGAAAGGATGTCAGTCAGGTTTAAAACACTATGTAGATTTTTCTGCAAATATTTACTTTCATTTGAGAAGGAATTAGGTGGCACAGCCCTTAGATGATGTTTTGATGGGTTCGATCAGCTGCTGACACAGATAAAGGGACTGAGTCATGAATCTTTCTAATCTGTTAAAATATGCATTTTGTACAAGAACAAAGAAGCTGTAATACTGTTGTTGATGTCTTTGAAATCTAGCATAAAAATGTGTCTTTTCAGTCTTTTTGAAATTGCAGCTTTCATACAAGTCAAGAAGTAGAATAATTTGTCAGAGTAACTCCTGAACTTTTTTGTAATAGATTTCATAGGATGTTATAAGGAAAGAGATATTAAAAAAAATCTAAATTAAATAATCCATGTAATTACATATGCTTTGCTCTGTTTAATAAAAAAGTATATTGAGTAACAACCCAAATTTGGTTGATTTTTGTAGTAAAAACCTGCTTTTCAAAGTATGTAGTAGATAATGCATGGTAATGCATTTTTTACATCTTAGTTGTAAAATTTAAGATGTGTTTGGCTTATATTAGGTAAATTCGACGCTTTAAATTGTTCAGCAGTTAAGGATGTCTTCAGGGTTCAATACCAACAGCTTAAAAAAAGAAGGAGAAAGGAAAAAAAGCAATACCCACAGAAAAAAAAAACCAAACTCAAATTATTACATATACTGTAGTAAAAAGGGTCACTCTTTCTTCTCAGGTGTGTAGGCTTCTGTGAGCTAGTTTCTTTATCTTAATTGAAATTCAGATTTGTTTAGAAGTAGTGGCCTGAATACCTAGGTTTTTAGTTATCATGGTTTAACCCCAGCCAACATCTAAGCACCCCACAGCCACTTGCTCACTTCCCCCTCACCCCCAGTGGGACTGGGGAGAGAACTGGAAGAGTAAAAGTGAGAAAATGCATGGGTTGAGATAAAGACGGTTTAACAGGTAAAGCGAAAGCCGTGCACACAAACAAAGCAAAATAAGGAACTCATTCCCTGCTTCCCATCAGCAGGCAGGTGTTCAGCCATAGAGTCGTCTAGGTTGGAAGGGGCCTTTAAGATCATCAAGTCCAACCATCAACCTAATACTGCCAAGTCCACCACTAAACCATGTCCCTGAGCACCACATCTACCTGCCTTTTGAATACCTCCAGGGATGGCGATTCCACCACTTCCCTGGGCAGCCTGTTCTGATGCTTGATAACCCTTTTGGTGAAGAAATTTTTCCTAATATGCAATCTAAACCTCCCCTGATGTAACTTGAGGCCATTTCCTCTTGTCCTGTCACTTGTTACTTGCAAGAAGAGACCAACCTCCAGCTCTCTACAGCCTCCTTTCAGGTAGTTGTAGAGAGCAATAAGGTCTTCTTCAGGAAAGCAGGGCTCCATCCCATGTAGTCGTTACTTGGGAAAACAAATGCTGTAACTCCAAACTCCCGCCCTTCCTTCTTCTTCCCCAGCTTTGTATACTGAGCATGATGTCATATGGTATGGAATAGCCCTTTGGTCAGTTGAGGTCAGCTGTCTTGGCCATGTCTCCTCCCAACTTCTTGTGTGCCCCCCAGCCTGCTCGCTGGTGGGTTGGTGTGAGGAGCAGAAAAGGCCCCAACTCTGTGCAAGCCCTGCGTAGCAGTAGCTAAAAAATCCCTGTGTTATCAACACGGTTTCCAGCACAAATCCAAAACATTGCTACATTCTCACTACTATGAAGAAAATTAACTCTGTCCCAGCCAAAACTAGCATGTTAATCCAGGTGCATTTTTTGTTTAAAAAAAAGAACAACCAACAAACAAATTGATTGTGATGCCACAGAATATACTTCATGTTTAGACATCCTGTTCATGGGTAGAGATGCTGTATACTTGCATTAAAAGTCTCGTTATACTCTTCTTCTAACCAGAAACTTGATAGTTCTCACTAAGACTTTATCTTTCTCTCCATGTTTCCCATCAAAACTGTGATAACAAAATGGCTTAATATATGATACCAAATTGCAAAAGCTTCATCCAAAAAACGAAGCATGCGTTTTGAAACACTGACAGCGAAAGTCTCATTCGGCATTGTTGGGAAAGCTCCCATTGTTGCCTTAACCTTTCAAACAAGCCTTTAAACATAGTTAACTTGCAATTTTGCAAAATGTTTAATCGCTTAGCTTTTTAGAATAGAGAAACTCGACATTCGGCACTTTAAAGAGCTTGCTCTTTACTACTTAATTTGTAGAACTTGGTAATTGGTAGTGTGTCTTGCCATCTGTAGGAAAAATAGTTTAATTTCCACAAAATATGTATGTATATCTATAAAAAAGCACACAGAAATAAATCTTGTAAGTCTAGACTACATAGTTGAAATAATTTTTATTTAAAGTTTATTGCCTAATGTACCATATGTAGTTGAACAAACTCATATTTTTAGCATTCTTTTGTGTAAATGCATTTGATTAAAATGTTATGCCTGCTTAATTGGCTTCAGAGACTTGCATTTCAGTATTTTCAAGATGTCTGCAAAAGTTTACTCTGGCCACTTAAACAGAACATAAAAATGTATTTTTTATCTTTTTCACATTCCTTGTAGTCAGTAGTGTAATTCAAACTGCGTTAATTCAAATATATTTATAAGTGTTGCTTTTTTTCTTTTTTTACAATACAATTTGATGCCTTTTAAAAAAACACTTGAATATTATTTCTGCATAAATGTACATGGAGTAGAGAGAACATGGCTTATAATGTTTGTTAATTTAAAGTCTTGTCTACATTGTGAGTAAGAAAATGTGCAAGGGAGGATTCTGTGTATTGAGAATCTGGATTTTGTGAAGACATCTGGCTCAGTTTGTAGAGACATTGTTATGTTTCATGCTTCAATTGCAATTTAGAAAGAAAGAAAACAGTGATAACGTGTCTAAAATCAAGATCGTATTTTTATTTCTATGGGCGGTTTTGAAATTTTGCTTAACTAGTAATAATACATAAAGGAAGATAGACATTTTGACAAATAATTTGGTTTTTTGTTCCTTACACAGACAAAAGAAGTTGGTTTGCTTGATGCAGACATATATGGACCTTCAATTCCAAAGATGATGAACTTAAAAGGAAACCCAGAATTAACACCAAGTAAGTGAAAGTGATTTTTTTCTTGCTGTCTTCTTTGTAGAGGGTTGAGCATGGGCCACTCATTGCTCCTTCCTTGGTGTGGCACAGAAGGGATGCAAACAGAAGATGAAGACAGAGTATTTTTTAATTTTCTTATTTTTAGTAATGAGGTTGATTTCAAAGCTAGCTTGTACAACTAGGAGCCTATTGAGAGTCATCTTTTTTTATTTTATTTTGGTCCACAGGCTTTGTGAATTTCATGGATTATTACTAGAGACACTGAAAAGGGTAGCTAGGAAAGAAAGGTTATTGTCAGTAGTTTTAAACTTGCTATACAGGATCCCACTATAGAAGACCTCCAAATTAAAAAACAAAAAACAGTGGTATAGGGGAAAAAAAAGACTTATCTAGGAAATAAGGGAAGGATCATTACAGTAGCTTGTATAAAATGCCATTTAAATGATTGTGCTTGATCTCTCTTTCTTAAGCCAAACACACCAGGCCACGATTCATTTTTATTTGAAGTTGTGTATTTAGGAATGCAGAGGTGGAGACTTCACTACCAGTAGATAAAGACCATGGGCAAAACTCTAGATTTTCCTTGTGCTAGGAAGGATTCTCGTCAGGGGAAAAGTAAATTCAGGTAGAAGAATCTGGAGAGAAATAATGAAAACTTAAACTAGAAAGGTTGCATCAAGTGAGTTTACCATTCAGAAGTTTAACTTCCGCCCAGATCAGCCAAGGGTGAAACTGAAGAATGGCTTTATCTTGATACTCTGTTCATGTGATGCTTGGGTGTAAAGGATTGTGATTTTTTTGAGGGTGGTAGGGACACTGAGGCGACAGGATTTGTTTAATGCTTTGTTTTGCCCATCCTGTGATAAACTGCATGTAATTCTAACAATTAAAGCCATGTAACCACAGATGAAAGCAGTCCCGCACTATAACACCTGGCCTACACATTAAAAAGTACTGGGATCCTATTGAAGGAAGTACAAACTGGCAATACCTGTTGACAGGGAGGGATCAAGGACATGTACCAGTTCAAACAAGACATAAAAGGGCTTCAGTAAAATAATCAACTGTAAATGCCCATTAATGTTTGTTGGCAGTAATTGCTGGGTAAAAGGGAAGTTAAATATCCTTTCCACTTTCTTTCATGCCACAATCTTTCCTTATTTACTCTGCTATTGTTGTAAAATATCCATTTGTTAACTGATGTTAATTTGTGCACATGCATGGATGTTGCGGTGGTGGTTGTTCTTTATGGTCTCACTTGGTATAAAGCATGCAGAATGAAACACTGCCAGCGTTTTTAAAGGGTGGTTATTGAGCTTGCAACGTTAGGCTCTGAAAAAGTAATAAGTGGCAAACTTAGGGTGTCTTATAAGGAGACAGAATTTTAATTATATGCCTATACCCTGTACACTGAATAAAGAAAAAGTAATGTATTTCCGTGTATGAATGCGCTGCATGTGCTTATACAGGCAACTGTCAAACCGAGTACTCTCTAGACTTAAGTGCCTGCCTTACAAATACAGACTTCACTTAGATTAATTTCGAAGAGAAGAGAGTATGTGGTTTTGTTTATTGGGTTTCTGTTTTATTTTTTGAAGTCAAGGCAAATTCTGTTGTGTAATAACTAACTAACTAAACCCTCTCATGCATCATCAGTCAGTTTGACTTCCTGATACAAATTGAAGTATTCTTGCATTGTCTTGTACTTTGGACCCCGTTGAGGGATTACGTCATACAGGCTGTGTTTTCCTGTAACAGATTTCTTTTGCTATGAATTTTGCATTTGAAATGCATTCTGCCATATGAACATAAAAGGGACTATGTTGTTGTGTTCTTCATATCTCTCCTCTTTTCCTTTTTATGTGATGTTGACTTTTTCCTTTCCAAAGGTGATCAGGTCAAAATTTGATTCTCTATATTTTTTTTTTTCTTACTGCTTGAAAAATTGGTTAGATAACTTTGTACTTCTTATACATTTTGCTATGTATTTTAAGTTGCCTGGTCTATTTCATATGGTCATACAAATTAACTTGCTAGGAATGCAAGAATTTAGGAGTATATTCAGTCAGATATTAGGGCAGCTCAATTCTGTTTGTATATAAATTTCAGTGACTGTAGATATCTTGAGTATACAGCTGAGAATTCACTATAAGCTTTTGTCTTAACATGTTTTGAGTGTTGTTAAAAATACGGAATTCAATGTAATAGAAAGAAATTGGAGGATTTCCCTGAATTGAAATTGCTGCTGTTACCTTGTAAGCACCAACAGTTTTATCACTAAAATATATTCTTTTTACTTCTGTGTGGAATGTACAAGCAAATATTATCAGGATTTAAGAACATACCTTATTTTCTAACTGACATAAAATGAATTTGTGTATTTCAAAAGCTTGGCGCATCACACAAGTCTACTGAGAAACTCATGTAGTAACTCAGTATGAATGGTAACAGGATAGAATTTGTATTTCAGGAATTCTGTTCACTTCTCTGTGCACTTTTAACTCTTGAGTCGATGAAGCTGTAGAGTAACAATAATGAAAATGTTGGCAAAGTAGCTGACATTAAGATGATTTCATTATGAAAACAAATTTGGAGGACATAGGAAGCGTTAATTGTGAGCTGAGTGACAGATAGGATAAGCTTGCAAGGAAGTGATCCATCATAGGTGCGTGTATATATATATATATGAAGTGTATATATAGGTGTATATATAAATGTATAGATATAAAAATATGTGTTACCCTTGTATTTTGGTATAATGAGGTTTAGTGTTATTTTAATATTTCTCACTTCATCTTCAAGAATAAAACATAAACTCTGAACTAATATTGTTTTATACAGTAATTGGGCAACAGTTCTGTGTTCAAGACGTGCATTAACAATGTACACATAACAGTAAGTCAATTAAAAATATTTTAATAGCATATCATCAAAAATTATCCTTATAGTCTATTGCTGTCTTCAGTGTGAGGCCTGGATTTGAAAATGAATCTGTAGAGTAATCCTATGAGGTTCTGAGCACTCTTCGCACTCTTTGGTTTCTATTTCTTTTCTCACATGTAACAGTTGAAAAGGGATTAGGGATGCCCAGTACCATACAGAATAAATCTGTGCACCAATTATCGCTTCTGAATAGAAATTATTATAGTTATGCTATAATTTAAGTTTTCAAAATGAATTAAGACTTCTTAGGGAGGAGAGAGTCTTTACAAATGGAAGATACTCCGTTAATTTAATTTTGCAAACTGTAGTACATTGGAAAGCCTGCTAAGATTTAGTAGGCTATCATTCAAAATACTTTAACAAAATGGTCAGCGAAATACTGGTTAATAAGTTCACAACTGAACTTAATTAGCTAATGGAGGATTATCTAACTGCGGAATAGATATTAACATCAGCTACAACTTATACACAGGGCAATGCTTATAACACAAGTAACAAAAGCATTACCTTTTATTCTTTCCCCAAATAATTTACCTAAAAGTCGTTTTCTGGCTTAGTGAACTGCATAATTTCTGTGTTTTTTCTTTTTTTTTTTTTTAAAATCTACCATTAAAAATAGTTGGCAGAGAGTAAAAGCTATTATGTTGCCAAAAAGATATTGCCGTTTTGCCAGATAAATAAAACATTTCTTCACTTAATTTAAATGATTATGAAGGTTTTGGTGGGGTTTTTTCTTTATGACAGTTGAATGCTCTTTTAATATTTCAAACCTTTGTGGCCATTTTATGATATCCTCAGTGTCTTTTTTATTTCTTAATTAAATAGTATGGTCAAAAGATCATCAGTGGGCATCTGTTTTCAAAATTTGGGGTAAAAAGTAATTTTTGAGAGAAAGCTAATTGTAGTTGTGTCCAGCCCCATTGAGACTAATAGTATTGCAGGAGCTATGGAAATGAAATTAGTGGTAAAAATCTGGAGTCAGAAATGGACACTTGCATTATTTCACTGGGACACATTTACAAGTCTGCTACCCTTTAGACTGTGGATAGCAGAATCTTGAAACAGCGATAATTTAAAATAGAATCTGTTGTGACTTTTTAAAGATGTCTGCTGGAAATAGCTGTATCAAGGGATTGTGGTGTATCCATTTGAGTGTTATAAATAGAACGTCTGGAGTGGACTAGTTAAATAGAGAAAATGTTACGTAGGTAGGGTAGTTATTTAGGTAACCATGAAGAAATTCTTGATCTTACATAAGGGTTTAATTTTAAAGATACAGCTTGTATTCTCAAACAAAGTTGTCTTTATCATGCTTTACCAGTGGATCATGATTAATTTAAATAAAACCTAAATTTGATTCTTTCAAAAAAATCATATTTGCCACTGCCATTACCTCTTGATTTGTGAACAAGTGATTTTTAGATTGTGTCGTCTAATGATATGCCTTATTGATTCCGTTTTGAAAGAAGTCTGAACGGAAGCCCAGTGTTTTACTTTTGGTGATGTCTTATCCCTGATTATCTGGTTGACTGAAGTAGAGTAGTCCCATGTGTCTTACATGTGAGAAAATAATTATTCAGAATGCTGTAATTAGTTGTGGCTTGTATTTTGCAGGCTCTTTCATATGTGATGAGGTAGTTGAAAATGAGAAGTATACTCAAGCGTTAAATATTTTATTCTGGACCTTGGCTATTGCCCTCAAGCCTGTAACAATTAATCTCAAACTGGATTAATTCAGCTATTGTTGAGTTCACTTGTGGAAAAAAATTGATGACCTTTACTTGGAAGGGAAAGGAGGTGGAGGGTACCCAACTCTGCAAGGAATTATTTATAGGCATGCAGTTGTTAGCTGCTGTTTAAAAAATAAAAAACTCTAGACACTTATTTATTAAAATTTTATTCTTCATTATACAGAAATTTATGCTTACAAAAAAAGTAAGGCAAAAAAGTATAAGATGGGAAATGTAATGTAGTAATTAAAGTCTCTTACTGAGAGCAGTCTTTTTTCTTAATAAATAGCAAGTAAAATTTTACTTAATGCTATGGTGATATAAATTACTGAAACACTGTAACCTGAAAAAATACATTTCAAGTACTTGAAAATGGAAGTGTATTACTCTTCATGTTGTTAATCCTGCAATGCGGTAATTATAAATGTGTTGATATGGATTATGGCTAGCAAATATTCATTCCATTATAAAGTTTACTCTTAGAGATACAAATGATTTGTCTGGTTCAACTTTTATACAAATTGGAATTAAATTGCAAAATGGTTTTATTATAGTAACATGATAGATACACTTTTCATTGTACATACATAAACAAAAGAAATGATTATTTTTTTTGTTTGTACACTGAACACATTTACCTTTCTGCTTATTTCAGAGGAATAACTTTCCATCCCTCTTCTCTGCTAGAAGTAAAATTAAAGAAATGTAACTGTTTCTCACTATTTTTACCTTGCAGTTTCACTTTCATGCTTTTTTCTCTGTGAGTTTCTTGCTGTATTTTCCCTCTTTCCTTACCCTTCTCTACAGTACAATGGAGTGGTTTTTCAGAATAAAGAAATGAAGTGGAAAACGTCAAAAATAGAAAAAAATATATTCTAATCCTTGCCCTATAGTGACGAGAGGCTAAAAGTGACAGAGTTTAAAAGCTAGCATCTCTTTCCTTTGCCTTAGTTTATGATCATAATCTTGTAGAGTACATAGAAGTTCACTTTACAAGTGGTGAATGAAATTAGAATAAAATCACAGCATGATGTATGAGGGGATTCATGTGAAATCCAAAAGGGAATATTTAACATACACAGAAACGCATGTTTTCTTAAAGTGGAGAATCAACAAGTTTACTGTAGTTGTCATCTGTCATCAGTGTCCAGGTGGTTTTCTTTATTAATTTTTTTTTTTAAATTACACATTTGAACATTTTTTTCTTCCATGCATTTTCACCTGCAGTTCTTTTTTTGGGTCTTGATTACAACACTTAACCTAAAAAAGGCTGAATCAACTCAAATGTATTGAGTTCCATAGCTTTGCTTTGAGGGCAATGAAAGTGCCTAGTTAACTGCAGTGTTTTTTTGAAGTTAGATCTTGAATGGAAGGTAAATGTGTGGGGAGTGTCCTGCCTCTCCCTGTTCTGCTTGAGTGTTGTCTGTCACACTGCTGTGTGACTGACCTGGGCACTGCCCCTCACGCAGAAGCAAGTCAGTGCTTCAGGTAAGGTGAACCTTCCCCAGAGGTTTTGTGTGTCAGGACGGAAGCCTTGAAATGAACGTTTTATTAGTCTATTTCATTCCTTGTGGGTATAACGAACTAAAAGAACCCACCCAAATTAGCCTAATAAAGCTTTTGATCCACTATAAATAAACTGTTTGGGCTCCATGGGGATCTGAGGGCTTTGCAAAATGTGGGTTATTTTAGTGATTGTAAGGAAGGTGCCTGTGATGGAAGGTAGTGGCAAGATGCTTAAAACTACTCCTGTGTTTTTATTCCAAATCTAACAAGTCAGCAATGCTTTAAAATGTGACAAGGATATGACTAAATCACTCTGCTGTTTACTTGTGCCAAACTTCCTTTAGAAGTACAATCTTCCAGCAAGCAATTAGTTCTTTTGCTTCTAGGTAGAATTGATGAAGTCATATCTGCAAAACAGTTCCATTAATGAAAAATCTTTTACAGCGCTTTGTTTCCTCTGCAGTCTTTCAGGAGGAATAAAAGTGGAAAACCTACTCAGGTAATGGGATTGGTAGACTGACTAAATATGAGAAGCAAATCTTTTGGAAAAAGCCGTGTTTCTCTATGCATTTGTTTCTTAAAGTTGAACTGTGAGCATTGAAGAACGCTCTGAGTCTCATTGCGAGTTTGCTTTGGTTTAAGTATTTGTGATTTCTTCGTGGTTAGATAACACTGTTAGTGTGGGGTATAATGGGAAATGCAGCCTTCCTTGTGTGGAGCTCTTCAGGCTTAAAATACAAATTGCCATGCTTCTGGAGCAATCCTGCAAATAAACTTATAACAGTGTGAAATCGAGCTTGAAGTCTCAATTAGTCTGTTACTTGCCATAGAATATTCTGGGCTTCTGGCATAAGCGGTTAAAACAATGATTACAGTTAAAACAATGATTTAAAATTTGTGACTCTTGACTAACCTTCTCTTGGCGACAGCATCCTTTCCAGTCTGACATAGGTTGGTGTCTCTGTGTTTTATTGAGGGATACCCTGGGTCCCTGTTGCTGTTTGTCCTCCTCCCCTCTGCCGCCTTTCTTTTCCCTTTACTGCAGTGTGGGTGCAATTCACTTGCCTTTGCTTAGGAAACAACTACTGCTGTGAACATGCTGGAGTATGGTGTGTGGCATCTAGCTGCCCCTTCAGAAGATATGCTAGCCTTGTACAAATCTCGGCTCCCTAAGGCATCCAGAGTGGCAGGAAAAATCTATATTTACACAAGTAAAGCCCAACCTTTTTGTTAATCTTCTGTCCTGTGTCGTCTTCCTTCTTTCTCCTGTTGTGGGAAACCCTGTACTGTCTGAAGTCTTTGTGTCCTTAACTGGAATCCAGATCCTCCCATTACAGGACACTGATCGTATGAGGTGACTTTCAAAATAAACAGCAAATAAGTTCCTTATACTTCTACATAGTGACAGCCATAGGAGAATTACTGTTTACTGTGCCGTGTAAGTTGAAGTCCTAACTGCGATTGTGATAGAGTATGCTGTAGTCACTGCAGCATGAAATTGTATGCAATTAAAAACCAGATGATGCAGGAATTTTTGGGATTTTACAAGTGACCATGCTGAAAATCTGTTTCAGCTTGTCTGTATGTATGGCACGTTAATTGAGTTTGTCTCAGATAATCTTGTTTAATGTACTGGAATCCACAGACTATTCTGTGATGTCTCTCTCTGACTGGCATGGTGGCTCTGTGTTGCGTTGTGCCGTACATCTTCTGTGTTTCAGGCAGTGAGATGTCACTGAGATGTGAGGAGGTGGAAAATAGCAATTAGTCATGAAAATCTCAGCTAGTGATGAGCTGTGCAAACAGCAGCAGAACCTTTAGCTTTTGTGTAAACTATGAAGAAGCACCAACTTGCTCAAATTTTGATAAATGTATGCAGAGGAGTTACAGTATGGATTTTATTCAAATAACATACTATCAAAGATGAAGGAATACTTATGAGCTATTCGGAAATACACTTTTAGAGTTGCTGCTTTAATGCTTAAGTGTGAGATGCTAAAATGTTATTCAGAGAAGCAGGTATTATAGACAATACGTAGTGTAACTTTCTGTAGCTTTTTCTGTTGTACACTGTGCCTCAGTTTGTTTTTTACGATTTTAATTTTTTCAGTTATATTTGGGAGTTTCAAGGGAAAATATGTAATTTTAGCAGTGCACCTAAACTGTTTAGTTGTCCTAGGTGTTTGAGTTGTGTGTTACATGCTTTCCAACATTGGAGATGCTGTACGTGGAGCCATGTCTCTGCTAGAGCATCAGACCTTGGGGGAACACGGTATAAGTCTCCAAATCCACAGGATTCTTGACTTATCTAGAGCAAGTTTCAAAGTTCAGGTCTTGATTCACTCATGTGTAACATGAGATACTAATTCCCTACCTGAGAAGCATGTTGTTAGGTAAAAATGTTCGGTTTGGGTGCATGGGTGTTACAGAAACAGGGCTTGTATGAAAATTAACAATTAGGAAACAGGTGCATTCGGAGCATAGCCCAGAGCTTGCAGTCGTGTCTGTGCTGGCAAACGCTTCTGCAGTAGTGGTGTCTTTAGAAACATTTGGAAATCTGCATGCGAAGGTCAGCAGGTTGTTTCTGACTGGAAAATCATACAATTGTTCTACTTTTTGATAGATTTAGCTATTGATGTCCCATCTTAGAACAACTTAAAAGCACCACATTCCTGCTCAATGGCCAAAATCCAGTTAGGACACACAGGTGACTTCCACTATTAAGATTTTTTTGGAAGACAAACATTGAGTAAAATAATTGGTTATCATTCTAGGAAGTCTCTGATCTTTCATTATAGAGGCAAGTTCCAAAAATAGCTGAGTACAATAGGAAATCTTTAACGGAGGAATATCTGAGCTTCCAGTGTTTTCATCTCGTGTTTCAATATTTTCTTGCCTTTGAAATGGTAAAGAAAAAACAACAACCCACCCCTTAATTCAGGCTCTGAGCAACTCCTCTGCATTAGTGCTCACTCAGTCAGTAAGCTCAAAATAGATTTGCTAGGGTGTTGCACGATCCACTGTACTCATATTTAATAATTATAAGCTACCTTTGCTTTTCTTAAACAGCGTGGTGCCTCCTGAGGAGGTGTAGTATAACACCACAGTCTTCTGGAATAATGATCTTTACTTACCTGATGAGATAAGACTGAATGTAAGCCTTTGCTTCCTCTAATGTATCAGTCAACAGACCTCTTCTGAAAATTAAGCCAAGAGTTTATATGTCTCCTTGTGGTTTAACCCCAGCCAGCAACTAAGCACCACACACCCACAGCGGGATGGGGAGAGAATCGGAAGGGTGAAAGTGCAAAAACTCGTGGGTTGAGGTAAAGACAGTTTATTAGGAAAAGCAAAAGCTGTGTGTGCAAACAAAGCAAAATAAAGAATTCATTCCCTACTTCCCATCGGCGGGCAGGTGTTCAGCTGTCTCCAGGAAAGCAGGGCTCCATCACGCGTAATGGTTACTTAGGATGACAAACGCCATAACTCCAAATGTCCCCCCCTTCATTCTTCCTTCCACAGCTTTTATTGCTGAGCATGACACCACGTGGTATGGGATATCCCTTTGGTCAGTTGGGGTCAGCTGTCCCAGCTGAGTCCCCTCCCAACTTCTTGTGCACCCTCAGCCTGCTCGCTGGTGGGGCAGCGTGGGAAGCAGAAAACGTCTTGATGCTCTGCAGGCATTGCTCAGCAATAACTAAAATATCTCTGTGTTACCATCACTGTTTTCATCACAAATCCAAAGCATAGCACCATGCGAGCTACTATGAAGAAAAGTAACTCTATCCCAGCTAAAACCACGTATATAGCTCTGTACGTACTTTCTGTGCAGCACTAACCTATGGCCACCACTGAACAGCTATGTCAGGCTATCTACAGAAAAAGAATGGAGTAACTCAGATACCTCCTCAGGATAGTCTGCAAGGCTTGCTTTTTCTGGGGAAAAAGTTGAAAAAAAAAAAAAAAGTAATTACGAAATGTAGAAGATCCATCCTAACGACTTCAACATTGTTCTTCCCCATGTAACAACCCAGCCTTCAGACCAGTCCTAGAACTCCTTTAATCAGCAATCTGCTGTAATGCTTCCAGGAATTAGCTTGTGTCTGTCTTGTCTAGTGCCCTGCTTGTAGCCGACCAGAAAACACGTTTTATTGACATTTCATTGGTGCTCTGTTGATCTTATTGATCTGATTTTGTATGTTCAGAGAAAACAAAGCACCCTTTTATTTAGGGCCATCAAGCTTACTGAAAAGTTGTAAACAAGGATATTTTATTGATTTCTTAGCGTAGGTGGCATAGTATTGCTGTGTGTTGCGATTTTAAGAAATCTGTTTTGTTGCGTGTTGGATTTTTGGAGCTGTGTGGTGGGTGTCTGATAACAGAGAAGGAAGCATTAGCTCTACTCTGAAAGCAATGGGAATTAGAGGTGTTACTGAGATCTCATTAAGCTAAATCTTCTTTACATGTTATGTCTTAGAAGATCTTCACGAGACCCAGGACGAAGGAGGAGGAATGCCTGTTGATTTTGATGAGACAAGGGTTATTACCAGAGCCCACTGAAGCACTTTAGATTTGAGATAGTCTTAAGAATGCTTTTTAGCAGTAGGCAAACAGTGGGGTGCTCTGCAATATTTTGTATTACTTTGAGAATATGCAGAACATCATAGCCAGAATATGCAGCAGGTTGTGAATTGTTCATGTGCATTGTATAAATTTGATTAAATTTTGCTGCTCAGAGCAGTTTATAGTCCTTGTTGTTAACCAAAGAAAATAAGATCCAGTTTTCATAAAACGAAACTCTACCGTTGAGAAATAAACAGTGCACATGTTTTAACAACAGAGGCGCCCCTTTGGCTGCTCTGTAGGTCAGTGTTTGTGTACTTGCAGCAGCTCTCCTGTTTTACCCACTGAGGTGAAGGAAAGGGAGATCTCTGAACATACTGTAGAGCACTTGGATTGAACTGAGAAGTGACATGGTATTTTGGTGAACTTTCTCAGAATAAATGCATCTTTTCCATTCTTCTTACCCTCCAGTTCCTGGTCCTCATGTGCTGAGTGGTCGAGGATTGGCCTCCCCTTTTTGTTTTCATTTTATCTTAAAATTGTTCCTATTTCATGGTAAAAATGAAGCAGAACTTGAATCTGCAATGATACATGATGTTGCAGCTACTTCCCCCCCCCGCCCCCCGTTTCTTTCTTTTTTAAAACCCCCTCATAGGTAAATATGTAGTCATTTTTCTCAAGACATCTAAGAGTATTTTAACTTGTGGTGGTATGTATGCTGTTTACAAGGACACCAAAGCAGTGCTTAGAGACGGCTCTAGGCTGAAGTTCAAATGTCGTCAACTTCCTTATTACAAAACTATCTTACTGCAGGGGGGATAAGTAAGACTGTGATTCCTAGAAGTGTGGTTAGACAGTGTAATGCCACCAAAATAAACCCTGACTAAACACTGAAAAGAGCTGTGCAAGTAGAGAAGAGCTGTATTAGACCGATGCAGTGCATCGGTCCAAACCTGTCTCTTTTCCAATAGCAGTTCCATACTCATTCCTGAATGCAGTAGTCGTGCAAGTGATTTGTTTAGCTTCCTATTTCGTTCTTTTTGATTTGTAAACCAAAACGCTGTGATCGGAAAAACTACATCCAATTTATTTTCGGCCATATTTCTACAAAATTACATAGCTTGAATGCCCGCTTACTTGATTGCTTGAAAGCTTTCATCTGTAGAGTTTAGCCGTTTAATTTGCATGCTCTAGGGTGTTATTTTGTCTGAATTTGGAATTCAGCTTTGAATGCACTGCATTATATTCACATTGTTTTTAATTTACTATCTCTATATATTTTACTTTGGGTGCATCAAAGGTTTCTGTCAAAATATGTATTATAATATATTTTTTATTGTTTAAAGTATTCTTTATATTTTCTGCTGGTTCCTGCCTGTGCATGCTCTTAAAATAAACCAGCTCGACCAAATAAAATTCCTTTTGTTCTTTTGTGTATGTGCATGCACCGTTTTGAGATGGGGTGTGGATCTAGATGGCAGAGACTATAAAGAGGAGTTTTTGGCTTTTGCAGGGTTTTGTTTTGAATGCATGTATTTTTTGTTTACATTCTGCTTGCTTGCCCCTTTGCCAGCGAAACGATTTATGATATTTCACCCTCCTTTTTTTCTTGACACTGGGAAGTATAGGAATATGGAGTATGACAAGGATATTACTTCTGCAATGTTCAAATAAGCATCTTTCATTCCTCCAGAAATTTTGGAAGTCCTGCAGACTTCTACCAGTCTGAAGAAATCCAGGACTTCTTACCCAAAGCTGATGACAGAATGTAGTTTAGGGGTGGCTTTACTGGGTACCTCTCCTCTGGGGTTCCAAAGCAGACTTAATACAAGGAGAAGATTTCCCCAAATCATTGGTGTGTTAGTGGGAGCAATCCTCTAATTTGTGAGATTAATGCATAGCATAGTTTAAAAAAAAAATCGAAATCCCATCGGGTTGTAGGACTTCGATTTTGTTCTGATACAGATGACTCCGCATTTAGTGAAGTATTGCAGAAGTAGGCGGCTGCCTAAATAGGAGACTTATGCCTTGCAGCATGGAGATTTCATACAAATAGATGAAGTCTTGGTTTCAGCAACACAAAGTGACATTATATTATGGGCAAATGCATTGTTATTCTGGAAAAAAATTAATGGTATCAGTAAAATGTAACAACCTAAGAAAAAGTGGGGCCAGGTTCTTGGGTAGAATAGATAAAGGTACACATATATTGAAGAGATAAGGGGGAAAATAGACAAATGCTTTTAACAGAGAGGGAAGACTGCTCTTAAAAGGAAAAAAAAATGTGTAAGCGTATTTCTTTAAAACAAACAAAACAACCCCCCCAAACAAACTCCCCCCCCAAAAAAACCCCCCTTGTTTGCTTCTGTTTTAGAAAATCTAATGAGGCCCCTTAAGAACTACGGAATTGCATGGTGAGCATATATTTTTATTTAAATCAAACTTCTTTACAGATGTATTTGTTACTGTGCTGGAAACCTTAAGTTTTTGCTTTGTTGTTTCAGCATGTCTATGGGTTTCTTGATAGAAGAGACTGCCCCGGTTGTGTGGAGGGGGCTCATGGTAATGTCAGCTGTTGAGAAATTGTTGAGACAGGTAAGGAGTCAGGAACATATTTGTGTTTCAAACTAATCGGTTATTTTAAAATGCATTTAACTAATACATGAGTATCCATGACGTTATTTCATATATTAGTGTTGAGCATTTTTTGTATCTTGGTCATCTTAAATTTTTAAGAATTTAATCTTAACTTCAGGTAAGAGGGAAAGTTGACACCTTTTGCATTTACCTGTCCCCTTCAAACTGAGCTGTTGTTCCATGCATTCGATGAGTGAGTCACCCCAATTTGCATTCCTTCTCATTCGTTTTTATGTTTCTTTATGTATTGTTAAAAAAAAAAAGGCATTTTGAAGTTGCCTAAGGATTTGAATGTATAGATATCTATGCATATCTACAGCTGTATTCCCTTATGTGCTCGTTAATTCACCAGCACTAAGAATTCTTGGATGGCATTTGACATATGACAGGTACATGAAAATCATTAGATACCATCTCTGTGTAATGCAGATAGATTGTTAGTTAATAAATTTCCTGGCATATGGAAGCGGGGCGGCTTTTTTATTTCTTGACAGATTTTTTTTTTTCCCTCTCATTGTGAATAGATCTGTGAAGTGCTAATGAGACAAACAGCTGAAAAAATGCATTAAGGTTGCATGTTTAGACTTTGAAGTGACCCAGATTGTTCACGGCTGACATCCATTCCAGGGATTTAATGTATACAGCTTGGAGATTACTAGGTTTCTGTGTGTCTTCTGTAAATGCCTCCAGATCTTGTGCTCCCTTAATGACTGAAAAGATTATTTTTTTTTTTTTCAGCCTTTTTCCATTTTTTTCTGAATTCTGCTCTAACACAGACTTTAGAATAGTGGCAATCATTGCCCTAGTCAAAAAAGCCATGTGTCTGCCAAAACTTCAGGAAGAACGTCTCTGCCTAGATTTGGCCTTTAAAAATAAGTGGTATCCATGCCAATCGCTGTGGAAGGCTGTTCTGACCTCTTTGTGTGTTGCATTGCATTGGCCAGGCTCACAAAGCCTAGAGCCTGAAACCTCGAAGGTAGAGCTAAAGTTAGCAGCTGCTGTATTGGCATACTCCACCCTGGGAGACTGAAGACTTGCAGGCGCTCCAGTGCCGTTGCTTCAATCGGTGGTATCCCCAGATGGGAAACATGTGCCAGCATCCTTGCGGAGGGTGCGGATGATGCCTTGTAATGAGCTCATTGCTCCCTAGCAACAGACGGAGCAGTTACAGGCTGGCCGATCATGCTGTAGGAACGAGACAGAGTCCATTAATGCTCTGGGCATCAGTGATGTGCCTGACAGTGCAACCTGAATTCTGAAAGAGGAAGGCTTTACAGCTAAATTTCTTCTCCCCACAAGCATTTTGCCTCCACGTTGTATTGGGTCTGGCTAAGATGGAGTAAATTTTCCCCATAGCAGCCCTCATAGTGCTGTGCTTTGTGTTGGTAGGTACAAAGGTGTTGATAACATACTGGTGTTTTGGTTACTGCTGAGCAGTGCTCACACAGCATCAAGGCTGTCTCTCCAACATTCCTACCTCACTATTAGGCTGGGGGTGGGCAAGATCTTGGGAGGGGACGTAGCTGGGACAGGTGACCCAAACTGACCAAAGGGATATTCCATACGGTATGATGTCTGAAATAAAAACAAAGAGAAAGGAGAAGGAGGGGAGCATTCGTTATTACGATGTCTGTCTTCTGGAGCAACTGCTATGCATACTGAAGCCCTGCTTCCGGGGAAGTGGGTGGATGTTACCTGATGATGGGAAGTAAAGAATAAATCTTTTGTTTTCTTTTGCTTTATTAAGCTGCTTTTATCTTGACCCGCAAGGTTTTTTTTCCATCTTATTTTCTCTCCCCTCCCATCCTACTGAGGAGGTGAGTGATGGAGTGACTTGGTGGGCAGCTGGTGTCCAGCCAAGGTCAACCCCCCACATGCTTGATGACCAAGGTAGTATTAAATCTGTGCTTGAAAAAGCCTGTTTTTATCTCCTCCTTTGAAGAAAGAAGATCACAGATCACAGGGAGAACCAGCAGGTTCTATCTCATGTACAGGTAGTTTTGAGAAAATAACTAATACATTTTCCAGACTAACACATGCTATTTTGGTTTTAAAAACTGTTATATCCCTCTGATGTAGTTACTAGTCAGTCTCAAGAAGGGGTTAATTGTAGAACCAGTAGTGTTGTAGCCTTGGACGCCTAAACAGGAGAGGACCACCGCATGCAATGATGTTTTTAAATATACTCTCATTCCATTTCATATTAGAAATAGATTTGTGATCTGTTGGGGGCTTTGAAATTTTTTCCTTGTTTTCTCTTTATCTGTTCTGGTTGGTCTTAGCTATTACCTTTTTTTTTGACAGGATAAAGTTGCTTGCAAGAGTAAAATACTTCTGCTTATATTTAACTAAAACCATATTCTTGAGAAATATCTGCTTTACCTCTATAACTACATATAAATCACCTAAATTAGCTCCCTAATCTAGATTTATGGTATAATATAAGTGTAAGGAGCTTGTGTGCATTCAGACAAGCTGATAAAATATTAAGTTCTTAAAATAGTTAATTCAACCAGATAGAAAACACAGAGGTCCCAGACTTTTGCATTAAAAACGCTGTTGGTATTTTATAATGGTGTTTATTATTAGATGGCGGAGGGTGTTTTTTGTGTTTTAAGAGCATCAAGACTGTGCATTTGCTCTGTAAATAACCGGATGCTTGTTTGGTTAACATTAGTTAACATTATAGAATCATAACTCAGTTAAATATCTCTCTATTTCAAATGCCTTGAAATTATCTGAAGTTTTGTTGTGGCTGAGAAGCGACTTCATTCACATAATTCGATGTTCTATAGGCCTGTTTACACTGCAAGGTGCTCTTTTTCTCTTGTCTGGGTTTTAACTCTTCCCATTTCCCTGCCACAGTTATCCTTATGTAAAAATTCTTTCACCTCTGTTAACAATTCCTTTGAATCTTGCCTGCCTGTAGGTGAGAGAGTATTTTTTGTTTACTTGAGTTTTTTAAAAGACAGTTCTTTTCTCTGAAGATATTGTTAACACCCAGGTAAGGAAGTTTTGATAGTTCTCCAGTGTCATCTGTAGCATTAGGCTTTTTCTATGCAGTTTTCACTTAACGTACACTTCAGGAGCTGCCTACTCTTTTGTATAGTCCCATTCAGCACTTGTTCCTTTACTCTGTGTGGTTTGACTTAGTGCTTATGGTACTTGGTTCAGATTAAACAAGCTACCCCAAAATGCATCATCTTGTTGTATTTGTTGTGCGAGTGGCTTCTGATTAACCTTTAGGCTAAGTACAGTAAGCTAATAAAGATACGAATTTTTTTGACAGTTACCTAAAGCCTGTACTTGAACAGTAATGTGTCTGAAAAGCTCTGCTCAAATAAGCGTCATGTAGACAATTAAGAACCTTAGAAATATGAAGATTATTTAAAAAAAAAAGAAAGGCAAGCAAAACTTGTTCCCTAGTTTAAACTGCGTTTGCAACAAGGATTTCAAATGGTCATCACCGCTGTCCCATACAGACTGGTATGGTAAGTTTCTAGCACCGTTCTCATTTCTGCCTGAAGACATCTTGACAGGTCAATGGCAAAGGAGCAATTAGAAGAGTGCAGGCACAATCCTGAACTGATCCGGGAGCAGCATGACGGCATTCTGTAGGTTTCGGAGTATAGTGTGGCAATTGTTCTGTCAAAAGGTTGGGGGAGAGGAAGTGGCACTGTGTTGGCTGCCAATTTAGTAGCTGCTATAGTCACAGCAGCAATACAAATGGATGGGGTTTCTTGTTTAGGCAGTAATTAGTAAAACTTTTTTAATACGAAGGATAGTAAATGTTGCTTTATCTGATCTTGTATTCTGTATGTTATTCTACATGTGTTATCAAGTTGAAATACCAGCAGAGAAGGAAAAAAAAATCAATATGCAGTGGAAAAGTCAGCTTTTATATTAAAAAAAAATCAAATAAAAGAATGGAACTACAGGTAAAAAAAAAAGGTGCATATTTCAGCATGTCGTGTTCTCCTTGTATCTTTGTGTTGTGGTTTAAGCCCAGCTGGTGGCTAGATCTACAGAGCTGCTTGCGCAGTTCTTCACCTTCCTCCAAAAGGGCAGGGAGAAGGAAAAAAGGAGAGGAAAAGGAAAAAAAACTTGTGGGTTGAGATAAAGACAGTGTAATAGCAACAATAACAGAAAAGGAAAATAATAATAACGATAGCAATAATAATGATAATAATAATGAAAAAAGTCCCTCTTACCTCCTGGTGAATTGGCACTGTCCTGAGCAGGGATTGTGGATTCCTGCCCGCCCAACCCCATTGGTATACTGAGCATGACATCTATGGTATGGAGTATTCCATTGGCCGTTCCATGGTTCTGTCTAGGCTCCTTCTCAGCTTCTATGGGAAGCTGAAAAAAGTCCTTGAAAAATACAAACATCACCTGGCAACAACTAAAACAATATGCATTATTGCCATTCCTTTCATACCAAATCTGAAACACAGTAACCACTAGAAAGAACATCAACTGTGTCCCAGCTGAAACTGGACACTTTGTGGTATCAATAGATAAAGTTGTATCACTATTAGAAGCAAGTGTTGCCTACACAACATGGATTATAGATGTCAGCAATTCTGTTAAGTGCAGGCGGTCCCCTTGGAACTAGCCCAGAAATCTGCTCTCTTTTCAAGGCAAGGATCTCTGGTTGATTAACATCCTTAACAGGATTTCTTGCCCTGATGTGACATTTTAGCCTATTTTTTTGCAGACTAGTCAGATCTTACATTGCAAGACTCTTGTATTTCTTCCTTATCATGCTCCTCTGGAGTAGCCAGAACATTTTGTGCATTGGCAGCATCCTTGGTATAGTATGGCTATAAAAGAGAGCCTCAGCACTGTTAAGTACATCGTGAGCTCTAAAGGTTCCTTAGACGTACCTGATAAGGATGAACATATTTTCCCAGAAAGACAATGAAGCTTTTCTTGGAGTGGCTCAATTCTAATGAGTCCCTAAAATACTCTTCTTATTGTCTAATTGTAAATCCTCCATCTCTTTCTTGCTGCTTCTTTTAGCAGGAGTTTAGTGTGTCTGTTTTATAGAAAGTATGTATTTAAAGAAAAAATAAGCAAAGTTTGACTGGGAGGGATATAATTGGAAAGGAAAGAATACAGAGAAGTTAGCAGAAAGCAAATTATATAAAACTTCTAATGCAGAGCAGTTGCACATTAGCAAAAGGAAATGGGGCCTTGTGCTTTGAAGCATGGACAGGCATTATCCCCTGTAGATTGATGTTGAAAACCATAAATTCATCAGAATAGTGATAAAAATTATTTTTTTTAGCTCAACCCAAAGCTGAATAGTGCTGTAGTCTGAAGATCCAGTCTTGTCCTCTAAAAAGACTTTAACTCAGTTTATGTGGTTATTGCAATTGTACATAATTTTGAAAGTTTGGCTAGAGGTGGAGCTTTTGTGTACTACTTTGCTTCTGAAGCTGTCTTCTACTAAGAGAACCGCTTTGAAACCAGCACTTGCCAGAGGTAATGGTGGTAATATTTATATAGTAGAGTGTGTATGTGTGAATATACATGTGTGTACTCAAGCCTTTTTTGTAGCATAATTCTGTGCTGCTTAGTTACTATACATAAGTAGTTGTAGAGTATCGTAAATTATTAGGAATAAGGAAGATGCAGACAGATGGATAAATTGTCTTTGAAATATTGAGCTGCCTGTGGGTTGTGAGGTTTGCCATTGACTGTTTGCTGTGCATGTTCTGTGCAGCAAAATGTTCTTTATATGGTGTCTGTAGACATCAGTCTGATCTCATTTATCATGGGTGTTTATAACACACTGTGTTAAATCTCATAAATTTTTCAGCATATAAATTTTCACAGTTTTGCACTGTGTTGTTTGCCTGGGTGTATAAATAGATTTCTTACAAACAGAACAATGGAAAAACTAGAGGAAACCATTCCAAATTAGAAGGGATGATGTATATTTGGTTTGGAAGCAGTACACGACAAGAACATTGTCAGTAAGTTAGTTAGGTACTACATGCTGAGCTGTCTGCCTGATTGATTGGTTTACTAAGAGTTGCCCTTTGGCTTCTGTTTGTGTCCATATACTGTCTTTTGCCTTACATTTTTGGGACTATGGAAATTTCATTCTGTGTTTATACAGTTCAGCACTGTAGTGAGTTATCATTTCCTGAGAGGTGCATAGAAATACAAAGGCTAGTATTTACAATATCCAAGTAAATCTAAAATTTTTCTTTTGACACTTTTTCATATTTATGAAATAAATTTATTATATACTTTTTTCTATTCAGCACAATATATTTTGTTTCATGTTCCCAAAGTATTTGTGTGTGTCAGTGATATGTGTTAAGAATGCCTAAGATAATTGGAAATGTATCACTGGCATTCACCACAACTGATATTCATCAAAACCTAAATGTCTTTTGCAGGTATATGCACAATTGCTTAACTTCTGATGGTATATGCTACCTTGCATATATATTCTCCAGCAAAGAGCCATGAGGGCGATAAGGGGGATGAAGCATATAGTATGTGAAGAGACACTGAGGGAACTGGGTTTTTTTTGGTTTTGAGAAGGTTGAAGGGAGAATAGAACTGCTGTCTTCAACTACCTAATGGATATGTACAGAGAAGATGAAGGTAGTTGCTTCCTGGGTATGCGTAGTGATGGCACAAGAGGTAATGAATGCAAGTTGCACTATATAATAAGAAATATGAGGGGTTGGGGGGGTTGTTTGTCTGTCCTTTCCTGTAAAAGCAATCCCACATCAGAACAGCTTGCTCAGAGAGACTCTAGAATCTCTTTTGGAAGATACTCAGAACTCAGCGGGGCAAGACTTTGAGTAACTTGAGTTGGTCCTGCTTTGAGCAGCAAGATGGACCAGGCAGATAACCTCCGGAGGTCCCTTCAAACCTGAGTTGTTCTGTGAATCTGGGATTAGTTCTAAAATTTGCATTCCACCACCTATTTCACTCTTGGTATATAACCCTATTAAAGCCTACAGCTCAAAAAGGAGAAAATGGTTCTGCCTTTCAGAGAGATCAGTGGTTAGAGCACTCAGTCAAAACCTAAACTGAAATGCAGGTGTCTCTCTAACATGACTGCCCTAATCACTAAACTAGACAGTCATGCTAGCTCATCTCTGTTGCTCAAATGAATATACAATTAGGTCTTGCAATCAAATGAGCAAGTTTCAACATAATGATTGAGAGCATCGTTTCCTCAGTAAGCATTTCCAGTCATTTGGCCAGTCTCTGTAGACTTTAGAGGTACTGATCAGATCCCTGTAGGCAGAGACATAAAAGACAAACCCAAATAAGCCTTATCTCTTGAATGAGCATCCTTTATATGAACTATGAAATGGAAAACCAGAGAAATATGTATCTTTTTTCCTATCATACCTCTTGTTTTGATAGAAGTACCTTGATCTAGGAGAGGTTTAAAAATGGGGATTCTAGGCTTGTGTGTGTTGCTCTCAGACATTTTAGAATTGAGTAACAATGCCTTATAGGAGGTTGTGCTGGAGACTTATGGCAATTTTTTGCTTTAGCTTTAGTAGTTTACTGCCTAGGATGCATACCTTTATGAAACTCAATCTAAGGCATCTGGCCCTCCTCCGTAGTGCATAGAACCATAGATTGAATTTTTTATTTTTTTTAAATCTTGCTATCAATTTCAGCCTTGAGTATTTTACAGTCTAAATTGGACAAAGAAAAATTCAAAGATGGCAGCAAAAGATGTCTTAAAATGAGAAGTTACACACATAGAATAAATCTTTTATGTCCAAATTTTTTTAGAAGCAAAGTTGAAGAAAGGCTAGCAGGAATGAGTTCAGGAATGGATTCTGGAGATGTGGATTTAGAGGCTAGCATGTTTTTAAGTGTTTGCTAAACAGGAATACTGGTGGTACTCATTTACATGAAAAATTTCAAAATACAGACTGCAGTAGACACCTGGTGCCACTCTTCCGTTCTTTTCCACTAATAAAGGAGTCTGTTCCTTCTTTTGAGCTGCTATAGGCTAGATGTAAAAAGGGGTGTGGGTATTGCTGTGCGGAACATTGCAACGCCTAAGAGGTAGGTGCCCTGCCTGCAGGAGCAGAAAGTCAAACTAAAGCCTCGGCTGCAGCCACTGCGTACATGGGATAGTGGGAATACATCACTTGTCATTCTGATTCTGAGGGGTTACTCTCTCCTCCTGAATTTACCTTCATGCCCTTTGTCTTAGGAGAACAGGTGCAAGCCTTGGATTTTCAGGGTAGCAAAATCTTCTTATCCTTCAGATCCGTGTCTTGAGCAAATTGGTATAAAGTTCCAGTTTTGCTGTGTTTCGTAACTTACATGGTAAATGTCGTTGGGGGCTGGCTCAAAGATGAAGTTATTAGTGTGGGCAAAAAACTGTGTCTCATCAGTATGAAATTAGTGAGTGAGTGTTTTGGTGGATGAGAGGAAGTAGTGAAAAGGGGATTTAGCAGAGAATGACACATACTGGGTCTGCAGGAAGACGACAATAACAAATTGATGGCTATGATTTTTTTTTTTTTTGCAGCTATATTTTGAATGAATTGAAAGGGCCCCCAGAATAGTAATAGTGAGTCAATGATGAAAATTATTCTTATTGTAAATGTAAAGAGCAAATGAAGAAAAAGTACTGCAGTTGAAGCCAGAAGATTTTTTTTTTTTGAGTGTGGATTTTATTTTTAACACTTTTTGGTTTAGGAAGTGCACTTTATCAAGAGATTACCATTGAAGGCATTTAGCTTGCATTATGGCAGTAAATTTTCAAGATGTGAAAAAAGTGAGATGCTACAATGGGAAATTGTAGCAAAGATGGTCAGAAACATGAATAGCTGTTAGTACTTTTTTTCAAACTTTTATCATCTTTTTGCCTTTTAATACATATTTAAGAGTCTGTGCACACTGTGTGTTTATTAATGGAGTAGATGTACCTGAAGTGTATATGCGAAATGCAGATTAATATTGTTTTCCTCTTTCTATATTTTCTGTTTGAGCAGCATCTTCCTTCCTTCCTTCCAAAAATTTGAGAATTTTTGCTAATTTCAAAATTGACTTGTGCTTCACAGTATACATGTATTTATCCAGTCTGAAAGTAATTGAGGAATTGAGGCAGATAGTCTGTAGCAGTATATTTACAATTGACATTTCATAAAACTAAACAAAGCTGTGCTTACATTAGAAACTACAAAGATGTGTTTATACTTTGCAGTGCATAATTCTAAAATATAGTACTCTCACCAGGTGTCACTACAGTGAAAAATTTGCCAGCATTTCAGCAATTACAAAAATATTTCTTCTGTTTTTCTGTTTTGAGTTATCTTAGCCTGAGGTGGGCATTGAGATTGTTAGTTCAGGCTGAAGTCTGCTACTTTATAGTTTGGAAAAAAGAAAGAAAGTTGAGACATCACTGTTCTTTAGAACAGTAAGAGCAGTTGCATCTTTAGGGCGTTGGGATGCTTTTCTATTTTTATTTTTGTGATCCAAAGTGCAGAAATGAAAAGATTCAGACATTTCAGCCCTACACCGTAAGATCATTGATATTATGTATTTGTTCTATTTAGAAAGGTCAAGATCTGCTATTGAGATATTTTGAAAAAGGGAACAACACTCGGTAATAAATAGTGGCCAAACTTTGCAGTGCTAAGACTGTGCTTCGGTGTGCTGCTAAGACTGCTTCTACAGCTGGCAGACAGTAAACTATAACTCTGAATGCTTGTGATATTTTTTCTTAAATCTTTAATAAGCTTTCATTTAAAGCAAGGAACGTCAATTGGCATGCCTCATTTTATCACTGAAATTAAGGGAACTGCTTCAAGGGCAAGATAAGCCGATGACCTGCTCATACCTTACAAAAGACTTTGTTTTAAAAGGTGCTTATGATGGTTTTTTGTTACATCTGTTTTGCTAAGACTAAAGGATGAATAAACTAAGTTTTTCTCATCTAGAGCCCACTGAAATGAGTGGAAGTCTTGACACTAATTTCTATACCATGCTTTAGTTGTGATGTTGATGTTTAGAAAAGCCTCTTACAGGAACTTATAAAATCATCACTAATTTGCTCAAATGCTAATAATCACCTTGAAAGGTCCTGTCTGTCCGGAGGGAGCTGCCTTAACGAGTCCCAATTACTATGTACATATTTAAGGGAAATTTCTGTACTTCCTGGAGATTTTCACGGAATTTCACGGAATCTTCAGAGTTGGAAGGGACCTCTAGAGATCATCTAGTCCAACTCCCCTGCTAGAGCAGGGTTGCCTAAAGCACATCCCTCAGGGCTGCATCCAGGCGGGTCTTGAAAATCTCCAGAGAAGGGGACTCCACAACCTCCCTGGGCAGCCTGTTCCAGTGCTCTGTCACCCTCACTGTAAAGAAGTTTTTCCGTGTATTTGAACGGAACTTCCTATGTTCTAGCTTGTGCCCATTGCCCCTTGTCCTAGATTAGAACCTAAACATAGATTCAGGGACAAACTGCAGCCGAAAGCACGGGAGGTTCCATCTTTCCATCCCTCTGCCCCCCCAGGTTAACTCCCTACGGCGTTAAGAGTATTCCTACCATCACCCAAGTGCAATATATCCCTCTAACTCGAATGCTCCTGTATGTTTTGGGACGGTATGATTGAACACATACGGGCTTGATTCTTTTTGTTTCTGGCTGAAGCTACAAAACCTGTTCTGTTGCCTTTCTTGTCTTAATGAAGGAAGCAGGATCTATACGGATCCCTGTAGCTTTATTGGCTTGCGTTAACAGCTAATATGAAAAGGGATTATGGTCTTTTAAAGGAATTGACAATCATAGAAAGAAGTGTTAGGAAAGTCAGAAGAAAACAAAAACGTTAGCCAACAACTTACTGCTAACTGGAAGCATTTGCAGTAAATGTATTTTAACTGTCTTTGAGGATTAAAATAAAAAAAAAAAAGCCTAACGACATAGCGAGAATGTATTTACAGCAAACATTTCTTGGCCTGGTTCCACAGCTCTCATGGAAGCTGACTGTGCAGCTACTGCTGCGGTGGGAACAGGCTACGAGAGTATTTTCTTTTCTCTGCTTCCAGTACTCTCATCTCTGGCACAGATTACACAGGTATGCGTGTGGCTGCCCTCCTTTGCATAAAACAAACCAAACACAAAACATGCAGCTCTTTTGCTGGGTTTGTTGACTGGACAGGAGGAAATGGCAGAGAGCTCATGGTGTCTCAAAATGGCTGTGCTGGGGCTAGAATGGAATTATTTTTTTTGTGTGGCTTTTTTCATTGTTGTTCTTCTTTTTTTTGTTTGTTTTTGTGTCCCCCTTGAGCTTTTAAAGGAAAATGTTTTGAGGTTTAAGGTTTCTCTGCAACAAAGTTCAGAACTTTGTGCTTAAATGCCATCCAGCTTTGTTCTTGGGAAGAGGTGGCTATTTAAGCGTGTTCTTAAGTGTTTGCTAAACAGGAATACCAGTGGTAGAGGAATTAGGGAAAGAGAAGGCACTATTGGTTTTCTTTTCTAAATGGAGCTTCCGTTGTTTATGTGAGACTTTTCAAAAAATAGTAGACATCTAATGCCACTCTTCTACTTTATCTCCAATATTATTCTCCACTAGTAAAGGACTCTGTTATTTCCCTCTAGCTGCTGTAGGCTAGATGCAAAAAGGGATGTGGATATTGCTGTGCCAAATGGGTAGGTGCCCTGCCTGCCAGAGTGGAAAGTTAAACCAAAGCCTGGGCTGGAGCCACTGAATACCTGGGATGGTGGGAGTACATCCCTTGTCATTCCCAGTCGTACTGAGAGGTTACTTTGCCCTCCTTGGATGTACCTTCTGACTCTTTGGCAGTGCCTTAGCAGAATAGGTGCAGTATCTCAGAGTGCTGAGGTTTAGAGCTTGGTGTGGAATAAATGGAAATGAACGGTGTAAGTCAAAGTTGGTAGGTTCACTGGCTGGGAATAAACAATACTGACGATGTTGAGAAGAGGGCTATTAGGAAAGGTCTGTGGGATATGTCTCACTTACTGTCTCTGTCCTGGATTTTGGCACCTAATTGTAGCCTGTATCGGACAGCTCTGCAAAGCTCAGATTTAGAGCCAAAATTGAGTATCTTCTGTGAGGTGCCAAGACCTTTCTTTCAGTTTAACTTGACAGGCTTATTTTCTGTTCATAATAACAGCCTGGGAAGTTTCCATAACCATTCATCCAGGACATGGGAGCTTTACTTTCTCAGTTTAGCATTTAAGCTTTTATTTCCCACTTCCCAGGAGAGTGCCCTGAAATCACATATAGCAGTCAAAACCTTCTGCTCTACAGCCAAATCTGCAAGATTCCTGGGGCCAGGACTAGACATGAGAAGGGGGAGCGTGACCAGTGCTATTCAGGAAACTGAGTTAATCCAAGGTTCCAGTTTTTCCGGGTTAATACCTCAGCTACTGGCGTTATATAGGATTCTGGTTGCTACTGGCCACCTGCAGTGACCCAGGTAAATGCCACCTGCCTAAGAAATTGAAACTCACATCTTCCAATTCATGGATAGGTTCTTTCATATGTCTAATTATGATATTAAACAGCCGCAATTAAAACAGCAGAACCATAGGTGTTGTTTTTTATGTCGTTTTCTGGGTTTTTTGGTGTTTGTTTGTTTTTTTTTTTTTTTTTTTTTTTTAGTGGCCTCAGCTCAGCTTTGTGCTGGATTTGGTGTTATCACTGGCAGGCGCATTTAGAGCATGCCTTCTAGATGCGGCCTGTAAGACTTGCTCCTTTCTCAGAGATGTGTGTGTAATTAATGGATCCCAAATGGGCTCCTGGTTGAAACTTGGTGCTCAATGAAGATTTTGGTATTTCCCTTCCTGAGTGGTGAAGATTTTTAGGAGAATTTTTAGGGTTGCTTCTGAATTCGTAGGTGCAGCTCATCAAAAATGCTTTTTTAGGGTTTTTTTTTCTTAATTTTTCAGCATTTCTTTTTCATCCTTTTGATCAAAACAGAAGTGGAACCTCCCCCCCACCTTTTGATACATCGTTTAGCATTACACAATAATTCTACTTATTAAATAAACTATGAATATAACCATATAAACAGCTTTTAAAAATTAGTATTTGTTAAACTGATTGCACTTGGTTGTTTTTCTTTTTTTAATAATCCAACTTGCATTCTCACTGTTAGAAGCTGAAAGACTGATCTTTCACTCACACCATCCTCCCATATCTCTTTTGCTCCCAGAAAATAACTCCAAGAATAGCAGCAGGTTTTGTACCAGTATTCTTTGTAGAAAGTGATTATTTTTCACATACCAAGTGATTGACACAAATGTAAAGTAATTGTGCTTAAGGTACCAGAGATTAGTGTCTGTTTCTTTTTTTCCCCTCTCTAACAAAGAAAAACCCCACTTTTCTGTACTATGTATGAAGCTGCTATAGATGTTTTTCCTCTTACAGTGTTTTGTTCCATCAACAGTATCTTTTAAGAGGAGTATGTTCCCCCAGCAGAATGATGCCTTTGGAATACAGCTCTTTTATTATGCAACTGAAGTGGGTGCCCATTTTGAATACTTTTTCTGCTACATGTAAACAGGTTTTTTTCTGTATAAAACCCATGAAGTAAGAATTGGAGCTAAACAGAAATTTAGGAAGCAAATGAAAACATGACGACTGTCCCTTGCTTGGCAATAGTCAGTGAATGTCCCTGAAATTCGTGGTATCAGCAGCTTCAGCAAATTATTTTAATTAGATTTAGAATCCAAGTAATGCTTTTACTTTATTGTTGCAGATTCATAACTGAAGGCACTGGTGAATGCAAAAGCATGGTTCTGTAGGCACAGCAATTATTTTGGCAATCTATATGTGATGCTTTCACAGATTATCTGTTGTGTAATTCATAGTAAATGCACTTGCTACTCTAGGAGTAAGACCTTCAGCACATCTTTAAATTGCGGGAATGTTATGTGCACAATTTTAAAATTGTATTTATTTTAATTTTTACATTTTTTCTGTGTCTTTAATGCGCTTTCTGTATTCCACTCTTCGTAAGGACAACCTATATGCAGTTCTTGCTCCTTTCTGACCTAAAGACAGTTCTTTTAACAGAGAACATGTGCCAACATCACAGTCACAATACCATGGTCAGGAATCCCAGCAAGTCAGTGATCTGCTCTGCTTGCTCTTGCACGTGTTCTCACTTACACTGTTTTTTCACATTCTCTCATCCTCTTGAATCTTTCTGTGGGATCGAAAAGTTCTGTATTTTGTGCAGCCTTGTTGTGACTTCTTATTGGGTGTATTGATTGTTGTGCTTCGCAGTAACTCTAGCTGACTCTGCAATGCCAGTTTCGTTAGCCAGCATAGACTACTTTGTATTCAGTGACTGGGGAGGATATGCTTGTGAATTTTAAGTACAGAAAGTTTGGAGGATGGAGTTTTGTCCATATTTGTGAAAAACTGGCTATTTAAAAAAAAAAAATATCCAAAACGTTTCATTATTGAAAAATTAATGTTTCACCTCAAGGCACTTACCATGAGATCTAATAACATCTCACCAGACAAAAAACAAGTCCCATATTGAGATTTACTGTCTTTTGGCCACAGTTCAGTGGTCTACATCTAATTGATTCTATTCCAGTTTTTGTATTGCACAGTTTATGGTGATATCGGAGAGGTTTTTTTCAGCAGCATTTTAAGTGTCTCGAATAACATTTATCATGTTATTTTCTTCTGTAATCCTTTTTCTGAAAGCCTTAAACTACTGTCCTCTGTAGAAGTTCCATCTTCTATACAAAAGAGCGTTATACATTGTACTTCAGAAACAGAATTCTCTGACCTTTTTAATCTAATGATTTTTAGTCTAAGCACTAATTTAAAATCAATGTCTCAATGATGCAGATGAAATGATGTCTATATTAGTGTGTTGATACGCCAATAAGGAATTCATTAGTTTTCTCATTGTACCAGAATATGAACTGAAGTTTAAAGAAGTTAAATGATTTGTGAAGAGAATTAGGGACATCGCTTTCCGTTGCATAGCTTAAGCATTCAGTCTTAAACTGTGTGTCAGCTTTAAACATCATTACAGAAATATTGGCTAAAATACCTATGGGGTGGGCTTAATAAGCTTCTCTCTTTTGCTGTTTGTTGCCAACACTTGTAATATTTCCTTCTATTGTTATCGTAGGGAAAATCTGAATCAGCCAGCATATTATAAATTATATGAGCTTAAACTGAGTCCTGGTAATACTGCTTCAAAAATGTGTTGTTGACTTTGGATTTGATAGCTAAACAATGCTGATGCTTTTGTGTATTAGTAGGGAGAACTCAAAGAGAATTTACGGTTTAGACGATGTGTTTAATGTAGCTGCATGAACCTGGTGTTTAGTTTAATTAGATGGTGTGATGCTAGCCCACTTTCTTCTGATTTCTTTGCATTTATATTATTATATTACTTTAGTTTTGTGCTTAATTTTGTTACTAATAGGCAGAAGAATAGAAACTTACCCAGTTCCATATCTCTTTTCCAGTCATCGTTATTCAGCAGCTGAACAACACACAGTTCTGTATCATAGAACAGGAAAAAAAAGATGTTGTATTTCTGAAGAAAAGCTTCTGCAAATTATGTAGTGCAGACTGCTTGTTGGTCAAGGGTAGAGAGCAGCAGATCAACGATCAATCTCAAGTTTGATAATAAAAGTTTGCTTCTCAAAGTGTCGTCTTTTAGAGAACAAGTGCTCTGAGCCCCTGGGAAATGGGAATCTCGGCACATGTGTGCTCATCACTAGTAACAACTTGAACCTAGTGGAAGAGCCTTTTGTAGGCAGTTGTGCTGATACAGTCTCCTGTCGTCGTCCTGGGCATGCACAGAAGTATTCCTTTTCAGTCGTCCCCAGAGACTGTCCCCGTACTCTTGTGTCCGTTCCAGGCTGCCCCACAGCTGTGTGCCATCTTCCCTTCAGGCTGACGCAGCATTGACATGGGCTTTCTCAAATTGAGTGGGACCCCGGTGTGGAGTGCCTTCCCTCAGTCTCCTGGAGTGCCCGGTAGAGAGTAACCTCTTTGTTGTCATGCTCTGGGAGCTGTTTAGGTTTGTAGGTTATAGCGGTGAAAGTGGCAGAAACTTCGGGCTGCTGCATTTGCCTTCAGTTCTTAACAGTATTAAAAGCCATCAGGGAGGAGGCGGCGGCCAGTTTCTCTTTTGGTGGTTGAATGGAACAGGACTTTGTCTTAATTCCTAGGCACTTATTTCTAAAAGTTACTCTTAGTCTATACTGCGAAAGAATAGGCAAATTTCCTTCTCTTTATGGAAGTTTTTGGAGGAAACTGTTCCTACGCTTCACCTCAATTTCTCTCTGAACTTGGCAGAACAGGCTGCTCAGAAATACTTTAGGGGGAATTTGAACCATTGCAGCGCATCTGTTTTTCATGATGTTAGATTGCAAGTCTTCGAGATTGGTTAAGCGTAAGAGGACAAGTCAAAGGGGCAGTTGTCTTTGTTCAGAAAGTGTACTGAGTTGTGTTAAGCACTATGGAATATCTTGCTATGGTATAAATAGTTATTTCAGTTATTTCATTGTCAGAGAGGAAGTTTCTGTAGGAACTAAAACTCTTCCCGTTTACATCTGGGGAATGTCTCCTTTCTTTATCAAATGTTTGTCATAAATAATTTTTTTTATTATTAAAATGCCATGTTTTATTATACTATTCCTAAATTATCTGGTTTTTTTTACATCATGAAACTACTTATTTGTTCCCAATGTCTGTATATGTTTAAGCAAAACCTTTAAGTAATTTTTCAAGAAAATCTTTTTAAATATTTCTTTTATCTTGCAGTAACAGAGGTAAATATATGTGAACAGTTATATACATATTCTGTTAAGAACAGAATTTCTTACCTTTAGTTTTTCAGCTGTTTGCCTGTATTAAATCATCTATATATACAACAAAGTAGTTAGGAAGAGGGGGGATCAGGCAGGAACAGACCCTAAGCTGCCTGCAATCTCGCTGTTAGTACTTTTCTGATACTGGTGTTCAGAGCTTGGCTGGTTGCTGCCAAGTCTGCACCTGCAGTGCTGCTTGATTGAAACTCTGCATGTATTCCTCTTAATAAGAACAAATAAATAATATCTTCTGTTATTTACCAAACACCAGGATTACTTAAAAGCCGCAAGTAGCAATCCCTCTTCTGTGCTAATATTTTGTCATTTCTGCCACACGCACAAGGATGCTCAGGCTTCATTCCTCTATATCTCTATGCTCTACCTCGGGTTTAACTTGCTATTTGGACCCTTCCTCAAAATGCATATCTGGTATTTTGATTATGAATCGCCACGTAAACAGAGTGATTGATTAAAGTCATTTACATAGAAGCATTCGTGGTGTTTCTGAGCAAGGGAGAATACGCAGAAGCACATGGCACTTAATTACATTGCTTAACAATAAATGTCAAGTTAAACCTTTTTAAAAAAAGATGAATGCTATACTTAAGGAAAGTGCAATTACATTTCTATGGTTTGAAATGTTTTACACACTGTATATATTAGAGGGGCAAAGGTATTAACACCTCTGTACATGCAAAGGTGCTGACAGATTTCAGATGCTACAAGGCAGGCTTTTGTAACCCTGTCCGCTTATTGCTTGTAAAGGGAACTCGTTTACTGTAATGTGCTGTTAATATGAGCTCATTTACTTGTATGCAGCTCCATTTGCATACAGACACACTTCTCAGAACTGATTGAGAACATGAGGACTAGTGGTCCTGATTTGGTAAACTGTTGCATATAAACAGGATTTGCATTCAAATTAGTGTTTTATATCACAGCCTGATTATACACCCCATTTTAATAATGTTGAATGAATGGCAATAGTAGATTTCAGAAAGCCACTCCTCTGATTATATGTTCCAATTCTAAATGTAATTAAAAATGTCTCTCCTCCCTTTTTTTCTCCTTTGCTGAAGTTTAGTAACAGGCCTGGAATATCTTCTGCCATTAAATAGTGTGTACACTTCTATAACAAATCATTATACCTTCTAAATTACGTTCAATAATTTGTTTAATACTGTCATACTGCTTGTGGGAGGATAATGGAGGAGCAGCTGAACTCCAGTGTTCATCATCTACTTCTGCGGAAGAGAATAAAAGGAAGTCTACAGAGAGAAATGGCATGAGGTGCAGAGTTCCCCAGCCTAAGCCCGAGCAAGTCCGTATGTCTAGAAGACACTGTTCGCTTCTAGGCAAAACCACTAGTTCAGTTCTTTTCAGCAATTATAGGTATGTCATTGCGGTGCAGCTCTCCATTCTCACCCTGAATTACAAATTAAAAGGAAGAGAATAAAATTGTGACAGTAACTATTTGGCTACATCCAAAATGAAACCTAAGGTTAGTTTTAATGAGGAGCGGTTTTCCAATCTGGTTTGCCATCTGACTTCCACCAGTTCAGCGCCACAGCAGTGGCATAACTCGGAGAGGTGTGTGGTGGGTAGTTCTCACATATATTCAACACTTGGCGCACCTAGACATCTTCCCTTTTGCCTTTCTGAACTGGTGTGACAACAGCCTGTTTTCTGTCCTACTCCGCACAGCAGCAATACATCCCCTCCACTGCTGCTCGGATAGTGTGGCTTCTCCGTTTTTCTGTGCTCAGATTTGAGTATTATAATGGAGTACAATTCATTTGATAAAGACAGCTCATGTCTTTTTTTCAATCGATGAATTTGAAGAAAGTACATGAAATAAGATGGTTTCAGTGCCATAAATTAAGTAAAGCGTTATAATTTAATTGCACTATGTGTTAACAGAGTATTTTTCCTGTTGCCTAGCAATGAGATTTACCATGAGATTCACCATGTGCTTAAGATTCCATTATTAACTTCTATTTTCAGAGGTTTATAACTTCAATAAAAATCATTACTCATAGGACAATCTAGAAAGTGCACATTGAAAGTTCTTTTTGTTGTTATGGGGTCACTTACTGAGGAAGCTTGAGACAGAAAGCTCTGGTGCCATCTGATTTCTGTACCCTTTCTCCTATTCTACTATACGTCATAAATGTTGAAAGTTCACTTCTCAAGCAACAATTGTTTTGCGTGTTTTTGAAGCAGTAAGCTATTTATAAGAGTGTTCTTTTACTTTAAAGGTTCTGCGTGGAGATGCTTTTACCAAGGCAGCTACTCTGCATAGAAAAGTAGCAACTGCTTTGTGCTTCCCCACAAAACTGAATGCTTAGGAACAGGCTTGAGCACTGGCCTTTGAGGTCTTCTCCCTTCGTGTTCCACGTAGCAGTAGAATAGGTCTAGATGTTTTCTTTGGGGAACTGTAATGCTTGTTAGGTAGGAGGATCACATGGAGCTTGATGAAGGAGACTAGTGCTTGAAGACGTTGGAGGAGCAGAAGCTCTGGTAAGAGTGAAAAGAAACGCTGTAGGACAGGCCCAGAAAGTCACCTCATTCCACAAGAGGAGCTAGCTTAAAGTTAGGGCCAGCAAGTACGTGCAAAACCAGACAGCTTTTAGCTAATGGGGAAAAAAACAGTGCCTTTTTTTTCTTTTTTTTTTTATTCCAGTTACCTCTGATAAGGATGGGGTTTGGATTGTCTTGCACTACTCCATGAGGCAGTGCTGTCCGTAAAAGGACTTGAAGATGAGCTTGTGGAGAAAAGGGCTGAAAACTACTCAAGTTTTTTCAAGAACCAAGTGTTTTTGGCAGAGAGTGACTGAAAAATGTGTCAGAATAATAGTAGTGCTATGCCACTCATAGATGTGTTTCAGGACTGCATCTTGCTGCAAGGCAGAAAGCAAAAAACCAGTTTATTCATAGTTTCCGTAGAAGTATTTAAGCAAGGAAAATATGATTACTGGACTTGTAAATTTGTAAATTTGGACTTAACAAAAGATGCCAGAATCAGCCTTTATGAAGATATGGGGGAAAAAACGTACTTTGAATTAATCCTTTTTAAAAAGTAAAACCCTCTACATCTTAGCGTTTCAAAATGGTTGTGATTATTATGAAAGATTTGGTTTTGCATGTTGAGATTTATACACATAACTATTTATGGGGGATATGTGTGTTTAGTTGCAAATCTTTACAGAACTTGACTTTGCTTATGTTGTAAACTACTACTACTTTTTAACATCTATATAATTCCAATTTTTCACCTTTATAATGGTTATTTCCTAATTAAGAAACAGGAATTTAAAAATCATGCTTTCAAGAGAGCAAAGTAATCTTCACTGGAAAAGGAGACATTCCTCAGTACTGGCATTTATCTTGCTTTATTACTGAGCAAGATTAGTTAAGAAAAATAAAGTAAGAAACAGATATTTTTTTTTTTTTTTGGAAAAACTGGCTTCTCTACCCCATGCTTATGGTTCAGTACATACATTTTTGCACACACATGTGTAATTTTTCTTTGGGGTTATATAGTCTCAGTGTGATTATGAATGCTAATTACTTTTAGAAATCTGCTAGATATATGTTGGTTTTGTTGACAAAATATAGATATTATAAAATAATACAGATATTATAGATAATATAGATCAATGTTAAATGTGAAAAAGTGCAATATTTGCTGTGGTTAACATAAGTAGCATTTCCTGTTTAGCTAGACCATCCTAGGTATCATTTAGTGCTCCTGAAGCCTTTGGATAGAAAATGAGGAAAGGAAGGTGTGCCTAAGAGTCCCTAATTTAGAAGTCTAAAGTTAGAATTAACCTTCTCCACCCCCCTTTTCCCATAAGTGCTCTGAAATCCTCCATCTTCATCAATCTGCCTTGAAAAACTCCATTTCTCAGTGGAGTGCTGTGTTGGGTTAGTGGTCTGGATTTCACATCCCTTGTGCTTCCCCAGAAGATCATCATCCATACAAGAACTGAATGAAAATTCAGAGCGATCCCCTGACAGTGTCTGACGCTCCAGGACAATAACTGGGGGACTGGCAAAATGTCAGTTGTTTTTGCTGTTAAAATGACCCTGAGGGAATGTGTAAAATAAAAGAGAAAGTAAAATCCTTCCCTTGTTTGGCATTTTCCAGTATTAAAGCAGCTCATAGACTTTTGTATCTGTTGTATGAATCAGAAACATACCATATAATTGCATTATCTCTGTGTGGAGAGAAAAATGAGGGGGAGATATCTGTGGGTCTTTATTTTTAATGTGGTTACGAATTCTAAAGCTTCTGTACCGCAGAGACAAAAGACCTTATATCATTACTGCTGGCTAGTAAAAGTGCACTGGTACTAACGCGCACCACATCAGAGTTGAATGAAGGATTTCCCAAAGCTTAGTTAAACTGCTGGGAAATGTTTAGGCAAAGTGTAGACCTAGGACCATTTCTGTTCTCACGAAGAGAACATTTCTTGCAGCACACAGTGCTCAAGAGAGAGTTATTTGGCTCTCGTGGACATCTGTCCTGGTAAAGAATAAATAATCACAGCATTCTCATGTTTGAGCCTGATATCTTCAATGGTTGCTCTCATTTGATGCTCAGCAACCAGTAAATTTTTTTTATTGTGTGATGTCTCATGTGCATTTTAAGTTTGTGTAATTATACCTGGTGATTTTGATTTAACAAATCTGTTGGGTTTTGGTTTTTTGTTTTTTGTTTTTTTTTTTTTTTTTTTTTTCCCTCCCAACATGTTTTTTTTTCCCTAGAAAAAATTCAGCACCAATAGCTCTAACTTTGCAACAACAAATCAGAAAAAAAATTACTAAAGCTTTATATGTAGTTTCAACGAAGTGATAAGAGGGAAGCAAACTTGGTTTTAAATGAATGGAAACAGCTCCTAAGCTGTGTTTGTTCCACCAAACCCAGAATTTTAGCGTTAATTTTACCTAACATTTGCTTCTATCCTGTGATTAAGCACCTGTAAAGTGAAAGTCTTACATTAAGTCTTTTTTGGGGAAAGAATTCAATAAGGATTATGCTCATAACTTAATAATAATGTTGCACTCATAGTTCTTAGCAAAGATTACATCTCTTAGAAAAATGATGTCTTGATCCTGTACTGAAAGTGTGACTAAAAGGGCATCTCAGTATCATTCTTTTGAGGTGTCCTTGGTTCACTTGTTTTACAATATAGGAAACAAGGACTGCAATAAAACATGAAGTGCCTTGAATAAAAAGACATCAAACCTCCAATATACATTTTTATTGTCATCTTCTAGGTTGACTGGGGTCAACTGGACTATTTAGTAATTGACATGCCACCTGGGACTGGAGATGTACAGCTGTCAGTCTCACAGAATATTCCAGTTACAGGTACGTGTTATGCTTGACTGTTACAGAGATTTGAAGTTTGCTAAATCTGATTGCTTTAGAAAAATCTTATTTTAAAATGCCAGTCAGAAATTCTTTTAATTGTCTTTCTAACACACCAAGAAACTGTTCTGTCAGTGGTGTGGTGATGAAAAACAGTGATTTTTAACATGTTAGCATTGTAATTGTGTTACTTTCTTCTAAGCTAAGTTTCGAAAAGATTGAGAAGTCAAGTACGGCACTCTGGAAGGAAAGGCAGTCATGCCAAAAACTGGTAAGGTTAGTAGTAGAAAGTATTTTCTTTGTCTGTACCTACTGCATAGTAAAGCTAATATAATAAAATAGTTTGTCTTCATGATTGCCTTTTAATTAGAAGCTGACAACGCTGTTAAAGCACAACATTTATTCAGATAAACTATGCAGCACTGTAATGCACAGATGCATTCTTTTTCCTCTCATGTTATGAATTTGACTTTTTGTAGGGGTTTTAAACTTTGACAAACCAATCTTGAGATACCCGGGCTGCCCTCTAATCTCATAGGTTTCAGCGGGAGTTAGAAATACTGCTTCTGAAAGGATGCTGAGCATCTCATGAGATCTAATAGACTGGAGTGGGTTTTTACCTGTCTGACATACTTCAACAGCAAGCGTAATCAATGTTAGGAACTCAGTGGTAAAAGAGACAAAGCAATCCTTATGGTTCCAGGAATAATTTTATAATTGCCGTGGCTCTTCATCAGGGTGTTACTGCAGCATTGGAGTGTGTTACCCAAAGATCCTGTGGGATCTCCATCCTTGGCAGTTGTCTAGATTGAACTAGACAAAGCCCTACCTAGTGTTGCCAACAGATGACCTCCAGAGACCTTTTCCAACCAGAAATTCTGTGATTCTGAGTTATTAAGTAATCAGTGGGACTGCTTGCTCCATATCAGATAAATGTGTTGATACAAACACAAAATGGTAGTGTCTTTTAATGCTGTCTTTCTCTTCGGAATGCAGACTGGCTCACGTGCACAGGCAAGCCCTGGTTCCCTCCGACGCTCCTTTCGCTCTGCACTTTGTAGTAACACACTGAAGTGAAGGCACTGAATATTAAATTTGTATAACTATTTCACTTGCATGTAGAATTCTGACCATGCTGCCTGATAAATTTAGTGAATAAAGAATTGTGTATCCCTAAAAGTGCATAGGGTAGGATAAAAGAGTGTTACAGGTATAGGTGGAAAGACTGGTGGTCGATTATAGGCATGCCCATGTATAAAAGCACTAGCGCTAACGGATTTGGGGTCATACTCCCTGGTTTCACAGCAAAACCGTCACCACTGGTACATCATAGTGAAGTCTACAGGAATGAAAGGAGCCATTTAACAGTCAACAGCACCTTGTGTCGTTTCCTTAGCACAGTCATGTCTCAGCTGCAATTGTACATGATAATCACAGTAACTCATATATCTACAAGCCCTAATTTTTGACAAATAGTTAAATTTAGTGTTAAGGCTGTGTGGTGGTATCTTATAATCTTCCTTGATGTCAAGTTCAGAAAAACTTTCATCTTTTGACATACAAAACTCAAATGTTAGGGCATGTGCTAACTCAGCCATAACGCTGTTGGCCCAAAGTTGTTAATAACCACAGGAGGTTCGCTGCTCTCTGTGATTGTGGAGTGGTGGAAGGGAGCAAATCAACGGAGTTGTGATGAACAATTTAAGTAATTTTTCCTATAAGAAGAAGAAGAGGAGGCTCTAGTGCCTTAGCTTGTCTGTGACCTGGAACGTATGATGAAAAGCAAACCACGATTCATACCCATTTTTGTAAATAAAGTGCTTAGTAGGTCGCATGCGTGAGTAGCAAAGCAGGAAGGCCTTTTACTCCCAGGGTTTTAAGCAATGAGCTGAAGCCTGACAGTGGTATGGAAGTTTTTGGTAAGGTAAAATTTCACATTAGATCTTGTACATAAGAGCGGTAAAATTACGAAATTGAAGAGGTGTGGCTTTATCTTCGTAGATTATGGGTTCTTTTAAAGTATGGTGAGTATAGATATTTGCTATTTACTACAGTGTACCTAAATGTCCTAATTTAACACAGAAAAGGTCATTAGACTCTTGATCTTCAAGAGATTTTTGTGCTGTTTTCCCACAGAATTCTACGCTGTCTTCAGAAGTGTGAGTGGTTGTGCTGTTGGGGCACTGGGTCTCTGGGACAGACAGGTGATGGAGGAAAGTACTTTAATCTGTGCTTCATCCAAGTTTTGCTGAGGTCTGTTTGTGGAAGGTCACAAGATCTTTCTAACTGATACAGCACATCAGTAAAAGGAAACCTTAATTTGGTGATTTTTCATAATACTTACATCTTCTCAGAATGTAATAGATGTTAACAAAAGCAAAACAAGTTAAAAAAGTGCTAGATTTTCTTGCTAAGGACAGCAATGTCCTCATTCTGGTGTGGGTGTAACAAAGCAAAGAATTAAGAGTAAATAATTTTTATTCAGTATTTTAATTAGTTTTCCATATGACTGTCAGAAACCTGTGGTTCTCATACCTGTTGAATCAGGTTTTGAGGCAAGTCAAAGTAGACAAGATGTTGATTTAAAAAAAGAAAAGGAAAACAGGTTTAAAACAACAAGCAGCAATGCAGATTTTCTTGATATGCCATAAAAGGGGATAAATTCTTAACCGTGTCTCTCTCTCTCTTTTTTTTTTTTTTTTGTGAACAAGTATGGGCTTTTACAAATTCCTAACGGAAGACAGCATTTTGATTTGAATTGTGAAATGGCATCACATTGTTACCACAGTTGCTCAGTTCAGTTTATTACTTCATCAATCCTAACTTCATGAAATTAGGAGTGATAGACTTGGTTTACATTTGTCTTTCCTGTTAGTTGGTTTTGTTGAGCATATTGAGATCAACTCTTGCAGCTTAAAAAAATAAGTGTGTTGTGCTTTGGATGAAGACAAACACAGCAGACAAGGAGTGATAAGATTTGTAATTCCTTGTCTTCTTACTGGCTCAATGAATTGTAGTGATTTATAATGAATTTCCTCTGGTGTGTATTGTGGGTAGGGTATTTTTCATTCTCATTGGAAGGGCTTCTTTTTGTGTATTACAGCTTGAACTGCACTTTCTTCTTTTACTCTTGTTACGTGGTTTCTGTCTATTTGACAGTCCCATAGCCTTGTTTAGCATGTTTTTATTTTCTTCAACCTTGTTCCTTTCAAGGATATGGAAGATAGTGTTACAGATCTTGATGGTGATGTCTTTGGAGCAGTCTACAGAATTCTGCTGGTTTTGTGGGCTCCATCTTCATTTGCAATTCCTGTTTCTAAGCTGTGTGTTGTCTTTTATTTTTTACAGAAAGTATTTGGTGTTGTGCCATTCTGTTCCCTCTCCGCTTTTTTTGATCTTTCTTTATCCTTTGAGGATGCCTTGGACAGTCATGGTACTAGTGGTATAATTTCCCCTCTTTTTCCTCAGAGACAGCGTATATATCTTAGTTAAATACATTTAGAAGTGCATTATCTAGTTTGCATGAAAGTTGTAGTTTGATTTGCATGCATGCATATGTGAGATACAGTATTTGCATTACGGTTTCTTCATTATTTATCTGTGGCTTCCAGTGTAGAAAATTTTTATCCTGTCTCTTAATAAATTTACAAAGCCTGCACGCACATTTTTGCCAGCTGCTTACAGATTTTTCTGTGAGTGTGAGAAAGAGCACTGGTAAAGGTGTTTTGTTTGGGGTGAGATTGGCCAGATGGGGCATGAAAAACCATAGCATTGCAACGTCTGACAATGAGAGAGAGACTGATAGAATGTGTGAAATGCTATTGGGTTTTAATTTTAGAGTACTGGGTTTTTTTTAATCCCGGTACCATAGGTACTATAATTTTCTTGAGTCAAAAAGAGTTTCGAGCCTTACCTAATGGGTAAAAGCAACATAACAAAATATGTCTTATAATTCTGGTTTTCATTAAAGAGAATATCAGCCTCACACAAGCTCAGCTGGAGTGACAGTTTTGTGTGGGTATCTTTGAAAGAAGATGAAAAAGGAAACTACTTTGAATTTCGTATTTTATTTTATTATTCTTAGTCACCTTACAAGGAGATGCATCTTATTTAGTATATTATTGTTTAATCATCCGTAACTTTTCTCATGTTGCAGTCATTTTTCAGCAAACTAGTAGATGAGAAATTATATGATAGCTTGAAAATGTGATTTATATTTCTGCTGAACTACCACTTCTTTCTTCAGATGCAAGTTTGCTTTCCAAATAGAAATCCAGGGTCAGTCTGGAGAAAAAGACTTTGTTTATAGTCTGTTGTTATGTAATTTGTATTTAGTTCTACTTCTTTACTTCTGCTTTGTTCTTATGTTTCATCTTTTGCATGACATGTCCAGAAGTGGGTTCTTTATCATGTGTTGAACATGCATCCTTGGGAAAGTTTGTAGTGTCCTTACTTGTTTTCCAGCTTTAAAGCATAGGGGGGTTCAGCTGACGTTACGATATTTGATATCAAGATATAACGTAAAGTAATGATATTATGAAGAATAAGGCTTGTGATTCCTTTGCATTACCTAGTTGTGAAATTGTGAAATCTTAGTGTGTGTATTCGTTCCATTATTTAGATAGAGGAGCCATAAATCAAATTAATAAATAATATCAGAGATGGAGGATTAGCCTCCCTAAGCACTGGGACAGAAGTTTATCATTCTCTCCCTTTAGAGTGTGAAGGCTGCGTGGGCAGCAGCAAGGGCATCTCTGCTCGAGAGGCATTCCCAGAGCCCTGCGTGAGTGTGTCTTCCTCGTGCAGAAGCTGCATCGTGGGGGCTGACTGTTGTTAAATAAATGAGGCTGTCTACTGCCCTTTCTTTATTAATGTTAAAGTGAAGCCTGCGTTAGTGAAGCGTGACAGCTTTGACAGCTCTAGAGACTGACACTCTATCTCAATTGACAGAATCGACTCCAGGTTAATACTGGAATTGTTTCATTTGATAAACTTTGCCATATCGCTCTTTTCTTTGGACATCGAGATCCCATGGCAGTGGAAACCATTGCAAATATACACCTGTCCAGTGGGAAGTGGACCGAGACAATCAAATAATTTCACATCTTACTGAACAATCTCTTCATAATTGCAGTAGTGAGCATTGGAGTGAACTGTGTTTATATAGGAGACCTAAAGGTAAAATGCTTCCTGTTTTATTTCAGTGCTTTTAATTTTTCCACCTTTTGGAAGCAACATATTTTTTGGCTTTTTCCACACATAGCATATATTATTATAATCTTTTAATCATAGAATCATTTAGGTTGGAAAAGACCCTTGGGATCATCGAGTCCAACCATCAACTCCACTCTACAAAGTTCTCCCTTACACCATATCCCTTAACACTACATCTAAAGGAGTCTTAAACACATTCAGGGATGGTGACTCCACCACCTCCCTGGGCAGCCTATTCCAGTGTCTGACCACTCTTTCTATGAAGAATTTTTTCCTAATGTCCAGCCTAAACCTACCCTGCTGCAGCTTGAAGCCATTCCCTCTTGTTCTATCACTAATTACCTGTGAGAAGAGACCGGCACCAACCTCTCTACAATGTCCTTTCGAGTAGTTGTAGAGAGTGATGAGGTCTCCCCTCAGCCTCCTCTTCCTCAAACTAAACAGTCCCAGCTCCTTCAATCGCTCCTCATAAGATTTATTCTTCAGGCCCTTCACCAGCTTCGTTGCCCTCCTCTGCACTCGCTCCAGCACCTCAATATCTCTCTCGTATTGAGGTGCCCAGAACGGGACACGATACTCAAGGTGTGGCCTCACCAGTGCTGAGTACTGGGGGACGATCACCTCCCTACTCCTGCTGGTCACACTATTTCTAATACGAGCCAGGATGCCATTGGCTTTCTTGGCCACCTGGGCACACTGCTGGCTCATGTTCAGCCGCATGTCAATTAGAAGTCCCAGGTCCTTTTCTGCCAGGCTCTAATAAGCCTGAATGCGATGTTATGTTTTTCTCGAATTCTATAAAAGCAGAAGCATTACTAGTCGTACAGGGGATGACTTTGATCACCTTTTAGATTTAAAACCAACATAGTACAGAGTTCCTACCATCTTTTTATTGCCTTGTCCTATAAATGGTGTAATTTTTCCTAATGATTGTATTTCAGCAATATGTAGATCTTATCTCCTGAGTGCCTTTTGCAGATAAGGCTGAAATATTTAGCAAAGGAGTTTTTGTTACTTCAAATATGAATTTTCAAAGAATTGTAATTAATAAGGTTTCTTTTGACAACAGCGTTTAAATAAAAACAAAAAGCATATTTCTGTCTTTACTCACAAAGCATTAAAAGTCTTATTTCTAATCAAATTGAAGAGGAAAGAGTAGAGAGATGCCACCAACGTGAAGACACTTGGCATTTTTAAATTCTGAATGAAATGTGACATACCAAACTGGTGAACCACACTATTTACTCATATTTATGTCAGTGTCACACAGACCAGGGTGTAGACTTGCACACAAACGTTTTATAGCAGCGTGTGGGACTTAGGAGAGAACCAGCTCCTGCCTCAACATACAATAATGTACCAGAACAGGAAGTTCCAGGTGATGAATAGACCGTCTGTTCAGAAATGAGCATTAATAACAGCAAAAAAGAGAATTGCAAATCAGATTTTTAAATAGAAAACAGTGTTGGATGTTTAAAAAAATTATGCGTGAGTTAGGGTGGAAAAGAATTGTGATTTGTGAGATAAAGGTGTCTTTTTAAATTAACTAAAATTGCAAGCTGAGTAGGCATGGTGCTGTTCTGTTGCCTTTTCTGAAGAGAAGTGACCAAAAAAACTCCAATGCCGCCGTACAAGTTGCACGTAGCATACAATTTAAGATTAGAGGTGTATCTGTATTGTGTCATTGCTCTTTGTGTAAGTGTCTTTTTCCCCCTTGTTGAATATCTTGTACTTTGATGCAAATCACAGTTGCAAGGCATCTGATCTTTCCTTTTACTTTAACAATAATATACAACGTTTTTCTCCATTTTTGAGCTTGCTTTCTTCTTTTATGGAGGAGGTACATCATTAGTTTCTACAGTAAATTTTTGCAGGTATTTTATGGAAGCCATCTGGGTAACAGTAAATTTTACTTTATGTATTTTTGAATGGCAAATATTTTTAATATCATATTTTCATGTAGATTTACTCTTTTGCTTTCATGCTGTATTTTGGTACTTTAAATAACTGCGAGAAAGGAAAAGCAGGTTTAGCATAGATCGAAAAACAAATAAAACTTAGTCACACCAGTGGGGATTTTGAAATAGTTCTTTGTATTCATCTAAATATAATTTTTATGCCGAAATAGTTTGCTTCTGTTGTCAGAAAAAATCTAGTTGACAAATGCAAATTATCATCAGGGTTGTCTTAGCTTTGGACACTCCTGGTACTTCATTATGAAGTGCCAGACCCAGTAGACTCTGTAAACTTAATTTAGAGACCAAAATACAGTATGAGTTTACACATTAATGCCTCACACTCTTTCAATATAAATTTAAATTTAATTCTTGGCTCATGGAGATTGATTTAACACACGTTTCCTGTCCAAGCTGAAGTGATAGTATATTCAGGGCAAGTTCTTTAAATTTTATCATTCCTGAAAAATAGTTTTCAGGTATGGGGGGAAAAAAAGCTGTGAAGTATGGAGGCTTTGAAAACTGAAGTTCTCTAAGGTCTGGCAACAGTGGCTAAGTGTATGTTAAGTACTAGATTAGCTGCAATTTCCTCGGGTTTTTTTAGACCAATTATTCTGAATAGGAAGAATAAACGAGCCTAGTGTTCGGCTGACAATTGCAAAAGATGAGAGAAATCCATATGAATAATGGTACTGCATTCTCTCCTCTAGCTATTTCTTCTGCAAAAAATAAATGTTTAAATCTGCCCCTTGCCACCCCCACTTCTGTCGGAAAACAGCAAAAACCAGAATGCTTTTTGGAGGTGATTGAAGTAGTCTTGAGTGTTGTCTTTTCTGTGAAGTAGAATCACTCTTTTACCTCGTTCTCCTCTTTGGATTAATACCTCTCATTAATAAACCCCAACATATTCATTTGTCAAAAGAGACTATTTGGATTTTGCTCTTGGCCTAGTACAACGCTCATTATAATCTGGACGTGATTGGCAAATGCCCTTGAAAGCAGGAGGTGGAATGGAGTAAAGCAGAAAAATGCCAATAATTCAGATAGCTAAGGAAAAGTGGAAAGTGGCAGAGTGTCTGTGAGGGAGTAGCTTTTTATTTTATGCCTATACTTTGCAAGTAATGTTTGTTCACAGATGTTATTACAAATGTTTTCAGGGTTTTCACTTTGCTAAATAAATATTGCATCCCAAATTGCATTTGTGTGACATATGTATTCTGTTTGCCAGACCAAACCCAAACATTTTAACACAGTGAGAGTTGTCTTTCCACGTTTTTCTCCATGTGAACTAGTGTGAAAGGGAGGTTATATACTTACTGATCTGGTAGATGAGGGCAGTTTAACTTCAGGGTGACAGTTGTGATATTCATCTGCGCAGTGGCTTCTGCCAGGAGGAAGAAGCTTGCTCTAAGATTTATGTTCTCTTTTAATGTGGGCAAGGTGGTGGTGCCCCAGTCTCTAATTACCCGCTAGTTCGTGGGCAGAAGAGGATGTGTGGCTGCTGGAAACATACAGTGTTTGACCAGTTGTTCAAAGACTCCTCCAAAAAGAAGGCAGCAAGCAGGCTGGAGGTGTGGCAGAGCCAGGAATCCAGCCTTTGGGACAGTGGTGAGCTGTATTACGAGTCTCAAGGAAGGATCCCTTAAGGGAAAATCACATTAGTGATTCTTTTTGGTTGCTGGTTGTAATGAGATGTCACATACAAAAGCTAAAGGAACTTCTTTACGAGGTTTATCCAAGGAGATGGACATTTTTTTAATGTTCGTGTATCTGTAATCATCACCAGCTGAAACTCTAGCAAAGACAGAAGTCTTCGTTCTTGCAAGACCTTGTTCCGCATCTTCAAGTGTAAACTATATCTGTAATTCCAGGCACCTTTTACCTATGAAGTAACAAGAAACTTAACAGAAGGTGAGAAGGACTCTGAAGAGATTCAGATTCACCAGGCTATTTATAACTTGAAAGTCTCACCTAGAAGTTTGAAATTGATGCAGTGAAAAAGGTAGCAAAAGCTACAAAACGTGCATGAGTGGTGTGGTCAGATCAGGCCATCCACAGCTGCACTGAGGTCTGAATGTGGTTCCTTGCAAGAGCATTCAATGCCTGGCAGTCAGCAGATGCAATTACTAGAAAAATGCAGTATATCTTTCTGTGTCTCTGTCCTCCAGAACTCTATTTGTCAGTCTTTCTGGTCAGTTACGCTTCACTCTACAGGTTTTGGGGTGGCATTATTTGCGAAGTTAGTAAGAATCAGGGTGATATAAGACACAGTCTAATACTTGTGCGTGGAAGGGTCCTTAATCATCTGTCTGGATGAGATGCACGTAGCCTGGTTCTGAAGTCTGCCTTTGAAGGCACTGGGGGGAAAAAAGAGTATGCTAGATCCTTTTCACCCTAAGGTAGACCTTCTAAACTGCTGCTTGTCAGCTGCATTTTAGACCTGCCTGCTTTTTGCTTGGGTATAAATTGACTGTAGCTAAGGCTTGGAGAGATTCCACCTTATGCCTTGTAACCCAGAGCATCTAATGGAAACCTTAATGACGCAGTGAATATAGGTAATATTTTCTATACACAAAAATTATAGGCTGTTTCAGTGCTTGTAATTTCCTGAACACCAGTCCACTAGAAGGGTAAGTACCAATGTGCTGTGTAGGCACACCTTTCTTTTACTGAATATTAAGTACCTGGGATTAAAAAAGAAAGGCAAACATCAGTGTTACAGGCTATTGTTAGTTCTCTCTCTATATATTATGCATGCTAAGAATTAAAAATATAGTTAGCATAGTTTTTACTAATGCAACATGCATCAGCTTTTAGTCAACTGAAATACGGTGAAGTTACAAAAATAAATGGAATGCATGAATAAGTAGATATGTCACTTAAACCTAAATGTGCTCAACTTAGATATCCTTAGTATGCTCAAGGCACAGAAATTATTCTTCTGCACACAACTGCAAACATAGAATTTGTAATATATTTTAATGTGCAGTGTGATAGTGTTATGGTTTCTGCAACGTCTCTGTTCAATTTGTCAGCATTAGTTTGCCTCATTCAGACAGAGGCTTGTGTAAACATTGCACATATTGCTTCAAGAGATGTGCTGTGTGCATGAATTCAGTTATATTTCATTACTTTATTGATCAAAATAACTCTTTACTGTTTGATATTCTTGTTAACCGTGTAGAGCCAATATAGCAAAGAAAATGTGGGCTGCGTTCTTTCTTGCTTGTCGTTTGAATCGCTTTCTGAATTAAACGTATGCAAACTTATTCAGGGAGGGGAGCGCCTTGAAAAGTCTTATTTGCCATATTTGGTTGGTAGTGAAGGAAATAATGCTGCTAATAATTTGAATTCTTGAACGTCAGGTTGGGTTTGCTGGACTAGCAGTTGTACCAAAGAAAGAGAAAAGATACTTATTTTAAAGGGCGTTGGTATAAGTCAGTACAAGCTGACTGTGAATAAATTTTGCCTGTAATCCAGCTCAGAGTGAAAAGGAAAATGGGAGAGACACATCTGTTCCACCTTCAGCAGCAGCTTCTTGGGCATGTTGGCTTTCACTCTGTGCAATGCAAGTTGTCCACAAGCATAATTTTAACTCATGTATTTCAGAAGCCAGAGTTTTTTGTACAGGGAGTTGGTGTTTATGGCAGCATAAACTCTGCAATGTGCCATCGGGCCTTTCTGGCGTATTAGCTTTTCCCCTTTGGGTGAGGTTCTCTAGCAACAGAATTTGTTAGTCAAAAATATCTCTCGAATAAGCTGCTTGTGGTTCTAGTGGGCGTTTTCATTGTGCATAGTCTCTGTCCTTCATGCCATGCCAATTATCGGAGTCTTAAAAACATTAACAATGGACAAGAAAATGTAGATTTCAGCTTTTTTGAACTGCATATTAGCTTCTACCTGAAGATCCAGGGAATGCTGAGCCAGCATCTTAGGGGAAGAGCGTGAACAAAAGTGTGAAACGATTAACATGAGTGTATACACAAATTTCCCATTTTGTTTGAAAAGAAAGCAGTAATAAGCATTTTGTACGAGTATTGAAAGATCTTGGTTTTACAGATATGCAGAAAGCTTGAGGACATTGAGTCTAAATTACTTATTTGTGGACTGCGCTTTTAGGGAAGGGTGCGTTCATTTTGTGGAATTAGCCCTACATTTCAGTGTCAGCTCTAAAGCGTAACCCTCCACATAGTGAAAGAAGGAGCTAAGGTGACTTGGATGTCACTGAAAGGCTTCCACGTTATTCTTTGCGATGCCATTGGAAGCAGGTTGGCTCTGGAAAAACAGCAAATTACTCGGATGCTGGAGTTTTAGCGAACAATAGGGAAATTGCATTTGCTTAGTACATTACATATGCCGTTCAGTTTTTGGACTTGTGTCTAATATTATGTAAGGCAGAGATTGGCAGCTTTTCAGGAGCGAGGTGCCAGATTGTATTTTTCTTTCACAAATTAGAGGTTAAGAACGCTGGTCGAAAACATTCAAACGCGCTGTCAGGCGGTGTTTGGAAACGGCTGGCTGTCACGCAAGCAAGATGCCACTCGGCAGCCGGCGTGGGGCCATTGCGAAGGGACAAGGGCTCCCTGTCCCAGCGATGCCAGAGCCGGGAAGGCGTTCAGGAGTGCCAAGGCTCCCGGTGCTCCAGCCCCTGTCAGTGACGCTGGTGTTGTGCGCCTCTGGAAAGCTACCCACCGCTTCCTTTCCCGTCTACACCAAGGGTTGGGAATTGCAGGCCCAATAGGAAACTCCGTCCCATGCATCTAACATTGTCTGTTGTAATTGTGTGAAATTTGGCATAAATTTCTTGTGCGAGGCTGGCTTAATGTGTCTCTGCAGAGCTGTTTTTGTAACAGATACTTTGGAGACTGGATGGTCACTGTGAAACCAGGGCTCATCAATTGACCACTAATGTCCTCTTTTACATTCCATTTTTCTAAAATAGGGACAAGCGTGAGCTGATTCTTGGTGCAAGTTTCAAAGAAATAATATTTGAAACCCCTGAACATATGCAAAAAGATGCTCTTTGTGAAGAGATGGGAGATACTCTAATGTCTGTATTGGTTTTGCAGTCCATATTAATGAAGAAATAATATGAGATAGTATAGGATAGTGACCTGTAGGCTTACTTTAGAATGTAACCTTTGACAAAGAGCTCTAGCTGTTCTATATGTTTAATAACTGTTGGGAGTACTAATTATCAGATAACCTGGAGCCATGTCTGAAGAGTGAGCGATACTATACTTTTTTCAAACCTAGTGCGAATTGGCCTCTTATTTTGTGGTATCGTTTGTACAAATGCACTGGTTTTGTGTCTAATGTAACACGTTTCAGGGTTGTGCCTGTCAGAAAGTGTAGCAGGTTCAGAAAGCAACAGTCTGATTACAGGCCTCTTGATTTTAGGATAAGGCTTATTGTTAAATCAAAAGCTTTCAAATGTAATTATGGGATGGGACAGTTACTGTGCAGATATTCACAGAGTGCCACCTCTGAAACCTGTCAGCATGTAGACCATGTTGTCTTCTATCCATGGTCATATGACAGCTAGATCGATTTTCTCATTTAGAAAATATAAATGGTTTCTGCATAGAAAAACTTACAATGAAAATATTTAAATTATGTCTGTCACTTCTTCATAATAAAAAACATAGCATCATTTTCTTCCTTAAATCAAAAAAACCCCAAACATATAAATGTGTAACTACTTTGAATCTAGTAGCATGTACTAAACAGTGAAAATATTTAAAAGTGTAATTAATAATACACGTTTGAATGGTATTTCATGTTTTCTTTTCCTAGGAGCTGTGATCATCTCCACTCCGCAAGATGTGGCTTTATTGGATGCACGCAAAGGAGCTGAAATGTTTAGAAAAGTCCACGTACCTGTAAGCCTCTACATTAAAAATACCCGTAGATTGTTTTTCCAAAATGTAAAAAAAAATAAAAATCCATATATGCAATAGGTAAACAAACCATTCAGGAATCACTTGAATTTTGTAAATTCTTGTTAAAAAAAAAAAAAGGATTAGAATCTATATTATACCTGTATTAGGAGCTTGCTTTAACAGAAGGGAAAGCGTTTTCTCAGGCCAGGATCAAAATAGTACTTTATTTCTTCTAAATCAGTTTGTTTAATCACCTGAAATGGATCAGCCTGCTAAACAGAGTATCTCACGAAGTAACGTGGGCTTTCCAATTCTACTGTCTTACTATATTGTCTCTATGCATTCTCTTCAGCACTATCTGTGTTCAACTTAAAATCTAAAATTTCTTGAAATGTGGAAAAATCATATATTGGTACCTTTTAAGAAGGAAATCTAAGTTTTTGGGAAGATTTGCGTGTACCTAATTGTCACTTTGCCATTTGAAGGGCTCCGTGATTGTCATGCCAAGTAGAAGGCTGTCTATATCACTTTGTTTTTCATGAGGTTTATAGCTTACATGGTAGCTTGCTTGTTTGAGAAATGCAAAATTTAAAAATATCCACAATATTCATAAGGATTAGAAGAAAATATTAAACAGGGTGACATCTTTGGCTCGATATTTTCTCTGTGTGCTACAAGTTGCTAAGTAACTGAATGTTATACTCTAGAGTATGTTCATGAAGAGATTCATTTTTCATTTGAAATGTGCAGAGAAAATATAAACTGAAATGCTTCCTTATTTTAAACAGTAAAGAAAAAAAGCCATTTACTATACTTTAAAAAGTGTTTTCTTGCTTACCTGTGTGAAGGTCACTTCTACTCTTTGTTAAGAAAGGAGATTTATTTCATAGGTAGCGCTTTGTTAATTTAAAAAATGTGCAACAGAAACCTTGAAGTGACTGCTTTCCCTTTTTGTTTTAATTTACAGAATAGGTTAACAAGGGAAATACATTGATAAATTCCTTATTGTTAAACATATTTGCACCAAAATGGAGGTATAGTGGTATTTATCATTTGTTACTATAAGAAAAACTAGTATATATAACAGAAGAATAACCTACCTAATGTTTGTTTTGATTTTATGTTTGGGTTTGCCACAATGATGCAAAATTATTTTCTTCAAAGAAAATAGTGTTCAAATTAGTACTTTGCTGAATTTTCCCTTTGATTGAATGAGAAATTACCAGGATTTCTTTCTAAGTCTGTTTTGTTCGATGTTCTTTGAAGAGAATGCCCTCTAAGAAAATCGTGCATTCTAGTATAGGCTTGGCTGCTATTGCTGCTATTAATTTGACTAGTGGTAAATAAGATATTAAATGTGACTTATTTTAATTCATTGGAATTTTCAGATCTTTCTAAATCCAGTGAAAAGTCACAGCAAAGCTGTTGCGCCAGATGCCGAGTTTGAATGCGCTTAAACCAGTCAGCAGTTCTTACCTTTCTTATGGTGCTGCTTCATTTCATTCTAATCTTGTACCTACAGCAGTACAGGTGTGTCATTTACTTCAGTGTTAAAGCAGCTCCTGCCTGTGTCTTAACGTTTCTAAGTGTGAACTAAATCTGAGGATCTAAAGAAAGTTCAGTTACGTAATTTTTGAGAAGAACTTCAAACCTGAGGTTTACGTCAAAGAGGTGGAATCTGTGGGACTGTGCTAAAATTGCGGATCCTGATTATATAATTGACTGATCTTTAAAAATCTAATTTTTAAAATCCAATTTTACTCGAATCTTTAGAAAAGCGCTTGCAGAGTCTGCTTTTCAAAGAAACGGAGAGCCTATAGGTTGCTGAGCTCTGAGTCTTTGAGTATGCTTACTTATATTTAATGGAGTCCCTCCCTTGTACATACAGGCATATATACACCACATTCCCCTCACCCCCCCAGTCATTACTTACCAAAACCTCCAATGACATATGCAGTGTTACCACAGTAAAGTCACAATTGTTAACATTGTTTGTCCTTTACTGCATTGAAATCAGAGAAGAATGACTGAAGGAACAGCTTAAAAGCTGGCGATGAGAGTTGGCGTTAGAACCAGGATTACAATGCAAAAGTCTTATTTTCAGTCTTAGGACATAGTCATTAGAAGAGGAGTGCCATCTCTTGTGTGGTGAAGCCCACCTGCTAAGGAAGGAGTTTGCAAAGTGTTGCTGACTCCTGTCGCAAGAAGTTTCAAGATTCTCGTCCGTTATGTGAGTTTGACCATCGTTTTCATGCATCCCAGAGGCTTGCTCTGGGCAGGTGACAAAAAAAAAGTGAATAAGTTTGAGTATTTAGGAAAAAATTGCCTATTTTCACCTGCTGAAATTGGGTTCATTTTGATATGGTTTATCTTACCAATCATATCCCTGAAAGGAAAAGGCAGGGTTTTAGTTAAATCAGCAACTTTTCCGGTAGTTTCCTTGAATTGAAAGGAGATGTTGTGGATTTCACAGGTTTCAAAAAGCTGCTTATATAAACACAGCTATCTATGTATGTCCTTCTAAGATGTAAGAAAATTGTTTATTTGACTATGTAGTTACTGGTATTTCTATAGCGTCCAGAGTACCCAGCTGAGGTTGTGGCTTCAAATTGGGAGTGGAAGTTAGAGCCAAAAATTGCTCGTTATAAGACAAATGGTAGGAAGACAGGGGTATTATTGTGCACATTTACTTGAAGCACTAAAACGTCTAGTGACTGACTGATGGTTACGTAGGGAGTCGATGGCAGGCTGCAGAACTGTAACCCTGACCACTTCAGTCCCCGTCAGATCGGAGTCGAACCTCAGCGCCATCCATCCTTAAGTGCAGTGAACGACTTGAATGGATTTCTCAGGAATTGCCTGCCTCTGTACAGACAGAGGGCTTTCATTCTCTCACTCTGTTTTCTTTAAATTAGAAGGTAGTATATTAGGATTTTGGTATGTTTTGTTGTGTAACTGAAGGATTAATTGAGCATAAGAAACAGGTAAACATTCAGAAACAGTGTGTGTGTGCCGATAATTTATAATGAAAGGTTTCTTCATTTACTGTTATTTCTTGATAGACGTCTCTTCACTGTTTAAAATGATGATTCGACTAAATGAAATTCAGTTCCGTGCATTGTAACTGTCCTCTCCTCCCGTACCATAGGTTAGCTCCTGTATTGCAGTGCATCTCATACTACTAAATTTCATATAATTACTGAGCCAAGCTTGGTGAGAGATGTACAGGGAAAGGAGCTCCCTAAGCAGTAGAGTAGGGTTCACACATACTTACAGGGTAGTTTGTGTAGACAGTTAACAGCTGCTTTGAAGCTTTTCCAGTATTATTATTTGAGCAGGAAAATGAGTGTTATTACTGACTGGATTAGCAAGACCTATTACTTTGTCTGCAGATTGAAAAGCTCTGAAGATCCTACAGAACTCCCTTCCTTCTGTAAATATATCTGCAGAAATATGCATGTTAAAAATACACTTCAGCACTAAAGTTGTGTATGTTTGCACAGATTCTATGTTAAACTGGGTATTTCTGGGTGTTTATAATTGGCAACTTCATATTCCAAAAGAATGATTCATATATTAATAAATATGCACTACTCGTTGTCTGACAGAAACAACACTGAAAAAATAAAAATGATTGTGTAATGCTTTTAGTAAGGTTTGTTGCAGTGAGAACAAAAATGACAGCGAATAAGAGCTCTAAAACTGATTTAGCATTGGGGATACAGCTGTATCCCAGCATTTGCATTAACTGTGTCAGAAAGACTTCTTAGTTATTAGGTTACCAAAGAATTAACAAAACAGCTGTAATAGACCTTAACTATTCACAAAATAATAGTAGACTACATAAGCTTTTCTTTGATTGTGAATTGACTGAATCATATATGTTGTGTGACTGCTTTGAGGCGAACAGAAAGTTCAAACCCCAAGTTACCTGAAGATGAATTAATTCATGGAAAGTATAAATGTCGAATTCTTTTTTTTCCTGTGCTGCAGAAAATGGCTTCCCTCTACCCTAGTTAAAATACTATTTTTCTTTTGTCAAATAATACTCCTTCCAGTGTTCTGCGATTTACCAACACAGTGAAAATTCCATGACTTAAATTTAAGGAGAGCAGGATGAATGCCTGCTCAGAGGTCAGCACTAGAAGAGTGTGGCTGGAGAGAGCCCTTTTTACCATCCCTGCACCTTGTACCCTTGAACATGTAATATGCCATGTCTCTCTTCGTTTAAGAACTGGATGAGAAAATTACCTGTAATACTGTGCCTGTAAATAGAAACTTGTTCTTCTTGCTCCTCTGGCAGTCCCCGAGGGAGAGTAGAAAATGGGGAAAGTTTGTGGTGTTAAATTGAAAGTAGGTAATCTTTTTGTTTGTTTGTTTTCTTGTTAGTACTGTTCCTTAAAATGTTCCTTGCTTTAAACCCTCTGAAAGTTTTACATATGTAAAGGAAGACTTCTTACACAATAGTGTGAAACATGTAGGAAAAACAGGTGATAATGTTTTGATCAGTTTTAGCTTAGATATAAGGAAATTTTTATTAAGATATTGTAAATAACACACTTTTTTATTTTCGGTTTTGGTGCCAAAAGTTGTATATTTACTCTTAATACTTGTTGGTTGGATTGAACAGTGGTATATCCTTTTAGATCTGCTTTGTTAACATAGTGGATACTTATTCCTCTAATAAGTAGGCCAGCTTGTTCAAGCACAAAGCTAGAATGCTCAGGGAAATTTAAAAAACGAAAAAGCTACAACGTAACAGCTTTTTGCACTTGAAAATATATATTCATGTTTTTAAAACTTGGCTATAGTGTGTGGGACATATCTAGATAACATAAAATTCTTAAAGTGAAATTTTGTACCATGGAACCTCTTAAATCATGTTTTGTGTTGATTAGCAGGTGGGTAGAAGCTTTCACCCTGTAGTTGTTTGCATGTTGTTTTCATCACTTTTGAGAAATTCTGCTCTGCCTCAATGAACAGTTCTGTTTACTAGGTGAATAAAATGAGATCAATGCTGTCATTAGCATTATTGTACATTGTGAAAGAAGATTTTTGTGTGCATGATTTGGCAAATTTTCATTTGACATACTTTGCAAGCATGATGTTGAACATCTGGCATCAACAGAAAGACACCTAATGTGTATGTATCAGATTTTTATGCTGTGGTTTTTGCCACTTAGTTTCACATAATTATTTCTGTTGTTTGATCTTTAAAATGTGTTTCTGCTCTTCAGAAGAATAGCAAATCTGGTTCTTTCTGAAAACATTTCCCTACAGGATAACTTACAAAAATATCTTAAAAGCATGTCTGATTGTGTCACTTCTTGTAATGGTATGTTTTTATTTTGTGTTTCCTGAAACTGCAAATTACAAAGCTATAAAGCACAACATGAAAATTCTTCCAGTATTCAGAGTTCAAAAATGAAAAAAGGGGCGGGAGAGTTCTTGGAAAGATAGGCCTGTACAAGAGGTACTTTTTGTTACAAATAAGTTTGTTAATCTTTTGAGATGTATAGCTGTGAAAAAACTTGAAATAAAGCAGAATTGATAGTAAACTGGAAGATGACTAGTAAGAGTTGATAATAATGAGTCTGATGTAACTACTACTTCCCATTATAAATGAGTACTCTGTGTCGATTCTTTGTTGATGATCTCTGTTGTCAGAGGTGAATAATGGAAATACCGACACTTGAATCCCAGGTTTGAACATTCCTTTCTTTTACTTCAACAGGTTTTAGGACTAATTCAAAATATGAGTGTTTTCCAGTGTCCCAAATGTAAGCACGAGACACACATTTTCGGAGCTGACGGTGTAAGAGATCTAGCAGAAACCCTTGGATTGGATATTTTAGGTAAGGATATAGAAATAGCTTTAGTTTTGAAGAAAAAATTAATGGCGTGCATGAGGGAAGCATTAACTGAAGTATGGGACTGCATAATCCTAGATTATTCTATATTCAGACAGTGTTCAAATATAATAGAACTAATAACTTAAATAGTTGAATGTCACAATTTTTGTATGCTCTGCTCCTTATCAGGATCATTCTTGTAAATGGGATTTGGAGTGCATATGAAAATTCTTCAATTGCATCTTAAATCTCTTTTGACTTATAAACAGTCCAGAACATGTATTGTTTTGATAACAATGTGTTATATTGCCTGAAAATCATTAAATTACTGATCATACAACAATTTTTACAAATAACCAAGAGTTCTATTTGGTCTTGTAAAACAGATCTAAAGCCTGTCAATCGAGGTTTTCTCGTTTATTTAACTTAAATGAAATGAGTTGTTACATATCGAAATAAATATTGAAATGCAATCTCTTAAAGCAGAGGGGTTTCTTTATGCCCATAAGAAGGTATCTTGACTCTTGTATGGAAGCGAGTGGTCTGTAGTGATTGTATTTTAAATGTTGAGATTAAAAGAATACACTGAATTGCAAAGTGTGCTTTCAAAAGAAAATTTATCTTTATTGAAAACAAAAATTAGACATGATTAAACAATCTGGCATGCCTGTAAGCTAAAATAGGTATTGATTTTTAAAATAGACATTGCTATTTTTAAAAGGCATATTTCAACCTGTGCTACCAGTAAAAAAAAAAAAAAAAATACAGAATATAACGCAGCGTAATTAAGTTGGTAAATGGGATAATTGCATGTGCTAATGATGTGTTTCCATGTATTACTATAATTATCTCAATGATTTTCCATAGCTAATTCATTAAAAAGAACCAGGAAGCTCACTTAGAAAGATCAACACAAAAACATCAAGGTCTGACATAAACTTAAGATAGCAAGGCAACACATAATTAAAGACGTGCTTTTGGGCTATCTGTTACTTTTCTGAATATATAATGAGTTGTGATCAGAGCCCAGGGGGACTTGGACAGCCCTGGGTTATGTGGATGGATGCAAATCCTCTGCAAGCAGTTGAATCAAACGTGCATTTAGATACACAGGCACAAATGATGTGCCACGCTGTTGGTCCCAGAGAAGGTTTTTGTTATTCCCTATGAGGGCAGAACTGATTGTGATTGTATTTAATTAGGAGGGATGTGAGAGATCTAGAGGTTTAGCACAGGATGAATGAGTTGTATGAAGAAAAATGGAGTGAAGTTTACCTTAGTCTGGTCTTTCACTGACAGTTTGAAGATTAAGAGTAATGCCCCAAGGGTTAAATATAGAATTACAGTACTTGATCTGATTAGTATGCTCCTCCTTCCAGGGCTGACCATTACATAATAATACATACGGTGTTATAAGAACTACTGCTTACAGATTTTACGTGAATCTATCCCAAATGGAAGTTTTATCCCAGTGTTGTTTGAATTCTGCCCAAAAGCCTTGAGAATTTATTTTTATATAAATCTATATAAATGTATATATTTAAAATAGGTATTTCTAAATTTATTTCTTATATTTTGCAACAGCTGTGGCTGTTCCGTTTGTTCAACTAAGCACTTAGTCCTCTTGTGAAACCTGATGAGGTCTTAGTTTCCATGATAATATCTGACAAATTCTGCAAGATAATAATGTGCAGGATAGAAAAGTATTTTCCTTTTATTTGCTCAGAATTGGCTGCCTTTAATCTTATTGAATACCTTCTTTATTTTTGTTTATGACAGAAGACAATTAGCACTTGCAGTACATCTTTCAATGTAGTTCATTATTTCATATACTTTTGATTGGCTTGTCTTTTTATTGTTCCCTAAAGGAAAGAGTGACAAAGTTGTGAGAAAGATTTTGTGTTGCTGGTTGTTTCTCTGAAATCTCCGTATTTTGCTTCATTTTTTTTTTAAGTTAGGTGAGCAGAAAGCTATACCATTGAGATACATAACGCTGAGATAATTTCTGTACACACCATCCTGACCTTTCTATTTCCTAACGTTTTAAACTGTATCTGCTAATAGAACCAGCAACAATGCTTTTCAGATATCTTTTTTTTTTTTTTTCACTTCATAAATTCTAATTATTCTCAGCACTTACCCTTTCTTTGCAGTCAGCAGTAATTGTTGTTACCAGAAAAACTTACCATGGCAAGTTCCCATCACATTCTGTAGTGAAGAATAGTGCAAAATCTTCATCTTCCTCAAACCTTTATCACCTGAACATGCACAGATGCTTTTGCTGTCTTCAATGTTCTGCTTAATTTATGAGGTTTTGCCTTTTTAAAAAAAAATTAAATGCATTTTGCTTTGCCTTCTGACTTGCACTTTTGCTCATACAAGTCCTGTTACGGTCCTGTAGTTGTAGTACCAGCGCATCTTTTTAAGTGTGAGTAAGAGGAGAGAGAGGCTGCCGTTTTGTAGTAGAGCAGTTCTTTTTGTAAGTCACCGAGATTGTTATTAAGCTGATAGTGAAGAAGTTTTTTTCATTAAAAAAAAAATCCTTGGGAAAAAAAGTGAAGATTAATCTCTGCATAAAATAATGGTAGGAGCTAACCTGGGAGATTTACAAAGTTATTGTTATTCTATTAGGAAAGTTAAAGGTTAAAAAAAACTTTAAAGGACCCCTAAATATTATTTTTTTTGAATAAATGAACAGACTTTTATGCCTAAAGAAACTTATTCGTGACTGAAACAAATAAACAATTAAATTTGAAGGAAATGGTCTGTAATCATCATAAATAACAAATTGAAGTTCTTCAAAGATTCAGCTCACTGATCATGGAAGCACAGCTTTTGTTTGGTATTTGCTTGGGGTTTTGTTTGTATTCCTGCTTGCTTTTGCAAGCTGTGTCAATTTTCATACAGTTTTTTTTTACTGTTTCTTTTTCTGACTATATTGAACTTCAGTAATTTACACTGGCCTTGATTTGGGTTAAATAAATGTTGCTGAAGTGTACAAATTAAACTGATACGGTTTCTGAGACCAAGATTGAACTGAGTGAAGGCTGTACTGTTTACATCCATCCATGATGTAAAATACAGCTGTATCTTCTGTTAAAAGAAAATTGGTCTTCACTTAACTTCATAATTTTCTATGTAGCAATGAACTAAACATGGGAACTTCAAATTTTCTTTAGTGCTGAAAAACTGTCTTTCAGAGAGTAAGTTTCCAAATGGAATAGGGCTGCTAATTGATTCTCCTTTAGAGCGTTCCTTCCTCTCTGACAGTTCCTGCTCGTTATACAAGCGGACTATAAAGAAGATTTTTATTGGAACGAAAAATGAACTGAATAGTCGTCTACCTTTTAATTGGATCCAAGGCCTAATAAGGACAATAACAAATGCTATTATTTGGAAATTAAGTATTCAAAGAAGTCTTTGAGCAGTGATTAAAATCTTAAAACAGCACTGAAAAGAATATACAATGAGGAGATAGGCTGAACAGTGAGTTGCATGATGAGCATTTGCCTAACACTCAAGCAATATTTTTTTTATGTACACCAAATAATTTGTATCTCAGCCTGTGTTTTTCTGTGTATTCAAGAGGCAAAAAAAAGCAAACTGCCTTCTCTAATAAATGACTACAAAGCATATTCCTGCCTACTCAGAGAGTGGAAAAGTCCAAAATGTGTTTGGCATTAATCATTCTGGATGTACAGAAATTGTACTGCAGCCAATTTTCATTTTAAATGCTAATTTTTTTGAGATTAAGTAATTCAAAAAATACACCAAACTGGAATTTGATTTCAAGTTGCTTTAGGGCTATTTTAATGAAACGTTTAAGAAATATTAGGTCTTCACATATGCGTGTCTTGGTATTTTTGATACAGGAGACATTCCACTGCACGTTAATATACGGGAGACGTGTGATTCAGGCCAGCCTGTTGTGATCTCGCAGCCTCAAAGCGATGCTGTAAGTTTGGTGCTCTGCACTTAAAATAACGAAAAGCCCTCCCTCAAAAGTGAATGGAAATAGTGCTTCTCGCTACTGCTGTTTGAAAAGAAATGTGTATCTGAATGTAACTTAGGGAAATAAAGTAAAAGAGGATGGTATCATGAAGTATCATCAAGTAACTCAGACCCTTCGTTTTGGAATGCTGGTTATCCGTTCTGCTTCTGTGGGTGTGTTTTTTGTTTAAGTAGACCAAATCATTGCGAATAGCAAAGATTTGATCCAGATTCTGGCATGCCAAGAAGAGGAAGGTCAGTGTCAAGCCTCATGAGATCTTGCAGCTAATGTGGGTCCTCTAAAGCTGTCAGTTGAGCCTTTGGTAGTTGAGCCTGGAAACTGTCAAAGGGTCCTACCAAAAGATGTTTGGAACAAAACCTCCGTATTGTCAGTACCTGGATTGTTTTCAGCAGGAAGTGGAGCAATTTATACACAAGAGGAAATGGATTTTTCGGTGCATTTACCATAACATTTTATTGCCAAAGGAAAACATGAGTTGTTGTGGTGGTGGGGAGTCAAATATACAAGTCTGTAAAGCAAAGCAGTTGCACATGCAAAACTTCATTAACACTGATAGAGTAAGATTTTCCTGGCTAGTATTTTCTTTCTCTTCTGATGGAGTTTGTTTGCTGGGCACTGTAAGGCAGGGTATTGTCTGCCACATCATGTGTGCACGATATATGGCATGATGCAGCCTCACTCTTGACTGCTGCTTAGATGTTACCGTAAAAATAAAAAAGTGATTAATGCTGATAATAGATGGTAGAATTAGTTAGAGATAAGATAGAATGTATCTACGGTACTTTCTAGTATCGGTAACCTTTATAATATGGTGATTGCTAGGCACATGCTGAAATATTTTTTTCCTTCCTGCTCTTTTTTTTTTTTTTCTTTTGGAAAAGAGAAAAAGGGGCAGATTAACACTGTTAATCCAGTGTTATTAACATACAGATGGGATTCCAGAGGAACAGTGACAGTCTTAAAATTGTAATACATCATTTTGTTTTGAAAGAGAAGCAGCAGCACTATGGTATGTTGATTTCTAATTGAATGCAGTATTTTTGCTAGGCTTGGGCAAGGCCCGTGCTGATCCTCTGTGGAATAATGTAATGTTCTTGAGACTAGATCCTTGTGAAAAGGAATCATTCTAATCAATAGGGTAGTTTCCACCTGGAAAGTTTGATCAGCAGTGCGAAGGTTTGAATAGAGACACGGCTTAGGTTAAGGTTGAAGCAAAACAGCTGAGCAAACTAAGATGGAAGGCTCACCGCTCACAGTATCTGAAATCTATAATAAACAAGAGTCTGTAGCCTGCAGGACTATCAATCTAAAAATTCAGACATGTAAGATAGCATTCTGAAAATTAAAAGAGACAAGGAAGTCTGTTGTGTTGCCATCTGTTCCTCCTTGGACTATGTTCTTGGTAATGAAAGGAGGGGTTATAAGCACCATTTGTGGCAATTAAGTTAAATATGAAGAGGAATAAAGATTGACAAATATGTGTGACTCTGGGGAAAACTTTTAATATTCTTCTCTGCCATTGTGTGTGTGAGATAATCATTCTCCTCGGAGAATGAGGGTTTTTTAGATGTCACTAATCTCTACAGCATGAAAAAGAATTTCCCTTTATCCTTGCTTTGCTTCTCATTTTAAAGACAGAGAAAATGATTGTTGTTCTCTTATATTTTAAAAGAAAAATTAAATTCTTTGCACATAAATGATGGTGAGAGAGGTCATATACGGTCAGATTCTAATCTTTAATACATGACACCTATTGCCATGTTTCTCAAATAAACTAAAACTGTGGCTATTCATGCATGAACAATCACATTTTTTCAGATAGAGAACAATGTGCGCAGAGCTGCTGAAATTGTCTCTGCTCTTGTCCCTTAAATTCACAGGGTTTTTTTAATACAAAATTCTGTGCTGTTTTTGTTAGAACACACTTACAGATCAAATACAGAATCATAGAACTGAAATAATACCTAGCAGATTCAAACAGTGGGGAATGAGGATGGTGATTGACTTCTCAGAAACCCAGCATGCTGTCACACCTTCTAAGCTCTGTCAAGACTAGAATAAAGGGTGTTTCTAAAATATGTTAGCTAATACTTTTTTTGCTTACACACCTGCCATGGGGTTCAACTTGCCTTGCTGACACGTAAAAGTATAGCTCTCGCTCTACACTAAAATTCTAAAACATGTAAGTAAACTTGTCTAAATTCGTTATTTTAAAGCTTAGATGTAGTTGTTGGAAAAGGGATGTTTCCTGTTCACAACTGGAAAGGAAATTACTACGGACAAAAGCAACGCTTCCAGAAAAAAAGATTACTTGTAGAATTGTGTGTGTGTGTGTGAACTTAGAAAGTTCTTCCACAGGGAAGGCACAGGATACATAAGACTCATCTACTTATGGAAAGGGCTGACTATATAGCTAAAGGATGTGAAGGTTTAATAGCTGCAGTTCTCTTCTGGTGAAGCTTGAGACAGCCCCCACAGAGAAATAAACAGTGCTGGTAAAATGATTTTGCTCTTGGTATAACATTGTCTGTGTTAGTGTTCTGTCAGCTTAGTTGTTTAAATTGTGGCTTTTTTAAACACTCTTCATTGACAAAACTTCGTTATGTGCTGTCAAAATGGAATATTGCTGTACTCGCGTGTTAGCCTAAATGGCAGAGGCTATTCTAACAGAAAGACGGCAGGCACACCGCAGCAATTGGGAGTGATCTAAGATCCTCTACAAGAAGCTAATCATTTCTTAGTTTAATCAACACTAAGGTCTTACCAGACCCTTCTGGAAATAACTGATAGTCTTGGGAGCATTTTTCTTCTCCATCAAGCTGTGGCTGACTAGGACTTTGTTTTTTTTGCTCACCTAAACACATAAGAGAGTCTCTAGACAACAAAAGCTAGTAAAGGAAAATCAGGAACACTGCAAAAATGGTAGAATAGGGAAAACAAATGAGGAATCATTGAAACCAGGTGGTTTCATCACGCTCAGATTTAAGGGAACCTCCTAGAGATCATGAGAAGGAACGAGCCACAAAACAGGTGTTTAAAAGAGGCATCCTGAAACTTGTGGATAAGAGGGCTAGAAACATAGCATGAGATATGGAATGTGATTAGTTGTAGTGGAGTCATTCTTCCACCTAATGTGTTGTTTAAATGCCCGATGAACTCTCTATCACCACTGGGGGAAAAGGTGAGTAGAGGTTCCTAAGAGCTCTTCCATCTGTGAGCACAGAATTCAGAGCGGGATGGGACAGTTGGTCGTTATCTTGTGAGGACTTCCTGCTAGAAACATTTGGGTATGTCACAGCCTTGATGGCACAGTGGGTCTGTTAATACCTTGCTAGAACAGACAGGCTAGCTGTGACCATTCAGCAACAAACTGAATCATTTTACCAGCACTGTTTATTTCTCTGTGGGGGCTGTCTCAAGCTTCACCAGAAGAGAACTGCAGCCATTAAACCTTCACATCCTTTAGCTATATAGTCAGCCCTTTCCATAAGCAGATGAGTCTTATGTGTCCTGTGCCTTCCCCGTGGAAGAACTTTCTAAGTTCACACACAAACAATTCTACAAGTAATCTTCTTCAAAAATCCTTCACCAAGCAGCTCAAGCAAATACAAAATACATTTGCTATACCAGTGCGTCCATTTACCTTCTAAAAGCTAGGAAGTCTGGTTGGGATAGATAGACATTTCAGGGAGGAGAAATGCTGGAGGCTGAGGCAAGCAGTAGATGTTGTCTCTCATCTTCTTGTCTTGGGAATGAAGTGATTAAAAAAAAAAAAAAAAAGAATTGTGGAGGAGAGATGATACACCTCTAAGGTTCAGCAGGGATATTGTATTCAAGACAGCAGAGAAGTCATGAAAGAATGAAGTTTAGATTTCACCTAATCTTCTTCTCCATTATTAGAGATAGTGAGCCCTCATAGCAGAAAGTATAAAGAGGATAACTGCTTTTAGAAAAAAAAACCCAACTTCCAGGAAAGATGTAATGGTCAGTTAGTTCCTTAGTGTTTTCTTGACACATATTGTTATGGAAAACATTTGGAGTCTATTAAGGAAAAATACTTTGAGTTCCCCCTCTTGTTCCATAAAAATCAAGTGAAGTATATCGGGAAAGCAGGGGAAGATGAAAGGGAGCAAACCCGATGAATCATATATAGCTTAGAGTGTTGGATCCCCAGATCACACAGCCTTTTGCAGGTATGCACAAACTTACATGTACCGTGGTGAGGAATTTATGAGTTGTGTAGAAGAGCCAAACTTGTCGTGGAGCAAGGAAACCAGGACCTGTGGCTGGAAAACATGCTTAATGTCATCCTGTCCAGCTTGCGATAAAGACCAGCGTATGATACAAACCTGAGAAACTTCTTGTGAAAGTGCTGTTACTGTCTAGTTCACAGTTAGCAATGTGAAATGTGTTCAGCCCTATTGGAAATTTCATATACCCATATATCTATTGGTGAAGGATTTTGAGACCAGTAAATTGCACACAAATCTATAAGAGGAAAGAAAAAGCCCGGTCAGGTGGAAAGCAGGGGCACAAGGCATCAGCAGTCTGATGTAACAGAGGAAAGTAAGTCTTGTTAAAAATCCCATTTCAATTAAATTAGAAATGTTACAAACTTTACTGTGATATTATTCAAAGAGACAGGTGGAATTTGTATTCAGAAAGACTTTTTTTTGCAGAACTCTATGTCAGGGTGATGTGTGAGTAGGGTAAAAATGTACAGCCTTTTAAAGCTTGCAAGAAATAGTTGGAGAAAAAGTGAAGTAGCGGTAGAAAATCATGTTTGCTGTTGTTTAGCTGTCGTCAGTAATTTCATTTAAAGAGTGGTGTCTCCAGGGTGTGATATCTTTAGAAGAAAAGCAAACCCTGAAGAAGGCTGTATGATAGGATTTATAATATGCCTTATCATCAAGGCTTGCTTTGAATGATCACAGTAACATTTGGTATGATTTGGTATGTGTAGGTTCAAATCCTTCGTTCAGGGTGTAGATAGTACAATGCATCATCAGAACCTCATTTATGCTTCACTCTGCTGAAGAAAATGCTGAGTGGTAGGATAATCTGTTTGAAGGGTGTTAATATATTGCATTTGAATGGCACTGTTCTACTTAGCCTTGTTTTCTGAGCAGGATGTCTTTTTTGATGTACTAAATGGCACCTGAGTGATGTACATGCATAGTGGCACCTTGGGGCTAGCAGTGTTTCCCAGCTGAGGCTCCCTCAGAGGACAGATTGGCTTTTGAACTGCTGATATATAGGATTAACAAGAAATTTCCCATGAGCACTAAGGATTTTTGTTTGAGGTATTAGATTCAGGAAGCGTCCAGTTTACTTACCCATCTCCTCCATTTCATGTTATAATTTATGGATTGACTGCTATTGTCTCATCAAGTCACCTTGTTGGGCTGAGACTTCATTGCAGCTTGGCAGGAGTCGCCAATACACGCAAAGAAGAATCTTACGGTAGAGCTGGCCAGAGGAGGACAGAGTGGGAAAGGCTCTGGGCCTCTTGCAGCAATCAGGAATTTCTCTGGTTGACATGAAGCTTTTATCTGAATTGGAAGCTCATTTAAAGCTGTGTTTATGATCATGCTTTTAGTGCCTTCTGAGTTGACCACAGACATCAGGAGGGCAGCTCCAGTCATGCACTGAAGGTTGGAGTTGTGTCAAAGTAACTAGCAATCTCCATGGACATTAAAGCTATTTAAAAATCTGATTGAACTGGAAAATGGACTGTGGTTGAGCAAAGAGAGCACTAATAAGAACAAAAGCTGTCACCTATCATTAATTTCTTGCAGATGGTAGCTAAGTCTAGTATTTGTCCTTGTGATAGCCACTATTTGATTAGTTGCTCGTGGTTGCTAGTTTCCTTTAGCAGTGAATAAAGTATAAGCCTCTAACAGCTCAGTTGAGCAGATTTAAATACCTTATCCTTCTTTACAGGTAATACTAGTGTCCACAGCGTTTGATATTCCAGTCAGGACTTGCATAGATTCTCCCTTGGTTTGCTGGGCTGGATAAAGCATCTTAATAGTTCTGGAGTCTTTTAATCACAAATAGAAGTTAGAAGCCATGTCAGTACTGGGATTTATACTTTATGGTGTACTTGGCCCGCAACCAAGCGATGGGATCAGTATGCTTTTTCTGAGTTGCTGGTCTGAAGTTGTTTGTATGCAGTGCTTTGGGTGAAGGCGAATGTGGTATTGGCTCCTACCTGTTTTGACTTTGTTGATGGATAAATTGTACTCTGTGTGGCCATTGCACTAGACACTGGAAGACATTGTCGTGAGCTGTTTGCAGGCTAAGATCTGCACTTCAGTGAAAGGCAAACTAGGAGGTCAAGCCAAGCCAAGCCAATCCATGAGAACAGGGCAGAGTCAGCTATGACCTGTACGCTCAGTTTGCAATAATCTTAGCAGTGATTCATACTTCCCTCACGGGTAAAATTTTTAGGGAGAATGAAATGCCATAACTGAAAGGCTCACATTTCTTTAGGATTACCGTGGGGCTTAATTAGATGAGCTAATAAAAAGACTTGCAGTTTAAATCTACTCCATGTCTATTATCCCATGACAGAGTAATGAACCAGGATGTTCTGATTATTTAGGCTAAGTAGGACTTTTCAGTCCTTTTCCTGGTGAACTTCATTACAAGTTCTCTATTTCTTACCCCAAGATCTATGCTGTCATGAATCACTTTATCATCTACCGTGCCCTCTCAGTCCTGAGGAGCTTTGTGATTTAGAAAATGCTGCACTGTTTTCTGGCAGTGTTTGTACCGGTGTTTGAGAGGTGATCGGTCTCTCACGTGGCCATTATCCAGCTCTTTTGACTCTCTGAATGTCACCTTCAACCTCAGCCTCTGCCCTCCCCAGTGCTGCGCTCTGACCCTGTGTAGGCAGTGTTCACGATGAACAATTCTGGTCTGTTTTAGGGCATTCCGTCCTCCTGTGCACTTCTTCATCCTCTTGAAGCAGGGGGAGTGTTTGTCTTCCAGCTAGCTGATATGTTGCTGTTAAATGTAAAATTGTCCATCTGCAAAAAAATGCTTTCAGAAAGACAGTCCGCAAACCACTCGTTTAGAGCTTCCAAGCCAAAAAGGGAAAAACTGATCTGTAAAGTTCACTTTTATCCTATTAAAATGAAACTGGTTGTGAGTGATGAATAAGATCTCATCCTTTACTATTTCTCCTCTGGCTTTCCACTTAAAAAAGGAAATAAAAAAAAAACCCTCTCCATTTTCAGTTGCAATCCGTCTTCTTTTGCTTAGTAATGATGGAGTAAACAGCTGAACTGAGCTGTGTTCTCTGTCTACATCTGTGCCACATTGAAAAGATCGTGAGTAGGAGGAAACATTCGATACGTGTAGGGTTGCTTTTGTGTAATGAAAGGTGTATTGATAGTCACTGAGATACCATTTAGACCTTTCACAGATGTTGATGTATGTTACTGCTGATAGGCAGGTCCTCACTCATAGATGAATGATTTGTTCAAAGATAGGAAACTAAGGGTCGAAGCAGTTGATTCTGTCGAAGACAGATTACTGGTGGAGTTCTGTAAAGACATGTATGAGATACTGTTCTGTTCAACGTATAAAGTAGTGGTCTAGGAAAACAAAAAAGGATGCTTAGCAGGTAAGACCGGTTGCTGATAACACTAGGGCTAGATTAATACTAGCATGCTGGCTACAACGAGCTGCACCAGGAACCTCCTGTTACGAAGTGACAGATCAGCTACTTGGCGAGTAAGAGTCAGTGTACTTTGTGAAATTGTTGCCCAGATACTCATTAACAGTGTTTTGGGAGAAAATAGTTTATTGGGATATTGATATAGGGTAACACGCAAGCAATCGAGTCTCTCAAGCAGGATATCTGGTTGCTGTCTGGATGGCTACAGAAGTCTTGCGTTCCAAGGACCCTTGCCAATGGTGGCTTTGGCTGGATCGAATGAGACTCCCTGAACTGCTCTTCAGCTCGCTTTTAACAATGCAGCCAGCCGGTGTTCCTATATGACTGCTACAACGCATGCATGATCTGTTGGTGCTGATTGTCTTGGTTTATGTACAGAACATCTCCTGTCTTAACTGTGTGCAAAAACACTGTCCCATGTTACTGTTTCTGCACCTGCAAGGAACAATTTCTACAGTGTATTTATAATTCTCTGTACAATTTGGACAACTCTGGAGCAGGAATAGCCTGGGCAGTCTCTAGAAGGGGCCAGATTTTCCGTGCAGGCTGTTAATTGACTCATTAAAACACATGAATTGGTCTGTGCAAAGTGGGAGCTGACTGCGGGACTCTTCAAGATAGTCCAAAATTCCCACCTGGAGCACTCCTACACCGATTAGTCAAATACTTAACTGCAAAGGCAGCTTGACTTCAGTCAATCACCTTATTTCAAGCTGGTCCATTATCTCATCCATGCAGGTGGCTGACTGGGGAGTAGCTAGACCACCCAGGGAATTATCAGCTAAGCGTGGTGGTGTTGCACGTGGGCACAGCTGTGCTACCCAGCTGCACTGCAATTACACCCATAGGAGAAGTTTGAATTTCATGCTTGTGACTTAAGTTCTGTAGTTCTTGCCACAAAGTCACGCATATGGGAGAATGCAATCCTAGTTTGGTGTCTTCATTTCTTACAAACTCAGAAAATTATGTGACTTCAGTTTTAAGGTGATGTGAGTGCAGAGACTATGAGGCGCCGAGCCTGTGAGTGCCAGAAAAGAAAAACCTACAAGCCAGGAGCAAACCCTAGAAGAGAAGGGGACGTGTTAGGGGTGCCTGGCCCTGCAAAAGGTTGCCACCTCATTCAGACCAATGACATTTGGTGTTAGAGGCCCAACTGAGAGACTGACCTTCTCTTCCTGCCCCTCAAGCTCTGGCCTCAGGCATTTGTCAGCTTGTTTGCTATTTTAAAGGCTCGTCAGGGATTCAAGGTCTAACTCAAGGTTAAGAGCCATCTAGGAGTGCTGCAGGAGGTAGGAGAGATTGGTGCAATAGGGAATATTCTGGTGATTTCTTCTAGTAAAACAGGGAAGGTTGTCAGTGTGGGCTCCATATGCAAACTTATTGGAGAAGGTGAAGAAGTAGCTCAGTTACAGTCTAACAGAGTAGAAGCAAGCTGAATAGCAGAGGAGTTTTCTGTTGTACTAGACAAACACAGAATGTCATGCACCAGCTGGAAACTGAAGAATGACAAATTCAAATGATAGATAAGGTGTACATTTTCAACAATGGAAGTAATCAACCTCTGGAACAATGTGCAAGATATAGATGTACACACACAAAGATACTCTTTTAGTTGAAAATCTTTCTATCAAGATTGGAGACCTTTCTAAAAGGCATGTTCCATTTCAACTACAAGCTGTTGAACTTGGTACGGGAATTACTTGGTTTCATTTTGTGATTTGTTCTCTGTTAGACCTTAGGCAGTGTTTTTATACATATCCCTTGACATTACATTTATGAATATTTGATGTTAGTCTGATCGTGGTCCTAGCTGTGTCATTTTATTTTTTTTTCAAGATGTTAAAAGAAGTGTGCCTATTTGGGTTGCTCAGTCTATTCGGGTCTTACAGTTTTGTGCTCTTCTGCTCTCCAACTTAGAACACCCGACTAAATGCCACAGGTGGTGTGAGAGGGAGATTTTGCTGTATAGATTCTAGTGTTGCAGAATTACTTCTTTCTGATACCCACTTTAGTCTCTTGGAAAGATGTCTTTTTCTGAAAATACTTTAATTTTTAATGTCTGTACAGGAAATTCTGTAGTGTGGTCCGTAATGAATTAATTATCTCAATTTTTTTTTTTTTAAATGTCATTGCTTTCTTGGATTTTCTGTCTCAGTCCTGTGCACTGCGCATCTCAATCTTCAGGGCGAGGGAAGTTTGTAACTGATAGTACCTGTGGGACTAAAGAGTCTCCTTCCTTCAGAACACCTCGTCTCCAGAAGAATATTGATTCTGTTTGCTGTTTAAGACCGATGGTTCAGTCAAGTTCCATTCTCAGAATAATGCTAAAGTTAAATTTTATCCGCCCCCACCCACCAATATTTTAAATAATGCTTGTACTTATTTTATGTATTAATGCATCATTTTTCCTGAATACAAAACTGGCTAAATCAAAGCCACTTGTAACATTTTCCTTTTTCTTTGAATGTGTGTGAAAGAACATGTACCTAACAAGATGTGAAATATTCCCTTTTATAGAAAATGAAAGGTGCTAAATATATGTTTCTGTTTTTACAGGCTAAAGCCTATCTAAAGATAGCTAAGGAAATAGTAAGACGACTGCCAGTACCTCCTGCTTGAAGTGTTTATCACTGAAATGTACAAAAAAAAGTGATATTTTGATGCGACCAAGGCAGAAGAGTGCTGCTACCTAATTCTGCGGATGCCGTATTTTAGTTCGAAGAACTTTTTTGGGAGTTAATTTACCGGAATTTAAATTATGTTTGTGATATTTACTGTTTTTCATGCCATTATTTAGCCATGTCCAAATGTGTTGAAGTATGCAAAAGATGGCAGATGATATTTGGCTGCTGGATTGTAACATCATCAAGCAAGAAGGGATGGAGTGCATTTTTCACGTGTCCTGTTTTAAGGTCAAGAACGAAAAACAGCTGCCCCAGCCAAGCAGAATGATGAGAGGGATGCCAAGGCATTAAGTCCTGTTAAAAAAATAACATTTGCAATACTCTAATTTCTGTCACTTTTGGTTCAGCTCTTTACTTGGTTAACTACCGGGCTGACCTTAAGGACTGCAAAATTTTAAGAAGCAAATTCAGTTATGTAACTGCAATACTTGTGGGTGTTCATCTTAAAAGAAAATAAAAAAAATAATCCACATATCCTCTGAAGAGCTCTTGTGATGGATCATGAGCGAATTCATTCATTATTGGATAATGTTCGATCATGAGGCAATTCGCAGTTTAGTGGAGAATGGATTACATGAGCCCGAGGCTTATTTCTTGACTGCGTTGCGTTATAATGGACCCGGACAGAAGACTAAGTAACCAGGGTCTCCACTGAAAACCAGATGATGTGCCTGAGCTCAGTTTGCCAGGGGATGCAAATGATCAAAATAAATTAGATTTATGATTGCATATTCCTATTACAGTGCAGCAACTTGGAATTTGAATATAAAGATATATTTTTGAAGTAAAGATAAATTTGGTCTTCAGACTGCGTGGCCTTCTGGTTTGTTTTTTTACTGCCTCATATTTCTGCGATCTTTATTTTTGTGTTGGTGTGTGGAAGTGGAAGAATATGCCTTCAGGGAATGAGTTTCCATTTACAATTAGATGTTTGAGTTGACATTTAGGCTTTTTCATTTACACAAAGAAGTATGGGTATCTTCAATGTACATCTTAACCATATCATACTGGGAATTTAACCATGCTAGGGAGTTCTGCTGTTGACATTTGTGGGACTAAGATTTTCCCTGTACTCCAGATAATTATTCGTAATTTTGATGTAGTTGTTTTTTCTTACTGAAGTGATACAACATAAAAAGTTGGTATACATTTACATTAAGAATATTTAAGCAATACGTATCCCAGAATTTGCATGGGAAAGCTAGACACAAATAATGGGTTAGATTTCAAGCTTAGGTGATTTTGTAAACGTGTAAATTATATAGTCCAAAAATGTTGATTTTTTGCTCCAAGTTAATTGCTGAACCACCTCGCCTGCACCCTCCCCTTAGTGTTCTGCCCTTTGCCATTTTATTGATAACCTATTGGGTTTTTAAATTGAGTTTTATTTCTACACAGATTATTTATTCACTTCGGTATTTATTATTTTCTTTCTATTAAAAAGAATGTCTCTGATACTCAGTTCATGTTGAGACTGGGTGAACAATCAGTATACAGATATAAGGTGGGTTGTTTTGTGTTTCTTTCTCGTTATTTCTTGGGTTAGTTGAGGGATGAAATATGCTTTCAAATATCCTTTTATTTTTACTCCTTTTTACATATTTTTTTTCCTTTTAATTAAGTACTGTGGTTTTGCTCTGTTGAATCTTTCACCTGCAGAACTATTTGGAATGCCTTTATCAAGAAACAGGTTATGAAGATTAAATATAGTTTCTAAGCCAGTCTGAAAATTCATATTTAATTAACATTTTTCGTGGAAGGATTGCACAGTAGTAAGTGAAACCTGATTTATTGATTAAAAATTGTCAGTCATTTAAAAAAATAATATATGTAATTGTACAGAGAATATAGGACACTTCTGCATTTATGGATGGCAATGGTCAAACCAATTTTAAAATGAGAACGTACTTGCTTTACTTCCCTCGTTCTTATGAGTGAAAAAGTATCTGTTTCCCAGCCCTTCTGCTGCAAAGGAAATGAAGGGCATTGACACAGTGTTATTGCTATTTAATGTTACAGAAACACATATTTGTTTTATTATACAGCACGTTGTTAAATACATATTAATGAATTCTAGTCAACGTACTAGATTGGATCGCGTAGTTCATAAAATCACTGATATAAGTTATTGGATTGGGGGTGGTGGTTGGATCAGCCGGAGGTTGAGCCGGAGACAGTGGCATTTAACCATAGTTTATAAATAGAGATTATAGACTTGACACACAGTGTTGTTTGGTCTTTTCAACTCCAATATTTTACTTTCATCTCTGTGATATTTCCTAGTGTACTAGTACTTTTTTTCTAAAAATGTTAAATCCTAACAACAGGCCCTGGCTTTCCTCAGCCATATGGGTAGATGCTCTTTGCACGGGAGCAATGGAGACTTACTGCAAAATTACCGTGACCGTGGGTTACCAGCCCAGAATTATTAAAGTCTGTAGCGCTGCAAGCTGCAGTCACGGGCTGCAGAATCCCACAGAGGAAGAGGAAGGCTGGGGAGGCACGGCGCCAAGCAGGCGGCAGCGGGGGAAGAGGCAAATGTCAGTCCCAGGTCTCCTCCTGGGCAGGTTGAGAGCAAGATCCCCAAGATGGCTTTGTGTCACCGCCAGAGTTATTTTCCTTTTCACAACACGGCCCTTTGTATAGTGAATAGAAGAATTGTATAGACAATTCTTGTTGAATTATCTTGCAGATAATTCCTGTTGTTTCTTGGGTGAGGAGCGCATGGGCTGTGTCCTAACACAGTGTGCTTCCCGGCTTTCAGGAATCTCGGTTTTGATGAAGCTGAAAGAGGGCACAGAATTGTTTGTGTCAGTGAAGTATTTTGCTATAAAATTTTTTACTGCTGTGTTCAGCTCAGGGTGAGCTGTTTAGTCTTCGACACTATGGTTTGCGCAATTCTTCAGATGTTAAATTTCTCACAACAATGATTTTCAATTGTTATTTGAAGTTATGTGAAGAAAGTAGTTTCCAAAATCAGTTTTACTCTACTAATTTGAGTTTAAACTACAACCCATTTTAGTTGCTCTGGTTGGTGATCATGGTGATGAAATAACGTTAATGCAGAGCAAAAATGGCAGCAGCGGGTCATCTTCAGTGTGTTAACAAAAAACCCTTGTAGTTCTGAACTTGCTTCAAACTAGTTGGACTCACTTGGACCCAGTGCAGCAGGTGAAACCCCCCCCTAATATTTTTCCCTAGTAAGAATATGGTTTTCACCTGGGTTTTACCCACTTGCCGTGCTGTTGGTGCTGATGGGAACAGGCTTTGATCCGAGGCAGGTGCTGCTTCATACTCGTTTGTTGGTAAACTTGGTTCAGGCTGTGATTGGGCCCCCTAATGTAAACTAAAGGCTGCAATCAAAGCGGGGAAAAAAGGGAGTAAAGAAGGGGTGAATCTCACGCCAGTAGGAATATCTCCAGGTTCCCAGGGACCCTGCTGTAATAATATTGGGTTTGCAGATGGAGGAATATATGTGGGAGAGTAACAGCAGGGGAACGACAAGAAAGGAAAACCCTTCTGTTGCTTAGGTGAAAGATTAAAGAGCTGTGAGAGGCTCTGGGGGCCACAGAACTGATTGGCAAAGGCTAAGGCACCGAAGCTGCTGTGCCACAATATAAAGGGGATTTGGGGACTTGCTCCAGCTGTGCAAAGCTTCTGCCGGAGCATCCCCGGCCCCGAGACTGGCACGTGAGCTCCGCACCCGAGTACCCACGTCACAGGCACTGCTCCCGTCCTTCCACATACCACTGGTGGGGTAGCATCTCCGTGCTCGCTTTTCCACGAGGTTTGCAGTTTGCAAGAAGCTTGTTCTATGCCTGGCTTTGGCTGGGAAGGCCTCAAATCCATAGCTCCTAAACTTAGGAGAGGTCCTCAGCCACCCGGCTTAGTCTTTGTTAAGGACCATCAAGGAGCGTTCATCACTTCCCATCAAACTGTACCACTTGTGGAAGGAATGAGGAACATCGTCCTGATCACAGCTAATTATTTTTTAGCCTAATGACTTGGGCTAGGCTTTGATCCTCACTCCCAGCTTTATTGATGATTTTTACCTGGCGAGTCTGTGAATAAAATAATCAGTTCTTAGGGTAATGCCTGGCGTTGTAGCTGCTTACAGACTTGAGAAAAGGCCGGGAGGTTCTGCCTTTGGATTTGGATACCTGCGTGTCATTTGAGTTTCTCATGGCCACATCTAGGCCTAGACTGCTGCCATCATTCTTATTTAACAGGAACGCTTCCTAGCCGAGATGGTTAGGTGGAACGGCTCCTGCTTAAAGAAGCTTGACAATAAGATGAATCTAAATTGCTGATTTAATTTCAGAATTGACTTATAATGGCAGGAGTTATAATGATTATTATATTTTATTTTGGCAGCATATCAGCCAAGGCACCGATACGTCAGCCACATATCACAAAAACACAGCAAAAGAAAAAAATCATTCCGAAAGTAGTTTTAAGCCTAAATTTATGACTTATCTTTTTTTGTGGGTTCTGTTTTACATTATAAAGTCTGAAGAAAAGGTATATTCAGAAGTCTGTATTTTTCCATTATCTTCACATATTCAGGGAGGCTTTTCTTTTTCAGCAAGAAGAGGACAGGCACAGCTTCTCATTCCTTAGGCACCTATTCCTCTCACTTTCTCTGTTTGTATGAGTCTGGATTTGAATACCCACTTTAATCAACGCAAATAAATGACTTCTCCTAGGGAGTACGTGAGTCCTCGAATGAGCTAGTCGGGGGAAGAACATCTGTTGTCCTTTAACATCGTTTTGAGGGCTTACAGATTTATTTGAAGTGTTTTCACTCATACCATGGGGATTTTCTAGAACTTGTGTTGTTTCCTGTGGTCCAGGGGTTTTGTCTTTTTGGTGAGAGAAAGACGGGGGACTCCTCACACTTGCCTCCCCCATGTAGGCTGCCTTTTACTAAACAAGGTCTATTTTAAGAATACAAACTTCTGCTTACTTTCTCTGAAAAGTGTTAGCTTATTTATGGTGACTTTCTAATGGTACTTATGAGTACTTTTTTACTTTCAGGGGATTTTTTTTTTTTTCAAATTAACTTTGAAGAAATACCATAATGTGTTTTTAAAGCCCAGTTTGTCTGTGCAGTTGGGAGAAATGAACAGGGTGAGAAACTATCTTATTAAGCCAAGCCCGTGTTCTGTAGGTTTAATTTTGGAGTGTTCCTCCCGTATGTAAATGTTGCAAACATTTTTACATCTCATTAAGGGAAACCGTTCAACTGAACGAAAGTTTAGAAGCCCAAACGCTTTCCTGCTCTGCAGAAAAGACTTTGAGGGTGGTGTGAGATGTGTGTGTAGGCTGGTCGGACAGGCCAGGATGAGTTTACGCGTTGTTTTATCTGCTGAATCAGGAAGTTTCCACATGTGTCTCTTCAGAGGAGGAATTTCCATATAAACGGGCTTTTGTCTGTGATACCTTGAGGCCTCTAATTAATTACACTTCGGATGGAGTCGGGGGGGTTTGGGTTCACACTCCCCACTTCCTCCTGCAGGATAATAGGACCCAGTGGCTATTTTGGAGAGTGAGTTTTTAAAACAAGTGTTAAAAGGCTGGGAAAATGTGCCTGGTAAGCATCTAGGCTTTGAAAACTTAGTCTAATAAACCCACATTTATTCCTGAGTGCCAGCACTACTGGCATCTCTTTTGTTATGCCTTAATATCCTAAGCTTTTAGAAAGCCTGTGAATCTGTTGCTTGTTTGCACTTTTATATAACCGCGTGTTTTACAAATGCATTTCTTATTAACACAGACACTTTCGGCTTAATTTCTCTACAGTGTAAATAAAACTCCTGTTCTAAAGCAGTTTTCCTTGACTGTTGGTAACGCATCTAGAAAGTTATTCCTCTAGAGAAACGAATGACAGGGCTGTTGGCTGCTGAATGCCTTCTTCCCTGTTGGGTTAATATAGGAAATTGTAATCGCTGTCTCGGTGAATGTTGTTAGTTTTGTTACCCTGGTGGGAAAAATATCTTCACTAATACAAAATGAAACTGCTGATAAAATGCCTTTTAATTATTAAGAGCCTGTAGCTCATGAGCATTGAAAACAGTACATGCTAGAGTAATTTATTTAAAATATTCGCGTTTTTACACTTCTTAAGGATGGTTTTTAGGGAAGCAGTAGTAATGAAGACGTTTTGACAAAGTCTCTGCTGTTGAAATGGATTGCTTTCCACTGGCTGAAAAGGTCTGCCATTTTCACAAAAGATGTGACTCATGCAAGTCAAGTGTTACTCACCATCAGTGCCTGTGTACAGAATCCTGTATGTGAATCTGCAGTAGCAGGTGACAGGAGGGAAGAGAGATGACATACCAGCATTCGCCTGCAATGACCTCACGCCAGGAAGCAATAGGAATTTGTTTGGCACAGCAAAAGCACAAGCAGAATGACATTTTTAGTGAAGGCAGATGGGTCAGGGCAAAGCAGGGGATGTCTCATTAGTCTGTAAATGTGACAGCTGTATGAAAGGAAATAAAACATCTATACTGTCAGAAATAATATCGGGAATGTATCTGTCCCACTTCTGCCAGAAACCTACAGTCAGGGAATGTGTGTCCTGCGGTGCCTGGCGTCCCGGGGACGTGTTGATCCTGGGGCTTCGGAGATGCGGTGGGACAGAGTCATCACATCTCTGCAGATCATCAGGAGATGTCATCATTTATGACACGATTTTTGCATGTTAGGGAAGCTATCAAAAAATACATTTACCAGTGAACAGTTGAAACCAGTTGCCACAGAACGCGACTTGAGAAGTGGGACATCTCAGGTGCTGGTCAGGCTGTTTTACATCAGATCACGTGCCATCCCGGGGTGGCTGTTTATTAAAATCAGCGTTTTAGCTGTCGTTACCGCAGGAGCTGGAGTTGAATACAATAGCAAGATGCATAATCGCTGCAAAGTACTTTTCCTGACACTTGGGTGATACCGACAACCAAGGAGTCATTGTGAATACCTGACTGAATTACCGTACCAGAGCTTAACGTACTGTAACCTGAAGTTTCATCCTATTCCAGTCATTTTTTTCTCTGCAAGGTGTGTCACGTTTCCTTTTCCAGCACTTTACTACTGTCAGTTGGCCAGATAAAGATAAAAAGATTTATGTGCAGGGCCTTCTAGAGGGAATTTCATGCCTTGAAGTGAGATTATATAATTTTCTTCAAAACAAAATGATGAACGATGGGGTTGTTCTATCTTTTCTGTTTAGTTTTCAGGAACTACAGCCACCATAAGATAAGATACCAATTGGACGTAATTTTGTATAGTCAGATTGGAACTCTTCTAACCAGACGCTAATCATATCTAGAGAATACAAACGCACAAGCAACAGAAGGCTCTGTGGTTTTTTTTTTGTATGCGAATGTCTTTGCTTAACCTTATCTTCATTGGCATGGGAACAATAACGAAGCGTGGCAGATAAAACGCAAAGGACATTGGAGAAGCACATGAGTTAGTTGTCACAGTTGAGGATGATGAAAACGTATCTGTTGAACCCAGATTTGTGCTGCAGCGTGTGCAGGGAGGAGCCAGCAGCATTCCAAGAGTGCCACAGGAGTTTCCACTTCCGAAGTGAACTCCAAACTCGCTCTGTCATCTGCTGTTGAGAAGAGTCACACCCTAAATGGTGACAGCGCTGGACCTTTAGACTGTACGTTCTCCTGTCCCTAACACGGGAAGTGACTCACTGAAATGTTTGTTCTTTGCATTGCGATCTGCTCTCCCCAGGAAAACAGGGATTTGTTTACCCCGTGATGTATCAGTGCTTCTTATCAGGCTGTACAATATCCCTGCCGGGGCTGGCGCTGGTCAATATTTGTTGGCAGGTGGTACTCTGTTTGTAGAGGGACAGTTGCCGTGGGTAGTACTTGGGAACCATGTTCTTAAATTGCACCTGGCTGCACCCGGCGGCTGTTACGGGCTATGGTTGTTGCTTTGATTTACTTTCCGTTTGGGTAATGCTGCACTATTTGTAGGCGATGTGTGGCCCTGCAATCCCGAGGCGTTACCCGTTCACAAGGTAAAATCCTGCACCGAGAATGACCCTTGAGGAGGGTCATTCCAGCCTTTGCGTGGTTGCTTTGGGAAGAGCTCTGCACTGGGGGAGAGTGGCAATGGCAGAGGTGTCCACCCTCCTCTTTGCCACAAAGGACTTAGTAGGGCCCGTTGGGACACGGGGACAGCTGAGGGTCGATAAAATGGTATGAGGAATTACCTTCCATGTTACGTTTGAACACGAAACTAGTAAGGAAGGAAACTTGGAGGGAAGCTGGAACCTCTCTACTGTTTCTCTGGCCTTTTCACAAGGAACACCCTCCTTCTGCAGCATTGTAAACTAGCAATTTTTAAGTCACATGGCTTTGATAAACTATATTTTTACTATTTGTGTTATTCTAATCATAAAACGATAAGTGGGCTTTCTGTGCACGTTTCATCCATACCTATGTTGCATATTATTCTCCAATTAGGTTGAATATGTCCTGATATTTTTGCGTCGTTATATTCTGGTTGCCTGTTAACAGACTGATCACTGATTATTTTCATAATATTACTTACTGCAGCACTTTGTAAAGCAGATAATTATTTCCCCCTCTATATATTATGAAAATGCTCCATTGTGCTTCCATGCGTGCGGCACCTCTCTTGCTTTCCATTGGGGCTCAACTGCAAAAATAGGAGAAGAAATACACACTTGGTTTCTTTTTAACTAATTGTACGTTTTGAAAAATCCTTTACTTATTCTAACACGTGCTTTTCAAGCAATACTTACAGAAAAATGCAAAGACATTTCTAACTAATATACTTTTATTGCTCTCCAGGTTCTTTTGAGAGTGTGTTATTCATAATCTTTAAAAAGAACTGTTTTCTTTTCAAGAAGTGGCAGTTTATTATGTTCAACTATGAAAGAAAACTCAGAAAACCGTTTATGGTACAGTTTTATAGTTTCTGATGGGGCATATGAAATGCATATTTTCTATAACCTGTGCTCTCTAGCTCAGTGCTACTAAAATACAAAATAATGGAGCCTGGCATCCATGGAGAGAAGTGGTCAACGTAAGATGGGAAGAGGACGATTTGTTGTTTGCATTGCAGCGGAGAGAAGGTAAGAAGTTGCCTGCATCTCAAAGCCAAGCCCTAAGAGTAGTGATCTCTCTGCAAATTAGAAATATTATGACTTCTATGCCCTAGTTGTAAGTAAGAATTAATTTCACTCCTGGGATGTGTTGTGGAAAACCGGATCTCTGTCTCTCTGTAGGAGGCCAGTTACTGCTTGACAAGACTGGCAGCGGTGAAGTTTCCTAGCAATGAATGCCTCACTCTTCAAGAGGATTATTGCTTTTTGATTAAGATCAGTTTATTGGCATTATGGTACGCAAACAATTTGATTCAACCCTTGCAATTGCTGAATGTTGACCTGCAGGCATTTTGGCCCAGAAGGCATCTGAGACTTTAATTTGGCAGGTGGCTCAAAAATCGAGTGACCTGCGATCTGAGGCGCAGAGCTCTGCTTGTGCATTGCCGAAGTGGCACTGATTCATCATCTCTCCCAGGAAACCTCTGCCGGGCTCACTTCAAGCCTTGCTTCCCCTAAGGGAGTTTTGAACGTTCGTGCTCTTTTAACGAGCTGCATTGGAAGATGCTCTTGTGAAGCAGCGATTCCGCAAGAGCAGAAATACTGTCAAAGCTAATTCATCCTGGAGCTTGTATTAACTGCTCATTACCAGTGTTTGTCATGTTTTCTTCAGCTGTTGTTTTGGTGTAAGCAATGTCAAGTGATCTGACAACAGCAGAAAATCACACCGCTTTCAGTGGGTTAGATGCGGTTTTAAGTGTATTTCTAGCAGTTCGCAGTCGGCTGCAGACTCGCATCTCTTTGTTGGGGGGGACCCGTTCTGCAAAACGATCCAGATTTCAGCCCAGCGGCGCTATGTGCTGTGGTACCGACGTTGCTGCTCCAGTTGTGCGTTGCTGGTGACTTGCCCGCCCCCAGGCATGGCAAACATGGGGTACTGCTGCTCTGCCCTGGGCCCCCAGCAGCACCCTGGCTCATCGCAGTCTGGTGCGGTGATTTGGGTAGTCCCGCTTATATGGTAGGGACGCTCACATGGACTCAAATATGGATGCTCATATTTACAATGAGGGTGGTGAGACACTGGCACAGGTTGCCCAGAGAGGTGCCGGAGGCCCCATCCCTGGAGACATTCAAGGCCAGGCTTGATGAGGCTCTGAGCAACCTGATCTAGTTGAAGATGTCCCTGCTTACTGCAGGGGGGGTGGACTAGATGACCTTTAAAGGTCCCTTCCAACCCAACACATTCTATGGTTCTGTGACTCCAAAATATTGTGTATGTGTTGGTGCTTGTAATGCCCACCCTGGACCGACCCCTTTCCTTGCGTTACAGGAGCTCCAAACAGGAGCGCCCTCTGGAAAGGGGAAAATCAACCTCCTCAAATCACTGTGAGGGCTATAAAAGGGAGGTGCTTTTCCTAAAATTTCTTGATACGGGAAATTTTCCCAACCAAGCGACCCCTTGGGAGATGGAGTAGCCTGTGGGAACGGGCTACCAGCCCCGGGGCTCAGTGACAGGCTGAGCAAGGCTCATCTCTTAGAGCCCACGATGAGGGCTCAGCCTACCCCTGCTGCTCCCTCATGGATCTCACCCTTTAATTCTCGGTAGGTTATAAATCAAATCCAGGCATTACAGAACCCTTTTGCACCCTGCCCGGCGCTGCCTGCCTGTTCCTTGGGACTGGTGAGAGATGTGTGTGTCGGATGCAATCCGCTCGGGTGCCGCGCCAGTGGCAGGGGAGGGCGGTGACAGTTTTCAGGATGGGATGAAGCTCTGCATGCACAGGCGAGTACTGGCAGCACATGGAAATACAGGCTCTAGAGATGCACAGGAGTCCGCGTGTGTTTGCAAACGTAACTGCAGGTTTTGTTTAGAGCAAAATGTCCCGCAGAAGTGTGGTTTTCACTAGGAGGGGAGGAAGAGGGAGAGCAGAAGGTGTAAAGAGTTGTGGTTGCGTAGGGAAGATCTCACACGTGTAACCAAGGCAATAATTCTCCAATTTAGAAATTTGACCTGGGTCCTCTCTTCCAAAGAGGGAGATCACTTTTTTTTTTTTCTCACAATGACTGTGAGAATCACCCTTCCTGCCGTAACTTCCCAAAACAAGAGGATGATTCTTCTCATAACTGAGATCGTGCTCTTCTGTTTAGGGACGAAGTAACAGCCCTTGCTAATCTAAAAGAAAGTAAGTGGCTCGGGGGCAGATTTTTTACCGCCAAGGTTCATCCTGCATTGCAGAGAGCTTACAGACCACAAATAGGTTTAGCTGTTGCGTCACGTGGAGTCACCTTTTTAACATCGGAGTAGAGTCATGGCGCCAAAATCTTCAGCAGCGGCGCACAGACAATTTTGGGGTAGGCTGACTACCATTGCCTAGTCCTCATGCTCCGTCAATGAGGTTTTTTCTTTAAGTGGCTGTAAAAGAATGAAATGACACATAGCTCTTTATCTCCTGATTATGTAATTATCTTTGACAGGAATAGGATTAAAAAATTGGATTATATTTGTTAGAAATTTGTTAGAAATTTGCTGAACTTTAACCACACGAAACATTTAAACAGCATCTGGGGAGAGGCGGATACAAGAAAAATGAACACTTTTTTCATAAAAAAATTTCCCTTCCAGAAGTCAATGACATTCTTTTCATTGACTTTTCTTTTGGCTTTCATTATTTAGAAAAACCCCACAACCCAAACCTCCGTGCTTCTTACCTTTTTCTGCTTTCTTTAAATGACTCAATTATTCGACAGAGAACATTGAGCTAGGTCTTAGGTGTAAGTTCTAAATAGCAGGAGGTTTTGGAGCCGGCAGCAACAGTTGGGTGAAGACTTTCAAAATGCACCAGTTCAAGCAATATAGTCATTTGAGGTAGATTCCATTAATTTAATTCTTTACCAGAAAATGCCCTTTTTTCTTGGCTTTATCTTCATGACAGATACGCAGAAACTTATGTTCCGTGATGATTTCTTATTTAATGCCTACCCATACAATATGTTGTAAGAAGCTTTTTTCAAGTCATTTATTCTTCTGAAATATGTATACATTTTTCTTTACCTTTTCAAAACAGAATTGGTAATATTAAGGCTTTAATTTTCAAATTGGAATGAATTGCGTCTTATTTTGTTTTTATTCCAAATTTTAGTGTGTTGTATACTGGGTCATTGTTGAAATTATTTCTGCGTTCCTGTTATGTGCATGAATTTGAAAGGCTTTGACAAAAATAAATAGGTGCGCAATTGCTTCAGATCTCTTGCTAAATATATAATGATAGGATATATACCACATACAATTGCTTCTAAATCCAACTAATTGATTGTGACGATGTTTTTGTAATGTTCTCTTCTAAAACTGTAAAATTTACGGTTTGGGATATGCTGCAATTTACATTTATAACAACGTTATTTTGACCAAGCTTATGCTAATATTGAGTTTCAAAAAAGAAAAGGGAGGGATTTTCCACCCCCGTGTTAAGCAGAGTTGGTGTGGGCAGGTGAGGTGCCCCAGTATGTACTGAAGGACGAGATCTGCCTTGCAGCCTCTGGGTTTCTTTGTCTGGTTTTGAGAGGGCTTGATCGAATGCCCCTGGACTCTTCCCCCGAGATCTACAGAACAAGATAGATTTGTCACAAATGTGAAGAGCGGAGGCAAGGAAACTTGCTAGGTGTGTCAGCTGAGAAATCCCCTCTGTTAAATTGCTAAAATAAAATACAAAGAGATGGCGTAGATCACAGCTTGGATTAGGTGGCTGTCACCAGGAAGAGGAAAATTGGGCTTTAGCCCACTTTTGTACCGTTAAAAAAATACACAGAAGGAATGAAATTATCTCAGTCTCTGATACAATTACCTTAAATACAGTTTGTACAGAGATAACATTTTCATTTGCATCCTGAATACTTGATGCCTGCGTACCTAGAAGGTATAATATTTCTACAGAAAATACCCACGTACTCAGGTTTGGCATACCAAAGAATCCCTGCTCCAGGGGACAAACGGGTCTGAACTAACTGAATGCCTGTGAAGAGATGTAAAGCTTTCTCTAGGAAGGGATGCAAACCACGTTACCAAAACTATTTGGAAGCTTTTTCAGTCCAGATTCCTCTGTGCCTGTAATTTCAGCATACCTACAACAATGAGGCATTTGTGTAGCTGCTTTTGTAAAAGGACACGATACCTGGTACATTTATTTATGGATTGTGCCTGATAATACTTGACCTAAAACCTGGGTGCTTTTGTATTTACTTTGCGTATAGACCTGACTGGAAACACGCCTGCTAAGTGCCAGCACTTCGGCATTGCCGGTGTCACTGCCTGCGCCCGCGTGCAGTGGGAGTTCCTGCCGTCCCTCATGCTCTTCTTTGGTAACCCGGTGTTTGTTTTGGGGCACAAAACATACTTTCAAAGGAGCTGTAAGACAAGAGATACCTTCTTCGGTTGTTATGCTAAAATAACCAAATGAAGGCCCTACCTCAACGCTTTTGGAGAATTTGATTTTCCTGTTCCTTTAGGTAGGAGCAGTGTTCTTTTCTCCTCACCACCATGACGATGGTAACCTCCTCTTGGGTTAAATGCTCTGTTACTCTTTCATACTCCAAACCGTGACAGTATCAGAGATAATAAAAGAAGAAAAAATTCTGTGATTTCGTATTGCTTTCACAGAACAATTAAAATACTTTTTCTATTAAAATGATATTATTTACGTTGATTGTCTAGATATGACTCATGTACGGATGGAAATGCGTGTTCATAGAATAGGGGTCTGCCAAGCAATTGGTTTGGAAAATGGGGAGTAGAAATCACTTCTAAAGAGGAAAGGTCATCTTGAGTGCCTATGAACAAATACTGCCAGATCTTCTTTAAGAACAGTAGGTAACTATCCATCACTTCTATTTCAAAGTTGCTTGGCGTGGCCTTATCCTAGTATTTTCCCCATGCAAACAAACATCTAAAAATGCTTCTGCTTATGCTCATTAGCATAAACACCTTCAACAACACATTGAAAGTGACTTCTACATCTGGTTGCCTCGTAATTTATTAATAAGCACACACTGTTTAATAAATGATTATTTTTTGTGAAAAGCATTAAGAATTTATGTTTGAGATTTTTTTTTTTCTTTTTAGGGAAGTGAGAAAATAGTTTGGAGTTTGATTATTTTTTTTCTCTTTGTATCTGCTGTAGATATCTGTATTTTCTATCAAGATACCGGGTAATGCACAAAAGGGGAAACTGCAGAGGTCAAGAAAAACATCTTTTCAATACAATGAGAGAGCGAAATGCTGAACAGGGCACCCAACCCTGGAAGGTCACTGTTGACTGTGAATAATTTAGAGAAGCAAACCCAGTACCCCATTTTGCTGTATGATTTTGCATTAGGATGATGGCCTTAGCCTGCAACAGTCCACTCATCCAGATTTTTCTGATGGCTGTTACTGATTTTTTTTTTTCTCTTTCCATACTGAGATGTGGTTAGTTAGAGCTTACATTTTTACCACTTGGATTTGTGTGTCAAGGTTACTTCCTTGTGGCTTGGAGCTTTGATGAGCTAGTTATAACCTCTCTGTTTCCAATATGCTTTTACGCATGATGTACCTTCTTATATGCATGGCATACCTACTAAAGAAATTATAATTATGAAGCTGGCACAGTCTGTAAATGGCCTGTCGGGGCATCTGGACATTTGCTGTGTATTGATTTTTCTGCACAATGTGAATTAATGGAAAATTCCAGTTCCTGAAGTCTGTTCTCTAACCCACTGCTTTGAACAGCATCGCAGAGGGGGCATATCAAAACGGGGATCCGAGTGATTGCGGAGGGAGCTGACCGTGTGAGCGCTCGGTGTATTTGCACAAGTTGGGACAATTAAAGCTAAGCAAGAAATAAGAAATGACAGGCAAGTGCAAAACACGCTTTTATCCAACTGGAAGCCAGATGACTTCAGACACCAAAAAGGTTCCTCTCCTCTGAGAGCTTTCAGACAGCCCTCACAAACTTCAGCTGGCACCACCTGATGCTGCAAGTTAGAATTCACTCATCGCTGACCTTTTCTGGCTTTATTTCCAGGGGAAAAAGAGGTCAGAGTCACTAAAATAAAGTCAGTATAACGTCTCAAAAAAGTTAATATTTTAAAACACGTGTTTTATATTTCTTGATGTGACCTCCAGTTCTAGGCAAACAAAAGTGAAGGTGAGAACAGAAAGTCAAGAGCTAATATTGACTCGGAGTGATCCCAAGTTCAGTATTGCCAAGACTAAATTTGCAAACCATCAGGCTGCATGAAACTCATGATCTGCTTAGGGAGAAGTAAAAAACCAGCCAACCAACCAGACAAAAAATATAATATAATTTGCCTACTGTTCTTGCGACTCTATTTGAGACTGCATTCACAGGTTTCTGCAACTGTGAAGACTAGAATCTTACTATTTTGCGTTAATGGAAGTCAACATAATAAACTCCCAGAGCTGCAGTATAAGGAGAAAAAAAAAATTAGCAGTATTTTAATGAAATTGTGGAAGTTGGCAAAATTGCAGGTTGTGGAGATACAGGGCAAAACCCCATTGCTTTGCTTAGATGCTGACAGAAAGGATTAGCTTTCTGTAGGCCTATTTTAGTGCAGCCGCTGTGGCCACTGGATGAATAAGGTTGTAAGCAGGGCTAATCAATGAAAGAGGACATCCAGTGGCTGCAATGTGACAAACTAGAAATACTAAGCGAATGAAGATGTCAGACAGAATGACTCCTCAAAGGAGCTCACCTCTCTCCTGAATTGGAGTGAAAAAATGAGGGACTTTGCTGGATGCAAACATCCTCATCCCCTCTGACATCACACAACCACAGACAGTTGCCCCCCTGGGACAGCACCCCTTCCCACAAGCTCTATATTTACTTTTGCAGGAGGCCCAGAACTTCTTCCTACTGACACTCGAATGAAATGGCTAACGAGGATGCTACGCAATATCTTAATTGCTCTAATTTCTGCTCTTTGGTACTGAGTGGCTTGCTATATGCAACATTGAGACTGAAATACGCTGTATCCCTGATGTGTAAGACACCAAGTCAGCTGGTTGGGAACCTTCTGGAAAAATAGTGTTTCATCAATAAGTGGTGACTGAATAAAACAGAGTCTTCACGTGCTAATTTCCATTTCTCTTCCTTCCCTTTCTCTAGCTCCTTTCCCCCCGGGTCCTTCCTACCTCCTTTCCCCTTTCATTTCTCCAGTTACCAGTGCTGCAGTCTCCCCATGCCCATAGCATCTCTCAGGCCAAGTTCTGCTTCTTGCTAGACCAGCGTCAGGGGTTCAGAGATCCAGGAAGGCAAACCTACCCTGAGACCTAGGAGTTACTTTATACAGCTTACACGCAACCTCTGTGTCTACTTTTTTTCTTTTTTTTTTTTTTTTTTACATATATTTAAACTTTTTTTTTTAATTTAAAACATTTACAAACGCAGGCTCTCTGCCTTTGTTTCCCCAGTCCTTGGCCCTGCTTGTTCTGGACTTGTAAATACTTTAAATTTAAAAAATTTAAATTTGATTACAATAATAAATTCTGCTGAGCTTTTTACCTTCTCTTAGAATCACTCATCTTGACAGTGCTCCCAATGTCCTGAGATTCAGGCATTGTCTTGAACGTGCATAAGCAAGCTGAGAGGTGAAGGGATGACTAATCCGTATGAATTTCCTTTTTTGACTCTTTGCTGAGCATTTTGCTTCATACGTAATGCTTTCCCATTTGTGCTTTCTTCTTCCTTGGTCTCATTGATGAAAGAGTGCTGGCTCAAAGAGCTCCGTAGCAACAACAGCCTTTGTGTGTGGTGGAAGGGCAAAGAGGTGAGACACTTCCATCCAGGATGGAGGGAGAGAGACAAAAAGAAGGACACACAAGGAAGCATATTCACAGCGTGAGCATTAATAACTGGTGTCTACTAAACACGTAAAAGTTGGTGTTTCTGGCCAAGGAAAACGTCTTGATCACAGTTGCCAAGTGAGTCAGTGTGCTTTCTATAGAAATTTAGAGGTACGGCCCAAAATTGCTGCTTGAGGCAAGTGGCAGTTGTTAAAGCTCATCATCAGACTCCTGTACTGTTCCTACCCATGTCAGGTGTCCCTTCCACCCCGAGAGCCCAGGGTGACTGACCACTCACACAGACTAGGACCAGTTTTTCAAGTGCCCAGATGGTTTCCATTTCCCTTAGGCTTTGGTGCACCTAGTTTTGACCGTACTTGTTACGTGTCACCAACCCCTGAGAACTCCTCAGTCATGGTATCCCCAGGGTTTCTGGAGATTTTTTAACTATCTAATAAATTGTGAGATAACGGAGGTTTGAAACACTGATCAAATGAGTGAGTAGAAGTTGTTTTGGGAGCTCAGAGAACTGCTTGCTCCCTGACGAACCTCCTGTGAGGAGCAGCGCTGCTCCCCTCCTCGGCTCCCTTGCCGCTGACATCAGCGATGGTAGACCTGCGGCGTTGGCAAACAGCTCCACAGCTGCCGAAAACAGCGACCCAGAGCTCCACAGTGACTTTGAAGTGGGTGCTGTGAGAGTGGGTCGCGATGCTCCCAGTGGTGGTGGAAAGAGCAGCAGTGATGGAGAGAATCGTCTCTTCACTTCACTGTCCTTTAATAAACCATAATCCGCTTTGGAAGCTTATTTCTTCCGTATATTAATAAAACGCAATTACATTTCTGAAAACTGTCAATATCAGCACAATATGCAGATTTTTACGCAGACTTTTATACGGACTTTTATGGTGCAAAAAAAAAAGTTCATAGCCTCTTTTACTCTAGTAATCACTGCTGTTAATTAATAAGTCTTTGTTACCTCTAAATTGAAGTAATACTGTAAGCTACTCATTCTTGCTGCTTATCTTTACTTAATTGTCCAGGCATTTGACTCAGCACTGACTAACGTAGATGCCAAGTCCATATGCTGATACGTTCCCCTGCTCTTAGGGGACCATTAGTTAGCAAGCTGCCCATTTAATGCTGAGCACGTGGGAACTGCTGTGCGGTGTGAACATGCTGGCCCAGCAGACTTGTTTCACTGCCAAAGCGCTTCAGAATCGGACATAATTTTTCAGTGTCACATTCCCTCTCAGGGAACTCTGCTGACACGTACAGGCTTTTGTTTTCTTCTCTCTGAACCCACCGTTAGGTGCTCAGAGCTCCAGGAAGTCCAGCCTGTGCTGAGACTTGGGGGTGCTTCATATGGCTCATGCACCGCCTCCCTTCCCTTCCAACGCTGGCGTAGAAATGGCCATGAAAGCATTTAGTCGCCCCCTTTCCCTCTCCTTGCCTTTAGCTTCACGCTGGCCTCTGAACCTGTATTTCAGAGGATTATACTAGGAGCTGTAGGACTGAAATACAGGTAAAGATGAAAGAGAAATGAGGAAACCCCCTAATTCTGTAGTTAGGGCAGAAGGTGTTGTTTGGCATGCTAACAGTGTGATGCTGTGAGTATGATACCCTAACGTTGCTCTACCCTTATGACCCGTAGTTCATGGTCGGAGGTAACCAAGGAGTTTCATTCAGCCTGATCAAGTACCAACCTGCACATACGTCTTTTCAGTGGTGCCCAGCGACAGGACAAGAGGTAATGGGCACAAACTTGAGCATAGGAAGTTCCACCTAAACATGAGGAGGAACTTCTTTACTTTGAGGGTGTCAGAGCACTGGCACAGACTGCCCAGAGAGGTGGTGGAGTCTCCGTCTCTGGAGACATTCAAAACCTGCCTGGACGCGTTCCTGTGCAACCTGCTCTAGGTGACCCTGCTCTGGAAGGGGGTTGGACTGGATGATCTCCAGCGGTCCCTTCCAACCCCTACCATTCTGTGATTCTATACGCCTGTCTCAGGCTGTAAGTAACAGCAGTGCACTGTGTGTGAGGCTGCCTCTGCTTGAGGTAGTACTTTGTTGCAGTTGTGATAGATCAACGATAGAAGCAACGTGAAGTTTGCCAGTGGAGAGAGCATCTTTTAGGAGATCAGCTGGGAGAGTTGGAAATAACTGATCAAGCCCTTAACCCCAAAAGTTTGCCTTTGGATCAGAAACAGAAGCTTCAGTATAAACTCAACATACTGATGTTGTAGTACTGCTGTTGCACTGAAGAAACCCCAAAACTTGTCCAGCCTTTCCCACTCCACCAGTTTGTCTAACAAAAGGTGTTACAGAATCACAGAATGGTTCAGGTTGGAAGGGACCTTAAAGATCATCTAGTTCCAACCCCCTGCCATGGGCAGGGACACCTCCCGCTAGACCAGGCTGCTCAAAGCCCCATCCAGCCTGGCCTTGAACACTTCCAGGGATGGGGCACCCACAGCTTCCCTGGGCAACCTGTTCCAGTGTCTCACCACCCTCACAGTAAAGAATTTCTTCCTGATATCCAATCTTAATCTGCCCTCTTTCAGTTTGAGGCTGTTGCCTCGTGTCCTATCATTACTCTCCCCGATTACCTCTAACTTTAAACTTTTGCGTTATCCCTTCTAGGAGCTACACAATTAAAAGTTGTGGCCCAACTTTACTCAAAGGACTGGTACTTCCTAGCATCACTGGTTCACTGGCACGGTGGACTGGATCCAGTCCGTCATGTTCCTTCAAAGCCCCTCAGGTGGGAGGAGAAGCAGCTGTATCTCCCACCACGGTGTCAGAGAAGCTCAGCATACTAGAAAGACAAAATTAATCTGTTCTCTAGGCACTTATCTGGGCTCTCTTTCTTCTCGGCATAGCTCACTCTTCAGGCTGCAGCGGGCAGTTCACGGGTAACAGCAGACTCCCCAGGGTCCTTGGCTATTGTTGGGTAAATCCAGCTCGAGATCTTTATAAAAAGCAAAGAGTCAACAAATATGAAATAATAAAGTGAAAGGTGAGAACAGGGCATTGGTTGTACTGAATCACACCATTGATAATCACCTTTGCGTGATTCTATTTTTATGGACAGTATTATTAGCTCAAAATATATAGATGTTCCAATAACGTTGCACTGACCCGTAGCTTCCCTTACCTTTTTGTGGGGCTCTGCCGCGGTGAAGCTGGCAGGAGCTTTCCTTCTCTTCAGTATTCTTACCCAACTTTATTTCGTTCCCCGCTTGCTGAGGATGGAGCAGTACCCAATGTTGGTGCTGTGCTCTGGTCAGGCAGAATGAGGTCTGTCAAAAGAAAAAAAAAATGTAAAAAAAAGTGGGCATTTCTTTCTTTCCTGGGGGTCTCGGAAACAATTTGAGGCTTGGGCTTCAGTGGGGGAGAGAATGGGACTTGGTATTTTAAAAGTAAGCAAACCGCGCTGTCCTTTCTCAGCCCATGGTATCATGGATGATTGCACATTGTGCTCTTAGCAGTTTATTAGTCTGACGCTTCACTTGCTTTCACGTTTTTGAATGGAGATTTCTCCCTCCCCAGCAGGCTAGGGAAGGCCCAGAAACAGGCGGAGTATTACGTATGGTTGGAAACTTTTGGTCAGACCTATTTCTTTTGAAAAATGCTTATTCATTGAAACTGAATTGTGCAGGGGATGTTGATTTTGATTTTATGGGGTTTTTTTTTGCACTTGCTTTTTGCTGTAGATTATACTATTGTATAACCCTATATATAATTTAAGTTGGTATGAAATGAAATGCAGAGTGAAAAAAAAAAAAAGGATGAGTTGTTTTGACTTACTGGATTTTTAATGCTGTTTTGTGGGAAATTCCAATTTTTCAGTCCACTCTGGAATGAACTGAGTTTTGCAACACCAGCAGCTTCTGCGAGAGACATTTTTAAATTTGACCAGCGCTGTGTGCTGGTCTGCATTGCTCATCCCCCTCTTTCCAGCTGGCTGTGCTATGCAACTCTTGCCGCGGTCAGTGTCACCTGTTAGGAATCATTAGAAATGTCGTCTAAGTTCCAGCCTGGAGAAAAGAGCGTGGCAGCAGCGAGGAACTTCTGCTGAGGACGAGCAGAAGGGATGGCTGGCTAAAGGAAGGAAAACGGAGGGGCCTCGCTGGCCGCAGTCCTGGGTTTGGCAAGTCTGAGGGGAGAGTTTCAGTAACTTTCTTATTTATTACTTGCGTGTCAGCGTCCTCTGTGGAAAGGAGAGGAGACAAAGATGAGGACAAAACCGAAGAACACGGCGAGATTCCCTTCCGAGTGATTTTGTGGAAATGAACAGCGGTTCTGGGCATGAGGGGCCATTTTGTGTGTACGGAGAGCGGTGAGCGCCCTGGCTTTTGGTACATTCTCCTGTCTGCTTCAATGCCTTGAGAGACACGGGACTGCCCTAAAGTCTGATAACAGGAGCAGGCTATGCCGTGAAATTCCATCAGTTTTAATTTATCTGGCCACCACGCATGTCACAGGGCAGGAGTATCGTGCAATTACTCTTTAATTATATGATTAGTTAATAGGGTTTCCTATTAAACACCATGTAACTACATGGAGATTACCATGTAATTACCTTTAGTAGATCCAAAACTAATTAGCATATAACCTGTATTCTTGCCTTGTGGTTCAGAAGGCTATAATCTTGTAATGATATGGTACTCAGTGTGTTGTTAGCCTGCCACTACACGCTAATTTCCACGTAGTTAAGTGCACAGTAGTTTCCATACAAGTAGTGTTTGTGCCCTCTTACGAGTTGTCCTATAAACTTGCGCCCCTGTTGGCTTTGACAAGGACTTAAACCAATTACATTTTCAAATTGCCTTTGTGAAACGCTTTTTTTATACCCCTTGCTTGCTGCTACGCTGTAAACTCAGCTGGATGTGAACTGTAAAAACAATCATGAGGTAGGCGACTTGATTAGCCTCATTCCTTTGCTTCATGGCACCAAATCTAGTGCAAAATGTACGCGCCCATGTTACTAATGTTTACTCTTCATTTGCGGAAAGCAATGAGTTTTGGGTAGTAAGTGCTGCAGGTAATGCACCAGTTCAATAACCGTAATAAAATTATGTATACTTTAAAGATAAGCATCCCTGTCCAAGTTTTAGTGGAGGTAAATTCTTTCTGTGTGTTGTTTCCCTTTTAAAATTCAGCTGAAATATTGGTGAGCAAAGCTAGCTTGCTTGATAAACAGAGGCTAGGTTATATCTTCTAATAGATGAATAAAAATATTTTTTAAAGATTGTCTCTCTGTTTTTGCATATATAAGAAGAAATTAACTGTGTTTATTCTGCAGCGTATTCTTTGCTATTCAGTTTCTAATGAAGGGCTCCATCATACCTCTCAGCTGGGATAAGACAGGAAAAATGACCACTATAAATGTAGTTGGATTGATTTTTATGGGTTGGTGGTGTTTGTTTTTTTTTTTAATTTTAATTTTTCCTTCGTTTTACCCACTCCCGTTGCCTTTGCAGTGATTTTCCCTGGCAGAATAGAACTGCAAATCATTTTTCCTTGGCCAAGAATTGAGCAAATCTAAACTGTACATCGCAGTATTTGGTCTGTGTAAGACACAAAATTTCGCATCCTGTGGGCTATAAATCTGTGCCACTTTTTACAGGAATGGTGTGAGCTACAAGTGTTCCTCCTTCAGCTTTGAGACTTACCCAGTAATTTGCCATTAAAATGAACAGTGTTTTTCAGGGATTGCCTCTTAGCTACAATAATAATTTCTGCACTGATAATTTTTACTGTGCCTAGTATGTGATTTCAGAAGCTAATGCCAGTTATTGGGATGTCAGTATGTACCTTGTCAGTGGCTTTTTGCAGTAGCTCTCCAGCCCATCAGTCTTACTGACTGCTGCCTTTATATAAAAACTGTTTGGTCATCAGGCCACAGCAACATTTTCATGAGATCATTTAAAATATTAAAAAGAGGAGGAAAATATTCAAATTAGTAATGCGTTGGGTTGTCCTTGCAATTTTTACTTTACGCATTATTTGCAAGCAGGAGTTTGGATGTAATCACAATAAAGCCATGCTCCAAATCCCAGAAGTTACATGTCTATCCACCAGAAGGACTTCCATGACTCTCAACATAACGCGGCGTGAAGCCATTCTTGGACACAGCGTAAAAAAACTTCTCAAACTCTCAGTTTCAAGTGTTACAGTTTGGTTTTTTTTTAATCAAGATCTCTCTCAGCAGAGATCCCTGGACCCCTGCAGGGAGAAGAAAGGGACTGCCATGGCCCGAGGAGCTTACCTAGGAGCCAGACGGGGATTTTCTTGACTGAAATGCAGGCAAGATTGGGCACACTGGGAGCAGAACTTCACATCAGTGATAGACATTCCCAGGAGGGTCTTCGCAGGCCTCCCCGGGGCCATTCTGGACCGGTGTTGTGCGGGTGCTGGTGGTGGCCCAGAAGGAGCTGTCTGCCGTGACGGGCATGGCCACGTGTGGTCAGACCTGCAGGGAAGTGGCCTTGAGCCGCAATGTCTGTACACAGGCAGCCAACCTGAGTTCGAGGTGTGTGGGCCTCATGGCCTATCAGTCTCTTGTTTACACCCATGCGCACGCACACATGCTCCTAGGTGGCAGTATTTGAAGTTGTGATTAATTACAAACACAGTGATTTGCTGCCTGCACCGGTGCCTGGGCTCCCGCTGTGCTGCTGTATCTTCTGCCCCTCTTCGCCTCCTGGTCTGGCCCCTCTCCAGCTGAACTCAGACTCTCACCTGGTTCATGTCTATCTTCCCAAAGTCCAGTCCAAAACCATATGCTCCCTGTATGGTTTACAGTTTTTCTTGAACCTAGAGTAACCTCAAACATGGAAATCCAGTCTAAAAAATTGCTCTGTTGCTCCCCCCGCTTTGCTCAGAGCATCCGCTAAGCCCAAGGAGAGGAGGACTTTGAAGACACTGGCGTTTTTGGAGTGGTGGGTAAGCCGTGCTAGCAAGGTGGGCTGGTTGTGCTTTGGGTCTGTTTAATTCTCCTGTCGCCCAAATGGCTTGTGCTCTGGTAGAATTCTGTCACCTGTGGGTGCAATAAAAGCACTTCACACTCCCACGTTCGGCTGCCTGTGAAAATTTTCAGTGGGAGCAGACCTGGGTGGAGACCCACAGGTTGCTGCAGATCTCACTACCCAGCCTCTGTAGCCTTCACTTTGACAGTGACATTCTGCTGAGTTTGAGTGTGTAGGGTATTTTTTTCTACTGCACTCGTCTTCAAATAGTTTCATCTAGACTGTATTTCCCTAGCCTGTTTGTGCTAGGGGATGTCATGTGAGACAGTGTCAAAAGCCTTAATAAGTCAAGATATATGACATGCACTTATTCCTTTCTATCTGCCATGTCTGCTTCTTTGTCAGAGAAGGAAATTACAATAGTTTGACATGACTTGTTCTTGGCAAATCCATTATTGGCTTTTACTCATCTCTCCCTCTCTCTCTCTCTCTCTCTTTTCTTCTAAGGTCTTTGAAGTACCTTGTTTATTTGCTCCAATAATTTTCCTGACTACTATAAAAGGGTTTTTGCTCCTGAAACATCTCTGATTTTTTTTTTAATAAGTTACATCAGTTAGCGTAATAAAATGCATTGTCTCCCTGTTAACCGTTTCTGGCGTGTGTCTCTACACTATCTAAGCTACAAAACTCTGCTGCTGCTACAGTATTTACACAGACTGGTCCGAAATTTCCTAGCCCCTCCATTCACCTCTTTTATATAAGAGCAAGATATTGCTCTTTTTTTCCTTTTCCTGGACCTCATCATTCGCTACCCGTGAGCTCCAAAACATAACTGCTAATGCTCCTGACATTATTTCACCTACTTCTTCAAGTATCCCATGATGAAATCAGCCTGGCCAGATGAACTGAAAACATCCAGCTATGCTCTAATGTCCTTTTCCCTCTTCTAGGCAGAGGTATTAATCTGTGCGTTGTTGGTACTACTAGTGTTCGCAAACTGACTACAGCTAAATGAATTTGATGCTTTGACCTCTTACAGATCTTCTGCTGACAGCTTTCTTCCTCTATGAGCAGCGAACCAACTTTTTTCTTGGTCTTCTTCTCACTAATAACCTATTTATAGAAATATATGCTTGTTGCCATGGATGTTTCTTCCTAATTTTATCTCATTCAGTCCTTTTCTGATTTTGCCCTGCCCTGCCTTCGTTTTATATCCAGTCTTCTGTGACCTGGCTTACACACGTATGCTTCCTTCTGGTGGTGAGGGCAATGAAGAGCTTATGATACAGACAGATGAGGAGATGAGCACCACCTTGTACTTAAGTAGTCTGAATATTTAATAAATACATAAGATGCATAAATATCAAACCACGTAGGAATTCAGATGTGCGAGTGGACACAGGTTCGGCAGAGCTGGAGTTAGAGGAAATCTTCCTGAGCTACGTGTGATCTTTACAGTGAAGTGGTTGGTTTCTGCAGCACTCAATGTCCAGCTTTGCTGCATGTTGTTACTTGGGGTTGATGATGTGATTTATCATTTCAAAGTAGCTCTAGGAACTGAGATGAGGCAGCAGCACTGCAGAACTGAAAATTCTCTTGCCTTACAGGAAAGCTGCAGGATAAACTTGGAGGCATCTTTTATCTTTCAGCTTGTTTGTCTCAGCCTTCATTTTTCTCTGTCATTTTTCTCTATCTCACATTGCCACTTTTCTCTCCTCATCTATCTTGAGGTGTCAGAAAACTGTGGAAATCCACATGGAAGCTGGGAAAGCCCAGCATGCCACAGGCAAAGGTGGCAAATGGCAGGGAGCTCACAGGTGCTCTTGGCTGTGGTGCCTGTCAGTGGGCTGAGACCAGGCCAGTACCTGCGAGGTTATTGTGGTGGATCTGGGATCACTGGTGACACTTATAGCCGGAGGGCTGGCAGCTGCCTTAGTGATAAGGGGTGCTGTGATGCCCTCCTTGACATTTTGTGTGAAATCGGGAGCACAGCAGGACTGCATGTAATGCCTGAGTCTGGGATGCCCATACTCATCTTAGGGAAGCAAATGAGGAGAGGAGCTTCGGCAATTTGGTCCTGACCTTGCTGCTTCTGTTTATTTGAAATCTCTAAAGGTGACAAACCTGTGGGCTTTCTCCCACCATTGCAAAAAGGATCAGAGTTCCTTTACCTGTGGATATACTTATGCTCTGATATCTACTTTAAAATAAATGATCAGCAATGGAGCCGGTTTCATCTGGGGTGCCTGGTTGAAATCTGGTGTCTGATGAGAAGGTGAATACAGCAATGTCCATCTTCGTTTCCTCTCTGGTTTGTGATGTACTAAATAACTTCAGGCACATGTTGTGCAGCTTGTGCTGGCACTGAACCAGAAGAAGCTTTGTGTGTTCGCTAATGAGATCAATGCTGTTGAGGGCAGACACGGTGCTAACTGTCGAGTTTAGTTCATGATGTTTTGTGCTGTCTGCTTTTGTCCTGTGTGCCAGTAAGAGGTTTCTGCAGTACACAAAATCTGGCTGCCTGGAACTGTTGGTGTTTTGTTTTGGGTTTTTTTTGGTTCGGTTTTGGTTTTTTTGGTTTTTTTGTTTTTTTTTTAATGTTAACTTCTGTCTTTTGGAGAAATCTCGTGATTTGAGTTAAGAAGATACTGCTCCATTGTGGGGCGATGGGTATAGACATGGCTGTCTAGCCTCTCAAATGCAGGAGAGGGACAAATCTGTGGGATATACTACGTTCAAACCTGGGAACCGGTGCAGCCTCTTTCTGGGGTAGTAATAGGGGTATTAAAAGAACAATGTCCTAAAAACGACAGAGTTTTGTGACAGTAAGAATGGATGGAATTCACTTTTCAGCAGAATATGAAACTGTTGGTGGCATTCAAAGATTGATTACTCTAAACTTCCTGTTCTCACAAGAGCTCTGCTACTTTTCCCTGTTCTGAATGGAGACGGTGAGAACATCCTGAAATAGTGATAGCACTTGCATTTTACTCAGCTCATCACTAGAGCTGTGAAGTGACCTATTGACCATGTAATGGTGACGAAGGTGAATCAACTATAGAATTGTCTAGGTTGGAAGGGACCTTTAAGATCATTGAGTCCAACCAGTAACCTAACACCGCCAAAACCATCACAAATAAGGACTGTCCTGGGTCTTGGTTCTCCTTCCCTACATAAGAGCAGAGCCATTTGGCAAGGTCTCTCTCAAACAGGTTCATGTGATGACAGGTACACTGACGGCAGAATCTGTATGTTCATCTTTGAGTAGTTCTGCTCCCGGACCTCAGACTTTCATATGGGACCAGATACCTTGGCTTACCTCCTTCTGGATGGGGTGCTGTGATCTGGATAAAAAAGCAATGCTGGGGTTTGAATATTGTGTTTGAGTTGTCCCAAAGAAAAAGGAAAAGTTATTTAACACATGTTTTAATTTGATTTGGTATTGTTTATTCATCTATACTAACCTTTTTCTATTCTCTTTTAAAATGTGGATTTTAAGAGTACATTTTTTCCATCCATCTCTCTGAATCTCAGTTGTGAGCGAAATAGTTATCTATCAGCAGCTGTGCATGAAGAACTTTGCTGAGGCACCAGTTTCCCATTTTCCAAACATTTTCTTGTTTTCCTTCTTTTGCAGTGACTCAGTAGGCACAAAATCACCCTGAGCACTATGATCTGTTTAAACTGCATGGTTATTTTGCCACGCTTGGAATAAAGAAGCATAAACTGTTTAGGAACGTCTATTACCCGTGTTTTAAAATAATTCTCTCCAATAAATCACTCGAAATATTCACCCTACAGATGTTAAAAATGTAGGTGTCAAAATCATCATCTGCTTGTGCTACTCCATCCAACCCTGTTATGGAAGTATTACTAAATTTTGTCATACTTATTTACAAATCTACATAATTTAAGTGAATATAAATCTCAGCTTTTGATAAACCTTTCAACTATGAATCTTTTACTTCTCAAATGACTGTAGAAATAACTTATGGGAAAAAAAAGAAAAGGTGAGTCCTAACAAAGAAAAAAAAAGGCCACATAAATTCTAAATATATAAAATGGCACTTGGACTTTTCAAACCAGAGTTTAGCAAAAATTCAAGAAAGAGATTAAACATACAAATGAATTTCAAGCAGAAAACATTGCTTGAATACAACGGTGAGCAACAGAGCATTGTGATAACAGAGCATTATATTAAAAACAGAGCATTATGATTAGCAGAGCATTAGATATAAAAGCAAATATTTGTGCTTCTGTATTTGGATCAGAGTCTTAACAGCTTGGATGAAAATCATGTCCTTTTTCTTTACCTCTCAGAAAACCATGTGTTTAATCTAAGCTAATCTTCTAAACATTGTGTGTAGCGTCAGGGGAGAAGGAGAGACAGGGAGCTATATCCGTGGCATTTTAAAGCTCCGGTTCGGCAATGAGCTCTCCATTTATCTGCACCAGACCAATACTTCATCAGGTCCAGACAGCAGGAGGTCCACCGCTCATGCAGAGCTTGGGTAACGGATGCCATCAGTGAGTGAGGACGGCTGCGTTCAGGACTGCAGGCCAGGGCAGGTACAGAATGAAACCACACAAAGCTCCTTCAGGACTGGGACATGAATATGATCTATGGTGATTACTTTTCTAATATCATCTGTGTCTAGACAGATGAGTATGTTCTTGTTAGCTGATGAGTTGTGTTAATGGCATTGGTAGGAATGTGCCTTCAGACAACCATTTACTTCCTCTGAGAACTGCGTTTATGATGTTCCACGAAGACTGTACACGATTCAATAGATGCTGAAAAGCCTCTGAATGTTTTTCCTAGTCTCGATGTTTTATTTTAAATAGTGTGTCATTTACAAGACTCCCAAAGACAGATAGCTTTCCCTGCTAGCTTGCAGTCACTCTGCAATTATATGGAACAGACGTCGAAATGATGATGGTGGCGTCTCACGGCTACATTTTGCTGCTGCTATGATCTAATGTATTTCAGCAACAAGCAATTCCCCCTGCATTTTGTATTCATCAGATGTCGACATTAACACACTGTCAATTCTATCAGCTATACTCAGTTTTTTTCAAATTTGAAAAATGGGTTTTAATCTAGAAAAAGTGCCACTGTATCGCTGTAACTGTAAAGGTGGAAGTTACCCAAAGGAAAGGGAGAATGATGCCAGAATGACGCCTTACCATTTAAAACTTTACCCCGAGTGTTAAGATATATATATATATCGGCCTTTATGGAGCTAAGTGTGCTGGGCCAGATGTTGCATGCCGTGTGCTTAGCCTGTGTTGTTCTCTGTAAGCATCTGCTTTGGACAAAAACACACGGCTGATGTGCACGCTGACATTTGTAGCTCTAGTTTTAGTTTAGTTTATTGATGATGGTTTAAAAACACCTGTTGAGGTTCTGTCCGTCCTTGATCAGAATAAAAAAGGCTTGAAAAATAAATAAATAAATACACCAGATTTAGCTCACAGACAGCGTCACACTAATGCTACTGAAAAATTCTCTGTGAGGTCCCAGCCTTTCCTAAATATGCTGCACTTCCCTGGGGGACACGTGCTTGTTTATTTCACAGTGGTATCACTTATCCTTAGCGAAGTTCACAGTTCACAGCACAGTCTGTATCTCCTTTTTTTATCTCTCCGATATAAAAGTCTGGCAGGTTGGCTTTTATAATGGAACAAAGCATGGAGTTCTGGAAAACAAAGGAAAGGTATTTGTTTGGTTTTCATCCCCGTGGCTGTAAATCAAGAGATCAGAGAACTATGGAAAATGCATCATGCTGAAGCGGTGAGTAAAGCAGAGAGAGTTTTGGATATTAATACATGTGGAGGAACCTGAAAAAATATGAACATTTTGCTCTACCTGTCTATTTATTTCTCTCTATGTATCTGGTTTACAATCACTGGTGGCTTCCTATTGCAAAGAAAGTTCTTTTCACACTTCCTGCTGGTTGGAGATCTCATTTCTTGTACGTCTCTAAAAATACACAGAAAGATAAAAAAAAAAATCTGCATGCAGCAGTTTACCACCATGCCGGGACTTCCTTTGCATATGCTCAGTGTTTTAAAACTGCATCAGCAACGGAAATCTGCGCATGCAGCATTTATTACTGACCTGCACTAACTCTTCAGTCACCAGGCAAAACTCCCCACCGGAATTTTTTCCCTCTGCTAGGTTGTACCGCGGCTGCACCTTTGTGCGCTGTACGCAGCTGAAGAATCTTCAAGATCAAAGCCTCATGCCTGAGCACAATCTTGTTCCTGGCGTGTCATGCCAGGCCCTTTTCTGTGTGAGTGCTTTGATGCAGTAGCAGTCAGGAAAAATAACAAACCAAGAACAAACCGAGAGAGGAAGGAGGGAATGCAACGTGTTTTCATGTCTCTAGGCTTCTGCATTAAACCTAATATGTGCAAACCCTCTGGTTTGGGTAAGTTTCTCTTCATTACTGTTGTTTTCCTTAGTTACTGTTTCCATCGGTCATGCCTGGAGACCTCATTCTCACATTCTTGTAAATACACCAGTGAAAACATAAACGATGCAGGCTGAGAGCAAGGGACTATTTCCAGCCATTCCTGGTGCAGGAAGAATGGCACACCTATTGATTCACCCAAACTTGCACCTGGCCATCAGCAAACAGAAACGTTCTGCCTGGGAGGTTTGCAAGAACTGTGAAAGCCCTTGTTTCCCTTCTGTGGAGCTCTTCTTTGCTCAGGAGTGGCAGTTCTCAGTGACTGATGCTCAGCTGTGCATCTCCTAAGGGACCCTCATCTTACTCTGTTCTGCCAGAAGAGGCCGTGTCATGGGACAGAGAGCAGGCATCATAGATGAGGCAACTCAGAAGAACCTCTAGGACTTGTAAAAAGATAGGCATGGATTCCAAAGAGAAAACTATTGCATGCACAGAGAAAAAAACAAACAAACCTTATGGGAATATCACAAAAATTTGGTAATGCCAATACGGGGGAAAAAACAGGGCCACTTTTGAAGTCAATGAGAAAGGAAAGTATGATGCAGGTCATTTCTACTTCAGGCATAGCTTCTGGTGGGAGCCAGACAAAAGCTTTCTCCACTTTTCCTCCTGGTAGAATAAGATTGCTAACACCCTGGCTAGCAGTTACCCAGAAATACCACATTCCTGCTGACACTATCTTTTCATCTCAAGAAGGTGGCAGTTCTGCAGAGGAAATCTCCTTGGTTTCTTCTCTGTAGAGAGGACAGAGGTGAACAATTATGAAGAGAAGACTTTTCGCTAGAGTCAGGGGATGGTCCTTTAGGTCACTTCTGGAAATCCATTTGTGCAGCTGCAGCCAAAGCACCTGAGAAGGTGCCACAATACAGCAGAGGACATAATGGCCCAGTTTCACAATGGTGCTGCAACTTCTGCTCCTGGGCCCAGCTGTGACCTGGGGTGTGTGGTGTGTTGGCAGCCTTTCAGCTGCAGGCACCCGAACCCCAGGTAACACTGCAAGAGTTTTGTGGCTTTGGCCTGTCAAGCACATTATTATCCAACTTCTGCAGGTGAATAGGCATTCATATAAAACCAGAAGAATAATGGCTTGATATTAAGCGGATTTATGATCACTTTGTGCCTTCAGCCTTTACCTAGGGGAAAGTCCTATTAAATTCAGTAAAAATTTGCATAAGCTGAGATTTTAGGAGTGAATAAGAACGTGGATTAAAATTGCTTTTCTGTGTTTGTTTGTGGCATGACTCTTTATACACTAGACAAGTTACAAAGGCTTTAGAGATGACAGTGAGGAGTTCACTCTACAAAACTAAACACTGGATTGCACTTAGAGAGACAAACAATAAACTGAACAACTAAAACAACTACTCCACTTCAAAGTTGTCTTCAGTACTTGCTTCTACTGGCCTGTCCGTACGGATCTGCCAGCTGGTAACCAGCAGGCTGAGATCCAGTAGGAAATACTGAGGTTTCTTTCCTCGCTTGAATCGATCCTTTCTTTACCTTGTTTTGAGTTACTATCAATAGGTGATTTTACTGAGTTTGCCTAGACTCACAGCTGTCCTACAGTAAATGCATGTTCTTCTTATTGTTTCCTTTGAATCTCTTATTTCTTTAGGTCGCTTGCTATGATTACTTAAGCTATCTGCTCCTAATTAGCTGCCTATGAGCAGATGTCATAAGGTGCCCATGAGCAGATTTCGCTTTTTCTTGGTTTTTGCATAATCCAGAAACCAGATGTGACTGAGGGTGTTTCTCTAGCACAGTTGCTTACTTCCACTTTGCTACCATCTTCAATTTTATCAGTAAAAATCCTTTTGATTACTCCTTTGCCAGATCAGCAGAAAAATCCCCTTCTGAGCTACAGATCATGTTACTGGGTGTGGGCGATGCCAAGCTTCTACTTTTGCTTTCTTTATATTAATGTGGCGTTTCCGTTGCCATATCAACAGGAATAAGCGTTGATAACAGATAAATAGAGGATGGGTTAAATTCCACAAGTGTCTTTAATGTTTGTACTTTTACAGATATTGGCTGCAATAATTGCACCTAAACTCCCTGTCTGCTTTCCAGCTTCAATTATTAGCTGATGTCACCTGTGTTGTACGGATGGAATTCACTAAAATAATATGAAATGGATCCAAGTACCCTGCAACTATTATTCTCTAATCTAAGATTTTTCTCCACTTGGACATGCCAGTTCTTCAAACACTGACCCAACAGCAGGACTTAGTACCTGCATTAGCATTTAGAAAACAAAAACCCCGAAGCAAATAAAACCCCATAATGTGTTGCCATTAGAAGATCTAAACCAGAAAGCTACTACACACACTATATTGTCTAGGACCTGTCTGCGTCCTGTGATTTTTAAAGTATTATATTTGTAGTGTTAATCATTAGTAGGTCATTGGAAAAGGTTGGCATCCTTTGAGAGATCACATTAGCCTAGATGGGTATATGCTTCTGACTGGAAACCATGCTAATGAACTGATTCAAGCCAACCAAATCAGTCCATTTCAAACTTTGGGAGACTTCTGAACAAAGACCTAACACCCACTCAATATGGATCATCCTCAAAAGTCTTCATCCTGTGCCATGAAAATTCAGGGGAGTTTTCTCTACTGTCTTTCATGGAAACAGGCTGAAACACGTTATCCTGCCCACAGTGAAGTCAGCATCAAAACTGGCAGACTCTACGTTCATTGCAAGAACATAATTGTCAACAATTTCACATCTGAGAAAGCTGAACAGAGAAAGACCGTGTTCTCTGTTGTTACAAACAACAAAAAGCAATAAAACAAAATTATTTTTTTCTTAGATTATCAATAGAACAAAAAATCATGTTAAAAACTTTTAATTCAGGAGAAACTCACAAATATACTTTGGTTATAGGTTAGAAATATGTACTATAAACACTTTTATAAAGGTCCATACATTTGCCTGATATATATTCTCATTATTGTTTTACCAACTTGAATCAGGTGTAACTTGTTGTATAAGTGTGAAATGCTTTATGAAATGAAAACAAGACTGTTTTCCCACAGACAATGATCGTAGATGCCACTGAATAGGTAAGACTTGCATGGCTTTTCTTTTTAAACATCATTCTGTTTATACAAATATTTACATTCTGGTTTAAACTCTTTATATTTTCAAATAACAATGAACATGTATTCAATGCAAGAACAGTATATAATAATGTAGTCGTCACAGAGCCAACGGAGACTTTTCTCAATCTTTTTCAAAACGATCTCCTAGATAAAAGCTTGTATTTCAGTTAAGGGCAAAGAGAAGGTAAAGTCAAACCTCTAATCCAGATTGCTTCTCAGAACAATGCTTTACATGCCCATTTTTATTTTTCTATTCTCTTTCTGTTTATAGCAGGCAAGGGAAAGGACAACGTGAAATATTACAGCCTTTGACTAGTAAATACGTGCACGTGGTCTGTGTCCAGTCGTGTTTCAATTATAACAGGGACACAACAGCCTTGGTGCCAAAGCATTGAATGTGAACCTCAGAGCAAGGTTATGTTAACTTGGTTGATCTGAATTGATGAGCAGCATTAATAGTCCAAGCTTCTCTACCTCATTTGCATTAGATGTAACGGACAGAGCAAAACGTGGCGATAAGAAACATCTTTCGCTGTAAGGGAATGAGCATGTCACCATATAACTCAGTAGGGTGACTGTGAACTCTGCCTTTCTGGAGAATTTTGGCCATCTACTTCAGAAGTGATCAGAGTTAGATAAATAACAAAAGCGATGAGCAGCAAAGGCTACGTGCGAATAAAGTCCGTTTCCTTAATGAATTGTTTCAGTCCCACTATCAGTCCTGGAATGTGCTAACTGCACAAGCTGTAATAGAAACAAGAGAAACTTCTTTTTTTAGTGGTGTGCACAGCTGCCAGACTTATTATCACATCACAGACATTCCCCACGAGCTGTGTATATCCTGCATGCTTGTGCTTTCTTATCACTGAACATGACAGCCTATATTGCCCTACGTATTGCTCAGCTGCTTCCCTTTCATGGAGGCTCATTTATCATGTGTTTTGGCTTGAGCAAGGATGAGGTTAACGGTCTTCTGGTTGCTGCCTGATTGATTCCTACTTTTCATAACGTCTCAGTATAGTCAGCTGTATTTGTTCTTAACGAGTGTCTTAATTACACTTAATCGCCCTGCTTAGCTGGGAGAAACACAGGATCCCCATACCATACATCTTTGATGACTGTTCTCCACAAAAGCCAAACGCTATCAGAAAAGGGTCCCCACTTCCCTTCTTCAGTGATGCTATCCCTTCTTCTGTCCCATTTCTTTCCAAAGCTCTATATTCTTAAATTTTCCTGAACGTATTTTCCATGTGTATTTGGGCTTTTGTCGCTTTGGTTTCCTCAGGCATTGTCCTTTCTCTCTCAGCTTTACCTTCTGTCCTTCTCTTCTTTTCCTGATATACCCTAAGTAATTCAACTTCTGGTTTATTGGACCCACAGCTGCAAGCTGTGACAATACTGGAATACGAACATATAGGATATAGTCACTCTGTGCACATTTTAAATACAGGTAGGCAAAATGTAGAACACTGCTTGTTGCTGTTATTTGTTGATGAGGAGCAGTGAGATGAGCCAACAGGGGTAAAACTTCTCTGGAAATGTTACTGAGACTGTCCTGAGGTTTTCCTTTTCCCAGTGGATTTAAATACTGCACCGCAATTATGTTGCCACTGAACACAATACTTTGCACAAAAGCTGAAGGAGAAATACTCCAAGGCAGAATCCAAGTTCTCCTTGCTGTGCATATACGTTGTTTTATCTATTAATATTTCTCTGAGAGAGCAGCCAGGGGATAAAATGAAGAGCATCTTCCTTTAGTGGTGCAAAGAGCCTGTATTTCAGCAATAGAAGTCCATCTCTTGGCATGCATTGCCTAGAGCTTTACTCTTCTGGTGCACTTTGTTTTGCTTTCTATTCTCACAAGCTATCAGGCTCTTTCCTGGAACCACTGCCTCAAGACCTTTCCCTTCTGGACCCTGCTTCTGCCCTCCCCCATCCTAACTGCATGTCAAACTCTGCCAGTTCCTGTTTTAAGAATGCAATGTTCTTGGGAGCCGACAAAAACATAATTTGCAGTGTCATTTCACTGATGTACCCAGCTTCCCAAGGGTCAGGGTAACAGCCTGCAACAATGTGGCCTGCAAAAAAAAAGCCAGTAAGTTGCTTTTCAAAATCAGTAATGCACAAATAGCAAGTCACGCTCCTCCGCCTTGCTTTTGCTCTGCCTCTAAAACTTTGAGTTCCCATCTGTCAGTATTTTCTCTGGGACATCTTGTGTCTCAGTGTAATCTTCCCTGCCATTTTCTTTGGCAACATTCACCAGAAGTCTCTTCGGCCATTAAGGCAGCTCAAGGTGGACAAGATCTCCTCTGTTTTATTCACACTGAATGCTCTTTGAAGAAATCTCTGTATGTCTCTTTTGGTAAGGGAAAACGCATGCAGCAAACAGCAGGTAGCCGTAAGCCTGCTTCAGTCATGTACATGTTTTGCCTGGAGGTCAGATAATAAGGTCAATACAGTTCAATATGATTTGAATGCCTAAACCCATTAGTTTTCTTTTAAAAACCTAACCTTCATTTGCAATATATTTTAACCTTTTAGGCTAATTAATCACCTGCACAAGGGCCTTTAAAAGACATTAATCTGGAAAGCATCATTGTGGCCATAGGTCTGGGATTCGGGCGGTGGCATAGTGAGCCTTTTAATCCCCCAATCCGTCCCCATCATCCTTTGAAACACTGCCTGAGCAACAGAGGGTTAAGGGAACAATCCAAGCCCAGACCTGTGCTTCCCTTTCGAACTCTTCAGGGCATATTGTAAGGACTGCAGGTACATGGTGGTTGTGTCCTTGAACTCTCAGCTCCTGGTTCCCGGCCGTCAGCTGAGGAGCGGTTCGGGTTGGCTGCGTAAGTCCTCCTGGCCCCTTTCCGTGCCAAGGCAGACAGATTAGTTTAAGCCATATTGGTAATGGTTTAACTTTGTAGTGAAATATATTAAAGAGTTTTCATGCATTCATCTTCTGCTTCTCATCACATCAGAACAGCAGGAATTTACTGTCTGGAGCAGCTGTGACATATTTACTTCTTAAACTGCTACAGCTGTTTCCCAAGCAAACTGAGGAGCTTGGCACTGACGCCCCTGTACTTTTCCATTCATACAGCCTTTGAAGAGGAAGGTCAGACTCTCTTAATAAGCCTCCAGGCCTCCAAGGGCTGAAAGACCTCCTCGCCCATTGGAGAAGAGGCAGCCCAGCCTAGGCAAATGGGTTTGCTGTGTGGCTGAACAGCAGGTGTAGTGCGAGGCTCTGGTCTCAATCCCGGGTCTTAAAGACGAATGTGCAATCCAGAGTTGCTTCTGGCTTAAGTCACTTGACACTAACTCTTCTTGCCCTGTCACTGTGACAAAGATCAAGCAGCTTCTTTGGTAAAACCAGCTCTGCAAAATGGGCCCAGGCTATGCAAGCAGCAGGAGAATTATGGAGCTGGCCCACAGAACAAGTGCAGCCATCACCGTACCTGATCAACAGCTGCCGTAACCTTGCAGAGGTCTGCTCATAAACCATGAGTGGCTTTGTATTACCAGGATGTGAGTTTTATACCTAGGATCTGTACTCAGCATAGGAGATTTTGCTGCTCTGGGGCACCAGTTGCTCCCTGAGAACCCCAGGGGAAAGCACAGGGGGTGAGTGGGAAATGGGGCAGCGTGATGACAGCCAGACGGGACATCGGTAATATCGGCACAACGGCCCTGTATGCACGACAGAGGAATACTCTGAGGCTGCTACAGCCTTTTCACATGAGTGACTGATTCTCTCTGTCACCCCTTCAAAGCAATCCAGAGGAGACTGAATTACTGAATATTTGTCGAAAATAAAAGAGGGAGGCTAATAATTACCCCAAGCTCAGCTTAGGAGTAAAATAGCAGTAATCGAATGAGCTGGGGATAGAATCGAGCCCTGTGCCTATAAAGGGACAATATGAAAAGAATAACAGGAGCTTTATGCCATCATCATAATCAAGTTAAATGAGTGCACATTAGCCATCGCATTGATGTTAATAAGAAGTGAAATCTTTTTTTTCTGGATGTAGATTAACTAACAAGTGAATTAGTAATATGCATTAGTAATAGTGGAAATACTTTGTTTAAACCAAAGAAAATCAGAAACTGTAGCTCTCTACCACCCTTCCTCATGAAGAAACTCAGCTGCAAAGATTTTTCAGCCAGCACGGAGCAAGGCTGCACGCAGGGCAGATCCCAGCATCATCCAGCCCTCTAGCAGCATTCGCAGACGGACACAGCAGCCAGCTGCCCATCCAGCTCTCCCAGGGCTTGGCAAGACTTCCAGGGTCAGTACAATCAAAAAAACCCCAGCAAGTTGTTCTGCGCAGTCACTTGGGAAGAGTGGCTTACAGTAGCAGGGGATGGCAGAGCTCTGCAAGAGAAGCTACAAGTATTTCGGCCCACAGGGGTGTAAATCTCTCTCTAGTCAGTGGCTGCTCTAACTGCTTCGGGACGGCAGCCAGCTGGATATTGCATAGCTGCACTCCTGTCAGGGCCTGGGTGCTAGGCCTCTTTCCAAAGCCTGGCAATTAAACCAGGAAAAACATTCAGTTGGGGGATAATTTAAAACTTTAACTACAGTACTAACCAGAACAGGAAATTCCATCATTTAACAACATTGGTAATGGTTGTTTGCCCTACAACGAAGGGAGAAGCACGGAACAAAATCCAACACTGTGAATAAATCTCTGACCCCCTGGTGAATCAAGATTCACCTTTGTAGGTACTTTACCAGGTAATTTCAATTTAATTGTAAAGAAAGAGGAGCAAAAAAGGGTAACAGAGTACTGACACAGGCTGCGCAGAGAGGTCGTGGAGTCTCCTTCTCTGGAGATTTTCAAAACTTCAGAACTCTCCTGGATGCGTCCCTTTCCAACCTGCTCCAGGTGAACCTGCTTTGGCAGCGGGGTTGGACTAGATGATCTCCAAAGATCCCTTCCAACCCCTGCCATTCTGTCATGCTGTGCAAGAACGCTCTTCCCTGGTCTCCCACGGAAGTTGTTGCTCATCTGATGAGTGCTTGTGGAGCCTCACTGAGTTCTCCTGCAGGGTGCTGCGAGCCAGCAGTTGAAGGATGACTGTCACCTGCTAGTTACCTGACCAAGGAGGTGTGCTGCTTACAGCAAGGACAGTGAAAGAGTGAGGATATACTGGGAAAAAAATCTCTGTCACAACATGTCATCTTGCAGATGCAGTTGAGATGGGCTGTGTTCGCCAAAGTGAAAAGCTCTGAAGAGACTGCCAGTGGCTATTGTTCATCTCTGTCAGGGTTTCAATGCAATATTTCAGCACATCAGTAAACTTTGGGACGTCGATGAATCTGTCCATTAATTTTTGGTGGTTTCTTTCGGCATGTGAAGAAGCATGGAGTGATTGCAAAGTCTCTGTATGCCTGTATGTCAAGAAAGACCTGTTGAACTTTGCTTTGAACATTGCTTTGCTCCGTATGAGTACTAGCATCCCCATTGCAGAAGAAACTGAAGCCCAGGTCTTCCCAGGATGTGTCCTTACTAAGGCTATGAAACTGTTCTTTAAACTCCTTGGCCTAATGAATATTTCAGTGTTTTATCCAGACTATTTCATTCAGTTTCCTCTACCAGTGGAAAGCGGTGGTGCTAAACAGCCAGGGAAGACTTTGAGAAGGAAGGAGGTTGTGTATGTAATAGTGATGTCATAATATAGCTGGAAGCTACTCCTATTTTCTCAGAATAATTTTTTTTTTCGTCTTTTTGTTGCCTCCTCAGTCTACTGTTTGGGCAGAGCCTGATATGAAGAGTGTGTGGTGAAGGGAAGAGGGAGAAGCAAGGGAGAGCCCTGGCCCTTGCCTTGGCTGCTCCTCCTGAATTGCTGATGGCTCACCTGAGCTCAGCCGGGCTGTGAGGTGCCAGAGGGCCGGCCATGCTCCGAGTGGTTTTATGCTCTGTTTTGCAAGACAGGAGTGATGTGACATGGACTCTGATGTCTAGAAGAGGATGTAACTGTGACTATTTATGGCAGCCTAGAAAGTGGCAGCACAGCCCAGGATCCCTCACGCGCCAGCCTTTGTGCTGGTGCTTCTTGCTGGAAAGCTTAGGTTGTTGCCTGGTCTGTCAGCCGGTGTCTGAGAACCCTGTTCGTAAGCATCTATTTCTTTCTATAAAACACGAAACTGTGGGCTAAGGACCAGGACTCACTAGGCAGCAGGGTGCTTAAAATGTTGAACCTAATTCACCTTTAGGAGTTAAGCCCCTATTTATTTCCTCTATACAGTACTGTTTGCAATCTGGCAAGTGCAATTAACTCATGTCTCAGTCTCTATAGATAAATAATGCTTTTCGTTTGCTTAAATCCCTTTACAAGGGCTTGCCTGTTTGAGAACTCGTCAATAAGGCTGGCAGGGTGACTGCTGTATGTTTCTAATCCTTTAACCATTTGTTTACAAACAACAGTTTGGTGTCTATGCTGTGCAAATTAGTCAATAAGAGGAGAATGTAACAAAAGGCAAATGAAAGAGGATTCAGTTTTAAATGTTTATTTTTCAATTTCTAAGAAAATAAACAGAAATTCCCATTTTCCAGGAAATTACATCCCTTAGTATTTGTTACCAATTCCTTAGCGTTCCTTTTTGACAGACTTGCTCTGGGCAGCGGTCAGAGTCCAATTCAGAAAGATGGGGTGAGACAAAAATATCTCTTCCATACGTGGGGATATCTTGGCTGAAAAAACCTCACAAACTTAATTTAACATCACTAATATGATTTTAGTTCTAAAACACTCAAGTGTACGGATGGTTTTCCTTTGTACGCGCTCATTCATGCACCTCAGTGAGCATGCCCAGTTAAACCTAACCCCATTTTGCAAGGGAAATTGAAGCACAGATCTGAGGTCCTTCTGCTGCACAGCACACATCTGCAAATCTATACGAAGTCAGGACCCCCCCACCTAACACAGATGTTGGACCACACTGTTTGATATCAGTAGTGTATATATGGTTTTTAAATTTCAATTCAATTCAATTAAACATCATCTGTGTACGAGCTCTTCTGTCATATCTTAGAGATAACTATCAGTGTATTATTAAAATTAGGTTAAATACACAGGAACATAAAAATAATCATATCCTGAAGGAAAATAATACTAGAAAACATTGATTTTCACAAATGGCTTGATTTTGGTTGATACCAGTTTTGGGTACCGAGCTTTAATAGATATGAGCATTGACTCTGTGGAAAGATGCCTCAGCATGTTTCAAAAGGTGCGGGTTTTAAAAAAACTCAAACAGAAAATAATAGCCTATAATATTCTGCAGTGGGACTCTCTAAATGCAGTAAGTTGTTGCTACACACTTTTGGGTTATTTTTTTCTAGAATGCTGTAGTGTTTTTATAAGATTGTTTAGACAGATGTTCTTCCTTTTTTGTATAAGAACTATTTGCTCTTCTGAGGCTCAGAGATATTCCTTCTGATGTTGAACTGACATCTGGTCTCTCTGTGGCAGGATGTCTGCAGGTAGAATTGCTGTGGAAATACATCTGTTAGATAATTTAAGTACACAAAGTTTTAGAGTTGTGGCAGACAACAAATTTATAAGCTCACAAATCCTGACTGGTATTAAATGTACATCCTACTGAGTGAGAGGATTTAGGGACTTTTCAGACCAGATTTTTCTCCAAGATGTTTCTGCGGCATCTTGAAAGTACAAGGACAGATTAATCTGATCATTAATATGACACTTAGTTCTTGAGCATCTGAACCATTATACAGTGATTTTTCTATGAGATTCAAGTCACAGACAAATTGGAGAACTCCTGAACCAGAGGGAGCATTATCGGAGACACTGAGACTTACAGTTGCCTGGTTGTGAGACTGCTCGCTCCATGGTTGGTCCGTGAGTCTGTAGGGATGGATGAGCATGGGAGAGGTCACAACAGTGCTTGTCCTCACTGCCCTGTCCCACTAGGATGACGCAGTGGGATAACTGGCTAGACTTTCATCAGTTCAGAAAACACTTTTGTATTTGAATCAGTCGGTATCAACAAGTACTGAGATGGTTATCTTTGGTATCTACTGACCATTGAACTGTTTTCACTTTTTCAGATATTCAAAGTTTTACACTACTGAACTTGCCTCTTTCCAAGATGCAGAGCTCTCATATTTCTGTCCAGGATTTCCAAAAGGAAAACATTTGGGTGCATGCACTATGCCACACATGTGCCATAAATCCAGCTTCTGGATATGTCAGTCTCACTGTGCATACATTTACAGTCAACTTGGTCATGTTCGGTTCTTAGCTGCTTCAGCCAGGATACCAGACATCCAGAAAAGTAGCCAAAGTCCACCTCTTACATCTAGACATGTCCAGAGTAACTCAGACACACAGCAACCAGGCAAAGAATTAGTGGCTCGTTCTGTGAAAGAAGCAATGTTGTTTCCTGATGCTTTTTGAGCCTCTCTACAAGGGCTGCCTGCAGTCAGAGATGAGAAATGATGCCATGTTTTACTGTACAGGCTGATGCTGTTATCCTTCCATGGCAAACAGGGCTACCGTATCCCACATTCCAGCAAAAGAAGGAATCCCCTTAACTGGTGTGGAAGGGCTGGCTCCTCTGTGCTCTCAGCCCTCTGGGTCCTGCACTCCAGTTCCAGCCAGGTCAGGTGTGAAGCTGCCTCAGTCCCCATCAGATGGTTATTTGCGTAAAGCATGAGGTCTGTTGCAATCATTCATCCTTCCCTTTGGCAGCTATGGGTTTCTGTTCAAGTTGTGTCATTTTAGGAGCAAGTGAAAGAGATGGGAATGAGACTGAGCTGCCAGTAGAAAAGGAGAAAGGAAATACAGCTTTGAATTATCCAACGTGTAATGGCAAAGCTGTCAGAAAAATAAGGTGCGCATCTGCCGTAACCTAAGAATCTGCCTAGGTCTGGTGCAAGAACAGGATGTTTGATAAACAGCTCTCTGTTTACAGTTGTGCCGTCCCAGCCAAATTAAACCTTTTAGCTATGTGTGCTGCTGGGACTACCTTCAATGGGATAGTTTCCTGGAGAATTCCTGTGCTTACTGGGTTTACTGGTGTTTGTAATTCTAAATTTGAATTTATAGCTGGGTAGCTGGCTGTCTTCCTATTTCAAAACACTGAATGCTAATTAAATATGAAACTACTCGCTAATGAGTTCTGTATTCACTGGACGGTTTTCACTGTGTTACCTCATTATTTCAAGTCGTATAATTGTCCTCTAATAGGAATTCTCATATTGAGTCTTATTTCCTTCATGTGAATTTCCATAGGTGCGCCATTTGAAGGCACTACTTCAGCTATCAGACATTTCAAATGAAATAGTGCTATTTAAAGCCAGTGCTTCTCAAGGACAGCAAATGCTTTTTTTGAATCATCCCTAGTCAATCAGCTAAAAGCATCAAATTTGTCCTAATCTAATAGTGGCTCCAAAGAGTTAAATACATTCCTCTGGAGCAATGCCACTGAGACAAATTAGATATTCCAAGCAGAACCAGGTTCATTGTGTAGTTTGCACATGTGAGACAGCATTATTCATGAAGTTTTTATCAAGAAAAGATACTGAACTGGTCAGAAAATAGTATGTATTGGGCTAAATTGTGCAATTCTCATTCTTGCTTGTGAACATTTGCACAAATAGACCCATTGACTTCCCAATGAAAGTGTTTCATTATGATCATTCCTGTTACAGTGATCATTATGTGATTTGAAATAATAAAGCACCACAGCCTCATTGACTTCAGCGACACTACTTGGTCCACCAACATGAGTAAGGGCTGTGCAATGTAGTTAAGAGGATCTTAATAACAAAACCTCTGTTACCAACTTAAATATAACCCCTACCACAACCCTGCCATGGAATAATCATGAAACTGCATGGGCACAAGCTCTCCCATCCCCGCACACACACACACACATCCCCCTCCAGTTTTTCTTTCGGAACAAAACCAGCTGTAACTAGAGGCTGAGTTTTACAAACTGAAAGGAGCTTGTAGCGAAAAGAACAAAAGTGCTAGTGTGCAGAAGCCACCCTGCAAAGAATGTTGGCAGGAGAGGAAGCCAGATCCTTCCACTGCTGTAACCTTAAACTATCATTTGTTGATGTTGATGTATTTCTAATAAGTGAGGAAATGAGAACACAAGAAAAAGGGAGATGGAGAACTTGAGACCTTTTGGAGACTAGGCTTTTCACATTTGTGTGTAGCCTGGCAAGGCAGAAGGAACTCTTTATTGAGTGATACTAGCATACACTGCACAATTTACCCTTAGGCTTAAGTGAATGGGAAGCACCATGATCTGCAGGCTTTTCATTTTACAGAAGTGAAACCAGTAAAGAAAAAATGCTTTGTTGCTCAAGTCCAAAGTGCAGACAGATACGGGACTGTGGCTCCGGTTTCAGAGCGAGCTGATGCTTCTTCATTGAGTGAGCTGTTTAGCTATCCGATAAAGTGGTGTGATCTGGAGCACAGCAGTGCATTACTTCAGTGTGAAAACACTATGAAGCTTGGTCTTTCCATGCACACTAGGAAGGAGTCTCAGTTAAAAGAAAACACCATTTTACTAGCAGTACTGCTGCCTAGGGAGCTGCGGAGCCTCATGTATGGATTAGTTTATGGTCCTGGGCTGAAGGGTTATCTTCATTTGCGAAAGAAAAAAATTTCCTAGGCCTCTTCTGCTGCGTGAAGAAAACAAACGAGTGTCCATAAGCAGTCACTTTCTACTCAAGGATCTCTAAGCACCTCAGAAACACGCAGTGCCCTTACGCCCATTTGACAAACAAATTGTGACTCACAAGTTGTGGCAAAGCCATGACCAGCACTCACATTTGCTGGCTCATTCTCTCTTACACCAGAGCATACTGGCAAAAGGAGTTTTCTGTGTCAATTTTACAGCAGCCTCATGACTTTGCATGGCTGAGGTGGAAATCACAGCTGCAGTGAAGTCAACAGCAATTTTGTCCCTCACTGCAGTGTCCCAGTTAAGTAGAAGATATTGTATTGAAAATATTTCACAGCCATCAAACCTTTATGAATTATCAGCAGCTGTCAGATTTATACTGAAAGATAAAGACCAATAAAAGGCATGGTATCTTTTTAAGTTATAATGCTATAAGGATGAAAAATTCAGTCCATTCCAAGGGTTAAACCCAAGCTTCTTCTCCAAAGTTTCTATGGCAACTAGATGCAATCTATAGTGATATTGTAGTTAATGAAATGTTTCTTCCAGACCAACAGGGCAACACGTAGCATTCAGTAATGAGGGATGTCTTTGGGGAAAGAACAGTGGCATCAAAGCTGCCTTCTAGCAAACTATATTGCCTAAAAGCCCGGGGTAAAGCATGTCCTGAAGTCCAAATTCCCTTCTGTTTATTCATGGTGCTTCCTTCATATCTGCTCTGATGATGAGAAACACCGGTAATAAGAACATTACTTGAGAAGGAAGAGAGTAAAGAAAGAAAATATATTTGATCACTACTTCCTCAATTGAATCATAAAAAGAAAAAAAAAAGCTTGTAAAGAAGATTTCTTTTGTGTGTGTTTGAAAGAGGTTTACTTTTTCTTATAAATGGAATAGCTGAATGTTGACATTTGATGTCAGTGGACCATATCATATCTATATGTGCATGTGAGCGAATTGTGTAGATAGAGATTAAGTCTCCATTTCCTCACTTGACTTCTTATAAACTGAAATTTATGTTAGCCTCAATGCAAAACCCAAACCACACATTTTTGAGCCTAGATTCATCCCGTCAGGTAGATGATGTGAAACCTGGGCATGTGTATTGGAGAGATGGAGGCAGCGACTCGGACACAACACTCTGCACCTGAGCGGTGACACAAACTCCCCTGGTGCCCTCTGGTCCCTCATGGCAGGGGTTGACCGTGCCGCCAAGACCTTCCGCTGCTGGGAAGCCATTCCTTCCCTGTGCACGGGGGCAGAGCTCTTCCCCTGATGAAGAGGGAAGAGAGAGGGGTCGGGTCAGGGCTTAGGAGCCGTTTGGTGGCCTTCTGCTCTGCGTGAGAAGGCCTCTTCCCTCCCCTGCGCTGGGGCAGGGCTTTGCAGGCTGCTTAGTCACTTGCTCAAAGCTGTAGCTTTGTCCTCGCAGGCCCTCCAAACTTGCAAGAAATCTCACAAATAGGTAAGTAAATATGACCACAGATACCTGGCTTTGGGTGCCCAGGTTTCAGACGTTGGTTGTTGGATTTCTATACGTACTTTTCCTACACACAGGCCTCAAAGAACCGTATTAATAAACAATCTATCTGGACCTAAGGGACGCTTCCCAAACTGCCTCCCTTCCGTGCCACGTGCGTGCAAGTGCCAGAGCATGACAGAAGGTAACAACATGCTGCCTTCCTAGCCAAAAGAAAATCTAAAAAACACATCCCAAAGACAGAGATTTAGTTTAATAGGATGCAAACTAGTCGTTCAATATGAATGTGCTATGTTTATGTTGTACATGATATACCTACTCTGCTGTGGTAATACTGCTGTTGTAGCTATGGTGGCCTACAGACTTAAAGAAAGCAAACCGGGCCTCCAACACAGAAACCCTTCTTCAGGCCTCGAAAAATAGGTTAGGTGCTAAAACGCTGGTCTGCTTCTTCCAGTGCTGTAAGAATTCCAGTGAGAATAAGCATACTTTTTCTTTCCACTCACCTGGCCTTGCTTCAGACACGTGTGCAGAAACAGGGAATGAAACAGGTTACGTGCAACACGATTTCTGACCCTGGAGAGAGAAACGGGTGGCTTCTGTCAGCGGGAGAGTTTCAGAAAAATACTGAATAAGGTCTTCAGAATTCAGCCTCAGGGCTGTAAATCCAGGAGCAGGCTCGTGCCCAGCACTCACGTGCTGGCCGAGGGGCCGCGGGACGTGGTGTCACGGTTTCTTAGCCACAAGGTAGGTGCTTCATTAGGTTTTTTTTCGCCTCCCCCCCCCCCCAAGCCCTGCTGAACAGTGAGAAGGCTACATTCTTTTAGCTGGATCTGTCAAGGGTCTCATCTCCAGCTTTGCAGGCGTGACTCCATGCGACATTAGATGCTTTTGTTTAGACATCTGCATTTGAAGATTTTTTAGCAAATCTAGTTTTAAATGTATAAACTGTAAAAAAAAACCAAGCCTTCATGGCTGTACCCCTGCCTCAATACTATTAAAATACAGTGGAAAAGACTAAACTCTTCACTAGTGGCATGCTGGATAAAAAGCAGTGTTCCCTTAGGCAAAATTACCAAGAATTTTTTTTACTTTCTGGTTCTTGAAGTGTCGTTTACAGCCACAGGAAATAAAGAGCAAGGTACCTTAAAACGGCCTTGTAAACTTTATACAGCCACTTAAAATGAAGCACAGTAGTAACTTATTTCCAAAAGGTGGAGCTTTGTAAAAATTTTTGTCGCTCAGTGAAGATTTCCCTTTCCTTAGCCAGGTTACGTTAAAATGCATAATGCCTGTTCTCTGAAATGCCTCGCGCCCTCTGTCTCTGCTCCTCTTGCTCTGGGGCACTCTTTTCTCCCCTCATACCAAATACATTCATGGTTAAAGCATTGATAGCTAAAGCAGTGTTAGGTCCAGAAACTTTATCTTCATGGCCAGGGATGATACTTGCCATTGTTTTAGCAGCTGCATAAAAAAATGTCCTACAGTATTAAACAGAAGCACTCTGTTTTCAGCTTTCTTCTTATTTTGGAAACTGTGTGGATCACTAAAATACAAACAAAACTGTGCAGGCAGTAATTTATATGCCTGAGAGGAGGATTTGTTGTTAAAAAATGCATTATGTTAGCAATAACAGTATTCACTTGAGTTAGATGATATGCAGTGGGAAGAGTTGAACACTTCTAAAACCACATTTTTACAGCCTTAGGTGGTGTCAAATACAACATCTCACTGCAGATCCTTTGTTATTATCTATCTGAGGTTCAGAATAGTATTTCAGTTTGAGATTTCACCTCTGCAAAAAACAAAACAATCAACACAGTCCATCAGGATCACAATACAATCTTGTGTCATCAAAATTCAATGTACAGTTCACAGCAAATCAGAGCCAATCAGAGCATTTTAGTAGGACAGATAGTAATTTTGGTGTAAGGGTATTGCACGTGTCAGCATGGCAGCTGCTGTGCTATGAAAAGATCACTGTGCATAGAGCTGAGGCACAAATAAAGCTGGCCTGGAACGACATTCAGTTTGCTATGGCCAAGGAAATGAGGTTCTTCTGCAAAAGTAAGTCAACTTTGAGTTGCATATGCATTTTGCATTTGTATTGATTTCATGCAAGCATCATTAGACTGATAGCCCATAAATACACTTGCTTTTGAGAGCAGTCTCAGAATAATTAATGTGTATGATCACTATCAGTCATCTGATGAACTGTGTATTGCAACAACAGAGAAAATTTTCTTTGAGATGGATTGTGACTTTTCCTTGCAAAGTGTTAGGAAACTGAAGATACTGAATATGCACATCCAGAATAGCTCAGGCTATAGACTGTGGCTGCTGAGACCCTGTTGTCTCCTCTGGCCCTCTGTTGGCCCTGGTGCTTATGTGGCTGCACAAGTTGTTTCAGAGAAGTGATGAAAACTGGTCCTACGAGAAGAGTCATTCTTGGCTAGATCAGCTTTCTGGACAAGCAAGGCTAGGAACACACAGCCAGGATCAAGGGGGAAAGGCTTAGGTTGACTTAAGTTGCCCTGGAGGCACTCTCTGAGGCTACTTTTGCATCCCAATGGCAACATTCCTGAGAGGGGGCTTGGAGGACCAAATATTTTGGGTGTATATTCAGTGAAATTTGTTGCTTTCAAGAGAAAGGGACCTGGAAAACCATGGTATAAGGAGGCTTCTTCATCTTTGCCCACTAGGTAGATCTAGGTAAAGCAGATCTGCATGCTTAGCTTTCACTTGGCCTTGGGTCACGGTAATTTGGCTGGTATAAAGCTACAAACGATTCCCATGGAGAGTGGAATTAATTCCGTCTTGGATTTCTACATTGTACAGATAGAAGGTAGAAAACAGAAAATTCCTTCCTGCATATTTGCCCTTTTCTGTTCTTCATGAGTCATTTTTGTAACATACCTGAAGAAAGGGTGGTCTTGCACTACAAAAACCAGTACAAAACAATACATGCACAATCCTGCTCCTTCTATACCATAGCAAAAGCACTGCATACTGACTGCAGTTTGTGAAGTCCCATATTGCCGTTAGAAGTGACCTGTCCTTGCTCTTTCATTATTGACGCGTTTCCTCACTGCGCTGAAAGATTCTCACAGAGTTTTTCAGCACGTGACTCCCATCATAGTGAATCAAGCACTGTAATGTTGCTAAAGCTCATCATTTATCAAACAGGCACAGGACAGAATTCAGATCTGGTGTAAATGGATCTATAAAGACTACCTTACATGTGGTTTTTCTGGGTCACTCTGATTGTTTTCTGGCAGTATAATGCTTCATATGAGCTGGGCCAATTGTGGCTGGCACTGCATCTCTAGGAACATGAGATATTAGTTTGTGCTGTTTTACCACCGTACCTACAAACCAAGTGTACAGCAGCTTTGATGAATATGATTGTATAAATCCTGAGATGCCTATAAAAGCACTGCAAGCACTACAATGAGGAAGGATTTTTCCCAAAATACTGGCGGTGAAGTATCTACAGGGAATTAGGTTTGTGTCCTGAGCTCGTTCCCTAAGCCAGAAGAGCTTGTGTGAGTTTTACACAGAGAACGTTTGTCTTTCAGGAAGGACACTGCAGTCTTGGAGGCAGTAGGGCACTTGGAGGTGTAGGGCAATGAAAACCAAATATAACGATGCTTCTCAGAAACAGGGCAGATTATAGTGATAAAAGACCAGTTGAGTAAGGAGGCAAAGATGATTAAAAAAAAATACATTGTACTCAGGGAGCAGGTCCCCTCTTCCTCTTTACACACTGCTCAGTCGTCTTAGGTATGAAGGTCAAGGCTCTTCAGTATTCTCCTGTCTGGACTCAGTGCCATAGCTAACAGCTTGTTGTTTTACATGATGAATTCTTTGCTTTGTCTATCAAAAAGACCATGCACAGATTTGTAGAGCTTCTGACTCCACAGGAAGCTCTAAAGCCTTTTTTTTTTTTACTTTTCATGTGTCATGCCCATTACATAAAAAAAGTAATAAAAGGAACTTAGATAATGCTGCTTTTCATAATTTAAGGAATCAATTACATTATTATTACTATGAAACTATAGGTGTGCTTTCTATTGCTAAATACTTCTTCTAGAGAGATGATAATGTAATGATTGTCCTAAAACCTGAGGACAAAGAAGCAGCCTCATCTTGTCTTCCAGGATTGTTATTTTATATTAACTCCTTTCTTGTTGGACTGGAGTTGTCTTTTTTGTCTAATCTCATTCCAGAGCAGGCCCAAATGGGCAAGTCATGAAGTCATTAACTGCGTATATACTGGGTATCCCACTCATCAGATAAAATACCTCTGGCAGGTACATGTGCTCTGACAGGCCTGATTCTCAGAAAACAAGGCTGGTGGCGCACCAAGTCGTGAGCTGGCATGTACTATCATGCACCAAAATAAAAAAACCCATGAGACCTAGGGCCTTTTGTACAGCACTGAACAAACATGGAGCTGGCTGAAAAGGTGGGGAGCAAAGTGACGTGACAGGAGCAATGCTGTTGTTACCGCTATCTCCAACACACGCTTGTAGTTTGTCTCATTCCTCGCACCAGGTGAAGTGCCTGGAGCGGTACAAAGGGGTTTTTGGGCTGTGGTGGGGTGTGAATTCCCTGCATGGGCAGCGGGATGAGGGCTCCCCACACCTGCCCTCCCTGCCATCAGCAGGGTTGTTGGGTACCAAGCAGCAGAGACCCTCCTGGGCAGCTGGCGGTAGAAACCTGGCTGTAAATGAGGCACCCTTCCCTGATTATGCCAAAAGCCATCACTGCCTCAGGGCAGCAAGTGTGCAGTGCCGGGGGTAGCGCAGCAGTGCACTGCCTGCTAGCAGGGGGGACCGCTGCCACCAGTAACCATGGCATCCCTCCCTCTCCAGGACTGGAACCAATTACTGTGGCCACCCTGTCATTTTATTGCATGACACTATACTACTTGGTGTGCACAGGTTTAAACTTTTTTTCTTGAATATTCTTCTACCCACCGGTAATGTCACTAGGTGACCTAATTCCTTCATTCACACACACTTATTTTTAGTGAATGTCAGATAAAATAAGAGCATCATTGTGCAGGAAAGAACAAATCAACTGTATGAACTTCTTTTCTAGAGGTGAAGAGTCTGTGGGGAAATCAATGTCAGTTTTTAATTACAACATCACAGTAATATTTGACTCCCGCTGAAATTTTTGTGTTTCAAATGCAGGGGAAGAGCTATAGTCTACTCTTAAATGCATTAGATAAATAAATACAAATGTATACAAAGCTACATTTGAAATGTGTAATTTAAGTGTAAAAAAGCTTAAAATGCAGCTCTATTCACTGATAGAGGAGAAAGAAGAGATATTAATTAGTATAATTTGGCAGTTAATTGTCATAAATGTTATTTAAAGATTCTAATCATAATCATGCATATCCAAGTAAATACCTGAAGACTATTTAGCATTCATAAACTTCTTTATGCTAATATATGCTAATATAATACATACATATTATGTGTGCATATAAATATACATATATAACTCCACACATACGTGGACATACGTGCTATGTCCATTCACAGAGAGTCATCTGTTGTAGGTTTGCATCTATTGCAGATTATTCTATAACTAAAGGTCTGCTTTTCTTTCCCCTTCATATGTACCAGGTGTGGTAGACAACGGCCTCACTGAAAATGAAAGCTAAAACTTCCAGCCTTACGTCCAAACTTGTCATTTAAAAATAAAATCCCATTCAGTCATTTTACACGTAAAACAAAAGTTATATATGTGTATGTGTATGTAACACATACATATTTGTGATTACAATATTCATAATGGTAGTACGGTAAGGCTGGACATCTTTTTGAATGGTGGAGAAAAGATGCCAGCAATGTGAAAAGTGAAAGCTGGCCTCAAATGTTCCCTGTATGCAAACTTTTTGCTGGAAGAATTTAATCAGTGTAAACATTTTTCATTTTGAACAGAACAGAAAGAAAAAGGGTCACTAATAATAGGTAATGGAGTAGAAAGATAAATTACTTGAAATCAAATAATGTATCAGATTAGCTAGTGATTAAAATAGATTTTTTTTTCTATCAGGAATCTAACCATTAGTTCCAGGCAACAGTATTCACTGTGTCAGCTCCAGGTTTCTTATAAGTTCATGTCTGCAGCAATCACCATCTAATCAGTGACACACTCAAAAGATTTTCTAGATGTTAAAGGCTACGCTTTGATTTATGAAGAGAACATCCTCTGCACTCCAGGCTAACGGCATGGCCGGGACCCAGGCTCTGCAAACCTGCTTGCTCCTGTTCACATCCAGGCCTGAACTCCATGGCGTTGGTCTGTCGGTCCAGGCAGAGCTTTCACTGTCCAAATGACAACCCTTGATTCCCTTCATTGAGTTTGCTACAAATTTTCCACTGAGACTAGATGCGGGAGTCATCAGGGAGAGCAGATTAGCTGCATTGGGGGTGAAACAGATGCATTTTAAATGGTGACATCAAATTACAGATACCTTTTATTTTTTGGGGGGAATGATATTTTGTGTATTGGATTAGCAGTTGCAAAATATTCTAGTTTATCTAACATGCCCCTAATTTTGGGGGGGGCATTATGAAGACTTTCCTGTGCAACACGGTATGGCTCGTGTGGGAAACAAAGTCATGTCTGAAAGAGAGCCATGGGTAAAAATGGTCTTAAGAGTACTCATTTCTTAATGCCTGCTTGGACTCAATTAACTATAGCAACTTCTGCTTCGTGTCACTTGCCATCTGCTAGTCCTCAATTAGACTATCCCCTGGGAACTGAGCTCCACGGCTCTGCCCTGGCTGGGCCGTGCTTAATCCCATGGTTGGTCCTTGAGATTCCCGTGAAAGTGCTCGATGCCGCAAGGGTTGCCCAGCCCAGCTCTTAGTGGCTCTCCAGAGGGACCAAGTGGATGGAATGTGTTCAAAGCGCTTGGCAGGAGCCATTCCCTCAGTGAAGGCAGCACCTGTCCCAGGGACCTGTGGAGCAGACAGGGTGGGTGTCTATGCGCTGGTACATCCGATGGGAACTGGGGCAGAACTGCATACTCCATTACCCTTCACTGACTTGCCACTCCTAAGGGCTTTGTAGAGCAGGTCCTTTGCTACTTTAATGCCAGAGTCTTATCAGCCTAAATCACGGACGTTATCTTAATAGCTTCATCTGCTGCTCAACTGAGTGGAATTTGGACACAGAGAAGAACTGAATCGCCTCGCTTTAGGAGAGAACATCATCTTAAAGCACTGCTAGGAATGTTGTAGAGAAATATTCCTTTGGAAAACATCTCAGTGCCTGTCCAGTCTCAAGAAGTGCCTTTGCAGGTAGAGAGATACTTCTGGAAATTTTGTTATCTGAGGAGTGCTGTCCTTCTGGAATTTAGTTGCCTCGGTTCTTCAAATGTTGCCTTTCAAAACCAAACTAGCACTGCAGCAGCCTACTAGAGATTCCTCATGCTGGAATCATTTCTTAAGCAATAATTTGAAGCTAAAACAACCAAGCAAAGTTTAAAGTTATATGCCTGAATTCTAGGAAGAGGCCTAAAGATTTTCTGCTCTTTGGAACTGCAGTATAGTTTGTTATTGCCTGTAGCCCCTATGATTAGGATAACATGAACGTGCTCATAGGAAGTATCCGAGGAAGCGACCATTTATGCTGTTGCTGCCCAAAAGTCTAGAGCATATGGTTATTTATTTATCCACTGCAACAATTGCTCTGTAAACACGCAGTACATTCTTGGAGAGAAACAAACCAGTATCTCTCAGCAGGGAAGAGGGAGCCCACTTGTGCGTCCCACCCAGCGAAGGAGGCCAGCCATTGTTCAGGGCTGCGCTCTCTGTTATCACACGGGGCATCTCAGCCAGTGCTAAACACAGCTCAGAAAACCACATTCCTGTGTCAAATGTCATCGTCCTCCGAGTCCAGATGAGAAACTTGAACTGAAGCAGGTGAACCCATCAACAAGGAAGTGTCCTAATTTCATGCCGACGTTTGATATTAAGTAAGAAGTCTGAGAAATTACGCAGAGAAAATGATACTGAAGTAAAATTGTTATTAAAAGGAAACAAATTCCATCGACAGCACTGATTTCACTAAATAGAAAGGTCATCTTTCTGTCTCTCCCTCCCTCCCAACTGCAGCATGACTCAGAAGAATAAACAATTGAATAGGTTTTGTTAGATGCCTGCATGCAGATTTGCCTGGGTTTTTTATTACTTGAAATTTCATTCAGTTCCCTGTTTGTACCACAAACAACTAAATAAATTCTTAAAAAATGCAACTGTAAAAGCAATAATTTTTTGCATATGTTTCACAATCAAGTGTCCTGATTTCTGAAATATTTTTATTACATGTCCCTGCTTTGATGGAACTGTAGAAATTGAAGACAAAAAAGGGAAGGGAGAAGTGAGAGGAAAAACCATCATAGATTTGTTCATGGATGTAGAGGTTGAAAGGTTCATACACAGCAGGTGTGCATGTGCTTTAGAGATAACCATACCAGTAGTAATGGTTGTCATAGTCTGAAGTGAAGAGGAATAAAAGGAGAGCTGGACACCACTGAGACTTCACTTAAACCATCAGATTTGGGCTGCCTCTCTCTGCAGGGCAGACTTCTTTCCAAATGTTTTGTGCCCTCTGGGGAAGGCAGAAAAATCTATTCCCTGTGACCTTTCTGAAAAAAAACGTGTAAGTAAAGTTTGCAGTATGATATTTGTATGCAGGGATTAGCTCTTGGTTTTTTTGCTTGGTACCTTAGGGTATATTTTTAAAGCACTACACAGAATTTCGGTCTCACTCGTCAACTTCTATTGACTTTAAACCTCATGAGTCACTTTGACAATATATCCCAGAGGCTTTCTATCTTACATCGGCTTTTATTTCGGTTTCCCTGCTTTTGGGGAGTTATTTCTGAATTTGGGGTTAACTCACAGGGGAAGCTGGCTTTCAGGAGAATTTTCTTTGCATGTGGAGGATGCTTAGAGATGTTCTGCTTTTAGCTTTTCACACAATTATTTTCTCTTCTGTTTTCATTGTGGAAAAAAGCCATTTTTGTTAGTATTGGCAACTTCTTTTGCTTATTTGGTTTACACATGCCAGCAATGGCTGCATTACCTCAAAGTCACCATGCATGGTCCCCTTGTGAATCCTATTGTAACTTATATGAAACTCTAAAAGTATGTACTCAGTAAGACCTGTAGTACTTTAATGGCTAAGCACTATAAATAAGAACTAGCAAAGCATTTATAAATTATTTCCTTTGCAGAATGGCTATTTTCTTCTCTCTTAAGAAAAAATTCCCAGCCGATTTTCCATATCAAATCTTTCAGTGAATCACATGTGATAAAGCTTTATGAAAGTGACACGCTGCTCCATAGCAGCTGGATGCACATCTAATCCTCTGCCTGGTAATCTGTTAAGGTGCCCAGAATGGTGGATTGGACGTTATTTGTGGCTCTCACATAGAATTTATGTCAAATAGAGAAATTCACAAGGGTGAGAGAGACATCCTGTCCCTAGAAGGGATTTATCCCGATTAACTTTGTTACTCTAGCAAAATACTACATAAATAAATAGTGTTAAGAAAATGAGCTCAGTGAGAGAACTGCGTTCTGGTAAATATGGATGGCAGCTAGAGTTACCCTTAGTTCCTCTCATTGCCTGGTAGCACCAGGTGGGCTAAAAGGCATGGCAAAGAGCCAGCTTCCTCGGTGCTGGAGAAATCTCGGTCAGCGTTAGCCACCTTTGCCAGGGTGTGCCATCACCTACATCTGGGTATAGCATCAAACAAGTGTTGACAAAAGAGTATTTCCCCTGAAGCGCTTGGCAGAAAATAAACAGCTGGAGCAACTGTCAGTAAACTCTTATTTCCTCAATAGCATTCCGATAACAATGGGAAGAGGAAGGAAAAACCAAACGAACAGTACTTCTGTTATAATTGACACAATAGGCTAGTTTCTCCTCTCGTGACTTTATGTAGTCACATACAAGGATGCAAACGGTGATAAATGCTACCATTACGGAAGGCAACTGTTCTCCATGTGGGTATTCAGGTAGCAAGATGGTGAAAAGTCAGGCTGAGCATTGTTTTAAAAAACTTTTTCTACTTTGCCATGAAACACCAGCTGAGTTTCCTTTTTTCCAGTGCCTGTTTCATCTAACTGACAAAAATGTTGCTCCAGGATTGGTAAGCATTTGAAAACATGAAACAATATCAATGAAATTCTTATTATGATTCAGCAGAGAAATTACACTCTCAGCCTTTCCTTGGTGCTTGTAAAGGTCTGGGCCATAAGTACGGCATACATGATATTGCTGCACATCATCATCAACAGTATTATTTTCATTAAGGAAACATTTTCTCTAGCTTCACTAACCATTTCTCATTTGACTTTGAATCAAATACTTTACTGAACTCTAATTAGGGTAGGTGTACTACAGTACCTTTGGCTAGAGAGTTGGTTATCTTGGTAAAGGAAAATAAGATTTTGTTAATATTTAACTATATTAGGTAAGCTCATGTTACATTCCATCCTATTTCCATTGTGCTTTCAAATCGGATTGTTTTCCCCTTCAAAACCCTTTCTAAAGCTTTGCATTTTGTTGAGATCAGTCTAATGGGCCTGGAGGGCCCCTGACCACTCTTCTTTCCCCTTCCCTGCTACTTCACACGCAGCTACTGCATATGTGTGTTTCCGGTTACTTGGTACCATTCCATTTGATAAATTTATTCCTAATGTTTAGTATCAGACCTGGAATTTTCTGTGCCCCTCCTTTTGAAATTCAGTCAAGGAGACAACCTAGGCCTTCACATGTGGAGATTTGTTTCCTAGCGGAGACAAGTTCCATAGCCTTTTTCCAATCTGTCCCTGCTTAATTTTAGGAACATACCTATATGTTCCTAATAAGTTCCTATACCTCCTAATAACATATGTTCCTTATATGTTCTTTAGTAACTACCTCTTCCTTTTTGTATAATGAGCCTAATTTTATCTTTACCTGCTTTTCAGTTTTATGACTGAAGGGCATTGTTTTCATTTCCTTTGACTATTGAATATATTCACTTTGTTCTTACACATCCTGACCAGTAAGATGTTTGTTTCTTAGCTGACTGGTGGGGTTTTTTTTGCCATTCCCTTGTTTTCAGTAAGGTTTTTGAGACCTTTCCTACAATATTCTGCCTTAGTGTATCAGTTCCAGATAGGATTGGCACCTTCAACTTAATGACATTCCCGCCTTCCTGAAGAAAGAGGTTTTTGTGCTTTTTTGCCTGGCTGACATCATTAGTCCCCTCACTTCCTTAAAGTTTGTCCTTTCAAGTCAGGAACTTTCACAATTATGAGTACTTCAACTCTTGCAGTAATAATAGTGTAGTGTAAACATCCATGGCAGCTTTGAGTTAGGTTATTCACGCGCTGCTCTAATTGTATCAGGTTTGCTCAGGCTAACTTACTCTGTTTCTTAGGAGGGTTTTACTTCACCTCCTACTAGTGCCCAAGTTTATTACAGACTGCTGAGTTACAGCCTCTGCTTTTTGTTTGCTCTTCCTTTCCATTTAAATGGCATCAGCTTCAGCTCATTCAATTCAAGGTTATTTCCTGTGACCAAGTCCTTTCATAAATGTCCTCACTAGTAAGAAAACCAAGCTTAAAATAGAGTTCTGTCCAGTTGTTTTAACAACTGTTTGATGAAAATATCTGTTGGTTATTGTACCGGGAATAGCTGGCCTCTGAATTATTAGTGGCATTTCTCTCAATCCTTTTGCTTGGAAAGCTCATGTCACTTACAATTTGTCTCCTTCCAAAGCCTCAAGTTTCTCTTTATGTATGTGGAATCTCCTCTAAATAGTTCTTGGTTAGAGGGAGACTGGCTTTGACTGGACCTCATTTTGTCACTTGTTCCTAGGCAATAGTCTCTGTTTTGGCTGCTGCTTTTTCTACCATCTGAATAGTTGGCTGAGTTTGCTCTTAAATATCTTCGTTTCTTCTGTAATGGGAAAGTTACATCATTTATTCCTGATCCAAAATAAAACAATGGATGGCTATTTCTTTGGTGGATTTTCCCCTCTGGTTTGGTACCCTACCATTATCTCTTTGTACAGTATCAACCCTGCCCCTAATGAGCTAATTTCCTTTTGTATTCCTTCTAACTGGTAAGAAGTCTTCGTGACCCTTCTCTATATATCTGGCGGAGATGCCAGCTGTTGCAGTGCCTGCTGATAGTTGAGGAGCAACTGTTACCGACTTGTAGATGAGAGGCACTTCAGTGATGTGCTCTTAGGTTTCGCCAACTTGAAGAGTAACAAAGAAAGTCAGGGAGAATTCTCTCAAGGTCACAGAAAAAAACCCACCTTTGTTCCTATCACTGTTTGCCCACTGACATCCCTTCAATGAAAATCAGATGAAAAATGGGTTTCTTACGGAAGTCATGCTTTAGTCATGGAATTTGGTTTGCTATTTATTTATTTATTTAGTATTCTCAAAATTTTTGCTGAAAGGCAGGAAAATTGGTGCCTGGAAGCAAAATTGGAAAAAATTCAAAGCACAAATTTAGAAGTTTTCCTTGCATATTCATGTAGAATAAATATTCCACATTTTGCCACTGTGTTCAGGATATTTTCTGCCTGAATTCACAGACAGTCTGTGGGTAAGTTTTAGAAAAGGTAGTGATCACCAGCCACTCTGTTTAAATAGATGTCATAATATTAAAAGCAAACTGAGAATATTAACTGTACAACACAAGGATTTATGTTCATATTAATTTTATTTAAATATCTGCGAGAATGATAGTAATTTTTATCACTTTCTGAAACAAGTCAGTAATAAAGTGTAGGGAAAATAAATCCACCGGTTAGAGGCTTTCTTAGTAGGATCCATTAAGGGAAAGGGAAGTGGCTTTGTGTATCTTTTGCACTCATGATGTACTTTGACTTGAATGTGAGGCCTCAGTTGCTCCACTTAAATTACAGTTCAACCTTCACCCTAATGCATTTTCATTTCAAAATGAAGTTTTGATTACAGATATTGATAGAAAAATTCCTTCATTCAGAGTCCATGCGAGTCCAGAAGATGATCAGAGAGCTGGAGCACCTCACCTATGAAGACAGTCTGGAGAAAAAAAGTCTCCAGGGAGACCTTACAGCAGCTTTCCAGTATCTGAAGAGGCCTACGGGAAAGATGGGGAGGGACTTTTTATTGGGGTGTGTAGTGGTAGGATGAGGGTTAATGGTTTTAAACTGGAAGAGGGTAGATTTAGATTAGATATTAGGAAGAAATTCTTCACTATGGGGGTGGTGAGGCACTAGAACAGGTTGCCCAGGGAAGCTGTGGATGCCCCATCCCTGCAAGTGTTCAAGGCCAGGCTGGATGGGGCTTTGAGCAGCCTGGTCTAGTGGGAGGTGTCCCTGCCCATGGCAGGAGTGTTGGACCTAGACGATCTTTAAAGTCCCTTCCAACCCAAACCATTCTATGATTCTATGAAAATCTAAATCTTCATAAAACTTAATTTTTGAGCAGTGTTCTTCAAAGTTAATACAGGCTATCTGAATGCAGGTTGGGCTTTATTTATGTGTCCATGTTTTTGATTCCTTTTTTATCTCATTTGTATGTAGGAAAAGGCAAAATGGAGAGGGAGGAAGAAGGAGAGACAGAAACTTGAGAAACCTCTGCTTTGACTGATGATAAAAAGTTTTTTGCAGGAGTCACTGGTGTTCAAGGAGGCTGTAGAGAAGTCTAACCACCATCATCTATAAAATATTTCAATGGTTTATAGTCTCAAAGAGAGAGCCCCTTTCAAATTTGTTGCCTCTTTCTATTACAAAATCTGCAGCTGGCTCTTCAGCGTGCTTTGCCTAATACATTACATTAATCAGTTCCCTTATTTTTTTGCTAGGCAGCAACCACTCCTTCAAAAACCCCACCTAATTGAGTGCACTATTTTGGGGTGTTTTGTCTTGCAGCTGGGAAGCCAGACTTTTTGCCAGTAATTTGTAGTCTCTGCTTATGAATGAAACAACTTTGTAGCTTCCTCAAGCTGGGTTTTTGGAAGCTATTTGTCAAAGCATTTTTCATAGTTCAAGGCAGAAGCCTCCACTGTGGAAGTAATGAAAAACATTTGGTAACTAGTGGAATTTGTTGATACTAGTTTTTCTGTTTTTAATCACAGAGGTGGTCGCCTGCCGGGAGTTTCCCCCTTTATATAAATCTTCAGTAGAGAAGACATTTCATGTCTCTCTTTTGTAAGGCGCTTTGGATTCTCTAGATTCTTTCTGAAAAGTCTTTCTTTCTTCGCCTGTGACTTGCTTCTTTTCTTTTCCTGTGAAAACTACGCATATTCAATAATATTTTTAGAAGTTCAAATTATTCTCTTTTGGGTTTTTTTGTCTCCTTCAAGGCCTTAATTTTCTTGGAATTTTACAATTTGTGTGTTATTAAGGTTCAGTTCTTAGCTTTCCCTGCCCTTTTGCCTTTATAAGAGCAGTCTTCTGGTAAAAAGAGTTTCACAGTGCTGGAGAGACTGCAAAAATATTGACATGCTCTTTTCTCCCTCTGAAAAACTGCCTGAGACAGATTTTTCTCAAGCCTGTTCCATTTCCAATTTAGTCAAGTCACTAGGCTGCATCAGTAACTCTTCCTCAGTTAAGACTGTTTAAAGCAAATACTGTATTTTCCTATTAAGGTTTCTCCCCATTTCCCTCTAGAGAAGCACTGCTACTAGAGATTGCAGGGCTGGCTGCACAGCATTAGGAGGTATCAATTTTTCCCTCACCAGCCGTGAATGAGCCTGATCACGGCCTTCAATTTGATTATGAGTGTTCGGATGAAGGTTGGCTGAGGGCGGAGGAAATGTATAAAGCATGGCTATCTCTGTTCACAGGCACTGGTGATAGTGGGTAGTGTAGTAAGACTACACTAAAGGTCTAAAGAATGACCATTCCAAGTCTTTTGTTGGCACTCTGTGCTGCTTTGGCACATGCCCAAGGCTGATGGGCACAGGGTGGGCAGGCGTGCTCCTGCTTGAGGAACGGGGCCGGAGCACCTGGGGGAGAGCACCTCCGCTGCAGGAGGAGTCTTACGTGAGAGCTTTGCCAAAAAGAACCGAAGACAGGAAGCAGCATGCTAATGCCAGGGCCAGCAAAATTGCCAAATACAGTAGGACAGGATTTGGTGCAAACTGAACAGTTAGGAGTTCAGCAGGCTGAACTCTGAAGGAGGAAAGCTCATAGCGACTGCTTTAACCGGAGGCAGAAAAAGCCTAATTGTTTTATTTTCCTCTTCTCCTAATGTCTTCTGTGTGTCTCATTAAAATTTGAAATTTTCAAGGGAAATATTGATCTCTTCCCAATTTGAGAGCATAGTGCTTGCTAGAGTGCTGGAGCCACAGAAGGCAGGCAGTTACCTACTGGGTTGCCTTCTATTCGGATCTCTGCTTACCTCCTACCAATAAATAAGGGTCTAAGAAGTTACACTTGTGGTATTTACAGACACTTCTGTAGAAATGAAAGGCATATTTTCTATTAAAAGTGCAAGTGAATGTAGAGCATTCCCAAAGGTTCTTGACTTTGGTAAAAAGACCCTTTACCCAGGAGACAGTCTAATCTTTTAAACTTCCTTCCCATGAGCCCCTTTTTTAGATAATCCATCTTTGCCTGCGAGCATACTACTCTTGATAATGAGCCTGCCGTCACATCAGGTTAAAATGTATCACTACAATTAATTTCTTTAAAATATATTGTTCAGAGGATAATGAGAACTAAGCCCTATTTTAAAGCTGATCAGGCGGTGCAAGACAAGAATCTAATTCTTTTCATGAAAACCGACACACTTTTACTTCAAAACCAACTACACTTCATTAAAACTGTGATAAAAGCTGGCAAAGTAGAGCTGAAATATTGCAGCTGTGAGTTCTCCAAAGCTAGAGAAGAATTCTTGTATTGTTTCAGTATGACACAATGTGTATGTAATGGATTAACTCTATTTCCAGACACATTTGGACCTGAAGTATTGATTTTCTTCCTTCCTGTTCATATAACTAAAGGAATTTGGAGCCAGACCCAACAAAGGCACCTTAGGTGGAACTTAGGTGGAATTTAGATGCCTATATCCAACATTTTAGTGCTGAAAACCTCTGCTTCAATTGCCAGCTGATCTTGAAGACACCAGAATTCTTATCTTTTGATCTAAAGCTTTCCAGGCATTTTTTGCACAAGCTCCAAACTGTCTCAGTTCTGTGCTCATATCTAATCAAAATCACAAACTAGAGAGTAGACACTTATTCTCAGGAGCATGAGGCTGTAGGTATTTCTGGAATGCATTTAATATTGCTGACCCCTCTAAAAATAAATTTGTGATAGCCACCACCTTCTTTTAAGGCACAAGAAGAAGCACGTGTCATTTCTTCTACAGTAGCCTAGGGCACAAAGGTACTCTAAGAGACCCAGGTTTGGTCCCTTCCCTTCCACCACTTGAGGAAATCGAACAGCGTTCTCAATGCACGGCACATTCTGACTAGGGAAAAAGGGAGAACTGAAGAGGAGCAGAGAAGTGATCAAAAATTTCACTGAGCTAAGGAGGAAGAACACAGGAGGTGGTAGAACTCTGTGACTAGGAAGTTAAGGTAAACCTCAGAGATGGTAGGGAGGTAAATTCTGCTTCCACATGTCTTTTTCAATGTTTAATGTAAAACGCTATTTTATATTATCCAGTAATTTTTTTTTGCCAAATAAACTGATTCAAGGCAAATTGATTTTTAGTATTATGGTGCTATTTTATTATAGTGTTGTGTTCTGATAGAATGGTGTTTTGTTGTGGTGCTTTTTTTGTTTTGGTTTGTTTTTTTTAAAGTAACTTTAATGGCAAAAGGTGCAATAAAAATACAAACCAATACAGGAAGGGTAAAACAAGCATAGAACGATGTGGTGCATTTATCATGTGCTTGTAGCTTGCAGCAGTATTTTGCCAGTTAAACTCTTTAGGAAAAGTAATAGTACCAGAAATACGATGATCTCATCTGTAAGTCATGGAAATACTGTGTGATTCGGGTGACAGCTGAAACCCACTATCCTTTATATAAATAAGCAGTTCAAATACATTAAAATTCTAGGGATGTCATTTTTATGAATAAACTTAGAATAAAGTTTCTTACTGTTTAAAAGTCAAAATTTCTTAGCTAGTAATGCTTTCCTGTACGTGAGAGCAATCACCCCAAGGGATGGTGTTGGCAGCCTGGCAGCGTATGTGGTTTGAAGATCTGGGTGGACACTCAGAGACACCCATAGCATGACATTATGGAAGAAGATGGGTTACTAATAGTTCCATGTGTAATTATGGAAATATTCCTATCAACTTATACCGTGAAACCGACTCGTCACTGCAGGGGATGGCATTACATCTGGCAAGCGAGATGATGTTATGTAGCTTTTCTTCATCAGAAATGCAGGCAGCGTGGTGATGATGAGAACTTGGCTGCTGGATGCCAAAATGGACTGCTGAGAGACATCTATGGGACAGAATTGCAGTGCCACAGGAAAAGACTTTGAAACATTTATAGGGTTCTCTGTGAAAACAACACAATGATGCACAAACAATTTAATTAAATTTAGAAAAGGGGTTCAGAGCAAAACAAAAAGATTATTATAATACTTTGTTGTCCTGTAGTATTCCGACATCTTGACTATTGCTTTAAGTTTGATGATTTAATCTCTAAATGAATACAGAAGAATTAGAAAAGAAGAACAGAACAGGACAATAAAAAAAATCAAATTTTTTGCATAACTTCTGTGCGAATCTAGAGTAGGACAACGTCAGGGAGTGGGTGGATGTCCATAACATCATGAATGATATGGAAAAAGAAAATGGGAAGTAATTAATGAAGAAATCTCACAGTATAAAGGGGAACCTGAAGAAATTAGGTTTTCAAACAAACCAGAGGAAATTGTACAATTGTGCAAGTAGAACTGAAGATATTGCTTAATCCAAAAAAGGGTTGGAATAATCTATGAAGAATGAGGAATCTTCTTAATGTGATCATGTAGATCCAACATCTAGCTTAGGAAGTCCTGTTCCTGACCTAGAGAAGGCTCATTCAACTTGTTTTTGCTCTGTCTAATATGGATTTCTCAGGTAGAGAGGAGGCTGGCAACATGAAAAATGTAGTTGCTGAAAGAACCGATGTTAACAACGTTCCTGACCATAAAATATTGCACAAAATGGCTTAGAAAAAACTGTGAAAATTAAAATAGAAACCCTCTACAATATTCCTCCCCAACCCAATCAAAATTTGTGAAAACTTTCTAAGCCCTAAGCTTGAAAAAATGCGGAAATGCCCATTTCCAGAGCTGCTATCTGTAGCTAAAGTTACTTATGATTGCAAAGCCTGCTACAATGCTGTAGAAGTGCTGTGAGACAGCCTGCAAGTTAAGTAGCTGTGACCCTTTTGTAGAAGAAGAGTGAAGAAGTTGTGGGGAGAGGAGCTTCCTTACTGGCCCAGAGTGAGAATTTTGATAACATCTTTTCCACCTAATCTTAAAGCCAGAAAGTTTTTGTGCAATATTGAGAAGAAATGTTGTTTTGCAGAAATAATTGAGTTCCTTAAAATATTTTTTTTTAGTACTGCAAAACATAGGAACCGTTAGAAATATCACTCCCAATGCTAGAATGTGTCTGGTTCCCCTGAATACAAGCATTTTCATACAGGTCTAACCAGGATTAGGCCACCCTCTGAGGCTATGAATTTAGTGATTGGTGTGTGAAAGGATATTAAAGATCACTGAAAATATTACTGAATTCATTGCTTGGTCTGCCAGTAGACAGCATCTGAACAAAAGCATTATTTCCGTTTGTGAATCATGGGTACTATTGATTGTCTTTGCAATAAATGTGTAAAGCTATAGAAAGAATAATATAACTTGTCCCTGTAAGTCATATTCTGAGTGAACAAGCTTTTAGAAGTGGAAGTCTTGGTGATTTATATTTACAGCAATCCAGTCTGGATTTCAGGAGGATGTTTGTTAAAATTGAACCATGACGGAGTCTGGATGGCTTAGCCGGTGCTCAAGGAGTCCCAGGATGTAAAACTGTTATTATGGTTACTACTAATAATGAATAGAGCTCCTCTACCTGTATTTTAGTAGATTCTTCCTCGAGGCTGAAAACAAGGGAGCTTCTTTGAAACAAATTAGTTTAGATTATTAGAGCTGTGTTAGAAGAAATAAATATGTATATTAAGTTTTTATCTATTAGTACTGGTAAGAAATTTTCTCTTATTTCCCGAGAGCCCAGTGCTGCAAGCTGCTGAGCGTTCTTGATGTATGTTTAAGGATGATGCTCATAATTTTCTATTAGTCAGTGGGCATATTTGAGCCCTTTATGATCTTTTGAACTTTTGATAATCCCAAGGTGGTGTATGCTTAAAAGTGTCAATGCATGAAACTTACCTGTCTTCCATGGAATTTTAGCAATAAAGGAATTATTGAAAAATAAGCTGAATCACTGACCTGGCAAGTAACATCTATCTAGGTTCCACTGCATCCAGTAAGAATTTACCTGTTGACTTCAGTGAAATGGGAAATAATTTCAGATGAAACACGAGTCGTATCACTATAAAATTCACCTTAATTACTCTGCCGTAACTTTGAAATTGCTTATTTGGAATGACCATTGCACAAATCCATCATCTTGCTCAGCTGGGATTTTTTTCAGCTCACTTACATCTATGTATATAATAATACAATGTAGAAAATCAGCAGAACATTATCCCTGGAAATATTCAAAGAAAGGTTGGACAGGGCTCTGATCTAGTTGGAGATGTCCCTGCTCATTGCAGGGTGGTGTTGGACTGCGCGACCTTTAAAGGTCCCTTCCAACCCAAACCATTCTGATTCTATCATTCTAAAGGAGCTGTATCTCTGCTCTATCAATGACAGGGAAAAGTGCAATTGTGTATTTGGTATGCGTAAGGAAGTGGACTAATATACTTGATAGGACACAGCCAATATTTTGGGTTGACCTGACCATTTCTCTCTCTTCCACTACAGACACTTTCTTAAGAATGGAGGGGCATGATAACAATGCTGCTTTTTAAAATATTCATGTTGAATTATTCATTGCATTTTAATAGAGAGTAATCATATGCAACAGGTGTTTTTCTTCTGGCTTGTTGAATTGCAGTATAACTAGCCTCCAGTTATTGGCCTGAGGGAAAGAAACAGTAGAACAAATCAGCCTTATTTTAAAATAATTACTGCAATCCTACAGTGCCTGTCAGTTGCAATTTTCCTGTTTTATGTCAATGTACAGTACACGTACAAATAGGACTCTGAAACTGGGAGAAAAAATGCAGCCTATTAAATAAAATTTGAGAAAATAACTTGTGGATTTAGTAAATATGATTCCAGAAGTAAAGGGCCCATTCCATATGTTGTATTAAGATCCTTTTGAGCAGAGCAATAATGAATTTCCAGCACAACGATAAAAGGAATAAGGATTATTCTAATTTTGCTCCAAATAATTGCCATGATATAAGGATGTATTTGGGGGCCTCATTTTTTGGCTTTTATGTCAGCATTTAAACAAGATTAATTTAATTTAAGCAGAATTAAGTAAAATTTCAATAGGAATCGAAAGTATGTTTTACCACTCTGATTCTTTTACATTTGTAAAACACAACAGCAGTTAATAAGACATTAGTGTTATACCTAAGTGATAACTGCTTACCTATTTCATTCGACTGATGCAGCACAACCTTCTGATGGGTTCTGGATATTAATGACGGGGAAATACAGCTTGTTCCCACCTCCCACACTTGATTCTTTTATAACACCGCACGAAGTCTTCAGGTCAAAGGAAAGCCTGGAAAAGAATCTCTCTGAATTTGGGCCTCTCGAAAATCTGCAGAAGACTCATATATAGGCTCTCCATCGGATGGGCCATTTTGGAAGAGGGCCCAGTGGTCAAAGATGTGCATGTGAATGTTCGCTTCTGAAACTGACGGTTCCCATTAGACCCGCTTCTCCCACACACTCGGACTCCAAGTCTCAGTCTCTGCCTGATGCCTCTTCATGAAGATGCCGCTTGCTGCGACGGAGACTGTTACTGTTTTTGCAGCACACATAGATGCATTTAGCAGGTGTAATTCTTCAGTGCCCAGGTATGACCCTCCTGAAGGTAAGTCACCCACACCTAATGCCAACCTTCTGTGACAAGCTTTGAACAATACAGTGTCAGTTTAGTGCTGTGCAGAACTGCTACAGTGCCCTTTAGGTCGGGGAGTTAAGAGGCATGGTCTTTTCAGAGGTGATAAATTACTCAGAGCAGGCTTAGGACACACACTGCTGAAAAGTTGCTATATTCCTCGTATTTTTTCCAGTCTCTCCCAGGCTAACATATGAGCAGCACTGAGAGCCGTGGACTTCAGACCAGCTACAACGCACTGCAGCAAGACGTTGCCCAAGCCTGCAGCATTCCTTCAGCTGGTGCAGCATGAGGTAGAGTTGTTCCCTGTACTGGACTCAGAATATGAAAAATTTATTCCACTGTCCTCAGATCTGCCCAGTGGAATGTGAAGACAAATGAAGAAATACTTTAAGATTAAATTTGAAGTTAATAAACTTAGGTAAATGTGTAGATTGTTAAGAGGACTTTCCCGATCATAAAACCAATATAAATATTTATGTTACGGTTTATTCTTGTAACCCCAAAGCTGATAATTTTTTAATAATCTATATCTCTGTAGTGTTAGAAACCCAAGGCCAATTTCCTTGTGCTGCTGCGTGAGGCTGGGAAGATTTTGTTTCTACTTTAACAATTAAAGATGCTCTCAGAGCACAGATATGGACATAAATTTTTTATAATTTTCACATGGTCCCCTCACTGAAAATTATCTTCACAGCACATAGTGCTACCCAAAAATTGAGAGAGGAGATAAAACTGTGTTTTCAGATTTGGATAGTAATATGAATAAGAGAAGTTTTGTTGTACTATAGACTAAAAGAAATGCTGCTTTGTACCCCAAGCATTGGGTGGGAACAGTACTCATCATCGCTCTTTTCACAATCTGCAGCATTTTCAGTATCGTTTCATAATGTGAAAACTGGATGGTATACCAGCATGTAGGCAAATGATAACTAATATAACACACTTGTTCTACTTGTTTTTAGTTAATGTATTTTTTTATTTGGTACAATCTGCATGTTAATTTTTTTTAAAGAATAAAAGTTTTCTGGTTAGCTTTTTACACACAGAACATTAAAACAAGAAATAATGCATTTATTCAGAAATAATAAAAAATACGCATATAAAATGTTAATGACAGCTGTTGAGTAATTAAATATAATAGTTTTGTATTTTTATTCTTCAAATTATTCATTAGTCTTGTATTAGTGAAATACATAGATAGTGAAAAGTAGAAAATAGACTTCACAGTTCAATTAAAGATAAAACAGAAGACACTTTAAAAGTTTTTCTTTCTATTCTATTTCTATCCTGTATGTACCCGTCTCAGTTTCAGAGGGAGGCAGGAAGTCAAGGAGTTTCTGCCGTAATAAAAAGGCACTTCCAACATGCGCATTCCCATTTCTTCCTCTTAGCTCCGCGCAAACATTTATTTCCCTTTTCTTCAGCCAGCAAGGAGACACGTTGTGGGCCTGATTCTCAATCCAGGGCGACCCTCCGTGCCCATCAGAGAAGTTACTGTGCACTTACTTCGAACTAACTGAGTCATCACTAGAATCAGAGTCCAACTCCACATCTCTGACAGGAGACGGAACAGCTGAACAGGAGCAGGCGTGCAGGGAAGTCCTAACACCCTGCCCTTTTCTTCCTATTTTCTTCCTTTGGTATCTTCACCGTTCCTCCTGAAAGTCAGAGCAACAGGACATGGAAACTCCAAACTGAGGATTCAACAGAGGAAAACATCTATTTTGCAACAAATTTAAGAGAGGAGCAACTTAGATCTTGATGCTTTGTTTCTTATGAATTGCATTAATGAAGTCACATGTTTTTTTCCTGTCAAGTAAGATCTGGAGCAATGTTATTTAAGAATTACAGAAGAGATTTGAATTATTTTAATGTTATTTTTCTCTTGAACCACATAGCAAGTAGGGAACTTTTATTACCATTTAAGTCTTTTTCCTTACGTCTCTTATTGCTCTAATGGTGAATGATGAAAAGCTACCTAGACGAAGTATCAGCCTCAGTGAAGTTAGTTATGGTGAATCTTCTAGTTGCAGCTCAAGATTTGATAGATCTAGCCTGCGTTTTCATTACACGCTTTAAAAGACCTATATCAGTTCCAGGATTCCTTATCTAAGAATGCATATGTATGCAAACTAACATATCTTCTTTGGAGAGACGGTCCTCAACTTACAGGGCTTTGCCTCTGTTAGAAACAACACAATTGAGGTCCTTTTGGAAATCTGGACCCTAGTGGGATGCTTAAAAATGCTCAACAGGTGTAGATATCTAAAAGCTCAGTACTAAGTGCCTATGTGCATCTTCAGTTATATAAACAGTTTTTAAGCACCTGAGAGCTGGAAATTCAGCTCAGAGTCAATTTTCAAAATGAAATTTAGGCTCCTAAAGTTATCTGTATGTCTTCATAAGTTTTACTGGGTAGCCATTTTTCATGGTTTTGATGCATTGCATCTATCAGTTACCAATTAATTAATGAATATATTGATACAGAAATTCTTCTAAACTGAAAATATAAGCCCCGTGATACTGTCTCACAAATACTGGTTCTTATCTCATCTGTACACGGTTTTTATTCTCATCTTTTACATGGTGCATCTCTAGAAGGAACAAGCACACAAAATGTACGCTTATTCAGCCAGCATCTAATTGTGATGGTACCTTCTAATTGTTCTAATGATATTAACTAACCATCAGGGTCGAAAGGTATGTGCACACTATCTTCTCCTTGGATTTTAGCTGCTTCTTTTTCCTTTGGGTGCTTGAAGCAGCCAGTGACACAGTATGTCAATTCACTGGAAAGGAAGATGCTTGGGAATGTGTCTGTCCCTACCGCCGTTTGCTGTCATTGACGGCACGCTAAGAGCTGTAAGCAACCTGGAAAGCTTGATTGCATCACGCATCAAGGAAAGCACAGCTCAAAAATTTGTTGAGTCTTTTTAAATAAAAAAAATAAACCCCAAAACATGACCAACCAAAGCAATAACTCCAGATACAGTCCTGGGTTCTGTGTGTTTGATCCAAAATCCTAAGTTAACAAAGTAAGTAATGAAGGTGATTTGACAAGGAATGTCGTTATAAGAGATAAATTAAATAAAATAAATCAAGTGAATCACTGATAAAATTAGTTTACACATGTTTAAACTATCATTTGATTTGATCACGCTCGGTGCTTCTGGTTCATTATGATTATAGGGTCTGATTTCCCAGCTCTTTACTCCTGATTTATGCTGAAGAATGAGGTATATCGCCGGTTTCAGACTTGCTGTTTTAACTCAATGCAAAATTAACCTTAATTTCTGGGTGGGATCTCATCACATCTCTGATTCCCAAAATTAAAAGTGTGTTTGAGCAGCAGAGAGGGAGGTGTGGGGGCAGAGAGAGCGCAAGGGAGAGAGAAAGCAAGAGCGCGATGTACTGCCCAGATGTCTCTAGGAAGAACTGTCTCGAATGCTGGGAAGCAATACATTACACCGCTGTCCCTGCTTCTCTTTTTTATTTCTGAATGTTTGCCAGAGATTATTATCATGCTATTTCTCATCAGAGCTGGAGTTCTAGTTTGTCAAAGTGTCAGCATAAGGACTAACACTAGGGCGAATTTGCTGCAATACGGCCAGACTGTGAGCCCCTGTCTGCCAGCAAACTTGCTAGAATGAAGTCTATGTCTGTAGCTAAAAGGGTTTTGTAAAAATTATAGGGCAGTAAGGGACAGATTTTATAGGTACTTAAGCCTTAAATAGTTTAGTGTGTTGTCTACTATTACAGTTTTCAAAAGCATCTGCAAGTCCAGCACTGTTACTTTACCGGGAAGCAGGCATGCAGGCATTTTGAAATAATCATAGTGATTTTTGTTCCTTGTGTTACTGCACGCCTGACACTGCAAAGCATATGTGATTTCTGAGTTGCAGGGGCTTCAGAGGACAGGAGGTGCCACGGCTCTCAGGAGTCTCCAAACCTCGTCCTTAGAGCCTACGCTCACAACCACAAGGAGAGCTCCACCTGGATTTATGGTAGTCCCCCTCCATTCTGCTTTTCAATTGTTCTAATCATCAAGGAATTAATCAAAAATATTAGAGATTTTCTAATTATGATGTGTATAGTGAATACGAGCATGCATAGTCACTCTTTTTAGACATTTAACTCATTTAACAATAATTGAAAGAAGCGCAGAACATTGTGCTATTTTCCTGTTCCCCTTGACAGTAACTCTGCACCTATAAACTCTGGCTATTCCTTACCCCAAATCTTAATTATATTTGAGCTTGAAAAAGCTCTCAGACTATCTGCAATCTTTTATATGTTTAATGTTATTCACGAACACAGAAACGCAAAGTTCATGGCTCAAATGGAGTAGGGGACAAAAGGGAGGCAGTAAGATGAGGGGCTGAAAATAGGAACGCACGGGCATTCATCATTATGTCAATGGTAGCACATGGCTGTACGGACACCTGCAGTGAACTCTTTGGCAGTCTAACCCCAAATGAGCACGACAGAAGGCCGTCACAGAAAGAGTCTGCAATGCTTTTCTACAGACGCCGAGCCTCATTTTGCAGCTCTGAATCACAGTATCATTCCCACTTACATCACCTGGCCGTGCAGAATAAAGCTGAACAGGTTGGGATCGTAGGGCTGCGAAGATGATTAGGGGACTGGAACATCTCTCTTATGAAGAAAGGCTGAGGGATTTGGGACTTTTCAGTCTGGAAAACAGATGACTGAGGGGGGATCTTACCAATGCCTATAAATACTTAAAGGGTGGGTGTCAGGAGGATGGGGCCAGGCTCTTTTCAGTGGTGCCCGGGGACAGGACAAGAGGTAATGGGCACAAACTTGAACATAGGAAGTTCCACCTAAACATGAGGAGGAACTTCTTTACTTTGAGGGTGGCAGAGCACTGGCACAGGCTGCCCAGAGAGGTGGTGGAGTCTCCGTCTCTGGAGACATTCAGAACCCGCCTGGACGCGTTCCTGTGCAACCTGCTCTAGGTGACCCTGCTCTGGCAGGGGGGTTGGACTAGATGGTCTCCAGAGGTCCCTTCCAACCCCTACCATTCTGTGATTCTGTGATTCTGTGTAGTTCCCAATAGCACCATTAATACATTAATGGTTTTCTCCTGGAACCAAATCCTCCCCAAAATCATGAACCCTTGCTGTATGCTCTGGTGACTAAGTAAAATTTTACCTATGCCTATGAATTGATGATTTATTATCAGCAGAGATTTTACTATACACATTTTTTCCTCAAGAAAGACATGCGTTTGGTTAGTGGAACTAGAGTAAATACTTCATAGGATGATAGCAGCAAACATGAATAGCAAACTGATCGTGGACTTGCTGCCTGGACATCATAGTGGAAGACACCCTGGAAACTGGTGAATGGAGGACTAGTCACTGCTCTCTGTGAAGCACGACGTTGGTACTCCAGTCCTGGGCCTGAAGTGCTTACGCAGATCAAACACTGCTCGTGGGAAGTCTGTGGGATTTTTGCCCAGGTAAAAGTTGATGGAATGGTCCCAAAGAGCAGGCACCTGCAGGGGACCTCATGGGTTAAGGTCACTGCTGACTTTCTAAGGGAGAGGGATCAAGGACCTTCTGCCAGGAGTGCTTTCCCAGGTCTAGTGACTCAGACTCTGGTATTGCTGACAATCCTTGTGGCAGCCACTGCGATGAAAAATTACAAGTACATCTTTTAAGGGGTGTAATTTTTGTGATCTAAAGATTTTTTCATTTAGAAATAAAGGGCAAACCACACATGTTAAAGAGAGTTCCTTTTTCCTGCCACTGAAGGGATGCAAACATAAATTTAAGTAATTTTTTTGTTTGTTTTTCTATAGCTCTGAAGCCTGTATCATATCTCTACTGCTACTTATTTTTCTTTTGTTTTAGAAGTCTCTTAAAACATTTGTTGTTCACTGAATATTTTCTCCAGAACAAAGACTGCTCTGAAGGAGAACATCAAATGCTAAAATGCTGCATGATCCAAAATGGTTAGTTTTAAAAGAAAAGCATTTCCTCCTTTTTGAAAGTTTCTGAATTATTATGAGCTCCTTTCTGTATCAGCTCTTTGCTACCACAAGAACTACATTGAATAACCAAAAATTAGAAAAAGAAAAAAGCTACTTACTGAACAAAACTCCCTGAAGAAAAAAAAAAAAGATGATACAAAATAACAACTAAAATACTGTCTTCTACCAGTTCTGTTTTTAAAATTGAACTTTACTTTCTTCTCTAGGGCCGTGACCTGACTTTTATTGATAAACTGAGATGTTTCATCCAAGAGTTGAATTATATGGTAGTATGCATTAGACCCAGGCGTGTGTATTGAGGACGGAATGCTTTCCTACGTAATCAAAGCCCCCAAGACAGTTGCATCTTGCACTATGAGTGCTACGTGTAGGTGATGCCGTCTTGGAAGAAGCTGTACTCATACATGCCATTTATTCCTATTTGATGTCATTCGCTTTTAAGACAATTCACAGGACTTAGAATGAGGCAAAAATAGGGCTTGCGTAAATCTATGTCACTACACAAATGCACTGCTTCACTCTCTAGGTTGCAATGGACTGTGAAAGCTTCAGCTTAGTTGGAAAACGCTGTTTACCAGCTTATTTATTAGGGTTTGTCTATGAAAGGCAGATCTACTTGAGCATTGTCCAAGGGTTAGAATTTGGCTTTAAATATCTTTTGTTTATTTAATAAAAACCTCTGTTGAATAATTCTGACTCCGATTTTACGGCTGTGTGAATACGTTTCTGTTATTTTTCAACTTAATAGCTTTTCTAAAACTCTGCTATTTCACTCCTGGTCATTTTGAACTTACATGATTTCATTGGGGGTGGGGGGGGATGGATGAGATTTTGCAGATCTGTGCTTTGAAAACATGCCATGCAGTTCACCTAATTGCCCCCTTCAGCACAGGGTGCAGCTTCATGTTATATACCGTTCGGTTTACCTGCAGTCAAATGCTAAAAGTGACAGTCCTGTTTTCTTTTTCCCTCTGTCCCATATAATCCCACTCCATCCCTTATCTAAAATCAAGGCTGAAAAGTGAGTTAATTCAATTCACTGGTCTGACCGTATTTTAGTCGTTTTGCATCATCTTTTTTTTGTTGTCCTTGGAAGAGCCGCATTTCTGCTCAGGTAGTAAATTGGTCCAACTCACCCTGCGGCCACTGAGTTAGTAGGCTGAATGTAAGCAAAATGAGGGGCAGACCATACAGATTATCTATGACACAAAATAGCAGTCTCAATGACTGTTCTTGATTCTTGATATTAGCCATGTGTGGGCCAAAGTCCACTGCTCCATGCCGCTCGAGCCAGGTGCTACACTGCCTGTAGCAGGAGGCTTTGAGCTGCGCTGGTTTTGACCTCTGAATCCTCCCCAGCTGTGCCTGAGTCGCCCCTCTTGACCAAGCCACCACAGGGGTGATAAGGAAGTTTTGGCTCAAGCCTGCATGATGATATTGTCATAGTAATCTGAATACCAGAATTTACAGCCATCTTTGTGAGACCAGATTGTAAAGTTGTGGCATCGCACTACAAGGGACTGGCCAACACACACAGCAGAGTATGGCGCTCTCGGCATGACTGTGGTGGGTCACCCTCAGCAGCAAGAGCGTGAGTGTCCTCATCACCTGGGATCCAAGCTCCTGGCATCCGTCCTATCTACAATGGAAGTGGTATGAGAAAAAAACTGTACCAGTTTGTATTTTCTTTCTGTGAAAGAAAAATGCATAATGTAGGACTGAATACATCCAATTTTTCACAGGCCTTTATTTTAACTGAGGAATTTACTCCTATGTAAATATATTGCATTTAAGTAAAATAATGCAAACTATATATATTCATGTAATTAGAAGACAGTTATCTGCCTGAAGGACCTTTTAATGATTCTATTGTTAGACTTTTTCCCTAGAATGAAGAAAAATTGCTGTGAATAGAATCACCTGAAGTGTCTGGGATATGTATTCTATATATCTTCTGCATACAAATTTACATATATTTTGGAATGTAAATACAGTTACAGTCTACTTTATATGGGGGGGCATTAGAATCTAATAAAAAAGTATAATAACAAAAAGTATTTATATGAATAATAGAAACTTTGTGTTTATGCAGTAGAGAGAATAAGAATTTATATTAAATTAGGTAACTAGGAAATATGTGTAATTTTTACCATCACTAGAAAAATACTTGGTGGAAGTCAGTGATGGTAGTTGGTTACCATTGTCATTTGTCTGAGTATTACCAAAAGAGAGACTTGACTGGAAATAAAATGCAGGAAATATTTTTAAAAGAAAAGAGCAAAGCACTGCCCGGTTTCTTCTTTATCATTCATAGCATGGGATGCATATTAGTCATCATAAATGCTGTGCTGGGGGAGTAGATGCTTTAAAAGCTTTCTTCCTCCTCTGGAAACATCTTGGATGAAGAGCGTGGAAGGAAATCCCTAGAGAAGAATAAACTATCATGTTTATAAGAACATCCTATTGACTGACTAATTGGAAGGATACTAAAAAATTCCCAGGGGAAATGATCTAGAGCTCTGTAGCGTTTACAGTCAATACTTAGAGCAAATTTTTTTATAATGTCAGAGAAATCCATTTAAATTTAAATAGTCTGTATCAAACTTCCTAATCTGACCATAGTTTCACAATCAACCAGTTACAGTGAAGAAAATGATAAAATTAAGCATGTGGTACAGAAAAAAATTCCTGTACTGATAGCGTGGCTGAAAGTTCAAAGCTGCTTTACTATGTAAATTTGTGAGAGTTTATTTCAGTAGGAAAAGACTCAAATACTGTGTTTGACAAACAACGTGATTGCCTTAGAAGAAAGAAAATGAATGCCTCATAGCTACAACATCCTGTCTAAAGAGTTGGTCTCTCCTCTGCATTTCATTTTTATGCCACCTTCTATTACAATAGAAGTACTGCAAATGCAATCAGAGCGATGGCAACTGAGGAAGAGTCCGCAAGCAGAAGCTGAGCGGGTTTCTCTCTTTACAGTAGAAAAGCATGGGAAAACTCATGAACGTTTCAAGGAAGGGATAGGGAACAGGCAGAGGAGCAGGTCAGTGAATCCAGCATTTTACTTTTCTGGAGGATTCCTGCACCAACCGTTGACCATCTTTCATTTAGTTTCTGATCTCTTGCCTCTTCTGTTTCCCCTCTGTCAAATTTCTTTTTCTCTGATGGAGCCAACTTCAAGGAAATTTCAAGATCATCTTCAAAAATGTACTGTGTCAATTGCCAGCTATTTAGAGCTATTCTACAAAAAGTACTGCTAAGCCTTTGTTATAAAAAGTTTACCTGATTATAGCAATATCTGCAGAACAAAACTCCTATAACTGTTACTAACTGGAATGTGATACAGTTGAGTCATATCAGTTTATTTGAATGTCCAGAAACTTATTCATATCCTTTCTTTTTTTTCAAATTATGAACTGCAGTTTTGGTGAAAATTAATAACAACGAATTTGAAAAAGATACAATTTTGTCCCATATTTTTTTTCATTTCAAAGTCGTCTTTGTAAGACAAGTTACAAGTTTGTCTTCAGTATCTTTACAGTGAAAATACCTTACATACATATTATGAACTCACAAGCCTGAAAAGCAAAATTCAGTTTATAAACTCAGTATGCTGTACCTGTCTGCTAGAAAATAAACATAAAAGAATATTCAATTCAGCAATACATTAGACATACCACATATCCTTTGTACGCTTCCCAGGGAGGATATATACAATATGAAAGATTTATATGGATTGTTTTCACATAATGTCACGCTTTTCTTGGCGTTATGTTTTTTTCATAGCTTGTGTATATAACATCAGCATAGCCTAGAAGTTTGTTTTCATCTGGAGCTCTGCTATAGCCCTGTCTATCGTATCAACAAAGAATTAGCATGGCTCTCTTCGAACACAATACGCTTATTCTGAAGGTCCTTCTAGCTCTGACTGTGATTGAACAGCATTCTGCTGTAAGTTCCTGTGTTATTTCACTTTGTCCTAACATTTCATTCCCTTTGGCAGTTTTTTTTGGCAAATGCAAATGATTCACATGGTGAGGAAAGAGAGGGGAAAGGCACAAAGAGCTGTCCTTGCTCAGTGTCAGGCCTCCTCCCTTCCTACTTCCCAGCTCACATCCAGAACCCAAAGCATGGTTTGAACAGGTGGCAGCAGGCAGACAGCAAGAGACAGACAAGTCTGACCTGAAGTTTGTGGTCAGACTTATTTTTCCTAATGACAGTGTGCTACGTTTTTAGCAGCACCGTTTTTTCAGAGTTCATCTGTTCTGCCAAACTGGGGCATTGTGGATTTTCTTTGGGAGTCCTAGAGCGCCGATAATCGGCATTGCCTAGGCACTGAGGTGTGCCGGAGTGCACCCTGGGCTCCCTTTCTAAGGCAACCTGGTGCAGGTAGGGGTGCTGCACGTCACGCCCAGTTGCATCCCAGTGCTCCCTACAAACCGGGCAACATAACTGGGTGCAGCTCACTTTCAAGCCTGCCAACTCTTGATAGGTCCTTAAATCCCACCGTGCCCTCACACCTTGCACACATTCACCATTCTCAGGTACGCATTGTAAAAAGCCACTCAGTCCCACCTATTTGGCACCAGAGAAGTAGCAAAACATCTAGGAGCAACCTAAGCTCAGAAGAGATTCATCTCTATGAGGATTCTTCACTGCTCTGGCAAGGGGGCTGCCAGACAGGACTGTATTCTGAGCATGTCAGAGTTGCCCTAGCTTGGCTGCTCACAAAGTAAGGAAGAGTTACGCTTTAAGTCCAAAGAAGTATCCACATCTGTGACGCTAACCTTTGCAGACGACACTCACCTTTGCAGACAGGGTCCAGAATCCATGAGAACCACCCGTAGCTGCTTTGTCCTACTCTTCCCTTCATAAGGAACTAAAACCAGGACACATGGACCAACTGAACATCTGGAGAGGAGCTGAGTTGTGTGAGTATGCATAATGTTTTGGGAGTGGGAAGCAAGTGTTGTGTAGGTGATGGGAGACCGCTCTGCTTAGATTTGGGTCACCTGATAATGATGGGCAAGTTCTAGCCAGACAAAGACAAAGGCAAAGGTAGGACATAGTGCTCTTGGGAAGAAAGGGAGAGTTTCAGAAACAACTCACTCCTTCCCCATCCATCTGCTCTCCGCTTCTCCTGGACAAAGGGGAATTCTGGATTGTTCATGGATGGAGCCATTCTCTGTGGTGGGGAGAAGCGGTGGTAGGTGTAGCAGGTTGGCTGGCAACTCCATCTGGTAGCAAGCTGTGCCACGGCCAGGTTACCGCTGTGGCTGACTGCAGTGCTAGAAGGCATTGCTTTCCCAGGGACGTAGACCTTCCCAGGCACCTGCAGATGAGTTGTGCATGCAACCTTCCTTCCCCCTTCTATGCCAGCCTGGATTAGCTGCCATGGCAGCACGTTAAAGTTGTTCTACGCAACTGCTGAATGCAAACACACCATTCAGATTGGTAAACAATTACCTGGCAGGACTCTGTTATGATTACATGGCACGATCTGGTCATGATCAGGCCCTCTCCACCCTAGCTAGACATCGTCTCAGGCACCTCCCCCTCCTTCTGGCCTTGGTTTGAGTCACGGGCTTGTTGAGGCACAAGTTAGCATCCTTCCCCTGGGGGATTTTCTACTCATGGTTCTGGTCATGTTCTGGTTGCTTCACTGCCTTGTTGCTAGCTCACTAGCAAAACGGGACAGCTCTGCGCAGTATCAAATAACTCTGGGAAGGAGAAAGGGATTTCCTGGATACCCACTGGGACAGTAGGACAAGTTGGTGACTGCTGCTTTCTTTCTGTGGAAGTGATCCCAGGCGAAGGGACAACAGCAGGGTTATGTGCCAGGTTTGGATAAGGGCCATGTCCCACCCACTTGCCTCCTAGCTCCCCATGCCGCCAGGTCCTTGGTGAAGCACTCCATTAGTACGGCTCCCAAATGTGTATCATCTGAGAATAAGGAAGTTGTTGTTGGTGGGAAGGGAGTGTTGTTGGTAACTCCCTGTGTGGACCCTGACAGACTAGTTAGGGCCATATGATCCATAGCCCAAGGACGGTGCCATCTGCAAGGCAGGTAGGTAACTCGACATCACGAATGTCTCTGCTGTCAGGAAGGGAGCGCCATGCTGTGTATGCTGAAAAAGGGCAGAATATCTGGACAGGAGGAAGGGAACTCGCTTAGTATAACTGGTCACGGTAGCTGAGCCACTTGAAAGTGAGAAAACACAGAAGCACCCTTTGCAGGCATCCTAGATTGGCTTGTTAACTTGGCTGCAGGTGTACATTTAAAGAAAGCAGGTTCCTCAGTTTTCCCGCAGAGAGGAATGTCTAACACTAGATTCACATTGTACACAGGTATCCTTCATCCTTGTCCAGGCACTGCAATAGCTAACAAAGACTTCTGGCCATGGCAGGTCTGGAGTGCTGCGTGGTTGGTGCTAGCTTCTCTTGTCCGTGCCTGGCACTCTAAAAAAGTGAGACTGTTTTGGACTATACCTGAAGCCTGGTCTAGAGGCAGAGGCAGGCTTGCTCTTCTCCTCTGCATGGTAGAGGTCAGGTGAGGCATGCTGATCCCAGTTTGCCTAGCCATCTGATGGAGACAGAGGGTGACCCTAAAGTGGGCTGGGCTGCCCCTCAGTTTCAGGATGGAGCCTGAAGGACAGCAAAACATGACATCTAGATTATTTAGAATGCACTGGGGTGATCACAGGAGATATCTGAGGCAGGGGAGTGTACTGAACTTTGCATAGCAGAAAAGCTTCTGGTTGTAGATTGCAAAGACCCGTGGGATAGCTCAGGGCGCTCCTTCCGAAGCACGGGATGGACATCCCGATGGGCTTTGCCAAGGCCAGGGCACCGAACTGGGTCTGGCAAGTGATATATGCATCTGTGTGCTGTTAACAGAGACACAATGGGCACAGACAGAGTAATCTGTTTAATTAAATGCTTTGTATCTATAATTTGTCTGATTTTAGAGCATATTAAATTGAAATTAAACTTCCAATATATTATTACAGGAACATACTCTGTTTCCTTTATGTCCCATTACAGCTGTGATTAATATATTCAAAAGTATACATTACACTGCCACAATAATAAACAGAGCTAAACGAATATAAACATCTGCAGTAAAATATAATGAAGTCCTGCGGTGCAATGGTAATGTTAGTCATTTTTGCATGAATAAATGAAGGTAGAGTGTGAAATTCCGTAACTGTGCTATGAAGCAAAGTCTCCAGCCGGCACGGAGCGTCAAGTCTTTGCAGGACTAGTCTGTTGTAAACATCTATTGCTATTAATGTAATGCTTAGTCACAAAATAAACCTTTTTATTCTTCTAGGTGATTCCCTATCTGCACTGTGTTCCATTTTCATTCTTTTCTGGAAATGGCAGCTTGAGATTTGATTTTGACAGGGTCAATTTTGGATGTGAAAAACAACAGAGAAATCAACAGAGAAGCACTTGCTCTAGTCTCTTACAATAAGTGGTTCAGCACTTGTGGCTGATTGCTGAGAATCCTCCGATGCTGAATTTTATTGGCCAGATTCATTGATTTATTTTTTAAGACCAGAGGAGAACCGTATCATTTGGTCTCAGGTCCTTCGTAGCACAGGCCATAACTTAACTGAACTAGAGCATATTTTAAAGAAGAATAAAATCTTGTCTGCATAGAAAATTACACATGCTTTGGTAAGCTACTCTAAAGATTAAATATTGTTATATTTAAATATCTGCACCTTGATTCTTTTCCCAGTTATCTAGCTTGATAATTTTCATCCACTGTATCTCTTACTTAAGCTGGGCAAGTGGTGGAGTTTTTCTTTCAATAGACACAGGATAATAATCCATCTAGAATCCCATGAATGTGCCAGTAAGGCTGCATAAAATATGGATGGAAGCTCATGTTGGGAAAATATAGATTGGCTTTTGTTTTCAAAGAGACAAAAAAACGTATGAATATTCTGGGCTAATTCATAATGTCTTTTCTATAATGAAAATTAAGTTATTTCTTCAACTGGCTAAATAAACTCTTTTAAGCTTTCTTCTTCTAAAACATTTTTCAGCTTCTCATTAGAAGTGCTACAGAGAAGGCTTAAGCCTTCATTTTAAAAGTGCCCAAATGAAAAAATTGAAGCAATTCTGAAAAACATTTAGCAAATGTTGAAATGAAATATTCTTATATCTTAAAAATTCCCCACATTCCTATTGATCTTCTTTCTTTCTTTTAAGATACATTTGCCACCTTGTACTGAAATTTGTAATTTTCTTGGTTCTTCTGAAATACCACTTCCCATCAAAGGAATAGATTACAGAAATAAAAAAGTCAGCAACATATAATCATTATTCTCTTGACTACTAGACTAAGAGCCCCTTACCATCCAGATCTTCTCCGCTGCAAATACATAGAGCGCATAAACAATTCAGCTCTTATTTTGTTTCTGAAGTACACCGGAGAAGTAAAAAATACAGTGCAAGACAGGCTTTCCAAACTTCTGCCCAAGCTTGCAACTCTTTTCCAAAGTCCTTCTGATTTAAAATGCAAATTCTGAAAGGGTGTATAGATTTTCTAGTATTTTCATTAGCAAAAGTGAGTTCAGAAGTACTAGCAGTACTATTGTACTGATTGATATTCGTAGAATTGGAGAATCATGCCATTTGGAAGGGATCTCCAGACCTCATCTGGAGCAGTGTCCTGCTCAAAGCAGGGCCAGCGAGAGCGGATAACTGAAGGTAATCCCGTGCCTGTACAAAGCCTACCTTAAAGCACTGCACTGGAACTCGTATTCAGATGTTGTCTGCCATGAACCTTGATCCTTTTTCTGAGTCACCTCTTGCCAGGTAAGCGAGCGACAGCTAAAAAAAGAATGGTTTAGGTCTGTTGACCTTCCAGCTGCGATCTGCACATCATCCTGACAGATCCCCTGTGCATCTTAAAATGGCAGAAAGTAACTCCGGTGCATTTCTAAATGTGCTATTAAGGGTACCTTTGGCATGAAGGAATCCTGAGATGCCCCAAAGGCAGCTTCGTGTCTCTCCTTGCTGTCCCTGCCACAGGGACTTGTCAAGATTAGTTTGGGGATGGAAGAGTAAACCAGGAGTACCATTCACTCCATGATCAGTGGCTGGTTGCAAGATCTGTAGTTTTTCTGCTTTTATGGAAGAATTCTAGCTTGTGTCGCTTTGACCTCAGGTAGCTTCTGGAAGAAGGGGAAGCCATTGCTTGCTGTCTTCCAAGGAGTGCCTGGAACAAGGCCAGTGAGTCTCCTTAGCCTAGTCATTTGCAAACCTTTAGACGCCCTTTAATCCAGGCTTAGTAGACTGAAGAATCCAACCTGACAAATACTGCTGTGACAGTAGGTCAGGGACAGAGCCCTGCTGCCAGGCTATGGGGGCTGCAAGAAAAAAAAAGAACTGTTTGAACGTAAAAATACAGACCTGCCTGCACCTCAGGTGAAGTGCTCTCAAAAGCAGCTACTGAGCGTTTTGTACTGCCTGCAGGTTTTAAGCATTCTTGGATAAAAACCATAAGTAGGAGCAGAAAAGGTCACATTTCTACATCATGGCTGAAAAGTCCTCATACGAAAGGAATATGCGCATTCTTCTAGGAATCTGGAGACAGTAGAAAATGTTACTTACTATTTCTCTTGCTGATTATCAGGAGGAGATAGTAAGTTCCCCGGCTAACCACTTTTTGACAAATAAAAGGACACTGTCCTACTTAGAGTTCAAATAAGGTTTTAGTTAAGTGTTTTGCTCTTTTCTGTTAGCGTACGTTGTGCTGCCGTCTTCAGCAGGTTATGCTTGAGCCAGTTTTCTTTTTCTTTTCTGAGACATTCACTATTTCTATTTTTGAAAATAAAGTTGTGAAAACTATGTCAATGTCAAATACTGGGTAAAAACTGCTAGAGGTGACAGTATCAGAATGTGGTTTTACAGGATTGTATGATTTTTGAAAGTGATTAAAAAACAAGAATAGAAATTCCTTTCCTGATATGTTAATTCTTTCCAAAAGTAGGCTTTCTTTGTTCAGCATAGATCCTTGAAGGTGTTAAGCAATCCCACTAGAAACCTGATTTTATTAGCATTTTAAAAGAAATGCTTGTGGAAAAAAAATCTTCAAAATTTGTTTGGAGAACTTCGGAACATAGCTTTACTTTGCTCATCTGCAGTATTGTCTCACCTTTTAAGATGAGAATTTTGCCAAAATTGGCTCAATGTTATGATAGCGATGGTCTCACGTGGTCAGTTGCAAGCTGATGGCTGATGGTACTGTTAAAATACTTAATGTATCATTAAGTTGTTATTCCTCTGTAATATATGGAACTATCTAGGAATTTGTTAACGGTGTGGGTCTTAAACCCTGGATTTGACAATCAGAGGCTTTTGGTCTATGTTATGACCAGTGAACTACGGTTCTCTTTTTAGGAAAATGGGAATTTAATTTACAGCAAAAGCAGGTTCCTTTGCATTACATCACTTTGTGCTGACTTTCCCTACTACCACTTCTGCACTTTCTGCCAACATATTAAAGGGCAAGAGCGGCAAGCAGCCACAGGACCCTCAACCTATACGGAGGGACTGAGGAAATCTTTACAGTCGAGTAGTTCTTCAGGATTATATGGTCCATCAATTTATTTTCAAAATGTAGCATATAAAAAAACCTTACTATTTTCCAAGTGTATTGAAAGTGACATCAACTCACTCAAAAATCTTAACTGTGGGGAGAAGCAAGAGATTTTGAACAGCTGAACCACCTCACTTTAAAATCCCTCTGATTACAATTTCAGCAAGAGGAAGTATTCCTATAAACGAACGCTTTGCCTTATCTCTAAGTAATTTTGAATGTTACTTGTGCCACATAGCAGAATGGCTTACTCATGAAAATTATGCACCGTTTTGAATGCTGAGGAAGTGATAGTGAGTTTTTGCAGCGCTTCCCAGGCAGGCTGTGTCTAGACCCCTTTTAATGCCAGACCTGGACCTAATTCTTCAGGTTTGGGAAGTATGTTTTGGAGGACTTTAATTAGCAAACAGGGAAGAGAGTTAAAGAGCTTATGTTTCAAAGAAATAAACTGAAAATTGAGTCTCCATATCAAGGTAGAACTCTATCTGTAGTACCAACAACCAAGGAATCTGAACGAGAGGAAATGGAGTGAAAATGCTCAATTAGATTACAGCATAAAAATAAACAGATAGTCTGAACTGAATTAAACTGCTAACATTTATATTAACATGTAAAAGGCTGTAAGAACAGTATATATGTTATTAAAATGCCCTAAGACTATCCTGCTTCGAAAAACCCCATAGATTTACATACTTCTGGAAGATTTATTAAAAATGCCCCTTTAAAAGAAGAATAAAGAAGATGACTATGGTATTTTTGAAAACTACCAAGAACTAAGGAGAAACCTTACCTGACACAGGACAACATATAGCAATTGCTTGACAGATTACATTTATTTAAATGATAGATACACTGAAATATTACTGACTTAGCTTCTCAAGTTACTGTTGAATCCTGGAACTTTGGAAATGAAAACAGTTGGTAGTGATTTTCTTATTGATTTACTCAGAAGTATGAATGTTATATTAAGCACACTATTTTTCTAAGATTTATGAAAACTGCAGTAGAGCAACTTGTTTTCAGAGTATTCTCACTTCAACTATAAAAGCAAATGAAGGGGAATACAGTAACCACACAGTGAAAAAAACCCACAAACAAACAAGAAACCCCACCCCAAACCAAAAAGAACACTAAACAATGGTAAACCTTTGTGCAATGGAATTAATTTTCCTATCATCTTCCAAGGACACGTATTTGTAAATCTACAGAATCGTAGAATAGTTTGGGTTGGGAGGGACCTTTAAAGGTCATCTAGTTCAACCTCCCCTGCAACGAGCAAGGACATCTCCAACTAGATCAGGTTGCTCAGAGTCCCGTCCAACGTGACCTTGAATGTTTCCAGGGATGGGACACCTACCACCTCTCTGGGCAACCCGTGCCAGTGTTTCACCACTCTCATGGTAAAAAATTTCTGCCTTATATCTAGTCTAAATCTACCCCTTTTTATTTAAAAACCATTACCCCTTGTCCTATTGCAACACACCCTACTAAAAGGTCTGTCTTCAAAATTTTTTGTAAAATATTTGCAAATTTTTGAAAATTTTTTTAAAGCCAATTAATTACTAGCTTTTCTTTGTTCAGATTGTCCAGTCAGGATTGTTAAAGAAATTCACAACACAATCTATAGTTTACAGCTACCAAATTGAAATTAAATCAGCTAAGGTAGACATCTTCCTTCTTAGAAAATGGAATGAAAAAGTACAACTTTTGTATTGTAGGTGTTGCTATGCATTGTTTACTATAGACTTGATGTACCAATGGAAACTATAATCATTCTTCTATATATGGCATATCTTAGTAAAGCCACTTTATCTACCTATCTAGTTATTAAGTGCCTACCTGGAATTTAAGTGCATGCCAGGAAAATAAAAGCATGGAAAAATAATGATGGATGTTATTTCTTTTAATGTCATTTCCTCTTATCCATTACACGGGGAGAAGCTGCGACCCTGCAATCACTGAAATATATGCTTAACTTTACAAACTTCACATGTCAAACTTGGCTCAAAAGAATTACCAACGTGTAGAAAGTTAACACATACAGGGATGTTCAGACCTATTACCTTAAAGAAAGATAATGATAGCAAGAGTACGACCCTGCATTTTTCTGACGATTTCTAGGCTTTTTACAGCTCTGAAATTAATGAAGCCTAACAAAAACCTGAGAGATGACACTGCAATTTGCTTGTGGATCTGAGCTGAAAATCTGAGCTGTAAAAATGAAGAATTAGTTACAGTAAAAGGCAAAAGCACCTATAAATTAGATGCCACAACTTTTAAGTTTAAGGCACCTGGTGCTAAGGATGGGATCCACCACCAGACCAAATGCTCAGGCTCGCCTTAGCAATTCATGCAGACTTGCAATTGAAAGCACCATCCGGTGAATGGAGAGTGATGGAAAGGTGCCCAAAGGAAGTTAGGGAACCCACCTTAGAGGACACGCACCTCCACCTCTTATTTCAAAGAGTTGAGCACAGTGGAAAGTCATCTAGGGAAACAGAGAAGTGTATATGTTCAATGTCGTCTTCACCCTTTCTCTTCAGATGGAGACTATTCAAACTTCTTTATTTCCATGGAAAGATTCAAACCACAGACAAGAGGCAAGTGTTTCCATTGGAGCTTTCTATTGGAGCTGTGCCACCAGGTAGAAAGGAAGGAAAGACTTACATGGCCACTAAGAGAGTAAAGAAGAGCCTGACATCGTGGTTAGGACGCTAGCTGAAATGCTGGTTTTCCTATCCATCCTACATTAGACAATTGCTAGAGAAAAAGAAAAGAAGGAAAATGGTTTACAGCGCTGGAACCAGAGTCCAGGATTTCTTATTCCTAAGGGAACACAAGGGATCTGACATTAGGTTGATAGGGTTTTTCTGGATATGTTTGTGCCCTGTTTTATATATGTATTGCTATTTTTAAAATCTGTCCCGGAGCAATTTGTTGATTCCACATAGCAATTTAACAGCAAAAGTAATACATGCTTCTGTACCGTGACCAGCAACTATAACTCCTGCAGAGCACTCTTGAAAGAAATTTTAAAAGCCTGAGGCAGATGTCAGCAATTCATGTGACGTAGAAAGGTGTGGCAAATGCCGGAGAATCTGGTTACCTCTCCTGAGGGAGAAAGGGGTTTTTTGGCAGGTGAAAGGAGAGTTGATTTTTTTCATTGTTTGGCCATACTGGGTTGCATATCCCAATGTGACGTGGCGAAACCATGTAAGTATCTGGGTAAGAGTTCTTCCTGTAGCTGTATTCCTGACATAGGTTTGGCTCAGCTCTGCTGGGGATGATTTGCCACTCACTGCTTGCATCTCACTGTATTAAAGAATCGTATACATGCACGATGGGAGAAATTCGGATCCTAGTAGAGCTGTTGGCAAACATCTGACTAAACAGGAGAGTTAGTTGAACCCAGCGAAGACTAAGGACACGGATGGATTCCTGTTGGGTGTTTCTCAGCAAAAATGACCTGCCCTGCAGCAGTTAAGTACAGTTAAATGTACTTAACTGAAAATAGAAATTAACTGTTACTTTTATTTTTCAGGCAAAGCTAAAATGATGCTTTTTGAAAAGTGAAAATAAATGTTCTTTTTTTAAAGAGCAAAATCAACCAGTCAGCTTTCCAAATGCAATCTGTGTGATTAATGTGTCTTGAAATACAGACATTTCTATAAAATATTAATTACTTCACTTCTGGACTGTATTAAATTACATTTAGCAGTTTTGAAATTCCTTCCATATATTTTTATGAGTAAATAATATTTATTACATTTTTTGATCATGGAAACCACTTCCTGTGTAATTTTACTCTTTTTTGTTAAAAAATCTGACTTGTTTGCCAGGCACAATAGAAGTCCAAGGAACTTCCTAGGAGCAGAGATGACTTTTGCGAGCAGGAATCTGAGGAATGTGCTTATTTTTGCTTATAGCTATGGTGTCCAAAATTTCAGACACATGAATGTTGAAAAGAGACTGATTTTTTAAAAAATATTTGGCTTTTTTAACAAGATAGCATTGTTGGAGCTTCTCTAATTTAAATGATATACACATGCAAATCTATATGAAAGTTATGAACACAGCGCCAATGCTTGATTTACCTCAGAATACCCAGAATGACTGAAATGTGTTTAATTTTCTGTTCTACTAAAAATTCCCCTAATTGCAAAAGCAATTTGGTGCCATATTAGTTGTTTGATGTGATAAGGTTTATGGTTCATAAATACATCTATCACCTAACAAGATTACTTTCCGTTTTCCTTTCCGTCCTATTAAGACGGAACTTTGTAAAGAAGGATTAGATTATAAGATAACAAAATGGCAATAATGATAGCTACTGTTTAATAAACACCACATTTTTCTCTTATTCATGGGCTCAAAGCTGGAGAGGAGTGCCACACCTCTTTCATGTGCACAACAGATTCACTGTCAGAAGGGGAAGAAGTTGCCAGGCTCATGAATAATGCTGAAGGAGGAGAGCAGCTGTTTAGTAACAAAACCTTCTCAGCAGAGCCTTGCAGCCAGTCGCTGTACCATTTGATGTGGTACTTGTGAGAGCGTGTGCGCACGCGTACGTAACTGGAAAGGCAGGAACATAGGAAAAAAAAAGATCACAGTGGAAGCACTGCTTGTCATATTAACCAGGCAAACACGTCCTTTTTATAAGAGGAAAGTATTTTAAGATTTCAAATAGGAAAGAACCACCCGAAAGGAACCTCTTCTCTGGCTCTTTTTAAACTTCCTTTTGTCAGCACAGCGTACCTACACAAGGTACTCTGACACTACTACTTCTGTTTCTGCAACACCTAGTCAGGTAAATCGTGACTTTCGGGCAGCCAATGGAAATTTTGCCATTCGTACCAAACAGATCAAAATTCAATCCTATGACTTTTCTCAACTTTACCAATCTATAAAAAAATAATAATCATGCAATTGGAAAAGACAGTATAAAAATTTCCAAGGAAGAAATATTGGGAACTAAGAAAATCACCAAGAAAAAAACGTACCTGAAATTAATGGTAAAGAATGACTTTCAGATACCAAATGAGAAAAATGTCTATGTGGTTCTTCAGTAGGACAATCCCCATAAATGTATATGCACGTAAATTATTCCTGCTCAGTAGAGTAGTTCTCTTAACTGCAGTCTGTAAAGTCTATATATAGAGAACGGGAAGAATGGGCCTGCTATCCTGAATTCATACCACTGGGCAAAAGGAGAGAATTGCATATCTATTCAAGGCAATTAGCATCTATTATGAAAACACGGCCGTTCTGCATTCTTCACACAGGCTAAAGAGTCACATACACTTTTGGTGAAAAAAAACCAGAACACACGTGCAGGAACAAAATGTTTCTAGTGGATATATTCCATAGTTGTATTTGTTTGCTGTTGTCCAGGACTCCAAAACACATTCTTCACACCAAAGATTTAAAGACCCCAAGGTTTTGCTTTTTTTTCCTCTAACTTAGGGCTGTTATACTTCATGGCAGAAATTACCTTAAAAAGGGGAGGTGTACAAAATAATGTCAAAAATTCCATTATATTAATAAATTTAAATTTGCATTTAAATGTGTTCATATGAATCCATTAACTCATTTTACGATGACAAAAAAGATCTTTTCCTGTTTATTGTAGGTGCATAATAGCTTGGGCTTTTATTGGCAACATCTTTGAAGACATATTTGCTCAACTGACTATTTTCATGCATATGTATTTTAATCTGTGATTTAGATGTAAAGTATTTGGCATAGGCATATAGAACCTATTTCAGAGTCACAGCTCAGAATCCAAGTTTTAGGAGTAAATGTTCTTAATGTTTTGTTAACTTACTGCGAGCTCAAATGGCCTGAATTCTCCTAATGCAATCTCATCTGACTGCATATTGGATTCCTACCACTCAGCAAAAGAACAGAACTGCGTATCTATTGAAGGCAATTAACACCCGTTAGGAAAAATAATGGCTGTTCTGTGTTCTTTATACTAAAAAAAGAGCCACACACACTTTTGGTGAAAAACCAGAACACATATGTACAAACAGTAGACTTCCAGAGGACATATTTCGTAGCTGTATTTGTTTGTCTTTGCCCAGGATTCTGATATGTATACAAAACAAAAGCTTATTCAGCCTCCCCAACCTTCAGCGCAAGATCTGGCAATCCTTTCCAGCATATTTCTTTCCTAGCTCTCCCTTTACATCCGGGGAGGGAGGATGCTGGGAGGTACAGCCCTATAACTGTAATTTGGCTTGAAAGTATTGCAACCTACAATCAACTTCTTGGTAGCTGGTCGACATTCTTTATTTCTATTAGATTTGCTGTTCAAGACAATTTCTAAATAAGTAAAATATCTTTAAAAGTATAGTTTCAGTAGTGGAAGTCAATATAATCAATGGTGTGATCTCTTTCTAATTGTAATTTGTTGGTAAAATGAAGGTCCCCCCCACTCCTTCTCGTAGAATTTGTTGCCTTTAAATGTCCTCAGATGTTTGTAATTTGGAGGAAACTGCTCCTTTTCTGATATTAAAAAACTGCAGTCTCTGACTTTTTATTAGAGAAGGAAAGGTGCTCGCCCTATAAGGAAGCCTGCTTTGAAACACAATGCTTAGTACTCTTTCTTTAGAAACTTAGTATTTTAGCATATTTTTCTTGTAACATCTAAACTGTTAGTATCCGATACCATAACAACTTGGTTATTGAAATCACCTTGTTATGTTTGGAATTTGACCAGTAATATTGTAGTCAAATGAAGTGATGTATTATTCATGCTTAGCTAGGTCAGCTGAACACATTTCAGCCTTACCGTGTTTGCAATCATCTTGACTAGTGTCATAATATTTTCCATCACCTCTCCCAAGGCACATTTAGCACCTTTTTTTTTTCCCCCTTTTAGAAAAAGAAATTCTCAATTATAGCGGTAAAGCACACAGGCAACTGAAATCCACCCATTTCCTAAAGCTCTATTATCCCCGAGGCCTCTGAAATAAAAATATACCGACACTAATTACTTAGCAGAAAGCAATCACAAAAATCTTCTTACTTCCAACTCTCTCTTCTCCCCTTACTCCTAAAACCAATGTGCCTCTAAACATAAAAGCCTGAGTTGTCTGAAAGCACACAGGGAGACATGATGATAGCAAATGCAAGCCTCCTTTATGACCTTGTCCCCAGGAGTCTTTTCTGGTATCTTCTCCTCGCAGCCCTCTTCTTGTTCACCTGTGATAAGTGTAATCTCTTCTCAGCAGCTCCCAATGCTTCACTCACTGATTTCAACAAGCCAGCAAGCAACAGAAGAGGTGTTGTTCATAAAAAATCTATCCTCCTCTCCCTTCATCAGACAGACGCCTGTACTGAAACGAGTTATCATCAGCAAGTCCATAGGAATTGGTATCCAAAGCTGCGTGGGTGACAGCAGTAGCCTCTGTTGGGTGGAGAGGATGCTGTGGGCATGCTTGCTGCAAAGGGTGGCCCGGTGCTCTGCTGAAGCCAAGGCTTCTCTCAGGCTGGGCTAGAGCAGCCAGGGGTTTGGAGCAGGAGTTAAAACTGGCTCATTGTAAGTAAAATAGCAAACTGAAACAATCGTCTGTTTCCTCCTCTATGTTGAGCTGGGCAATAGCTCTCTCCTGAGTGTTTAGGTTTCATTACTATATATATAAGTGCTAAACTTACCCTGAAAGGTTTTTTTTTTTTTTTCCTTTCTTTTTCTAAACTAAGACATCTAAGATGTCTGGCTAATTTTCTTTACCACTTAATTTTTACAAGTAGAACTGGATTCTATGTCTTTGCACACTGCCTCTCTCCCGCGCTCTGTTGGATCTTTCTGCACCCTGGGATTTTCCAGTCTTTGGGAGCCGTGGACTCCGTATTGGCAGAGTGGAACTTAGCATGGTTTAGAAAAAGGCAGGGAGTTATTATGTGAATCTGGTAGCTGTCAATCCTGTATTGGAGTGCGATATGGATGTTTTGATCACTAGTCCAATTTAAATCATGGGATGACTTCTTTTGTATGGCAGATTTCAGTTTATTCTTCCATGAGCATAATTTTTTGTACCTTGCTCAGGAGTACAGATGGACAAGAAAAAGATCTTTCTTGTACAACATGCTCTGCTCAAAGTCCCCTTCAAAACTGCTTTTTTATACCCCTATGAAGTGAATATTTTTCTGGTAGTACATAGAAATATGGTTATGTACCACCACACTGGTCCACAGGAGTGATCAGGATGACAAGAATGTGTTGTGTCGGCATCTATAAGAAGACGACCAAAAAACCTGTTAAGTAGTAGCAGAGTTATTGACCATGCTCAGTTTGCTTTTTTATGGTTTATCTACAGTATTAGGCAATATCATCTAAAACAATGGATTTTGTGGGAAGAAAGAAATAAATAAACAAAACCCAATAAAAAATCCTTTGGATGCTACCCGATAGCCTTACAGATGTGGAAAGAACGATGGTTCTGTCAGTCACACTTAACCAAACCATAATGAAGCCATGGAATGAGAAAAAAGTACATCATTTTCTGAGTGTACATAATAATAATCTTGACACGGAAATCATTAAACAAAATCACAATTTTAGGAAACACTGTTGCATACAGCCAACTTGTATAAAGCAGTGCGTTGACATATTCAAATAACTATTTACACTTCAGTTTTCAATAGCTAAAATAGCATTCTGCTGCACAAAAAGGTCAATAAAAATTTAAGGGAAGAAAATCTTCCATAATTTGTTTCCAAAATAATTCACTTCTATAAAGCCAAACAGTGATCTATGGCTAACTGATTGTTTATTAATAGCTTTTTGTATTTATGTGAAGAATCCTTAAGGGAAAGAGTACTGCAGGGAAAAAATGTTTGATTTTGCGTAAGCCATGTTCAATGCAATCACTGATCATGCTCCTGACATTCCTTTTGAAACGGTAGATTATCCAAATTAATAAAAAATGGTGATCGGTGTAGCATTAAATTTAAAAATGAATAACAGATTTGTTTAAAAAACCCACAACCCCAAAACCCAAACCCTCAAACAAGAACAAGGGCAGAGATTAGGAGAAAGGTAAAGAAAGGGGAATATTGTACCTCCTATTTGTTTTGTCAGGTGTACTGATGATCACAAAACCAATAATGCTGGTGAGCTTTCCCTTTAACACCATGGAATTATGCAGCGATGTGGGTCTCTTAGTAGGTGAATGCATTTATCTAAATAATTCCTATTGGAAACCAAACAGGTTTTCCTTAATAATTTGAGATGACGGTTTAAGTATTTATGCTTCTATTTTGCCCTCTCTTCCCGCATACAAATGCTTTTACACGCAGTGCAATGAATTAACATGAGCGTAAATAGTAGAACAATTTCAAAGTGTGTGAAGATTTTCTCACAGAGAAGGTGCTGTAACATTGATTCTTAAACTTTATGCAAAACAGTGCCTTTTCCTTGAAGTGAGACAGACCTGGCAGTTCTGCTGTTTAATGAGGGATGTTGGCGAAGAGGTCTGAAAAGCAGCTTGTGGTAAAATAATACGTGCAGATTTCGTGTTCTACAACCAACAACAACACATTGATTTTTGGTTCAGTACACCGGTAAGATTGCTTTCTTTGCAATTCCAACTGGTGTAAAGAAAGTAATGATGGAAGAGTGAAAGCAATTAAGGAAATGCTGTACCCACGAGAAGGGCGTGCATTGCTGATCTGATTTGTGGTTTGAAATCCCCTAATTCTAGAAGCATGGGGAAAGTCAGATATGAACTCTTCTCTGGTTTGGCCCTGCTTAACGAAAGAGAGAGAGAAAGAGGCTGGGAAATGGCGGATTGCTGCTGCTGCTGTTTTCTATTCCTAGGGCCCTGCTGTCCAAAAGGAAAGACAGAAGCAAACTGTCTGTTCTTTGCTCGCCTTGCACAGGCTTCCAGATATCTAGAAGGTGCTTACTTTATTTGTGTTTATAATCAGCTCTTGCAGCATGAGGGTGTTTCTAAGGGGAAATCTGCAACAGAAAAATGCTCAAATAACAATAGTCATTATAAATAACACATGTTGCACACCACTTATGACCTGAGATTCTCAAGCTTTACTAAAACACTTCTCTGAAACGTCTTTCTGTATAATTAACAAAACACTAACCTAGCTAAATCATTAATCGGATTTCATTATCATACTTTATTTTTACGCCTTCTCTAAGTTATAATGTTCCCTGTATTTTTCTCAGTCACAGAAAAGATTTTTTGAAAGATTTCGTCTGACAAATATTCACCAATATTTCTGAACTATTTTAATAAAATTTCATATTAAAAAATACGTCGATCAAGTTGTTTTCATTTATTTTATTGCTTTATTAGTGACATGAAGTCTTTAAGCAGCCGTACAGCTCTAATTATTGTGCTCTGATAAGGGCATAAAACTACCCGTATGTCTACTGTTTTCTCATGGATTTGCAAATTTCTCACCACTTTCCCTGTGAAACCTTGCATGTCTTCTTAATAAACATCTGAAATGGGCTATGTCTATACCTCTACTCAATAGTTAACATTAAACTGCAAAGCTTATAAATTTCATCAGGTGTAGGAAAAACACGGTGTCATAAATCTACTTATAACCCTGAGTGCTGGTTCACTGGCCATAATTCTTGACTTTTTGCAGCTTTATTCAAAATCAAAATGTTTAATAAGCTCTGCAAAATCATAGCAAGCTGCCTACTGCAGCCTGCCAGAACTTTGCATGCTTCCCGGAAGGCAACAAGCAAATGGAGTTTCTGCACATCAGTTTCCTCTTATTACGGTGATCTGAAGTGAGGAAATCTATATGAAAATCAATTGCTGGCTTTACAGTCTATTATATTAATTTGGGGGGGGGAATATTTAGGGCCAGAAGAAGAGGAATTAGCTGATCTAATTCTGCCTGGAAACCTGTTTCTTTCATTCACCAAGGACTGCTTTTGGAGCCGACGGTGCGTCTACTGGGGACTAACATCACAGGAAGCTACTCGCGCCTGTTGCCTTTTGTCCGGTTGCGGTGCATCCTTGTGAAGAGAGTATCTCCACCCTCCCTGCAAGTAATGGCGTTGCCATCTGCTTCTAACTGAAGCACTCCTCGCTGTCCTTGCTTCAGGTTTGAGCTTGCTGGGAAAGGCTTCCTGCTATTCCCAAGCTTATGTCCTGCTTCATTAAACTTTCTTTTTTTATGCCTATACCTACGTAAGCCTACTGTCTTTGCTGAGGGTTTTTTTTTACTTAGATCAGGATCAAAGTCAGTGATACAATCAATTCCTACATGAGAGGTCTTCTACATGAAAGGTCTTCTACATGACAGAACTTTATGAAAATTCATTAACTGCTTAAGGTAATTAATACCTATGCAGAGTTTCAGAAGGATACAGATCTCCCTCTTTTAAATTTCTATTTTATTAAGCTAAGAAATCTCAAAAGATTTTTTTTTTCATATGAACATAAGGTTTTAATTCTGGTAATGTAAAATGGGGCTTAATATCTCACGGTGTGTATTTCAAACAAAAAAATAATACAAGAAACTCAAAATTAGGCAATTCAAATGAAAATTAAGTTCTGATTTTAGGCCTGTTTAGCTTGCCTTTTTTTTTTCGTTTTGAGAAATAGGATGTAACCGCAAAATCTCTTGAGCAGATGCTGTGACTACACTGTCAAATAATTTTACATCTCTTTAGTGAGGACCTACCTAAGATGAGTATTTCTAGAAGTACTCTCCTGTAAGGCAGTGTCCACACAAGGCTGTTTGCTCAAATTTAACACAAAAAGGTTTAGCTAGTTAGAATTTTCTCAAAAACTCAAGTTTACAGGCGATGTGTCATGAGAAAGGATCTGAATTGTAAATCTTTTAATTTCCTAATTTTCACATGTAAAACTTTAAGATGTGCATGCAATATGTAAAATTGCGCAGAATGAACCATATTGTTATTAAATATTATGGTTGCAAGTAAAACGCTCAAAACTTGCAATTTGCCAAGAATAGGGTTGCTAGTAAAATATTAATGTGTTCCTTTGTATCTATACATGAAAATGATCTTTAGTAATCAATGATGTATAGAATATGCATTTCTGCAGTTGCAGAGATAAGGCATGCCCTGCTCCCTGCAGTGGACAGAACAGATTAGCACCTATTTACTAGTTTTTTCGCTGCGTCCCGTGCCTCACCTACCGCTGACTGTGGAAACCCAGCTCCGAAGGCAGAAGCACAGACACCCGCGCCGCAACACCGTCCCCGTGCCAATGCTTCACGGGCCTTTGTCACAACCCAGGAGGCCTCAGAGGGCGGGAGAGGAATTTTACCGGCTGCTAGCCACCAGCAAAATGGCGGCACGCGGGGATAACGCCGAAAAGCGCGTGTTACGTTTGGGAGCTCCGCCTGACTCATGGATTGTCAACGTGGCTGGCATCATTTGGGAAGCCGTGTCCTAGGCCTCCCTCGCAGGTGACGTGCAGGTGACACCTGTAGGCCACGGAGCGGGCTCTGCTGCCAGGCCTCACCTTTTTAATGATTAAAAATAGCAAGAAGTGCCGTGTTACACTGGCTACACCTGGGAAACATGGTGAAAAGTTACAGGCAAGAGAGAAGCAGGCAAAGAGGGCTGACTGATGCAACGTTTCTGCATCTTTTACTCCTGTCCCAGCCAACTGCCATTTTCTTCTCTTGGAGGCACCACTGCTGGGTGGGAGCCCAGGCTGGCCTCTGGCTGTACCCGTCCCCTCGGTGGAGGAGGCCGGCGGGGCTGGGGAGCCAGCCGCGTCGGGAGGGCCGCGCCTCGGAGCCGCTCTACCGCGGGGCGCTCCGCGGCGGTCCCGGCCTGCCTCGCTGTCCGAAGCGGGACTAGAACCCGGGGCCCTACAATCTCCCGACTCCCGGCGCTCTACCCATACGGCCACCGAGGCCGGGCGGGGAGGCGAGGAGGCGGGGCGGCGCGCGCGCCCGCCCGCCCGCCCGCGCGCGTGGCCGGCCGGCGGCGCGCGCCCTCCCAGCCTTCCCAGGGAATCCAGCGGCAGCAGGAAGAGGCGCTCCCCCGCCCCCCCCCACCCCCCCCCCCCCCGCGCACGCGCAGCTGGCCGGCCGGGCGGGCGCGCGCGGAGCCGCGGCGGCGGGAGGGAGGGGGGAGGGGAGGGAAGCTGCTGAGGTAAAGTTAGGGGGAGAGAGAGACTCCGTCAGCCAAGCGAGAGCCGGGGAAGCTCGGCGGCCGCCATTACTGAGCCGAGAGCGCCGGGGAGGGAACGGAGAGGTGGGACGGGGCTGCGGCGGCCGGGAGCCCGTCGGGAGCTGCGGGCCGGAGAGCGGAGAGAGCCCCGCCGGGAAGGAAAAGCCGCCGGGGGCGCCGGCGTGGAGAGAGAGCGTCCCGGGAATGCTGCCGCTCCCGCCGCCGCCGAGGAGCCGGATCCCGACGGCGCGAGGTGAGGGGAGGAATCCGGTCCCGCGGGAACGGGGCCGGCCCGGCGGCCCGCAGCGGGGCGGCCGGCCCGGCAGGCGGAAGGGGAGTGGGGGGGAGGAGGCGGCTGTAGCCCGGCGAGCCGGTGCGGCGGCCGCTGGCTGTAACCAGTTCAAAGGGCTGGGGCTGGCGTGGGGAGAGGGGAGCCGGCCCCCCCCCCCCCCTCCGCCCTCCCCGCTCGGCCCCCTCGGCACCCCCGCGGGAGGGAGGGGAGGCGGGAAGGGCAGGGAGCGGAGTGCCTGGTCCCAGACAGGTGATGAAGGCCTGAGCGATGGGAGGGTCTGAGCCTGCTGTACGAGGCTGCCAGCTGGTCACGGCTCTCCAGGGAGGGAGGAAGGCAGGAAGGGGAGCTTCCCTGCTCCTCTCTTCTTCCTTCCTCATTCCCTTCTTCCCCCTACTCCTTTAGCTTCCTCCCTTCTTCCATTCCCACTGCCTCCCCCCCCGCCTTTTCTGTTCTCCTTTCTCTGTACTTCTTTTCCTCCTTGTCGCCCCCTTCTACTCATTCTCGTCCTCTCTGTTCTTTCCCTTCTCTACTAAATTTGAACAGTTGTCAATTCCCTTCCTCCTTCCTTTCACCTTCAAATATCGCCTGATATTAAATTTCAGAAAAACTTCACTCTCCTAATGATGTGTGTGCATTTCTGTTTTTCCACCAGGTGGATTTTAAGGCTGTGAAATAGGGTAGCCAGTGGCAGTGTTGCAGCTTTCAAGCATTTTGAATCCCTTCCACCAGCATAACCTTTAGACTCTCTCCACCCAAGGAAAGCACCAGAGATATATAGATATAATGCCATAGTGTTGTAAATATAGGACATAAGGAGTATAAAACACTGTTTTAATTAAAAATAGGAGAAAGACCATTTACTTAAAAGGAAGACATACTTGTCACCTTCCCCCCAGCGTCCACCCCGCCTCTGTACCCCCCTTTTGCCCTCTCCTGTATCGCTTTTGATATCAGCGTGGAATATTTCCTTAATAAGTAGGAGGGAAACGTTTTTAATGTAGACCAAAATAGGCCTGTGGGGGTATGTGTGTATTCTTTAGTTTAGTGTCATGCAGATAACTGGAGGATTCTTATTTTTTTTCTTAATAAAGATCCTTGACAGAAATTTAAAAACTCTACACTGCAGAGTAAAAACAGTAAAGAGAGAACAGCATTTGCTGGTCAATTGGACGTCCATTTTAAACCTGTGCATTGAAGCCAGTTACAGCACTGATACTCATATACTTATTTCATAAATGAATGAGGAATTAATAAGTAGGTTTTTTTCTGTTGTGCTGTCTTACCTTCCTAAGGTTCTTCAGTATGACGGCTGTTTCCAGCAGTGACATCAGTGACCAGAGTTAAGTGCTTTCTGAAAAAACCTATACATGTTTAAAATTTATAGTACATATCTAAGCGTGGCATATTACAAATATTCATTCATGTGTGTTTTTATAAGGCCTTATTTTCCTTTGTGCTTCTTTGAAAATTATTTTTAAGAAGTGCTAAAATTCTTAAAATTCTATTTATAGTATTCTGCTGAAGCTCAGTGCTACTAGAGCTTAGGAAGCATGATGTAAATACGGTAGGTTTTTTTAAAAGAGTCTATAGTACTTAAAAGTATCACAAATTGTTTAAGCATTTGTTACATTATCACTAGCGTGTTTTAGTATAATAAGTTGTTTTTAAGCTTGGAACCTACTGAGCTTGAATAGTATGCATTTTTTTATAAAGTATCCCTATATAAAGCAGCTGCGAGTGTTGTAAAAAAGTAAATAATTGCAACCAAATGCCTTCCACTCCCTGGTATTGGACTTTATTTTAGCTAAGGTGTTGCATGTGTAGCATAATCCAATTAAATACTTTAGGCTCAGACTAAATTGTTTTAAAATGCTATATTTAGCGCTAACAGAATCAAATGCTGTATGTATTCTTGAGGTTAAAGATAAAATGTGCTTTCCTAAAGCTGTAGGTGTTTTTCCATGTGCCAACTTTGTAGGAAAGAAAAGCACTGATCATAATAATAGATTGTTGTGTGTAAGTTTCCCCTTTGGGACTTGTTTTTTGAGTAGATGGTGCAAAAATAATACCATTCTGTTTAATAAAGATATTAAAAGGATGCTGGCGATATCTTAAGACTTGCAAAAGTGTTTTCTTAAGATAAATCCCATGTGCTGGCATCCTGCAGGAATATTTTGCATAAAACTTCTGAATGCTCCACACCGCTACTTTTAGTGGACTAATATGTGGTGTGTTCTTAAGCTGGCACATGCGAGGCATCCTTCAGGGATGATGCTCTCTGACCTATACCGAAAGTTTGCAAAGCCGAAGTTCAGCGTTAAGTTCTGCTGGCGTCGTTACGTCGGCGAGAAAACCGAAAACGGTCACGTTTATGGCCGTGACGTACCTGTGAGAGTGAAGCCGGCGATGCTTCTCGCGCTGTGGTGACGGAAGAACGCTCCTCAAAGGCGCTGTTTTGGGGAGCGTTCCCCCGTGCTGGGGTGTGTGGGGGGAACTCCTGGTGCTGGGACTCCCCCACGGCCGCTAGGGGGCGCCCTGCGCCTCCCGCGGGGGGGTCCCTTCGTCTGAACGCGGCGCGGCGAGTGGGTAACGCGGGGGTTGGCCTGACCTCCCCGCGGCTTTTAAGATGCTCCAGCATACTCGTAACTGTAAGGAAAAGTTTAGTTTCAGGAAGTCCCAATAACACTGGGAATTCTGTATTAGGATCGTCAAGATTCCCCCCCCCCACCCCCCCGTATCTGTGTTATTGCTGACTTAATGGGCATACAATACTCTCATTCGGTTTTTGTGTTTTTGTGTGGTTTTTTTTTTTATTTCTTTGTGGTCCCCCGTTCCCCCCCAGCCCCCCATTTAGACCTTTAGCCTAAAGGTCAGTGTGACCTGGAGTATTCTTTTTTCAGCAGTTTTAAAAAGTACTTTTAAGGGTATTACATTTTACAGATTGTTGTTTGAACCTGCTCATCACTTCCTTACCTTTATGGATTTTAATGAAATACTTAAAGAAAAATGACTTCGAAATTCCTCATAGGAAAATCTGAAGCAACTATGGTGAAGTTGTTTTGAATTTGAGTATTAACTGCTTTTCTAGTGACTAACATCTATCGGAAGCCAAAATAATTAATCTGTGGCTAGTTCTGCACATTACATTTTGTGTTAGAGTTTTTTCTTTGGCTTTGTGTTAAAATTTCCGTGCACTTTTGCAGTTCTGCATCAGTTGACATACAAGCATGACAAAAGAATGTTTGCATTTAAAAAAGTAAAACCAATACCTGTGTGCACAATTTTGTAAAGTGTACATTTTTGCAACTTGGCATTAATTTAGTGCAGTTTTCTAATTGTTATGCATAATATTATTTGATGCTTACATACAGCTTTTCACTTGCTCGTTTCATAATTTAAAGAAGTAGTGGGTAACCAACGTCCTCATTTTACACAGGTAAAAATTACACATATGGCTTGTACAAGGTCAGACAACAAACTACTGTTTGAATTAAGTCTCAAAACTTGTGGTGTTGGGTCCTGGATCCTATACTGCAGTTCCTCATGAAGCAAAATAACGTGAAATGATCCAGATATGTGGATCAGTGAAATTTGCTGAAGTCGCTGCTGCCAGGCTGTAAATTTTTCTTTTTGCAGTGAATACATTTTAGTTCTTTTTCTGTCCTCCCCTTGATCCTTCCTTCATCATCTTCTTATTTTTCTTTCTTCTATTTTTATCAGTTCTTTCTTGGATCCCCTTCGTAAAATTTCTCTTTTAGTTCTTTTGTGTTCTTCCTGAGTAACTTTGTAAATAAGCCTCATCAGCTAGTCTTTCACTAAGAAACTTCTGGGAGCGCTATGTGTGTATTTAGCAGGAGCTTCTCCTGTACAAAAAGAATTAAGAATTTATTTTTCCTGGAAACGGGTACTGTTTCCTTTCCTGTTAAAATACAGGCTTCGAACCTGTAGTGAATGGTCTCAGATATTCAGAAATCTGTAGATAAGTAACTCAAGAGGCCTATGTTCAGACTAGTGCAATGCTGATAATTTGAACTGTTGCAGTTTACCTGTTTATTGTACCTTGATCTAATTTGTGTAGGCTGGTTTGGGGTTTATGGTTGGTTTTTTTTTTTTTTTTTTTTTTTGTGAACGACAACAACAACAATAGATTCTCCCCTGAATGCTAGGTTCCAGCTAAAGAATGATGTTCTGTTTTGAATTTAGAAATAAAATTTAGGCCTTGATTTAATTTTGGGTAATGCACTGGCGGTCTTCAGAGTATCATTGTTAATAGGAGAAATTTAGTAAACTTAGTGAGAACTAAGAGCTCTGAACTTCCATTTTAAACACAGCTTTGCATTGATTTATAAAATGAAGTTGAGCAGTTGGTTGGTTTCTCTTTTTTTAGAAATTGATTACTTTGCTTTTGTATGTAAAGAATTATGTAGGCTACATAACTATTTTAGGGATCATAGTTGTCCATCATACTAACTAAATCTGAAATGGACAGTGGTTGGGGTAATCCATTCTCATCCTCCATTTACCTAGCATGAGTAATCACCATACCACCTAAACTGTATTCCTTTTCAGTCAGAGTATCGCTATTGAAGACATTTCAAGGCATTATCCTTTACTGTCTTGTTATTGCTTGATTGAGCTCATTTCCTCATAAGCAATCTGAATCTTTTTTTTCCTAGTGTTGGCTGGTACTTGCAGAATTTTACCAGGGAGCATTGTATTTACCCTTATTTATAAGTGAGATTTCATCTACAGTTATTTAATTAAGTTTACCAGCACTTTTGAAGACAAGAATATTGGCATGTTAGTAAAGAGGACAGGACACATTAAGTGGCTAGGACCTAACAGACTTTGGTGAGTTGAAATTGTTGATGACAGAGGCATACTCTGTCTGGTTTAGTTTCTAAAAAGGATTTTGATTTGAAGAGAAGATTTCTTATGCTTGTTTAAGTGAAAAAGATACCTCTTGGTAAATATTGAATGAGAAGTAACGACATTACCTTAAGCTACATCAACACTAGATTTCTTTTTTTTTTTTTACTGATTCTTGAAGTGAAAATGATTGAATTGGTATTCTGGTATGTTTTGGGTAGAGCTGTAATTACTGATGTGCTGATAGGTCTTGGAATTTGGATACCGTACTAAATATTCGCCAATGCCAAGTTTTGGTTCTCAAAAAGTGTGAAGTGAGGGATGACTCGGTATAAAAACTTACTGTCAGCAGTAACCTGAATCCAGAGCTGTAACTTCCTTGGAATCGTGGTCTTTGATATTTGAAAGTGCTGTGCATTCAAAAGTTGTCGTACAAACCATTTCAGTGATGCCTAATGTGTTTGAATTTACTTTGTGGTCTGCTGTAGAGGTCACAGTAACTTTCTGTTGGTGTATTCATCTACTCTGCAAAGCAGACTAGACTGTGATGGTTTTTTTTCTTCAGGTGTGCTTTTCTTTGCTTGGCCAGCTAACTTAAACACTATCACAAGACTATGGTAATTGAAACTAACCCTGAAAAATACTGGTCCATAAACTCGTGCATCTAGACATTAGTGAGTGAGTAAAGGACTGCGGGAAAACACTCTTACTTTCACTGTTGGTGTTGTTTGCAGCTGCTTAAATAGTTGTTGGTCTTGAGCAATTCTGTAGAGTCTTTCAGACAACATTTCTGCTTCAGCAATGTCAGGTCTGCAGATGGTAAACATCTCTAGGTTCAAAAACAAATTCCGGAAGATATTCAGAAATACTCAGAGTATTTATTTGTAAGTTAAGTTTCTTGGCCATGGACCCATCTACAAGTTCCTGTGCAGCCACAGTTACTAAATAATGATAGGTGATTAACTATTTTAGTATTTATTACTTGCTAATAATATGTCATTCTATGCTAATGTTTAGAATTCAGCTCAGAAGGCTTTGGGGAACATGTATTTGAAAATAGGGCCTTCTCTGGCCTCTTAATGCTTCCGGCTGATCTTTTAGGAGCCTGTCTTTGAGCTTTCTGTTGTGGCAGAGTACATTGCAAAATGGCTGGTGTCCCCCTCCCCCAGGCTCCAGATACATTCTTGCAGGTAGACACACTTTTCTCTCAGTGTGTCTGCTCTTCCACATCCTTCTCTTCAGTGTCCCACAGTCTGTTTCTCCTGTGCAGCTGTCTGCTCTGCTCACCTAGCTGTGGGCATAGAGGAGTGCCACAGGTAGGAAGGAGGCAAGGGCAGGGAGTGTGACTTACCTCCTGTCTTCTCTTTCAAGTGATAGAGTTCAGCTTTGCAGCTAGGCCAGACTTAGTGCAGGACTGATGGCCTGCTAGCTAATGATTTTGATGTTGTCTGGTGCAGTAAGTTGAGAATTGCAGTATTATCGCGGTATTGGTATATCGCTTATCGCTATTGCTGAACCTTTTTTGTCCAAAAGAAAGTTACTAAAGCTGAAACTTTTTCGATTAGCTATATTATTCCCAAAGAAAAGTGGAATTACTAAGAATATACTGGCAAGCGTCAAAACAAGAAAAAGCTCTACCATACCTTCTTGGTACTATGTTTGGCACATGTACAGCATGGTGCTGCATCTTACTTAAAAATTATGCTTTTCCTTAGTTAAAAGTGGCTTACATCATGATCCAGTGCAAGTGCCTCAAGTTCCTTTCCTTTTCTGCATCTTAATATATGTATCACTGGCCTGGTATTCAAAGTCTGTGGTTTGTGTGGATGTGAACTGAAAAAGTTCCAATTTTTGGTTACTTTGTAGCAGCATCCCTGCAGTAAAATCAGCACTTAAAAATTATTAGTATAACCTTGGTATCCCAGTTGAGAATTCACATCTTCAAATGTAATTGTGCTTTCAATTTCTGATTTGTCACAGGCCTTTTAATTGAGAAATGCTGTACTACAGGTAGAAGGGTTTTAAGGTAGACTGTCTTTTTTTGTGTAATAAAATGTATATACATGTATTTAGACATACTTTCATTTTATATATTTTGTACTTACTGACTATACCAACTTCATCTTACAAAACTATATTCTAGATATTTTAGAATTCCAAATTCTTCTACATGTGATCAGTGATTTTTATATCTCACATTTTGTGTGTTATGAGACACTGGATTAATTTTTTTCAGAAGAGGCTTCTGCAACCTAGATATTGTTAAAATACCAAGTTGAACTTACGAAATCACTTAAGAATAACTGTGCCCTCCCTGTCCCAAGTATTAATAGCTGTGCTTACAGGATTTAAACCCTCTAAGTTTAGAGGAAGACCAGCTTGAGCTCAGAGTTCTGTTTATGGGTTTTGAATGAGAAAAACAATCTTCATGCATACGTGAAGTGTTGTACCTTCTCTGATTGCTGCTTCTGCTTTCATAATTTTAAAATTATTAACAGATCTTCTTTTTTGTTTCAGATCCCTCAGGGAAGGACTTACTGAAGGACACTGTTTAAATGTGTGACATTACTGCAGGAAGATCACAGCAGGATAATCATCTTGCTTTGCACCTTGTTTTCTGACAGGTAAGTTTGGGCTTTGGGTTTTCATAATCTTGTGTTTAAGCGTGAAGGTGGGTAAATAAGTACAAGATGATACACCTTATTTTCTTTATAACTACATTTGGAAATCTAAAGCCTGTAGAGACAAGGTCCTATGGTACGACTGTAGAAGGTCAGAAACTCTTCCTGCAGTTATGTCATATGTTTTGTCTCTCCTGTATTTCTTCAAAATTTTCTATTTAAACACAGAAATGATCTATTATTTTCAATTTGACGACTGAAATGAGTTGGAAAAATCAAACAGCCCCTCCTTTGAATCTGTAACAAAGAGGAAGGGGGTGGCAGGGGGCAATGAATTGGAGTGTTTTCAATTTGTTATAACAGAATTAGGCAGATTGAAGTAAGATTATTGAACTAACTTACCATGAATTTCCAATATGTATATTTTAAAACTGTACAAAACTATACAGTACCTTTAAATTAGTGGTATACTGAAAAAAAAAAAATCTTCCATTTGGGGAGAAATTTAATAATGATTACATATTTGATGTGAAACCATTATAATGTCAGGTTTTTACCAGGTTTATTACTTAATTAATATAGATTTCATTCTGTGACTTTGCTTTGTGCAATGAGTGCAAAGTAGAAACTGTATAAAAAATGAAAACAAAACCACAGTGGTTTTCAATATCTTTAGTGATTCAACTCCCACTATGGTGAAAATATTCCATGTCAGAAATTTTGTGAGAGACTAATGTGTTTGTTTTCCCTTTGTCAATGTCCTGTTTCACTTTACTTGTACTTATTCACTTAAAAAATGTATCGATTTGACAAAATATTTATTGCTGGAGGAGGAAGAACCTTTGCTATGTGAGGATGTATAGAGTATCTGAAAGTATTGATTGTTTCTAGTTGCGAATTGACAGCGTCTTCCTGATTAAATGAAGTAATCCTGTGGATGAAAATTTTTGTGTTCTAGTTTAGTCCACGTCAAATCTGTATTGTGCTGCGGCAAACAGAAAACATTTTATAGTGGAAGTGCTGACTAAACTTATTCTAATAGTTTGAATGATGCTACTATGATAAGCTTTGCTTTAGAAAGAAAACACTGGGTTTATTTGTAGTAATATAAATGCTGCTTGTGAAGGATTTACTTATGCTAAGTATTTTTATTCCCAGAGCCATTTTCTGTTAGCTCTAAATTCTGTGTTTTAAGAATATAAAAACCACAATGGAAACAGTAAAAAGCAAAATTCTAAATACAAGTTCTCTTTCTGAATGTGTCTTTGAATGAACTGATTTAAACAAAAAAAGAAAAATCATTCCTAAAACGCGGCATAAAACTTTCAGTTCTTGCAATATAAAAACTCTCAAGTATAGAAATTAGACCAAGTTTACTTTCTTCTTTATTTTGTAATGAAACTGATACTTTTTTATAAAAAAGGTACTTTCCTTGACTATGATTTCTATAACTGAAAGCTGGCTTTGTGCATGTGGCTTTTATTTTTTATTTTGGTCAACTAATTTCATTTCAGATATTGCTACATAAATACTGTGTTTCTGATCAGAATGTGGTTTTCTGTTTATAGGTGTTAGTAAGTTGGAAAGCTCTGTTGGCCAGGCATTGGTTCTATACCAGATATTAAAGGTTTCAGTATTTTTATCTTCTATTGCAACTTTTAATGATACAAATACTTCTTTTACTGCTGCATGTCTTCAGACTTAGATATGTTTTAGCAGCCGTGAATTAGTTTTAGGAATATTAAAGCATGCTTTGAGAGCTTTTTGTGTGACATATCCTACACTTTTTTTTTTTTTAACTAAAGGAAAGTATTACAGTACCATTCTCAACAAATTGTTGCTAAGAATGACAAAATACGTAACAAATAAAGCTGAGATAGATAATGAGACTAAAATTTCAGTATTGATGCTCGTTATAATTTTTCCTTCATATAAGGGCTCTTTACTGGTTTGTTTACATCATTTATGTTCTTTTTTTGTACTCGACAAATGTAAAACCCCATATACTAAGTACACTAGTCTGTACCCTTCATTTCTAGTGCAGGTGTTAGCTGTCTTTTTACCAAGAAAATGAGAAAAGTATTTTTATCAAAATATTTTCACAAAATTATAGAATGGTGTAGGTTGGAAGGGATCTCTGGAGGTCACCTTGTCCAGCTTCCCCGCTCAAGCAGCGTCACCTAGAGCAGGTTGCCCAGGACCATGTCCAGCCGACTTTGAATATCTCCCATGAGGGAACCTTTACAGCCTCTCTGGGCAACCTGTGCCAGTGTTCAGTCACCCTCACAATAAATGTGTGTTTCCTGATGTTCATATGGCACCTCCTGTGTTTCAGTCTACTTGTTTCCTCTTGTCCTGTTACTGGGCACCATTGAAAAGGGTCTGGCTCTGCCTTCTTTGCACCTTTCCTCCAAATGTTTCTACACATTAATAAGATTGCCCCTGGGCCTTCTCTTTTCCAGGCTAAACAGTCCCAGCTCTCCCTGCCTTTCCTTGTATGAGAGATGCTTTAGTCCCTTCATCGGCTTAGTGGCTCTTTGCCAGACTCTCTCCAGTAGCTCCATATCTCTCTTGTACTGTAGAACTGGACACAGTGCATCAGTTGTGGCCTCACCAGCACTGCACAGAGGGGGAGGTTCACGTACTTTGTCTAATGCCACCCAGGGTACCATTAGCCTTGTTTGCCACAAGCGCACATTGCTGGCTCGTTCGTGTTGACCTTTCTATTCACTGGGATCCCCAGGTCCTTTTCTGTAAATCTGCTTTCCAGCCAGTTCACTCCCACCATATACTGGTACGTGGGGTTATTCCTCCCTGGATGCAGGACTTTGCAGTGCACAAGGTTCCTATCAGCCTATGTCTTCAGCCTGTTGAGGTCTCCCTAAATGGCAGCAGAAAGCCCTGGTGTATCAGCCACTCCTCCCAGTTTTGTTATCAGCAGACTTGCTAAGGGTACTCTCTGCCCCATCATGCAAGTCATTAATGAAGATGTTGACCCAGTATTGGCCCCTGGACTACACTGCTAGTTACTGGCCCCCAACTAGATTTCACACCACTGACCACAACCTGTTGGGCTCAGTCATTCAGCTATTCAATTTTTTATGTTTTTCTCATAATGTAATTGTTTATAAAACAGAAAATATCTTTCCATTTGCATTATGTATGTAAGCAAAGTCTTCTAATTAATAACAGAGAGTTAGTAATAATTGTTATACTTGACCACTGCTTCAATAAAGCCACTGGAACCTTGTAATAATTCTGTGGAAGTTTGAGGGTAGATATAGTAGGCTTTGTTTACAGTTATTAAAAGTTTTGGTTTTTCTAGAAACAGAAGGAATGATACTGCATTGTAATCTTAAAATCTCAGACATAAGTCTTATTTTTCTGTACCTAGTATCCGCATGACAATATTTGTATTTTTCTGTAGAATTCAAGTTAGAAACTTCTCCTTAAAAGCATTTTACTGTTAGTATACAAATAAGGTCGTTTACTTCTGCAGATAGGTAGTGGCTGAGCCACATTGCCAACTTCCTGGTTTTACAGGTTCTCATTTTGAAAGTTTCTTTGCTGAAACCTAAAACCAAACCTACAAATGCACACACAAGTGGTGTTATTCACACAGGTAGCCATGCTATCTAGTGGAAGTATGAGCGTGGATAGAAGAGAATATGTATGTCAATGTTGTGTTTAGGGGTTTTGTGTTGTATTTATTGTAGTGGAAAATGCTTCTAGTGCCTAGTACCCATAAGCTGTGAAAGAAAACAGTAATTTGGGGCTTTGGGTGTGGGGGTTTGGTTTTGGTGGTGTGTTTTTTTTTTTGTTTGTTTTGTTTTTGTTTTTTTAGAAGTGTGCTGATCATCTATCAAAATAGGTGATGAACTATTATTAAACTGTGCCTAAAACCTGTTTCCTGTTTATTTTTAAATTTATAATATAAGTAGCATTAACAGGAATGACTTATGAGTTTAGGATCTCATTTAAAGTTGTACAGTTTTCATATACACAGAAAACAATTTCAGGGTGAGCAAGCAGAAGTGCTTTTTAAAACTTTTCTCTCGTGAATATTAGAAAGAAATACCTGCAAGCTCTAAATTTTTTTTTCCTCTTTGTTTTCTTTAGGAAGATGATCCTCCTCATCCTGATTATCTGAAGTTCTCTCGATGACAAGCTGAAGCAGGAACAATTGAAAGCTATCTGGAACCCTGGATATACAACTTAAATTTGTAGGAACCTTTCCAGAATGAAAACCACATACAGTTACCTTGATAATTGCAAAAGGATGAGAGGAAAGTTATGATGGCAAAAAACAAAGAGCCACGTCCCCCATCTTATGCTGTTAGTATTGTTGGACTGTCTGGAACTGAAAAGGACAAAGGTAATTGTGGAGTTGGAAAGTCGTGTTTGTGCAATAGATTCGTTCGTTCAAAAGCAGATGAATACTATCCTGAGCATACCTCTGTGCTTAGCACAATTGACTTTGGAGGAAGAGTTGTTAACAATGATCACTTTTTGTACTGGGGTGACGTAACACAAAGTGGTGAGGATGGAATTGAGTGCAGAATTCATGTAATTGAACAGACTGAGTTCATTGATGATCAGACTTTCTTGCCTCATCGGAGTACGAATTTACAACCATATATAAAACGTGCAGCTGCCTCCAAACTGCAGTCAGCAGAAAAACTAATGTACATTTGCACAGATCAATTAGGCTTGGAGCAAGACTTTGAGCAAAAACAAATGCCTGAAGGGAAATTAAGCATAGATGGGTTTGTATTGTGCATTGATGTAAGCCAAGGATGCAATAGGAAGTTTGATGATCAACTTAAATTTGTGAATAATCTCTATATCCAGCTCTCAAAATCTAAAAAACCCATAATAATAGCAGCAACGAAATGTGATGAATGTGTGGATCATTACCTGCGAGAGGTTCAGGCCTTTGCTTCAAATAAGAAGAACCTTGTGGTAGTGGAAACATCAGCAAGATTCAATGTCAATGTTGAAACATGTTTTACTGCACTGGTACAGATGATGGATAAAACTCGTGGTAAACCGAAAATAATCCCCTATCTGGATGCCTATAAAACTCAAAGACAGCTGGTTGTTACAGCAACAGATAAGTTTGAAAAACTTGTCCAAACTGTGAGAGACTATCATGCAACTTGGAAAACTGTTAGTAATAAACTGAAAAACCACCCTGATTATGAAGAGTACATAAATTTGGAAGGAACAAAAAAGGCCAAAAATACGTTTTCAAAACACATAGAGCAGCTTAAACAGGAACATATTAGAAAAAGAAAAGAAGAATATATTAATGCATTGCCAAGAGCTCTTAATACTCTTCTGTCAAATCTTGACGAGATTGAACACTTGAGCTGGTCAGAAGCGTTGAAATTAATGGAGAAAAGGCCTGACTTCCAGTCCTGCTTTGTAGTGCTTGAAAAAACACCCTGGGATGAAACTGACCATATAGATAAAGTGAATGACAGAAGGATTCCATTTGACCTTCTCACCACGCTAGAAGCAGAAAAAGTTTATCAAAACCATGTGCAGCATCTTATATCTGAAAAAAGGAGGGTTGAAATGAAGGAGAAATTCAAAAAAACTCTTGAGAAAATCCAGTTCATTTCACCCGGACAGCCATGGGAAGAAGTTATATGTTTTGTGGTGGAGGACGAAGCATTCAAATACATCACTGATGCAGACAGTAAGGAAGTGTATGGTAGGCATCAGAGGGAGATTGTTGAAAAAGCCAAAGAGGAGTTTCAGGAAATGCTTTTTGAACATTCAGAGCTGTTTTATGACCTGGATCTTAATGCAACACCAAGTTCAGATAAAATGAGTGAAATTCATGCAGTTCTGAGTGAAGAACCTAGATACAAAGCTTTACAGAAACTTGCACCTGATAGAGAATCTCTTCTGCTTAAACACATAGGATTTGTTTATCACCCAACTAAAGAAACCTGTCTCAGTGGCCAGAATTGCACGGACATTAAAGTAGAGCAGTTACTTGCTAACAGTCTACTGCAACTAGACCATGGCCGCTCAAATTTATACCACGATAGTGCCAATATTGATAAAGTCAATCTTTTCATTTTGGGGAAAGATGGTCTTGCACAAGAACTGGCAAATGAAATTCGGACACAATCCACTGATGATGAATATGCATTAGATGGAAAAATATATGAACTAGATCTTAGGCCAGTTGATGCAAAATCCCCATACCTGTTGACTCAATTGTGGACATCAGCCTTCAAGCCACATGGTTGTTTCTGTGTGTTTAACTCTATTGAATCGCTGAATTTTATTGGGGAGTGCATTGCAAAAATAAGGGCTGAAGCAGCTCAGATAAGGAGAGACAAGTATATGGCTAATCTTCCATTTACGTTAATACTGGCTAACCAGAGGGATAGTGTCAGCAAGAACCTGCCTATTCTGAGACATCAGGGACAGCAATTGGCAAACAAATTACAGTGTCCTTTTGTAGATGTGCCTGCTGGTACATATCCACGTAAATTTAATGAGACCCAAATAAAACAAGCTCTGAGGGGAGTACTGGAAGCAGTTAAACACAATTTTGATGTTGTAAGTCCAGTTCCCGCCATTAAGGATCTGTCAGAAGCTGACTTGCGAATTGTCATGTGTGCCATGTGTGGCGATCCGTTTAGTGTGGATCTTATTCTTTCACCCTTCCTTGATTCTCACTCCTGTAGTGCTGCTCAGGCTGGCCAGAATAATTCTGTGATGCTTGATAAAATAATAGGTGAAAAGAGGCGCCGAATACAGATAACTATATTATCATATCATTCTTCAATTGGTGTAAGGAAAGATGAACTTGTTCATGGATATATACTGGTCTATTCTGCGAAGCGGAAGGCATCCATGGGAATGCTTCGGGCGTTTCTTTCTGAAGTCCAGGATACGATTCCTGTCCAGTTAGTGGCTGTTACTGATAGCCAGGCAGACTTCTTTGAGAATGAAGCAATCAAGGAACTCATGACTGAAGGAGAACACATAGCAACAGAGATTACTGCTAAGTTTACAGCTTTGTATTCATTATCTCAATATCATCGTCAAACTGAGGTTTTCACATTGTTCTTCAGTGATGTATTAGAGAAGAAAAACATGATTGAAAGTTCTTATATGTCAGACAGCACAAGGGAAACAACACATACAAGTGAAGACGTTTTTCCAAGATCTCCCAGAGGAAGTTCACTTGACTATAATTATCCAGATTCAGAGGATGATACTGAAGGACCACCACCTTACAGTCCAATTGGTGATGATGTAAGGTTACTCCCAGCACCTAGTGACCGTTCAAAGTACCGATTGGATTTGGAAGGAAATGAGTATCCTATTCACAGTACACCTCTTAATTGTCATGACCATGAACGCAACCATAAAGTGCCTCCTCCAATAAAACCGAAACCACTTGTTCCAAGAACAAATGTGAAAAAACTGGATCCTAACCTCCTGAAAACAATTGAAGCAGGTATTGGCAAAAACCCCAGGAAACAACCTTCTCGAGTGCCTGCGGCACCACCAGAAGATATAGACCAATCTGACAACTATGCTGAACCTATTGACACTATTTTCAAACATAAAGGTTTTGCAGATGACATCTACGCGGTCCCAGATGATAGTCAGAATCGTATTATTAAAGTTAGAAACTCAATTGTTATAAATACCCAAGGTGAGGAAGAAAATGGGTTTTCTGATAGAATATCCAAAAGTCATGGGGAAAGAAGGCCGTCAAAATACAAGTATAAGTCTAAGACTTTGTTCAGCAAAGCTAAGTCTTACTATAGGCGAACACATTCAGATGCAAGCGATGATGAGGCTTTCACCACCTCGAAAACTAAAAGAAAAGGAAGACATCGTGGAAGTGAAGAAGACCCACTTCTTTCACCTGTTGAAACATGGAAGGGTGGCATAGATAACCCTGCTATTACATCGGATCAAGAATTGGATGATAAAAAAACGAAAAAGAAAATTCACAAACCAAAAGAAGATAAGAAGGTAAGTCGATTTAAATTTTATTTACAGCTTCTGGTGCATTGCAAGAATGGAAGAGTCAAAATATGCAAAAGTTGCACGACATGTTGAAACAAGTGCTTTAAAATTTTGATGTAGCATTGTTTGATTTTTGTCCAAGTTTCTACTTAACCTGCTTGGAACTAGCAAACCCGAGGGAATGAGATGACTTGTCTACCTATCAGCTGTTCAATAAGTTTCAGTTCTAGTCACCTCTGCATGTACATGTGCAGTCTCCCTTCCGTATGAGTAAGTGAAGGCAGAATTTGGTCTGCAGATCCTTCTTTGTTGATCGTAACAGGGTTTTTTTTGTTTTGTTTTGGTTGGTGTTTTGGTTTTTTTTCTTTTTTTTTTTTTTTAAAAAAAGCTGCTATATGAGTTCTTGGGTAGAACTGGTTCTTTCAGTTCTTGCAGTTCTGGCTATTGGAATGAAGTTTAGGGCAGGTGAATGAAAGGGTTGCTTTCTTTTTAATTCTCAATTGTCTACCTGTAACTCTAAAACAAGATTGTGGAAAGGAAACTTTGTATAGTGGTTTTACTGACTGCTGCATTTTCCTAGTGTAGGCAAGCAAGTAATCAAATTGAAAGCTGTGCTACCTGTACAATTCTCTATTCAAACAAAAAAAAAGGGGGGGGGAAAAATGCATGCCCAGTGTGGGTTTCTGAGTAATAATAATGTGACATTCTGAGTTGAAAAATGTCAACATTTTATTTTGATCTTTATGCTTGATAGTTACTTATTTTTTGACTTAACTACTTTAAAAACTGTTATATCAAGGTAGTGTTGTGGTGTAGGTACTGGATATATACTCTTTATAGTTTAGATTTTAATTTTAGGCTAGCCATCATTGTCTTGCGTAGTTGGTTTTTTTTTTAACACTAAATCGGAAGCATTCCTAGTCAGTTAGATATTTTCTTTCTTGTCTCAAAATAAGTCAATCTTTTTAATGCTGTCTTTTGTAGCATTTTAAAATAGTCCCTTTTACTGTTAATCTGACAGTACTTGAATAGAAACAGGTTTTGTTTAAGTAGAACATAGTTACATTTTTACTGAAGGATTAAATTTTGAATTGTACTTCCTAGTATGCAGCTGTGACTTGAATTACACAAGACTGATTTAAAGGACACTAAATTTTCATACTCATAAGCATAGATAATGATGTCTTGTGGGCATAAAATCATATGGTTAAAGATACTTTGAAGTTATTCTTTTTGGGAAACTTAATTTTTTTTAAAATAACTTATATACTTTTGATTAAAATAATCTTGCTACATAGAAATCGAAATGTAGTATTCATAATCCTCCTGCTGTCTCAGCTGTGTTGAGTTGACAGAAAGTTCCTCCAAGTTGGATATTTATGTTTAAACTGCGTAGACCTACTATAGTGGGGTCTTCTCTTCCTGGCGTTGTGTCAGGAAACCCACTAGTATCTCTACCAAAGCCTCTACTTTTGGCTTTTGCCTGTTGAGAGGCAGCCTTAGTTGGAAGTTTCAGGCTGTTCCAAATTTTTGTAGTGGTAAAGACTTTTGAAGAGTACAAGAGTTGTTTCAAGTTTTGTTTTTAATGCACCTCTTGGTTATGTGATTGTTTTTGGTTTTGTTTGTTTTGGGGTGGTTTTTTGGTTTGGTTTGGTTTTTTTTTTTTTTTTTTACTTGCAAGTTGTGGTCCAGGGCTGATACTTTCAAATTAGTCAGAGAAAGCTTTTAATAGCAGAAGTACAAATTATTGTAATGATGGAGAAAGCAAATTTAACTTGATAGCTAAAATGTTTGCAAGCATTCAAAATATCTAAGAATGTTGAGTGCTTAGTGCTTTTGATAAGTAGTGACTTCTGTGTGTGTTGACTTGCATTATGTTGGACGGAGAGTAGTTCAGTTCACGTGATGAGTCATTCTAGTTCGTAATATACTCCCTTGGTGTTTTTTTAACTGTTGATTTTTTTTTTTCAGGAGTTTTATTGGTTTCGGAACTTATTCACCATGTTTTCCTGTGTTGTTTTAGATGAGCAGCTAGCAGTCTTTAATTACAAAAACTCAAAAATGATTCAAATGATATTTTCCTTGTTGAGTGTTATTTAGTCCATGTGAGAGATGTTAGCGCACAGCTATTTACAGATTACTTCCTGTTTTTTTGACAACTTTGACTGTGTAAATGTGAAAGCGAGAAATAAAACTTTTGTGCTCTTTTCTGAATATTTCTTAAAGCTCTTACTGATACTTTTTCTAAATTGTTCAGCTGTATGTAAAGGAAATGCAAGATACACATGTAACTATTCCTGCTATAATTATAGTGATTCTGAAATACAGAAATCTTAGGAACAAAATGAATTTGTTTGGAAAAACTCAACCTTTGAAGTCTGAGGTCCTCATTGTCTTTGTCAAGGATTATGACTTGATTTTTTTTTTTTTTTTTTTTAAAAATCAGCTTTGTAGTATGATGTTGCTTTTTAAAACCTAAATAGAATGTAACATTCTTGATACTCCTTTGATCTTTGAGGAGTTTGAGATGTGGTGTTTCTGGGTGGGTTTCTTGTATGGTATTGCAGAAATCTCCTATGCACTATCATTTGTGGTTTTTGTACTTCAGTTTTCAGTTATGCAAAGCAGGTTTCATATAGACAAAAAATTTGCCTATGCAGATTTTTACATTTGGGATTTCTTGGGTTTGGTTCTTTTTTCCCCCCATTTATGACAATTACTTTAAAATTAAACACAACGGAAGTTTCTGACAGTGGTATTTACTTTCCTCTTGGAGGTTCTGGAAAATGTTTTAAAGGCAGACCCACAATAAGAAAACATATAAAGTGTTTCAAGAAAGAGGCATGAACTTGCTTGTTCTGTCCTGATGCTTTCAGACCCTAGTCTCCTAAATTACAAGATGAAATCATATAAAGGTAGAGCACTAGGACAGATATAGGGAGGCAGGTGATGGATGTAGAGTGATTGTATGATTCCCTTCAAAAAATTGAAGGGAAAAGGGTAAGAGCTGGATGGGTAGGAAGGAGGAAGAGAGTTCCGGCAAACAATAGAGTAGGAAAAACAACAGTTCATTTTTACAACCCTGAAATTAATAGTTGTAGTTTGACTGATCTGCTAAGACATACGTACCAAACTTTTTTAAAAAATCTGTTGTGAACACGTTAATAAAGGCAGAAGTAAGTACTCAGAATTGTACTACTTGTTGCTATTGGGAACCATACATTATAATGTTTTACTGTGGAAAGTATAGCAATGAAAAATCTGTGGCGAGCAGGTAACATTACTTGCAAGGTCCTCTAACATTGCTTACTACCAAAGGAAATTAAACAATTTAAAACTGAGACCAGTTAAGTAAGTGTGCTTTGGTCTTAATTATTTGTCCACTGTTGTTGTCCATAACAGTGGGTTTGTGTTCTCAGATCTTGTTTCTATATACTGGTGGCCAGATCTGTAAGAACCATCTTTGAACTCTTGTTTCCAATTATCACAGAACTGATTCCTGTAAAAACTTGTATCCCCTCATTCTCACTATTCTTAAAACTCCTCCAGAACTTCTATTTCCTCTGTATTATGGTGAGGAATCTTCTTGCAATTACCAGTTTTCACCTTTCCTTGTGGGTAACCTTTCGCCTGAAGTGTTTTTTCTTTTTGTGGTATCTGTCAACTATGAACAGGTAAAGAGAGTCATCTGTGAATAGGTGAAGAGAATATAGCTGCTTCTTGACCTCTTATGTTTTCGAGTGAGGATGACAGAAGCTGTCTATAGTATTGCAAATAATGTCATAGTAGTGCACTATATAATCTCAATATTTGTTGACCTGTACTAGAAATTACTACCTGATACAATTGTGTGATTGCACCCAACTTTTTCTTAGCCGCATTTATTGTCACGTTATTCCTAATGTCACGTCATTAGGAACCAAGCCTATTCGTGGTCTTGGTAATTTCCAGCTAATGACTTCCTACCATATAGTCCAGGTGGTTTATAGTACATGCACATTATGGTACATACACACATGTATAGTACATACACATCATTTGTGTACATTATAGTACATGCTACATGCATGTTCCAGTGCGTGCTTTTTCCATTAGTCGATGACTCTGTCCTTTTTGTTGTTGAATATGATCCTGTTTCTGTTACTCCAGTTGTCACGGTAGTTTCCTATATGCCACCATCAAATGCCTTACTAAAGTCCAGGTTGGTAAAACCAACTGATCATTGTAGTTTCTTTGCCTGAAGAAAAGAATACATGTTTTAATGGAGAAGGTTGAATCAGTCTAGCATAGTCTTAACTTGTGATACACCCCCCTCCTATCCTGTTTCATGTTATTACCATGTTTCTAAATGTTCTGAAAAATATTGTATGGCCTTGCATGTGCTGTTAACTAGTGGACTGTTAAACTTTTTCTGGTAGGGAAGTATATGAAGAAAAGCAGAGAGAAGAAAAAAAGAAAGCAGACTGGCTTCAGAGTCATAGGACTTGTTAGCCAAGTTGGTGTGGAGTTGCGTGCACGCTATGCTTGAAAGCTTTCAAGTGCATGGTGTGTGCTGGTATTTGTGAAGCTATGATGTGCTTTTTTTTTCTCCTACAGAACTTTTTTCTGTAAAAGTTTCTCATATGAAAAAGCACCTAGTCCTTTCTGCTGTTATTATGCAAAGTATTTCTCAGATTAAATGTATTTTCTAGAGTGAATTTGCCCCTATATCAACATGCTTTCTATGTTTGATTATCTGTTCCTTTACCAATGTTCACAAACGTGGGAGGAACTAAGCACAGAGAACAATGTTCAATGTTCATATGCAACTTTGCCTCAGCTGTTTCCTCTTTGTCAAGTTAGACTTCTCCAGCTGAGATGTGTGCTCATTTGTTTCCATGTCTTTTTCAAAAATTGCAAGTGGGAACTGCAAGTAGATGCTTATCTCAATTATAATTTTTAACACTGTAACAGTAAGGTCTAGTATAGAACAATTATTGTCTGTTGGTATGCACCAGTCTCTTTAAAAGCAGCAGCCTTGCAGGCCATATAATAAATTAATTTTGTCTTTAGTTTAACTTGATTAGTTTGGAGTTATGGGGCAACAGAGAGAAAATGCAGAAAATTTCAGAACATGAAAGGGCAGTGAAAATTCCTAGAGGATAAGGATCTTGCTGTAGGAAGCCTTCTTGCATCTCATACAGGAGGAACGTCTTCACGTGTGTGCAGTAACCCTAAAGCAGTTTATGCGTTGATCAAAGGCCCAAAGTGCTCTTTGGCTTTTCATTGTTCTTACCATCTTCTCATGTGTAAACAAGCTTGATAGAAATATTTTTTTTATTACTTATAAATTATTATTGATTTATCTATTGTGATTATTACTACATTAAATAATTGCAAGTTATTTATGACCCTTGTCTTAATTTAGTAATTCCCTGGACAGCAGGGAGCCTGCATGGTCTGGAAACCTGTAGCTATTCTGTATAGTTTCAATTAATAACTTATTATTTATCTTTACTATGGAATTGATGAGTATTAAAAATTTACCCATCTAATCTAGAGCTCTTACCTTTGTGAACACTTTGAGATATGTTGAGTGTCTAATTTAGGCTGTATTTTTTTCCCCTCTTATAAAGTATAGGTTTTTTAGTTTTTATCCTCCCCAGCATATCAAGAACAGCAAATATCCTGAATACATTTCTGCAGAGGGAAAGGCAGAGCCTCATCTTGAAATAAAGGCTTCTTGCCTTGTTGTGGAAGAATTATTTTGTTAATACATTTGTAAAAGGAAGAATAAGATTACTATGAGTATCTTTCCTTTTTTCTTTGTACGGAAGAAATTATTTGAAGTACTTCTGAAAACAAATTCTAACTACAGAGATCTTGTAAACAATGTAGTTGATTAACTGACCAGTGATCATTCTTTGACATGCCATTGTTAAAAGTTAAATGTGAAAAAGTTTCAGAAATTCACTATTTTTGTTCTTTGACCAACAGTCAATAGTTTTATTATTCAAGGTCTGATTTTCTTAAATTTTTTTGTGACTGGTGTTTCCAGCTGTGTTGTTAAATTAAATCTGAAAAATAGTGCTTTAAAACATTATGCCTTGTAACCTTGTTTGCAAACAACATTCATTGTTTCCAAAGAAGATTGTGAATTGCATTCTTTACATTTTCCTTTATACCCAGATGATTGTAGGTTGCTTTTTACTTTAAATTATTCTGAAAACTTGTCTCAATATTTCAGCAAGAAAAATCCAATAGCACCTAGTTGGATTCTCACATAGCTTACTCTGGCTTGTTTTAGAACACAATATTAGTACAGGTTTGATGTCTACTTTTCTATGCTTAATCTTGTTTGCTCACATTATAACTTCAAAACTATATGAAATTTTATTTTCAACTATTACTGAAATAGTGTTAGGTACTGTATAGCCCAGGTGCCTTGATCTCAGTTTTAATAAGGCTATGGTAAATGTGAGAAATGGGAGATCAACTTCCATTTTTATTCAGCTGTTTTTGTGTAAATTCAGTGGTTGATTTAGCAAAGTATTATCTACTTCAGACTGGAACGTACAGTGATGATTTTTATTTTTTTTTTTCCTTCCTGAGGAGTATAGGAAGTATCAAAGTATGTACTTTCAGGTTTCATCTGTTCAAATTTAGCACTCTTAAAATGCATATTTGGAGCCATATGCCTTTTTGAGTCTCCGTAGTTTAAAACTTAGTGTAACAAGCTGGAACTCTAAAAATGGCAGAAGGCATGAGGGGAAGAAAGAGAGAGCATGTTAAGGACCATCATCTGCATTATTCATATGTCGTATAGTTTCTGAAGAGCTAGCCATGAATTAGAGATTACAAATACTTTATTAAGCCTATTAAATGAATGTTGTTCATGCTGTGTGGTTTTATGAAATATTTTAATAGTCCTGAATGTATTGACTTTGCTCTCCATGACCCTACAGCTGACTGCAAACGAAGCAGGCAGAAAATTTCCTTTGTGTTAAAAGTAGTAGTGAAGTGTTTGGGAGGTAAAGTGGCTGAATTTCCCCTTTGATAAATGCATTATGATGGTAGTTCTGGTGGGGTGGGGGTGGGAAAAAAAAGGAAGGGGAGCCCTTCTTGAACAAAGAGGACTTGCTAGAGTAAGCAGCCCATCCATAAAAGGGGGTTGATAGACAGGTTCAGGCAGTTTTTTAGTTTTCTAAGTGAATTTTAAAAGGTTGTATTTAAGTGCATTGTACTCTCAAGACTCAGAGCTGGCTGAAGTCTCAGTCTAGTTTCTCTGTAGAAGGTGAGTGCTGCTTACCTCGTTCCCTGGTACCTCCAGTCAAGAGGGTTAATCTTGAGTATACTGTAAATCTACATTTTCATGGTTTTTTGCTTTTTATAAAAATATTTCTAGTTTTGAAATCAAAAATTGTATATTGTGCCATGCTAGAATACATGCATTCGTGTTTACCTTGTCTTTTATAAAGAAGATTTCAGCTAATTTTTGCAACGCATTTCACTGATTAAACTACTGTAATTAAAGCAATATGGTGGGTAAATGCTTTTGGTATCAGCAACACAAGGCAACTTTGGGATTCTTAGAGTTAAAATGCTTTCCTGCATCTGGATGGTGCATTTGGATCAGCTGGAGGTTTGGCATTAACCTTTGTTAGGGTATGAAGAGAAGTTGTCTTTGGCACGAAGCAAGCGGTGAATGTTGGAAAGCTTAATCAATTATAAAAAGAAACAGATTTATATGAAAACTAAGGATTTCAGCTTTATGGTCTTGGGCTTGTGTTTTAATTACTAACATGAAACAGTGGTTTGTGAAACAATGAGCTTTTTGCTAGGATTAACTAACCAAACTTTTGTGCTGATTGTTGTCTTCTCTAACTCGGTGCCTATTAGTCCTTTTTTATTATGATGTAGAAGCAGCATACAAAATTGTCTTTGACTGTCCCTAAATTAGTGCTCACTGTATGCAGTGTTAGGTGACTGCTGTATTGGTGGGGAGAGGAGCAGAACTATTGAACTGAAAATATTTGTGGCAAAATCATAATCTCTCTGCCAAAATCAAGGAATTTAGAAATGATTCACCTTTTTCAGGTGCTGTTTAACTAAATGAATAATTCAGTGTTGTGGTGGGTTGACCCTGGCCGGATGCCAGGTGCCCACCAAAGCTGCTGTGTCACTCCCACTCCTCAGCTGGACAGGGGAGAGAAAATACAATGAAAGCCTCGTGGGTTGAGATAGGGACAGGGAGATCATTCACCAGTTACTGTCACAGGCAAACTGGACTCAACTTGGTGAAAATTAATTTAATTTATTGCTAATTAGAAGTCAGAGTAGGGTAATGAGAAATAAAATGAAATCTTAAATGACCTTCCTCCCACCCCTCCCTTCTTCCGGGGCTCAACTTCACTCACGAATTCTCTACTTCTTCCCCACCAGTGGCACAGGGGGACAGGGAATAGGGGTTGTGATCAGTTCATCACTTGTTGTTTCTGCTGCTCCTTCCTCCTCAGAGGAAGGACTCCTCACAGTTTGCCCCTGCTCCAGTGTAGGGTCTTTCCCATGGGAGACAGTCCTCCACAAACTTCTCCAACGTGAGTCCTTCCCATGGGCTACGGTTCTTCGGAAGCTGCTCCAGCATGGGTTCCCCATGTGGTCACAAGTCCTTCCAGGAGCCTGCTGCAGCATGGGCTTCCCATGGGGTCACAACCTCCCTCAGGCATTCACCTGCTCTGGCATGGGGTCCTCCATGTGCTGCAGGTTGATATCTGCTCCACCGTTAACCTCCATGGGCTGCAGGGAGGTATTCTCACTCCTGTCTTCTGGCTGCTGCTGTGCAGTTGGTTTGTCTTTGTTTTTTTTTTTTTTCCCTTCTTAAATTATGTTATCCCAGTGGCCCTACCACTGTTGCTGATGGGCTCGGACTTGGCCAGTGGTGGGTCTATCTTGGAGCCGGCTGGCATTGGCTGTATCGGACATAGGGGAGGCTTCTGGCAGCTTCTCATAGAAGCCACCCCTGTAGCCTCCTCACTACCAAAACCTTGCCGTGCAAACGCAATACAAATGTTTAACAATGTTTTTGTTTAAATATTGTTTCATTAGAGAACTTTTAAAAGTTAACTTTACAGAGAAAAATTTATGATAGTCATTATCTTTCTTTACTAGCAGATTCAAAAGTTCCATGCTAAGACTGATGGATCAGAAAAGCTGCTATTTTTTTTCAGAGCGGAGAACAGGGATTACAAAAAAGCTTTCACTAAAGCTTATTTTTCTTAGAAATAAGACCTGAATTTTTTTCTGAAGTCAGTTGATCTTTTGACAAAGATCAGGTCTCTTGCACAGTAATATGCCTTTTCATTCAGAGCAAGTTCTCCGCTTAAGAAGTCTAGATATGCAACTTGAGGAAAGCATGGGTGTCTCAGATCAGGAAATAACATAGTGGTTTTTTAAAATCATAAAATTTTCTTGTTAATTTGCAGAAGTATTTTTTGTGAGGGTTGTGTAGATAGTGTTATTTGCAGAAAGATTGGATTTGTGCTGTTGTTGGAGAGTTCACCCGCTCTCATTCCCCAAAGGAAAGGGAAACCATGAGAGAGAGATTTTGATAAATATTGGACAGGAGAGAGACAAAATACATAATGATACATAATGGGAAATAGCTGATAAAATTATTATTGTAACTTTATCTGCCTTGTGATACCTAACTTCATGTTAATAGAATAGCCCTGCAACTGTCATCTCTTCTCCTACCTTACTTCTAGAGCAGCTTGAAAAGGACTTCAGGGTTTTTTTTCCTTTTTTTTCTTTAGTCTTTATTCTTCTTTGAATTCTTTAGACAAATTCTCACTTTCCAAATTAGAGATGAAACTGATTGTTTCAGATAGACAATTCAGCTAAGAAACCTTTCTACTTTTTTGAGTGTATAATGTTATACTTGATAGCTCAGTCCCTTCAACTATTCTTCTAAACACAGAACAATTGTTAGAAAAAAAACATTCTTTATTCTGGCTTTGCGGACATATTTGATATTTCATAGTGTGTCCAGGTATTCTACACAGATAATGAAATTCATTAGTATTACAATTGTCATAAAAATTCTGTAAAATCCTAGTTTATTATTCCATTAACCAGATTGCTTTCCACTCACACCAGCAAAATTTGTTTATATTTAATTATGTTATGCTAATATCATGTCTTAATCAGAGACACACGCAGTCTTTTTCTATCTGTTGGGTCTGACATACACAGTCTGAGTGTTGCTCCATTTATTCTGAGATGATGGGGATGTGCACTGAACACCTTGGAAAACAATAATTTCAATTGGTTTTTGCTTTTTTCATTGTGTTAATGCATGTATCTCTAAAATGATCTTTCATTCAACATTTGATAAAGATGTTTTCACTGAGTTTTACATGATCTTTAGCTTCAGCTTGGATCTTGCAGCTGCTGCTCATCTGAACTGGATGGTGCCTAAAAAAATACAATTTTATAGAAACATAGAATCACAGAATGGTTTGGATTCGAAGGGACCTTAAAGATCATCTAGTTCCACCCCCCCTGCCATGGGCAGGGACACCTCCCACTAGACCAGGTTACTCAAAGCCCCATCCAGCCTGGCCTTGAATACTTTCAGGGATGGGGCATCCACAAATTTTCTGGGCAACCTGTTCTAGTGCCTCACCACCCTCACAGTAAAGAATTTCTTCCTAATATCTAATATAAGTTATTTGAGTGCTTTGTATCTAACGTATGCTATTTTAAAAGTACATTTATTTTTATTCAGTTTGCTGTAGAGGATTTTTAATGTCTGACAGATGTGCGATCTGTTTTTGTTTTTACTGAATGGTTGCAATGAGTTAGTTAAAATATTACCTGAATTTACTTAAATAACTCTGTTTTGTTGTAGCCGAAAAAGAAAACTAAGACATTCAATCCTCCAATCCGTAGAAACTGGGAAAGTAATTACTTTGGGATGCCCCTACAGGATCTGGTTACACCTGAGAAACCGATACCTCTGTTTGTTGAAAAATGTGTGCAATTCATTGAAGATACAGGTAAGACAGGAGAACTGTTGGAGGAAAGACTTTCCCACTTTGCATAACATGTAAAGCCTCTCATTTTCTGTTTTAAAGTACTTCTAGAATTTTATCCTTGAAATAAATCATTATGGGAAGAGCACATTTTAAAAGTAGAATGTGTTCCCTAAATTGTATGCTTAATATGTGATGGTCTTTTGTTTTTACGTACACAAATACTCAGTTTATTTTTGACAAACTTTTGAAGTTTTAGAAAACTTATATCACTTCCTAATGCCAAATGACTTTTAACCCAATGGCATTCCAGTCTTACGTATCTCTCTGTTGCCACTGTATTTTACTTCATATAGTAAAAAGCTCTGAAATCCACTTTTTTCAATTGCAGAAAACAGGTACTTGGTATGGCTTAATTAGTCAGCTTGCTTTCTTTATTTTGCTGATAAATCTAGTTTTGCATTTTAACCTGTTACAGAGACATTTATTTTCTAAATAGTGTATAGTTCTACGTGAAAAACGTTAAGCAATTCGTTTAACTTGCAGATTTCTCATTTAAAGTCAAGTATTAACATATATGTGTTTGCACTAAGGTGAAATTTCACAGTATGGTTTTCCCTCTCCTTTCTCCCTGGTTGTATGTTTGTCCCTGCTTTCAGCCTATTCACTCTGTGACCATGGGGCGAGTAGGATGATCTTGCTGGTCCAACAGAAGACTACATTTAGGAGTGGGGAGTTGTTTTGAGGTTTGGGAGTGACCTGTGGTTGGGTTTTGTTTGGTTTTTTTTCTTTTTTGTTTTTAAAGGTGGGGAGCACCAGTTTTCGGTTAGTGTGTAGATCTTGCTTGCTCTGAAGTTGCATAAATGCTGTATTGCTATATCTGAAGCAAATGAGAGTCTGAGGCTGACTGACTGGAGCAGAAATATGAGCAGGACCATCTTTTGATGGGTGTCTGCAGTTCGATGTTGTTTAGCATAAAGTAAAACAGCACCTTTTTTCCACACTTTCTTAGTTCTGTAATACAACTTTGGCTGTAAGATGACAGTAACATTTTTAGCAAGAGTAAAACTGAAGGGTTTTCTTTCTTAAACTAAAATTCAGTTTTACTGCCATCTGTAAGAGTAATGTTTCCAAAACTACTACTTCAGATGGTAAGCCTAATAGCTGTTTTTGAAGACTTATATACTGCATTATTGCAATAAAAAAAAAAAATTAAAAAAATAGGTGAAACCTCAGACACTGATCTTTTGGGAATCAGAGATGTTAGTATAAATCTGTCTTTAACCTTTACCTCCTATTGATTACTTGCCCAAAGGTAAGAGCTGTATTTTCTTCCCTCTTGCTTTTGCACCTCATCCAGGAAAAAATGGGAAGGGGGAAGAAGGGTAAGGAATAGTAGAGTGGTATAGACAGTTTAATGTGTATTTTGTTTGCTATTCTACGTAGTAAAAAAAAAAAACCAAACCCCAAACCAAAATAATTTTATGAGTGGGTCACTGTCTGAATTGGTGTTCTTCAAAAATGGCTACATACAGCTAGCTATGTATAGCTGTATAAAAGAGATATTCACCAGTAATGAAGACCAAATGACTTTTTGAAGAGTTTGTAGAATCTAGAAGTAGTATCTTAAGTTTGAGCATGTTTAACTTTGTAAGAATATTTTAAAACAAGAAAATTATAAATCCAAAGAAAATTGTATTTGCTTAGAAGTAGTGTTGTCTGATATCTATTGACTTTGTGGTAGACTTTCAAAAGGAAGTCTAGTATTTCTCCTAAAGGGTTTTCACCAACTTGTGGGGTGAGAGAGAACTATAATAGTGTGGGAACATGATTCGTGGTGGTCTTTTTGTTCCTTGTAATCATCAAATCATGCAAGGGCCCAGAAGATTTAACACTCTTATTCTCCTCTAATGACCTGTCTTTGAAGAATAAGAAGTTTAATTAACCTGCTGATGTGCTCAAAATGTGAGGGGCTCCTCAACAGTGGTGACTCAGGAGGCACTCCTTTTCCTTTAGTTGTTTGAGTATATGTTAGTTCATCCTGGAATGCTGCTGTGCAGCTACTGAAAGCTGTAGAATTTTAATTCTGGCCATACATGTGAGGTGGACAAACGTTGTGCCATCTGCACGCTTTGTTCATGGCTGTGAAGACAGTTGTTCTATTACTATTGCTGTTAAGCACTTATTAAAGATGGAACAGAATCTCTATTTCTGATCTGTATTAAAAATTTCTTTCTCTGACTCTAGATTCTGTGTAAGTAGCTTAGGTTGTGCTTTTCAACTTCCATACTTGTCTGTGGGAGTTTTATTTTTGGTGTGTATTATTTTTATATTGGGTTAATATTCTATAGGTATTTGAGTTTCAAGCGGTGTTACGATAGAATGTATTTGTTGCCTTTGAGAGAGGAGGATGTTCACTTCCGTTGCCTTCAAATCTCATACTGAGATAGTCTCACATCATTGACTTTGGGACTATCTGAGAGAAAATTCCACAAATACAGTTTTGGAGATGATCAGTCTGCAGAAGACAAGTCAGGAGTCCAGAATGGTATTGTTCCCATTTTGGTAAAGTTGTTTTATCAGCTGCTTGGCCCTGCTGAGTCATCCAGTATTTCAGCTGTCTCTTAGCAAGTCAGCCTACTATCAGTACAAACTGAACTGAATACCTGTGTTTACTGTCATTGTCATCTTAATCAAGAAGTGCAGTCTTTTCTTGAATGCAGACTCTTCTTGAATGAGGCTAATCAGTATATTTCTGTTACAGAGGACGTGTTTGTTTAGCTTTTTGTTTTAAGGTATTTTCATGGAGTTCAGCTCCTTCCCTTTGTATTACCACATGTAATTTGCATTGTGGCTGAGTTGCAGGTTTTTTGCAAAGGTATGATTAATCTCAAATTGAAGGGCTAATCTTTATTTTTAATGTTCCCTATCTCTGCTGTATGAAATTATACAAGACTGTGCTTTGTATCCACTCATCTAAATTGTGACTGAGGCTAGAAAGTACGCAGTGTGAAAAAGTTTTCTCTGCTTTGTTTTGGATGCTGAGATGAGAAGATAATATCAGAAAGTGTCTTTGAAGATTCTTACTACACCATAAACCTTAAAGAATTGAGTGCATGCAGAAAATACTGTCATATTTTTGTTTTACCATACTCTTCTGGAATATCCTCAACGCGCGCACACACACACAAGAGTGTGCATCAGTAGAAGAGGGACAATTTGGGAAAATTAAAGTAAATCTGGAGCTGAAAAGTTCTAGCCTTTTATAAGTCAAGAGATTTTTCTTTTGAAGGAGCCCTGTCAGGGTAAAGGGAGATCTGGTAGAGATAAGGGATCATAAGGTGGGGCCTACAGATGTAGGTATTTTTGTGTGTTCCTGCTTAGTTTGGTGTTTTCCAACAAGAAGTTTTAGTCTGAACTGGTTTACCTTTATGGTTTCAACTAATTTCTGTTTTTGAAAGATAATCTAGGGCTTGAATCCCTTTGGAATCTTTTTAATAGTATTTGAAGTAAAAACTAAGAGAAGTAGTTAATACTTGAGCAGATCTAAATGTAATAAGCAGTAATTATGTATCAGAACCTTCATTTCAGCAGCAGTGCGTTCTGTTGCTGATACTAATAGTACAAAGCAGTAATAGCACATGATACTTTGTCTTATTGGAACCTATTGATCAAAAAAACTTTGAACAATACTATGTACAATTATTTTAAATTTAGTTACACTGTCACTTTTGGATAAGGAATGAGGAAAGCTTGGCTAAGTATTGCAAATTTTGTAGCTTGAATGTTTTGTTAGTAATACTTTCATGCTGTTTTACGTGCCACCAACTTAATTCCAAGTACTGTTTGTGTGCTATTCAACACATACTGTTGTTGATTATTTTTAACTTTCCCAAACTTATAATAATTTGGGCAAAAATTATGCTAACTGATAGTATTCGCATATGAGGGGGTTTTAATATTTCTATTTTTTTTAAATTGAATTTACTTTTTTATGCATTATTACGCATTGGTGAAAAGTTTGGTATAAATTACATTTCATTCCATTCTGTTTCCTAAGGCAGGAGGCACCAAATTAATATGAATACTAGCACAGTTTTGCCAGTTGATAATTTTAACTCTGGACTATATTCAACCCTAATAATAATAGCAGTATTTTAATATGTTTTTTCTTTGGGTTTTCAAATATTTAAAAAAAAAAATCTTCGTAGAATATTGATATCTATGTGCTTCATTGACAAGATTAGAAATTTTAGTTTCCATACTTCATAAAAAAAAATGATAGCATTTATATAGTGTTAATTCTACCTAAAACAATTGAGGGAAGAGAAGCTTATTAGAATAATATGCATTTTATTAATTTAGTTACTCAATTTATGTGAGACAAGGAATGGAATAAAGAAGAAAGAATGAATTTGACAGAGCCACATCTCATTTAATGTCGCACACAGTCTCTGTGGAGAGCTAAAGGTGAAATTAAAAATTGTACTCAGTATATGTACAATGATTACTGCTTTTGCTATTTATACCTTTTTGTAATACCTTTTGTAATGTTAAATTTACAATTTCAGAGGTAATTTGAGTAGAAGAATATTGCATTCTGTGAATTTCCCTCTTGCCTAACTATACCAAATGCTTTTACGCCGAATCTGCTACGAGGCCAGATTTTGACATTGAAAGTATAGATAATGCAATCTCCAGAGATTGGGTAGAAATAGACAAAGAAAATGAGCTGGCAGCGCATGTTGAGGTGAAAAGGCTGGTAAATAATTGAAATATATTCATAGTGGCTGCAAAATCCATAAATTCAAGATGGATTATCTCCCCTTTTATTCCAAGGGCTTGGGAGAGCTACAGGCTTTTAGGGGACTGTTCTTTTGGACAGAGAGAACAGAATGGGCCAAGAGAGGCCACCCCCCTCGGCCTGGTGTATGACACCTGTCATTCTGAGCATAGTTTCATAAGAAACAGTGTTAACAGCCAGTACGATTCCCTGCTGCTGTATGCTTCTGCCATTTTTCATTTTGGGCACTTGTCAGATGTCTCTGAGTCAGTGGAGTTCACTGTCTTGGAAAGTTATATCAGCAAAAATGGACAAGGTCCTGCTGCTTAGTATTACAGCAGGTAAGTTAAGGGTCAAATATATGTCAAAACAAGTGCAAGGCAGGGAGCAGGACTATGCAGCTAGGAGCAAGGGAAGGACAGAAACAGTGATTGATGAGGCAGGGAGTTAGACCATCGTTTCAGTCATAATGATCAGTTAAGTTGACTCAACTGCCCATGAAGCTATATGTTTATCAAAAAAATGCATAGGCCATGATTCTATTACTCTTGATTCTGGACAGGTACAGTAACAGTAGAGTTAAATATCCCTACAATATGTTTTGTGCCGTCATCAAGTTTATGAGTGATCCTAGAGTGGGTGGTGTGGTTAATATATTCAAGGCCAGGGCTTCTATTCAGTGGAATGTAGATAAGCTGGAGGAATGGGACAACGAGAACCTGAGGGAATTCAGCGAGGACAAATGCCAAGTCCTGCGACTAGCTTTTCAAGGACTAAACTCCTGCAGTGGTACACACTATGGACTTGACTGGCTGGTTAGCAATGCTGCTCGAAAGGATCTGCAAGTTGTGGTGGAGAATAGGCTAAGCATTGAGTAAGTAGTGCATCCTGCTAATGATGCCTTCTGTATTGGACTGTCCCAACAGAAGGGTGTGCCCTACAGCAACAGAAACGATTATTTGGTTTTACTCTGCACTTGTTAGACCTCACTTGAAATGCTACAAGAAAGGCGTTGACAAACTTGTTTGAGTCCAGCAGAAGAGGCTGGAGCTGGAGCTCCTGACTTGTGGTTTTGTTCAGCTTGGAGAGAGGAAGGCTGAGGAGATAACTAAAAGTGGCTTCCCAAACCTATGAGGAGGCTACTGAGAAGGTGCAGCTAGGCTAAAGCACTGAAGTACATAGCAGGAGGATTAGAGACAGTGATGGTTAAAATATGAGGTGCCAACTAGAAAGAAAGGAACAGCTCTTGCTCTGAGGATTATTTAAGCACTGTTTCAGGTTACCCAAAGAAATTGTGGGCTCTCTGTCCTGGGAGATACTCGAGATCAGATTTGGATAAGCAACCTAATCTGAATTCAGCATTGACCCTTGTTTGAGCAGGAGGTTGGACTAGATGACCTCCTGAGGATCCCTTCTGTGATCACTTCAAAATTGGCATAGAATAGGTTTCAGTAGTTAGGAAACTATACACCAGTTTGTGTTTTGCAACTTTGGAATTAGTCAACAGGGAGGAAACCCTGCCCAAACTTGAGAGGAGGGGAAAACAGGCATCAGTTGTTTCTCCTAATGGAAGATTGACTACCAGACGGATGGAGGAGGAGCACACGCGTTAATTTATTAGTGTGTGAGAATCACTGAAAACTGTAAACAAATATGTTTTGAAATATTCATAAACACATGTTGTGCACTTGAGCTGTATTGCTAATCGAGGTATCTCTTCAAAGGAAACCTCACAGAATTATGTAAAGACTTTCTAAACAATGCAGATAGGACCAAGATGTCAGTATCTTTTGCAGAGTATTTATGGTACTTATGCAGCTCCTCTTATTGCCCTAGCTTTCTCCAGGCCCAAAGTGACCACACAGCTAATATGCCTGGAAAATTAGAGTATCTTCAGGTGTCACCCACTTGTAATGAAGTAAAGAATGCATCTGCCATTTCCTAGACATGTTTGTCGTCTCATATTGATTGAAGTATTTTATTCCTTTTTTGAGATGAACAGGCCATGAGATCTGTGATTGAGTGACACTTCATAAAACTATTAAGAGCTTGCTTAATAATTGGTTAATGTAAATTGTAGAAATGTTAATTCAGAGTCGCATAAGAGGTTCCTATTTTTTTGAGTCTTTCTAAAAGTACTGCTTATTTTTTTACATGGCTTACTTTTTATTGAACGCTTCAATATACTATAAATTATTTTATTACAGGAAGCAGTAAGACATTTTTGGTTCTGGTTTTCATTGCGTGAATTGAATGTCACAGATCTTTAAATGCTAGTGTTGATATGCACAGATAAGAACACATTAAATGTAGAATTTTACATGTGTTTTTTTTGTAAGTAAATTTAGTGCTAGACTCTTACTTGAAAAGAGTTTGGATTCTTTGCTCTGTAATTACATTTATTCTAGGTGTATGTAGAAATTATTGTTCTGAATCAGTAAGGTGGTGGTTCCTTTAGTCTTGTGTAGTCTGGGTAGCGTAGGGGTTGAGAAAAGGTACACCAGGTCAGGCTGTGGAATAAAATTTTAGAATGGTATAGATCACAAAATTTACAAACATAAGTGTGGGAATGATAGTCTCAGCTCTTGTAGTGGAGAATGATTCCTGAAAAGTTCAATTGGTCACTGGAGGGGAAGGGATTAAACTGGGGAGAGACAGAGTTGCTGTGATTAGGTGGTATGTATTCAGAAACACAGCACAGGGATAGTGGAACCTGGCTACAGATGTCAAGTTGGCAGATACGGTGTGACTTTTCAGCAGCCTAAATATTAGTATAGCTGTTGTCACTCAGGAAGAGGTTTTAAAATCATCATAGACAGCTGTCTGAAAACGTCGACTCTCAATACTTGCTATCAAGCTAGCAAAATGAATTAAAAGAATTATGAGGGTGAGCAATCTGGGGAAAAATCATGCTATTTTGTAATTCCACGGCACGCGCATGGTTTCAGTTCTGGGTTGTAATTCGGGTCACTGTCTTACAATAGAAGAGAATTGGAAAAGATGCTGCATATGACAATAATAGTATCTCTGGGATAGAGGGACTGAATCGATTAGCTTAGAAGATTTCTGAGGAAGGGAAATTATATAAATTAAAAAAAACTGGTGCTGGGAAAGAGTAGCTAAGTTACTGGTTCTTGTTAATCAAGAAAAAAAGATTTCATGAAAACTTCAGGTACTGAGCATAAGCCCAGTGTTTCATGATGTACCTTCCTGAATTACAAAACTGCATTTGCCGTGGGTTGTTGTGAAGACCACAAGTAAATGACTTAAAGGGGTTTGGACGAATTAGTGGGGGATAAATCCCTAAGTGGCTATTACAACACTTTATGCAAAAGCCTATGTAAGCCACCATCTGCAGGAAGATGGGAGGATATACCACAGAAAAATTGCTGAGTTTTTTTTCTCCTGTTCTTGTTACCTCTCTCCTCAAGCACATCCTACTTACTGGTGTGGAGACTGGGTATTGTACAAGGTAGACTTTGGTCTGCCCTTGTGCTGAAGTTAGTATGTTCTATGGAGGAACCAAGAGTTGTGAAATATGTCGGTGCCTAAGAATGGAAGAGTCCTAAAAACTAAGTATGAATATAGGTTCAGCTCCACCTCGCTTGTTTTCTTTGAAATGCTTTCAACACCATGTGAAGTTACAGTTAGATGGGATGGAACCCTGATGACAACCAGCAGCACAAAAGGAGGTGCAAGAAGAGAATTTGTTAGGCACTAGGAGGTATTTTGAGAAAGGAGTAGTCTAGACAAAGATGAACTCTGTCTTGAAGTAAATATAGGATATTGCGACTTGAAATAAGGAGGATCTAATTCTTTAAACCTAAAGGTGTAGTAAAGCTAGCGGGACAGAGAAGCAAATAAATCAGATGATTTTAATATATAAAATTACAACAGCCATTGTGTCCAGGACGAGTAAGGATATCTTGGAAATTACAACTGGACCAGAAGGGAAGCAGGATAAGAACATAAACAAGAAATCTGAAAAAATCAATGGGCTTCCAGATGAAGGAACTGAATTTTTAAAAAGTTGTCAAGAAAAAATAAAAGTCACGTGCTCTCACTCTCTCAATGTGGATACGCAAGAAGCTTAAAAGCTAAAACTAGTGAACTAGAGTGTCTTATACTTGATGAGGATCTCGATGTAACAGGCATTGCAGACCTGGTTGGATAGTAAAAAAACAGCAGAGAGAATTGAAGCTTTACTTAAAAACATACTTCTAGCTGTGTGTATGCGCACAAACAGGTTAAACTTGTCTCCTTGTGTGCCTTAGAGAAATAGTATAATGACAGTTGACCAACCATTTAATGACCTGTTACTTTCTAGAATATACAAACAGGAAAAATTATTTTTGCTTGAGGAATTTAAAAGACAAATTTGGTTAGCTTGATCCGGAATTGCAGCACTTAGCTGTTTTTGGAAGATGCCTGAATTCAGTTGGCATCTCCTTGTTTAACCTGAAAATTTTCTGTAAATTGCATTTCTGTGTTTCTCAGAGCTGTACTGGTCTGAACAAAGAGGTGTCTCTACATGACGAAATAGAAGGGGGGGGGGGGGGGAAGCCCAGATGCAATACAGCATCTCTCTCTCCGGAGCAGCCCAGTTCAAGTATTCAAGGTTTAAACACTCCTACTGAACAGTGACTGGATCAGACTTCACAGAACATGCTATTGCAGCATATTCAATTCTTTTTGTGCAGGAGGAAACTGAATAGTAGTTGGATTAAACACAGAATACCCTGGGGCTGTAGGGTCTCCAACTGAGAATTCTCCCATACTAAACAAAGGGAATCACGATCCTAGCTTGTTCTTATCTACCAGTGATTTTTTTGTATTTCTTTATTTACAACTTCTGGAAGAGGAATGCAAAGTGTTTCTGTCTGATAGTGTGTAGCACATTTGGGGCGTTCTTTTGAAGACAGGCCCTTCCAGCTGTGGAAACCATTGAATCATTGAAACCACTTTTTTTTGCCCTGTGCCACCAAATTATACCTCCTGGTGCTTTTTGAGGACATCAGTGAATGAGGCTCAGCTTTTTTGAAAGGACTGTTAAGGTATATATTTACAAAAGAAAACTCTTGGATATGGATTTGGAAAGCTAAATGGTAGGTATAAAAGTTTATTGGAGAAAAGCTTACTAAAACAGCCTTGATGCAGGCAGTAGAGAGACACGTGAATTATCGAGGCATTAAGAAGGAAGAATTGAGTTAGAAGAGTTGATATCAAATGACTTGGTATAAATTTCCTCGCGGTATGAAGCAATTAAGTGCTTTCTGTACTTTGAGCATTGTAGCAGGATTCTTAGTGTTTCTTCGTAACTTAAAAGGCATGGTTGGTGATTGTGGTGTGACAGAGGAGTTATGTATTGATCTCATAATCTAAAATGCATTCAGTTACTGGACTGTGATGGTAAAAAGTCAACAGATTTCAAAAAGCTCTAAAACTTATGAATTCTTAAATAGAACCATGTACTGCTGTTATGGAGGTGTAGCATATAGATAATTTTGCACCAATAAAGGTAACTTGTAGAATTATGGAACTATAAACTGCTTGTATTCCTTAATGGGTTCTAAATTAATAAAGAAAAAGATATTGGGTAATGGTGTGATTAGCAGGATAGATGCTCTCATTCCAGTGAGTAGCCATGGGCAAAAACGATAGCAAAGTGATAGGAAGCGTAATCACTGGAGTGGAGTGAGCAAGTCTGTGTGCATGTGTGTGTGTGCATAATAAAGGTGTATTTTTTTTACTGTTTAGCTAGAATGGCTGCTGTAATTATGATGATGCTGTAATTATGATGTCTCTGTAATGTATAGTAAAACAAAGTAATAATGAGAAGCCTGGAGAACCTCTGCTTCCTAACAACCTTCTCCTCCTCCCCTTTCCACCTGCCCCTTTAAGAAAGACTTGTAAATGATGTGGTAATTTACCTTAGAAAAGTTAAGAGAAATGCAAAGTTTATAAAATATAAATGGTAAAAGGGAAAGTATGATAGAAGATTAAGTCCTTGTCTCGTACAGGAGTGTGTTACACCATGAAATTAAAAAATCAGGAATCAATTACAAATGCTTGATTTTTCTGCAGAGTATTTTATTAGCATGTTATTGCTTGCCATAGTAAGTTGTTAAGCCTAAATTGTGAAGACAGTTTTTAAAAATGTAAATTCTGTGGGTACCAAACCCCAGAATTGAGATTTTTGTTGAATAAAAAAAAAAGATGTAAATAACAGCAGTTTAGTAGACATCAGGAAGAGAACTGTTTTGCGTAAATTATTCCACAAGTGCCTGCAGTCGGGTTCTTGTTATCCTACAGTGTGGTTTCCTCTGATTCATATTAAATGGAGTAGTGGACTCAGTAGACAACTGGTATTTTGTGTTTTGTAGTCCTGTATCACTATGGTACTTTTTAGGCACTTGAGATTTGTTTTCCTGCTTTTGGTTTCTGAATTAGTAATTATGACTGGCTCTGTTTTGCTCTATAGTATATAAACTTGTTTTTGAATATTATTTTTTTTTCCTCCCCTTCTAAGGATTATGTACTGAAGGCCTGTACCGTGTTAGTGGGAATAAAACAGATCAAGACAACATTCAGAAACAGTTTGATCAAGGTAATGTTAGATTTTATTATTTAAAGCCAAAACAGAACTTGAATTCTCCATGGATTTACCACAGTGCGACATAAAAGGGTTGCACTTTGAAACCGACTTCCATAGCAGTTAGTACTTAACGCTCTGGTAAATTGTATTGGGATAGTCCAGGCTATTACCAGTGAAGCTGAGTATAAACCAAAGATGGGATAGAATCTTGTTACAGCTGCCTTTAAGTGCTGTTAAGTATTTTCTAGGAGGTAGTCTAGTGTTTAAGAGTTTAAATGCAGTCCTATCTGCTTCTTCTGTTAATAGTTCATCAGTCCTAAGCGTTAAGGCATTCACTTCCCCCTCTTTTCCCCACCAAATGTAATACTTTTTGATACTTATTTTATTGAAAGGTCTCTTAAATAATGTGGATTAATAATTAAAACTTCATAATAAAGTTCTGACACAACCTTTCTGGTGCTAGAATATACTGGGATATGACTGGTAGATTATGCTGTTCACTTTGATGTGTTAAAAGAAAGATTCAGCGTTATTTTTTTTCATTTGTTTTCATTTTCTCATTTGATTTAGGATCTCGGTATTTCAAAATTAAAAACTTCTTAAAAGTTTTTGGATATTAATCATGAAGTTGATCCTGTGAAAAATAGTAAAATTCCTTGTAGATGATAAGGAGCGTAAATATACTATTTTTTTATGCCTCACTGTGCTGTTTCAGATAATCTGGGTATAATGGTAGATTTTCTTTAGTCACCTTGTTAAAGGATGTTCCAGAGTTTCAGGTGGGGTGGACTTTTGAAAAGTAAACTTGTCATTTTCAAAATTCCAGTTTTTAAATACTTGAAGTTCTGTGACTTACAGTGCTTCCACTTCTACCCTTGGTTTAAAATTTATGTAGCATAAATTTATTATTATAAATTTCAATTTTAAAAAAATCTCTAGTTATAAAACATAAACCTGCTGTTATTTGGGAATCTAGCAGTAGATTATATGGCCATTTGCGGTCACCGGAATGTTTTGTTGTCCTTTTTTAAAAGGCTTCATGTGGTCACATGAACACAATCACGTGGATTCTGCAAATTGATGTGCCCTGTACCGGTTTTAAACACAATTTTGGGAAATAGAATTTAAAACTTATTAACAAAATTGATTACTTGGAAGCCAGTCAGTGGCAAAAAGAAAAGCATTTGAGTCTGTATGGAAAATTAGACAACTTTATTTTTCTGATTTTTCTACTGTTTTCTTATACTGTCAGATTTTCTTATATTTGATTTCATGTGGGTCAAAGTGATAGCAGTGTATCCATAGGTTCACCTTTTTCTGCAATTTTTAACAAATGTTTGGCAACATTTTTATTTTCAGTGTTTTGAATAAATTCTTGTTTTCATAAAATACTATGAGGAATGGTAGCGTTACGTTTTACTTACACTGCTGTTTAATTTTGTTTTACAGATCATAATATCAGTCTAGAGTCTATGGGAGTAACAGTAAATGCAGTGGCAGGAGCTCTTAAAGCTTTTTTTGCAGATCTGCCAGATCCATTAATTCCTTACTCTTTGCATCAGGAATTGTTAGAAACATCAAGTAAGTAATAAACAATCTTGTCTTGATCTAATTACGTTGTATTGATTGCCCTTATTGCAATTTTTGCTTCACTGTAAGTTGAAAGGACTAGCTGCGCTGACGTATTTTTTAAATTGCTTAGATTTCATTTTTTTTAAATATTTATAATTAACAGAATTATGTGATGAAATAAACGTAATACCTTGGTTTTTTTCTAAGTAAGTTGTGGCTTATTATTTCCCCTTTTCCTAGAAAATTCACTTGGAGAAATCTGCTTTTTTTTCCATTCTGTATTAATACAGCATATGACGAAAGCTGTTGGAACTGTATTGCAGTTGTTAACAGGGGGCGAAAACCCCTTGAATTCATGAAGTCTTACATTCAAAGTAGGCTTTAGGAATCAGGCACATCTAGGAATATTATGGTGGTTCTCTTTTAGATTTTTTTTTTTAAATTCTTTTTGAACTCCTTATGAAATGCTTAATTTTGTTTGCCTTTACGAACGTTTTTCAGAAACTTCCAAGTGAGATGACTAAATTGTTCCCTTTTTTTTTTAAAGATTATCTCTCCTGTATTGTCAGCAAACTGTTTCAGAAAGACTGCTTCGCATTTTTGCAGGATACAGCTATGACATACAGTTTTCTTAAGGCTTTTGTGTTCAAAACATGAAAATGCTAGTGTAAACCTGAGGCTTGGGCCTGGGCTTGATTAATATATGTAGTCCGTTAGAAATTTTGTATTTTTTGGATGATATCTGTAGATACCTGTTTGTGGTATTTCTGCTGTACTTTTCAAGCAAATTGCTTGTTTAACCTAATTAGTTAGCTTTTATTTTTTTCTTAAAAGGACATCAGTTAAATTTCAGTCAAAACATGCAATAGCTTGGAATATAAGTGGACTTACTTTTTTTTAAATGCCATTAATACTGCTTTAAATTTTTATTTGGGATATGTTAGAGCATATTTAACATTATTGCTACAGTACTAGGGTACAACAAATTTCTTTTTAACAATGCAGTCAAGTAATAGAGATGAGCTTGTATTCTTTTTTATGATAGGACTCATCAGGGAATAGAAGTATATTCTGCAGAATGCATGGTTCTACAGTACTTTAGTGGTATTTTCCACAAGTGTTTTAGCAGCAGCATTAGTTGTTTTTTATAAAAAAAAAAAAAGTTATTTTATTCCATAGTCCTTTCTTACATGTTGCTTATTTCTTTTTTGGAGCATAAATAATGTCCCTTGGGCCTGTGAAAATCCCTGTTCTCCCTTAAACTGTATATTTAAAATAGCTGCATTCATAAGCTCATTCATAAGTTTTTTACTATTTAAATAACTGATAAGCTTAAGATATTCGAAGTTCATGTGAATCTCTTCCTCCCAAAATCTTTATGAAACTTCAGTCCAAATAAATCTTTTGGGTATATCTAAGTCATAACATCTTGCAAGTAGAGGAAAATCTAACAACAAAATGACCCTGTCATGTTGTTAGTTATCATTCTACAAACCAAAATGAGCTAATCAAGTGATTCTTTGCTGTTAAATGCAGATAAATAATTCTTCTTAAATACAGAAAAATATTTTTGTGTTTAGATAGTTACCTCTGTAATAAAAAAGTTATTCTATGCAATAGTATATGCAGATAGGAATTTTATCAAATATTTTCTCACTTGATATTTCTCTGTGGATACCTTATCTGTACCATTGTACTAGGAAAAAGACTTAGCAACACTTTATTCAGTACGTCTTTCTAGATGTGTCAGAAAACATCTCTCATTTCTATAGAAATCATGGATAAGACAGAACGGCTACACGAGTTAAAAGAAATTTTGAAGAAATTCCACCCAGTGAACTATGATGTCTTCAGATATGTGATAACGCATCTAAACAGGTTTGGTATTTTTCTATTAAAACTTTGTTTAAGTTGTAACAATTGCGAAAAAGATTTTGTTTGTAACAATGAATTAGCTATTAGAATTGAAAATTTTATGCCGCATTGCTCATCTGTTAGTATAAATGTAGAGTATGAAACTGGCAGTTAAAGGTTGGTTTGAAAAGGTTTGTATATTCTGTTCTCAGATTTTCTTGATGTATAGTATTATATATTTTTGGTATTGGTTGTGGTTTATGTCTGTTCTTTGATAATGACTCCCTTTATACATAAGGGCTAACATGGCATAATACACTTCTGAAGTCTGGGAAAAGATAGTAGCTGTGCAGCTTTTAAAGTCTGATCATAGAGCAGGTTTACAGCCTGAAGTTCCTGAAGAGTTTGCAGTGGAGGAAGTGGCAGGATCAAGAGAAAGAGACTCTTCCTTTTTCATTTTGAGTGAACATAAAAGAAGGTGAATAGACATTCGCTAAGCACTTAAAAGAAGATTCTGAAGTAGCTTGGGAGAGTTTGGTAGCAGATGACATACAGGTTGGTAGGTTTTTGTTTACCCTTAGAAAGGACAGAGGTTAAACTTTAAACACGGGAGAGAATAAAGTGGATTGTTCGTTATGTTTAATCTAGTTGTGAGCTGCAACTGGGAAAGAGGTGCAATGCTCTCCTCCTTTTGTCACGTCTAGGCATAGGTTCCCACTGCTTCATTATGCCCCTGCAGCATGTTTTAAAGGAAAACAGAAATAGAGGAAATCTGATTTTCTGTAGAATACACTAGCTGATCTCAGACGCCCTGTGGTCTGATGCCAGAAAGTTGGTGGACAGGGAGTAGGAAGAGGGGAAGAATGAAACTTCACCTGTCGTCCTCAGCAGCAGCATTCTACAACTAGATCAGATTAGATTTAAGAAACAATATGAGAGACAGCAAGCAGTGAACTCATGTCAAGGGGGAGCAAAAGGTGCATGAGAAGACCAAACACATAATCAAATCATAGAGATACTTAAGGATGTCAGAGGGTGTATGTTTTAGCCTCTGCAACTGAAGAAGCCCATTGAAGGATTTTTGAATTCAGAGCAAAAATGCTAGGAAAAAAGCAGCCTGCAAAATAGGTGATCTGACTTTTATTTCAGTTTTATTACGTAGCAAGTGCTATTTTTGCCTCAGTTTTATAACTTTCCTTGTTGTAGTCTGTTCTCTAATGAAACACCATTATAGGATTTGAAATACCTTTTGGTGTTCTGCATTGTACTCATTTTAGTGAAAAGGTACAGTCAGTTCTGATTCAAAACTCTGACAGATTCATTGTCCCATCACAGTGTCTTACCCTTAAATTTTCTTTAATACTTGGTAAGTCTCACTTACTGTTCTATCTCTTGGTTATAGTCTAGCAGGAATTTATACACAGAAGAATTCAGTATAGGAAGAAAACTTTAATAAAAATGCTAAGCAAAATGTAAGCTTACTTTTATATTTTCAGGTTCTTTAATCCTTAAATGAAGTTAAAATGTAACTCTTTTAGGAAAAAGATTATGAATATTACTGTCACTCAGAAATAGTATCCAAATATCCTTTGGACCAAACTTATTCAAAACAGATTGAGAGGCAATATTTGTGTACCCTCACACTATTTGGAATAAGTAATGCGCATGCTAAAATGGAAGTCTACCCTTTACAGTTGCCACTATGCATGCATTGTAAACGAGTGAAAATATTTTCTTATAGCACTAATTCTAGTGTTTACTATGGTTTTCACAGTTTTTGAATCTATGGACTACAGCCAGCTGTCAGAAATTCTTGCAGTCTGCTCTTGTTAATCATCAAAATTGTAACTGACAAGTTGCAGAAGTTTTGTTTTCTGCCTTATTTCTGCAGGATAACTGTAGCTCCCTTACCTTTGTGCTGTCTACTGTAATATAGGAATTGCATGTTCCCAGCTGAATGAATATCTTAGGTGTTTGTCAGATTTATTAACAATTTTTCATGTATCTCTCGCTAATTACTTCCAGCTAAAATTGTGATGTTACTTTAGAATGCAGAGTATTTTTAGAAAACAAAATATCTTGGCTCTTTCTAGCCTATTACTATGAAAAGCAGTGTGTTTTTTCTGAGGAGACATTTAATTGTAGATTATGAGATTGGTAACAGGGCAGTTTGTTGGTTTTGGCTGGTTTGTTGTTTTGTGTTTTTTTTTTTTTTTTTTTGCTTTTAATAGTATTGTAATAATGAATTGAGATCACAAGTGAAGAATCTGTTTCAGCCCCTGCTTAAAAGCAGGAAACTTCAAGAAAGAAAAACCCAGTTGGAAAGCTTTGCATTATGTATTGAAAAATAAAACAAAATTAATGTGTGTTGATATTAGTGAAATTTCCACTGATGATGTTCTTTACAGCTTGGCCAAATTCTGTTGCTGGCCAGTATGAAAAACCCTGCAGTGATGTGCTTTAATCGACACTTGGTGGTTGGGTTTTTTTTGGCTTTATGTTTATTTTTAACTTGTGATCTAATGTGATATCTTTTTCTTTGAGTGCCGTAGATGTTAGTTAATAGCTGACTGTCTTACAGTAAGAAACCATTTCTGTAATTTTTCTCCTAGGCATTTTAATGGATGAAATTTTAATTTTATGAAATCCTGTAGCTGGTTGAGAAAATCAAAGTTTATTATTGTTATTTCAAAATGTTGGTGGAATATTGAATTTCTTGATTAAAAGTTTAATCAGATTTATATTTGTTAGATATGTGAATCTGTAAAAGTCATGGTTTCTAAACTTCTGCATAATATCTAAAAAAACCCCAAGAATGATTGTTTTAATGGATAGCTGGAGGAAAGTAAGAAAAAACTTGAGATTGTTTAATAATAATAATGCTTACAGTTAGAGAGCTATGAAAATATTTGTAGTTGATTGCATACCAGTTTTAATTTATTCTGTGCATGTTGTTCTTATTTCAGGGTTAGTCAGCAATATAAAACCAACTTTATGACTGCTGATAACTTATCCATTTGTTTCTGGCCTACTTTGATGAGACCTGATTTTGAAAACAGAGAGTTTCTTTCTACCACCAAAATCCACCAGTCGGTTATAGAGACCTTCATTCAACAGTGTCAATTTTTCTTTTACAACGGGGAGATCGTAGAAGCACCTAACCCAGTGGCATGTCAGCCACCGCCTTCCAACGCAGTGCAGATGGTGGAACCAATGGTACCTCTTCAGTTACCACCACCGCTGCAGCCTCAGCTGATTCAGTCACAGTTACCAGCAGACCCTCTTGGTATTATATAAATAGAAGATGATTGCAGGCAGCCTGGCACTGGACAGTAAAGACAAGCTATAGACGTGCATGTTTCAGGATACAGTAATGTACTTCATATTTATGAAAAATAATTCCCATCCAGCTGATTGGACATCTTTTTGTTATATCCCGTACTGTGTTCCTCATTTGTACACACTGCAGATAAAAAACTATGTGATAAGCATGACTGGAGAGGTTTAATTTTTAAAAGCAAAAATAGCTATAAAGTACAAAGCTGCTGCTGCATGATACCTTATTGCAATCACTATATCATTCCTGTGACGATTTGTCACAATATATTGTGAATAAAATTTTTCTATAGAAATTTAATGATTTAAAAAATTACATTTATGAAACATTCAACGCTTACAGCCTGCTTTACGGCTGTTTTTGTTATTTAACATGCTATTTTTGGCAATTTTATTCACATTCGAGCGTTCTGTGTAAACAACTAAAGCCCAGCTATAGTTTATTTTGTAATCTCCTGGCTACTTATGTGACGGTATGCTTAGGATGGTTTATGGAAGAATGCAAAATGCACTGTTGAGAATTTTACAATCCCTCACCATCCATCTTTACTTGTAAGTATACCTGTGGACAGTTTGTTAAGGGTGGGTGAACTTGCTTATTATTTCTTACAGCACAATACCAAGGACATGCTTGTTGTAAAAGTGAGTTTCAAATATTGTACAAAAATTTTGATGTTGCCTACTTATTTCTTTATGTTCCATTACTGAACTAAACATTTTGTAAAACTGTTAATTCTGTAAACAGCTGCATGTTTAAAAGATCATTGATGGTCTTGTAAACTTAATCTAATATATTTTAGATATTTTAATTTTTCCCACTTGGGAATACATGTAGTGTTTAGAAAATAGTTCATGACATTTTCATATAAGGTTATATAACTTTTCATACATAAACATGAATTTTGTTGTAGTAAAATTCTCTAAACCAAACAATGTTTTAATCTAGGACTTCAATTAATCTATTCTTTAAATCTATTTTTATGTGACCCTTTAAAGATATACAAAAATGCATTGCTAATACATAGCAATAAATACTTTGGGTACTGACAATTAACCTCTTTGGAGTGTGTATATATAAAATCACATAAACTTGTATTCATATTTTTTTCCTGTGGTATGTTGTACTAAAAATTCAGATGACTGATTTTTTTTTTTGCACCATATTTTTAAATTATCTCTTTTTTTCATTTATTTTCCTTTTACATTGGTACCAATTTTGCTGTAAAAGAATGCTGCTTAATTTAAACAAATCTTTTGGTTAAATATTTTGTTAGTGGTAAAAAATTTAGAAGGTTACAAATTGTAGCAAAGGGGAGACCATAGATAACACTACCTGTGAGACTTTTCATAGCAGCTTTTTTTCTTTCATGCTCAAAATATACCTTTTCCTGCAAAGAAGAAAACAGTTTTGGCTCATTCAGCTGCTAGAATGTTTTGTGTAGTTTAAAAGAAAAAAAAAAAAGCTTTATGATGGTCACTGTTGTAATCTTCACTTATAACAAGATTTAAGATCGTCTTGTATGTATGATAGTAAATAGATGATTTTGAGAATTTAAGGCTTTTAAGAGTTTGATTTGCTCCACTTTCCCAAAATAAAAATTGCCTTTCCTACTTATGTCCTAGGTATTGTACTTCTAATTATGACTTGGATTATCATTCTAGATTACTATGATACCATAAACCCGGCTGCTGTTTGAAGTACATGTATATTATAAATTATCTTGATATTGTGTTATATTCTTGCAAGTAATTATCTTTTCTAAGAAAACATAAACAAAAAAGAAAAGTCAACCCTATTCCTATTGCAAAGCACACAGGAATTATTAGTACAATAAAGTCTGTCCTGTAAATTGTAGTATTCTTAACTTGTTCTACTTTACCTGTTGTCTGTATAGCTTTTATTTATAGTTGTCAGTCTAATCTTGGCATGTTTAGCAAAGAAAATGAAACTTCAAGAGTTTTATAAACTATTTCTAGGTTGCTAAAGAATTTATTTTTCTACTGTATATGGTATAGGCAAAGCATCACCTGTACAGGAAACAAGTCTATTTCTAATAGAAGTAAGCTTAAAAATAAATGCCAGTCATATCCATATTTAAAAGTTCTATCTATAAAGTATCTCCAGTCTTTGTAATGTGAATTACATTTTAAACTTTCTACAAATTCCAAATTGTTTGCCATAATATTTAACTGATCTTTGAATACTAGTTTTTAGAATAATTTACATTCCATTTCATGATGAACTTTCATGTTGAGCTTGTGATCAAAAGTATTTGCAGTATCATTTATTTCTTGTGTAAGATGCTATGGCTAAATCACTTCATGATTTTCAAAAATCTTAACACTTATTTTTGGCCAAATATGAAAGCGTTAATTACATTTACTGGATAAAACATGAACAGGGAAATAATAAGGAAGCGTGGCATGTGGCGCTCGAGTGTCACATGGAGGAGTCCCTGCATACTGGTTGTGTTACGGAAGTGTTCTATGCAGGAGTGTGGATGTGTGTGTGTGGGTGTGTGTGTGTGTAATATATACACTTGGATTTTTTTATGTGTTTGTGTGTTTATGTACACAAGCACATGTGCACAGACTTGCGTGCACATACACCCACATGGTAAAGTTTTTAAAAGATACTAGGAAATTATACCATCGTTATTAAAGATTTATAATAGAGCTTTCTCTATTATTATTTTTATTAGTGCTATAAAATGAGGAAGCATGGCATTATATACGAATTCCTCATACTTCGGCTCATGTAGTCCCTTCTAGTTTTAATGAAAATCTGAACGATAATAACTATATTTTTTAATGTGAGCATTTTTACAGTAATATCTATCTTGATAAAGATACAAATGTATATTATTTTTGGTTGAGCATCTCAGTGACACTTTATGGAGTAGTTTGTCTTTTTTATGTAATATTGGTATAGACATACTGCAGCGTATGGTCTTTCAGTGTTTTAGCAATTTTAAAATCCCAGACCTGAGTTACAAAACTGCCATTTTAAGTAACGCTTAACAGGTTATTTCAAAATTCCCTACCCTCCATGATCTTGTGGAATTTTAACATATATAGTGTAAATAGATTGCAGATGTCAACTTAAGTGAAAAGAAACTTTTTTGTTGTTGTATGTTTTCTCCATTATTTGAATCCTGGTTGCTAGGAAATTATAGATATGTTTATTTTTAGTTGCTGGAGTTTAGCTTCCAATATTTATGATAAATATAGGAAAAACTATCAATTAGAGATAAAAAAATTGGCCTTAGCTTACATGCTTATTTCACTTTTTTTAGTAATTGTGATGCTGTTTGTCAACTGAAAAAATTACACATATATAAAAAACTTTTAAAGTCAAAATTTTGTTCTGTTTATAATGTAATCTTTTGTTGCTACATCAGCAGAATACTGCAGTGAATTACATATCAGTGAAGCTTATTCTGTATAAAAGATGCGACAAATAAAATACTAAGATGCTTACTGTGTAGAATGTTCAGTTTAGTTGCCTACTAAATTTTTAAAGGTAGAAGCACCCTATCTTTCACATACACAGAGATGAAATTTAGCAGTAAATCTTGCTGAACTGAGCACACCAAGTGTTTAAGGTGTTCTCGGGGGGGTGGTGGTGCCTGTGTCTCTCTCCTTGTGTTTGATATGTCTTTTAAACTGCTGAATTTTGGAAGCGATTCTCACAGTGGTGAAAACTCTTCTGTAGGTAACGTGACAACCCCCACCCCCCACCCCCCCCCAAGGTGGGTACGTGCATATGCTGGGGAATGGACCTCGGAAGTGACACCGTGTAGGATGTTCTGTTGAACTGCAGTGCGCGTGGAATTCTGTGCCTCATGTGACCTCTTAAAATTTTTTTACCTGATCGAGCTGCACAGCAAGAAAGGCAGTGATTATGGAAATCAGTTTTTTCAGTTTTCTACCGTGCTAAAGGAATGGGTCTTTTAAAATTATTTTTCCTGTGGAGTTTTTAAACCTGAAGGAAAAAAAATGTGGATTTTGAGGTCAGCTTTAAATTTTCAGAGTTGGACATTGTTGGTCATAATTCTGCTAACTACATGGGATAAATGGTAATTGTACTGCTTTTAGTTCTTGTGCATACAACGTTCGTGCTTAGTTTGTTTCTTCGGAGCATCTTGAGTCATACGGCTGATGCAGAAATAGCTGCAGAAACTTCTGGCAGCCGTCAAATGTGAACACTGTTCAGGTTTTACTGTCTTAACACTTTCAGATATTGGAGCATTTTAGTCTCGAGTAGGATGCGTTTTAGCTATAATTTACTCGGTGTGCAAATCTCAGTTTTGTCGGTTGCTATATCAAAACCCATCTCTGCTGGATCCGGAGCGTAATGCGGTGTTTGGGCGCTGCAGCAGAGCACAAGTGTCCGATGAATAGCTGTCCTCGAGAACCAAAGCGTAACATTAGTGTTCGCTTGTGTCAAACCCGTCCCTTCAACTAATTCATAGTTTCCATGGAATCTGAAGGGATGGATTTAATCTGTCATCATGGCTAGTGAAAGCGAACACTTCCTTCCTTTTCTTATTGACAAATTCTTCCCCAAGTGTGCAGATGGTGCACGTTACGGCGGTTGCCCATATGTTTCTCATCGTCCTTATGAAATACGATGCGTGTGTGTTTTAGACCCACTATTTTTGTTGCTGAATCGAGTGTCATTGATGCTCGGCCAACATTCTGGTGCTTTTATATTACAGAATAGGGTTTAATATACCTGACGACATTAATAATAATTTGTCCTTATATTTTTTTGATTGGTGTGATTTAGAAAATATGGAGAATTAAATAACTTCACTGAATGCCTACAGTGCAGTAACTGCGGTTTTCCCGTCTTAGAGTGTGCTAGTAATGAAAGGCCGTTGTTGCTTCTACTTAACAAGTTGCTTAAGAAAATACGGGAAGGGAATCTCGTGGTGGTACTTCCAGCCATGGTTGCATGTCGGTGCTTCAGGGGTAGATACACTGACTTGAAGGGTACCTCTGGCTGCTTTGGTGACTGGCTGATTTACGTAGTGTAGCCGTAGCTTGTATTTTCCCCAGAATTACAGTGTCGCAATCTGTCTGTTCTTGAAAGATTTTTCTGCTTCACAACTGAAGAAGGGAAGGGAAGGCAAGGTAGCCGTTCCCATCTCTCCCTTCAGTTCTCTCGGCTTTGCCACCGATGAGATGGGACTCCTCAATTGCCCTAGCAGGGTTTTACGGAATGAAAAGTAGAAAATGTGCAGAGCGGTAAATTACGACTTGAAGTTCTTTGGTTAACTGGTGCTGAGCGTGATGAATTGGTGAAGCATCTGGGAAAAAAAAAAAGAAGCAAGTTGCGCTATTAAATTGCAGGCAATGTGGTCTCCTCTTGAAGGTCCCACCCTCGGTGCTTGGCAGTGCCACACGAGTTTCTGCAGTGACTGCCCGCCCTTGGTCATATTGACCCTGTGCAAGAGATGGGGATAAAGAAGAGATCAAGAAACCTACCTCAAAAAAAAAAAAATCATGTACTTTGAACAGCTGCCTCTTAAAACACTTAGATGAAATTATTAAACACGGAATGTAGCAGAAAAAAATTCTGGAGAACGAAATGTCCGTGGTTCATTATTGAAATATGTATGTATATGCACATATGCTTTTTTAACTTAGTAAAGAAGTAGATGTTGATATAGTGGTTCTAACATAGTAACAGGTGGCCAGATAATTATTGCTTACAATTCAGATGTTACGTTTTGAAAAACTGAATGTAAACAGATGTATCTAATTTTGATATCCTATCTGTGACTTGTCTAGCTCTGACTTTTGGTTTAATTTTGTTATCCTGTGTGGTCACGCAAATAAGCCTGATTCTGTGTCCTTTATTTAACTGTATTTGAGTTGAAAAGTTTCTTTATCTCTTCACAGATGACTGCTTTCTTTATTCTTTCTCCTCTTGGTATTTCTCTTTGACTTAATTAGTCTTAAAGTCAAAACTTACGGTTTATAACATGATCGTAATCCTCGTCTCCTGTAAAACGTACCGGGTCCCGCATAAAGTCTATAAAAGTCTGCCAATACTCTCTTGTCCCCTTTTGTCCGCACTTGTCTGTGTGCGCTCATCTGCTGGTGTGGGTACTGCAGGACCTGGGGCAATGTGGCGCTTGTCTGTGTCTGGAGATTCTGGTCGCCAGGAGGTAGACATCAGGGTGATCCTTCTCCATATCCCAACCTGCCTCCTAACTAGGAGTGCTGGAAAGAGCAGCTGGGAGACCGTTGAAAAAGGGTGAAGGATAAATGTGACGAGTTCTCAGTGTATCAGTGAGGGAAAGATGCTCCCCTCAGCTGGGCTTTATTTCTGTGCTAGGGGTTTGTGTGCAGGGAGCTTTCAAGCCTTCCACAGATGGTGTAAAGGGAGGAGGAGACGGGGAAGCTCTTCCCTATGCCCTTCTCTCTAACCCCTGCCCGGTCTTGGAGGGTTTGCCAAGTTCGATGTGGTGTTTCGGCCCCACAGAGAGTCATGGATTAACATGTGGCCTTCCACCAAAATTAGTACAGCTCAACAGTGGGGACGTACATACCAACCTTACTCTGTTCCTCAGCAGCCCTGTTCCTGCAGCATGTTGCCCCGAGAGCCTTTTGTTGTTTCTTTTTTAATATAAAATAACTTTGAGTGGTATCACCACTGTGATCTGCAGTTCTAAGTCAGCTTTACATCTCCTCATAGCTGCCCAGATTTATTTACCGGGATACGAAGCTTCCCTCACCTGAAATGCTTCTGGGGAAGTAGAACTCAAGCTCTGCTCTCCTTGGGCTTGTGCACGGTGCTATCAAGTATCGTTTTGTTTGCTCCCTTCTTTTCAAAGAAGGTAGCTTCTAAGAAGAACGAGAGGGATGAACTGTTGCCTGTCAGCGCTGTGGTTTTGTAGCATGATAGTGACAACATGAAGTAAATGCCAACCTCATTCGATGAAGACATGGAAGTAGTGTATGAAGATGCGAATCCTGCTGGAATCACTTGGAAGACTGTCCGTGGCAGAGTAAGTGAACTGTGGAACAGATGATCCTCTCAATCATGGCTATAGTTCCTCTTTAAAGGAAACTTTTCCTTTTTTTTTTTTTCTTTTGAATCCAGAAGGGAGGGGAGCTGGTGTGCGTGTAACGCAGTTGTCAAAGCTGAGCTCTCACCTAGTGGGGACACGAGCAGACAATTTGACACCAGAAACGCCCTGAAAGACTGCAGAGATCTATGTCCAGTCCTAGTATTCAAAGTGTCTGGAGGAACTGGATGCTTCTATTTTTCTCCAAGGCTGTGCTGGCTGTCAGCAGAGGGGCTGGGTCTCATGGATCCCTTTGGATTTCAACTACCACCCCACATCCAGTATTCTACTTAAAACATTGCCCTTAATACATGTGGTTTTAAGCTACATATCTGTAAATAGGTTGAGTCTGATTTCCTGAAAAGTTACCTTCTCCCTGCCCCCCTTCCCCCCCCCCCCTCTTTTTTTTTTAATCTCCCCCCTTTAACTGCCCTGGAAGCAGCAGAGCTGCTCAGCTAGAGTTCCCTCAGTATGAAGAAGGGATTCTGCTGCCGGGCATTCTCGTTTGGAAGTACTTGGCTTTAGATCTCCCCTCTCCTCCTCTGCACTACAAGAATGTAGGTTTGTTAACTGCCGGGCTTGCTACAAAACCTATTTTTCCTCTCTCGTGCCTGAAGTTGCTGAGGAAGAGTGGGCTGAAGCGAATGTCTATAGGCAGGTATTTATCTTTGTACATTAATTTATGGGGCAGGTGCCCAGAGCCCCAGGATGGCAAAATTTCTTCAGAAATGTAAAGAAAAAGAAACAGCTTGCAATTTCTATGAGTCTCCTTCCTTCTGATGTAGTAGTTAAGGAAGCCTACTGCTATTCTTGCACTGAACAGTAGTAAGAAGTGTGTTCTGAACTCATTTAGGTGATAAATGTCTCTATATTCTGAATTGTCTTGCAAAAACCCCACGTAACAATTGCCTTCTTGCAGACAAGCGTTGCACGTACAGCCGAAGTGAAGGACTACTAGAAAGTGTAGTATGCTGTGTAGAAAGCGAAATATGAGCAAATGGGACATGCAACTACTTTAGCTCATCACTAGGAAGCTATGAAAGAGTGGGAATTCTAAGAGCTTGGAAATTTTAAACTGAATAGAAGGCAACATTCATGGTGGGTATTTTTTCCCTTCTGGTGTTTTCAGTGGCTTCTGTTTGCATTTTTGTAATAGGAGGGCATGTTCCAACACCCTCCAGTCCCAGTGCCGCAACACTCTTAACAGCATCCAGCCGTACGCTTGAGGAGGAGACTGTTGAGGAGGTGCTGAAGACACTTTGCACCAGCCTGTTCCCTTTCTACGTAAGAACCGGGGGCTTTAAAAGAAGAGCCCGCTTACGGGAAGTCTTTTCTGGTTTCATGTAGGATAAGAGACTTTCCCACACTGACAAAGTTCTCAAGAACATACGTGGTTGGCCAAAACCACAACCTCGACAGTTTCTGTGGGTTTTCTTGGTTGTTTTTTCTTTCTCTTTTTTTATAAAAAGAAGGGCTAAAAAAGCTAATATGCATTTTTATTGCTGAATTTTTTTTGCCTGAACTAGCGGAAGTTTGTTTTGAACTGCAACTGGCACTACTGCAACCGCAACATCTGGAGCACCCATGGACAAAGGAAAGAGAGCCTGTTCCCTGTATGTAACTTTCAAAGAGGGAAGCAATAGGTAAAGCAGATAAAAGCATGTCTTCGTTTTCCTTACTGGTAATTTGACTGCAAGAATCGCCTGTTTTATAGTCTTATCCCATAATCTGACTGAGTATAAATGCCAGTTTTATATTTTCTACCCTGTCTCTTAAAAATACTTTGCAGACCTGTGTCCCTACATTCATTGTAGTCTCATTTCTGACCTGTTCCCAGTTTCTTTTAAAAGACAAGTCATCTACGCGTGTGCAAAATCATATTAACTCGGTGGCACTATTAGCTCAATTTAGAAGTTTTAGCAGATGTTGTCACAAAACAGTTTTTGGTTAGACTTTACCTGATAAATTTAGACCAAGTCCTGTGTTATTGTTAACAAGCTTCTCTCCTTCACCTTAAAGGTGAAGCAGAAGCTAACTTGAGATGGAAATGTTGCACCACCTGCTTTGGTGAAGGGTAAGTTAGCAAGGAAGGAATTACGGTTTTCGTTTACTTGTGAAGTCCCCAGCAGGCACCTTCTACTTCGTCAGTGGAAGTCTCGCATACGCACGTGGAGAGTTATGAACATGGCTCTCCGACACTGTTGCTTACTCATTAATCTGGTATTTCTGTGTCCCCAAATGTCTCAGATTCAGCTATGTACAGCACATCTTTAGTTTTCCACCTTGTGTTGGAAACTAAAACTCAGAGTTGCTGTAAGAGCACGAATTTTTAGTCTGTGTCTGCTTCCTGAAGAGCATCCCTGCTTTCTCCATCTATTTAGTATTCAAGAAGCAGAGGAGAAAGTAAAGGTGAGTGATTTTACCTCTGTGAATTTCAGAAAAATCTGGGAGTTTCTGTATTGGGAATTGGCCCCTGTTCTGTGTGGATGGAAGAGGTGCAGCTGCACCGTGGGGAGCTGGAACCTTGTGCCGTGTCTCTAGGCAGGGCAGGGGCTCAAAGATTGGCCTTTCATGCGCAGTTGTATCCTTGAAAACCTCTGGTGCACGGCTGTGTGCCACCCCCTTTAAATAGTGCAGAGGGAAGGGTCTCTCCCTCTCAGATTGAAAATAAGTTTAAAAGACTATCCTCTTGTTTTCTACATTGGCAATGTGAGGATTTGCCCTGATCCTTCTGATTTTAATGGAGGTAGGAGATGAAGAATTGTGTAAACAAGTTTTCAGAATAACTGCATGGCAAAATGGAAGAAAGAAGTTCAAACGTATGCATGGGATCTTCATGTGCACATACCCAACTGAGCAGAAAATAGTGAAGTCCTTTTCCCTTTTGACTCTGAAAAATAGTTGTTTTCAAGATGCGTATACAAATGCATGGGCACGAGTACGGCGGTCTTCTCAAATCTAGGGGTCTGATCTCACCCTTTGGTCTGTTACAAGAATTGCAAATGATATTCTTAGCGAGCTTCCTGCTAAAAATTCTTTGGCCCTCCCTACTTCCCCCATTGAGACAAGGAGCGAAGAGCAAGGAATGACCTGGCCTGACTCGCATCACCCGCTGTTGCTCTCTGTGTCGCCTTGCCCATTTTTTCTTTTTTTTTTTTTTTTTTTTATAGCCAGCGGTTGTCTCTTGCCTTATACTTAAATCACAAGTTTTTGGAACGAGAAACTTTTCATGCTATTTGGCACCTTCTTGGTGGTGCGTGTAGGGGCCACACCTGTACAATAAAAAAAAGTGAACTGGCCAATATAGCTACAATAGCTGGGATTATGCTGGCTTTTGTAAATCATGTTGGCGAAATTTCATTGGATGCGACCCCAATAGCACCGTAATAACTTTGCGTATGTTTTCTAGAAAGAATAAGCATGCAGTAGGAACTGCATTTAGAATTGAGAGGTCTTATGATGATTCTGTCTTCACTCATTGCCCCCCTGCCCTTTTTTCTTTTTTTTTTTTTTTTTTTTTTTTTCCCCTCGATCCTCTGGCCGTGCTTTCACTTTTTTCCTTATGTGACAACCTGCTTTCTTTCTGTTTTCCCTTGGTAGGTTGTAGACGTCGATAGACGTCTATGGCCATGTAGTGTTTTCTGCTAACAAGGTTCTGAAAGTTGTGAAGGTTGCACAGATTGTTTAAGAAAATGTATGGTCTGAGGCGGGGGGTGGATTATATAACATTGACAATAATAAAAAAGGCCATAAAATAGGGAAGCAAATATGGAAATGGAAAAGAACTGGAGTTAGGGCAAAGGTCCTCAAAAGACTTTGTTCTTAAAGAAGGTGAATATCCATTTCAAGATGCAGCCAGAGGGGAATGGCTGCACGTGTTAACATGAGGGTTCCGTACTTGCGTGTATGCACGTATGCAAGTGGGTTTATTTGACTACTTCCCTGTATTTAAATTGTTGTGCTGGTTTAATCAATACAAATGCTCACGAGGTTTTAAAATTTACATAGGTATTGAGATACAACAACTCTTGACCCACAAGACATCTTATAAAAATAAGCATTGTCTTTGCATATCCAAATGTAGGTCTTAATCGTTCTTGTATCGCTAAAGGAAATTCATCTATACTTCTAAACCTGCCAAATAGATTCCACAGCTTTCTCCATGTCTTATTTCAGTGATTCAGTATCCTTATGGGAAGAAAGATTCTCGCAGTAGCCAAGCTAAATCTTCTTTACTGCAAGATAAACCGACGACTTCTAGCTCTATTGCAAGTGGACGTGCTGAATATATATCACTGTCACCTTTATGGTGATCTTTAGATGCCGGAGGACTGCTGTGTCCCATTGCTCTCTCGCTGCTTTCCGTGGCTGTCTTTTCTTTGTCCAAGTTAACACATTCCTTTAAGTGTTTTTACAGTTTGTGTTTGTAAACCTTGTAGTATTTTTTTTTTTTTTTGCCGTTCTTTGAACTACATCAGTCATCCGAACTGGGCACAGTCCTGACTGCTCTAATAATACAAATTACACCAGCGTAATATCTCTTGTGTCTTGTAAATAACCTGTAAGGCTGATTAGCCCCTAAGCCAATGTACTGTAAGCCCTGGATTTTATTACCAGCGTGTATTTTTAAAATGGTGCCATTCAAACAGAGGGGGACTGGTTTTAGCTGAAGCTCATGAGACCCAAGTTCTTCTCTTGCACTGTGCAGTGCGTGCTTCTGCCCGCTCGAGGAACTGAAATGGTGTGAACTGTTGGGTTACAGGCGCTGCCTCAGTAAGAGCCTGAGAGACAAGGAGAAGATGCAGGATGAGTTGTTGTGCAATTCTGGGAAAAATAGACTTAAAATAGCCTGTTTTTTCCCCAATCTAGCACTTTCTGTATTGTTGAGATACTAACACTTGTTAAGAAGTCGAGAGGCAGGCGGTTTTATTGTTAGTCCCTCCTGAAATACCAGCTATTAAATCATGCTACAACTCTGTGATCCAACGCCGTCATTGGGAAGGACGATAGAGAAAACGCAAAAGACACAGTGAGCCTTGTATAGAAGCAAAGGCGGCCTTTCAAAATGGTTACTGAATTGAGTGGTGAGGAACAGAAGATGTGTTTCTCTTTAAAGCATATATACTGAATGTAGATGTGCTGTTTTCCTCAATCATCGTGGCTGGCTTGCTTTAAAAAATATTAAAATTGCTTCACTCAGGGAGGATTCTAGAATTAATGTTTCGTTCTTTAGTGGATGCTTCTAACATTCAAGACAGAAATATAGTTAGGTGACGTAAGTTAGATGTCTTCACTTCTGGGTTACTTCAATGTATCCAAAATGTTAAAATACTTCCTATTTCTCAGAGTACCCAATTAGCATTTTATAACTCCTTATTCTAAAATTGAAAGAAATGAGGATCTTCTTGCGGCGTTTTTAGCTTTGTCTGCAAAGATATATGTGATGTTGTATAAACAATGCAAATATCTTTGGCACTGAATCCCATAATAAAGATCTCATTTAGTACATGCTAATTTAAGATTTAATGCCATGCTTCCATAAGGTTTGTTTGACTATTAAATTTATGTCTCCCTTTGTCAGTCGCAGGGCTAGATAAAAGCAACTAAAAAAACCAACAAAAAACCCCCTTTAATTTGTGAAATAAATATTACTGTCTGAAATCTGTGATTTGGCCTTTTAAACACGCGACTGTCCTCCTCATGTTCTTCTCACTTTCTTTACGCTCCTAGGAAGGGAAATCCATAGCACTGCAGCGCGGCTCCTCGTTGCAATAGAGGTCATTAATCAAGTTGTGCTGGTTTGGGAGTGTGGTATCAATATCACTCGCTTCAGCCTTTCGTGTTGACAGCGCATTCCAAAATATTGAAGCAGCAGTTTCTTAAATGACAAAGCAAACAACTGACAGTACACCTGGAAAAGGTAATAACACGAAAGGATTGCTTTACGAAAAATATCCTATTAGGAAGCATATTTCTCTAATGTTCTTGCTGACATATTTATAGATACAGCTATGCACGCCTGGTATGCTATAGAATGCACCGTATATTGTTCTAGAAATGCACTTGTTGTGCTGTGAACGTGAAGGTTTTATTGACCAAAGTGTGGGATAACCATAGCACCAATTGGTTCCAAAGCCACTGCTGAAAGCAATAGTAAATATACAATAAAGAATATATAAATAGACTTATTTTTCCCAATCTAGCACGTTTTGTATTGTCGGGATACTAACACAAGATGAATTTATTTTCTTTCTACCCCAATTATGTCATCAGTATTCAACTGGTATGTCTGGGAACCAAGAGGGGGTTTACTGGGGTACTGATGTTATCAAAGATCATGTGGTTTTGAGTTTGGAGTGGCAGAGGAAGATCACCAGTGCACTCAGGCTGTTTACTCACATCATGCTGCTTTGAATAGGCATGAAAATAATATATTTAACGGCGACACGTGAAGTCTTTTGGCTAGCAAAGGCCTCGCTGTGAATGTGCTTTGGATAAGCTTCCTTCATCATCGGTAGGGGGACCTGATGACTAGATAGGTGGATGTAGGATTATTCACTTGGCCTGCAAGTGGTTATTTTATCCTCAGCAGCGAGACCGTTCTGGGTTGGTACGTGCTGATGTGCTGCTCTCTGAGAAGACAGGATAAGGTGCTGTGTGGGCTGGGGTTTCCAGCCGCAGACCCAGTGCCGTCCATGGGCCAGAAGTGGCTTCAGCTGAGACTCACAGCTGGGCTTCAGAGCTCGGGGAAGGAGTTTCTTTTTAATAATGAAGCAGGCAAAAAGAAAGAACAGAATTAGGCAAGTGAAAAACGAACCCCTAAACATTCCTGTTGAAAGACAGGATAGCATTTCTCTCTTCTTCTAGCTTTCTCTTCGCTATGAAATGCCACAATGCTTTGAGGGAAGTGACAAGATTTGTGACATAGTTCACTACAATGCTTTCAGAGTTCATGTTTTAGAGGTAAAATGTTAATTTATTTTAAAAATGCATACTTAATTTCTTGTTCTATGAGATTTTACTCCTTTTAAAATTAATTCATTACTTTAAAAAAAAAAATCATACCTGCTTGAACCGTTCCAAAAAATCACTTAGTTTCCTGTTTGCTTAAAGTACTTTGGCCAGTTTTCACATTCCTTCTCTTAACCCGATTTGCACATCTTGATGTTCATCACTGAAAGCATTCACTGCCAATAGCTTCAGGTCTCCTCAGGCTGAATTAGATGTAGGAGTGATCCTCATGTCACCTTTTCAGTCTGAATGCCTTCCTCCTTTCTCCCCTTCCTTTGGGAAGGGATCAAGTGCCGAGTGGTTCTTCTGCTCAGCGATGCTGATCAGCAGCTCAGGTAGCAAATCCAGCAGAACTCTCGCAGACCTTTTGCCCGAAGAATTTGTTGAGCAACACCATCGGAGTTCCTTCTCTCTATGGCACTCAGCTCTCGCTCCTTTGTGGCGATGGTTTGTATGGGCTGCAATTCCCCAGTCACACAATATTTGCCAGGGGACAGGATACACCTGGGTCGGTGCTCCAGCAGAGAGACGTGCAGTAAGACAGCAGACAAGTTCATTAGAGACAGCGAAAGGCCAGGAGATCACATAGCCCCAGGCACACTCGTTGTTGTGGAGGAGGAGGACAGGATGCCTTCCCTCGGAGGCTCGATATCATCACTCAGATCTCCAGGTGAACATCTGGGAGCTGGCGTGCTGCCAGCCCCTCTGAGCAAACTGGCCAAGTGCTGTGAGCGTGGCTCCGGGGAACCGACCCTGGCAGAGTTCCTACACCTCTGTTCCTTTCTTCGCTTTCTCTCGTGGCCACAAAGCTCCACTGGGCGTTTGCTCTTATTTTATTGCTGTGTTTCAGCTTCTTTTCTCACAGATGGATTAGTTTATATTTTTCCTGGCTAAAAATCTCTGTTCTGCCAATACTGAAACCTTCCCGAATCCCTTCTCTCTGATAAGGCGATGTTCATGAGATGTACTATTGAGTAAGAATTTGACCAACGTGCTGCTCTCTTCTTGGCATGCTCCTTTCAATTAATCAAGATTGTTGTTAACCAGAATGGGGCTAATATGAGTCTCTGGGATGCGATGTTGTGATAAAAGCTTCAGCTTGATGTTATGCCACTTACTGTTATCCTTTGCGTGTGACAGTACAGTTTCATTTGTGTGCCTTGCGCAGCTGGACTAGCCCTCAATTAAAGACTCCACACTAACTGTATGAAATGTTTTATTAATTTTTCATCTGAGGTATTCTTATCGTCTGTGATGTTCTTTTGTAAAGAAAAAAAAGTTACACGTGGCACCATCTCAGATTTACTATTGATCAACTCTGTCTCCCAGCATGGCCACTTTCTGTGTAGCAAACCCAATGTAACACTGGATAATATGTCATTATTACATGGAAAGTCAGGAATATTTTTTTTTTGGGGGGTCACTACTTTGGGTCTTAAATTTAATTGGTTTTCAGTATAGTTTCATTTTTTTAACGAGGTTTTAATATTCTTGTGAGGTCTCATCTAGCTATTCTGGACTACCTAGAAATTAGAGCTGACTCATTTGGTTTTGTGGAAGGTAGAGTAATAGTCTTGCTCACTCTAAAATAACTTTTTCTTTCTATTAACGCAACTAGGCGAAGTGTAATCCCTCAGGCAAAGCGGATAGTGCCGTTCATTTGGTTCTCAGTGTGGTATCCTTCCTGAAAAAAATAAAAGGGGGACTTCATCCAGATTTGTCCTCTCCCAAGTTTTGCCTTGTTGTTTGCCTTAAAAGCACACAATGTGACTCAACCTGAGATTTCTTCTAAGCATTACTTTTTGAACGTGAGGAAAACCAGAGAATTCAGTATTTTCATATTTCTAAATGAATTCCTCCTCTTTGTCATCTAAAAAAAAGTCTTTGCTTGAGCCTGTTTATGGCCAGAAAATGAGTGTATGTAGTGGTTAGGATATAAAACAGAACTCATGGCATTCAGGCGTATTTTTGTGTTGGCTGTTATCTCAAGGTGTCTTTAGTGTTGTCTATAGTTGTTCAAGTCTGCACTGTAAAGAAGACAGCTTTTCTCTTTCTCTACCGCTGCGAGAGACTCGCTACTGCCTGTAAATAATTATCCTCATGAAAACAAACGTCCACTCACTATTGCTACTGTTACTTTATTTTGTCAGCAATGTGACTGAGGCAAATACTTCACCAAAATATCTCTGTGTTGAGTAATGACCCTACTGTAAACACTGACTATCCCTGTTACATAGAATACTAGGAAATAATAGTCTCCACCACGGGTTAGTTTTAGGAAAGTTTTTTTTTTTCTTTTTTCCCCTGTTTCATACAGTAGGTTTGACCTCTAAGCTTAAAAAAAAAAAAGGCTGTGAGACCTCCATTCACATTCACCATTGAACCTTAGAGCACAGCAAATATATAGGAACAGGAAAAATAAAGACCTACTTAATGCATCAGGCCTGCGTGATGGACAGACCCTCTCTGCACATTACATCTCTCTTAACCAGATGTGAATTGTATTAGAGCTAGAATAATGGTTATGTGTGCTAGAGGCTAATCTCTTGAATCAGAAAGCCATTTGTTTTATTATTCTTGAGGCTCTTATACTGCAGGAACCCGCTGCGAATCAAAAGTGTGAGTAGACAGGCTGATGCTGATGAAAGTAAATATCGCAAGAAGCTGTTTTATAAAGAGAAGCAGAAACCGATGTGTCCGAGCACGTTATTTCCATTTAGAAGATTTCCAGTGTTGCCTCAGTGCAATTCACCATGGCTAATTGAAATTAATATTATTGGGTTTTGTTTTGTTGGCGCAGACACCGTAACTGCGGCTTTGTGTCTACACATACACATTTACTACGTGTTGAAATGATTTGAATATTTTGACTTGCAACAAGTTGAAATATTTCACATGAAAAAAACCCAACCAAGTCACCGCCATTTTTCCTCTCTCTCTGTGCTCACGTGAATGTTTTGTACATAAATATGAGGTGAAAAAAAGATTCAAAGCCCAGTTTTAAAAGAAGCAATTAAGCAGCCCACGCCGTCACTGGGGGTAGGACAAAATAGTTCAAAATTTCTCAAGAGGAGGGTGGACCTGGCCACAACTCTTCTGTATCTTAAGTGAATGTTGCAGCCATTTAACTATAAGATGAAACAGAAAAAAAAGCTGCTTGCTCTTCTGGTTGTGTTTTATGAGTGGTGGCTCTTGGAGATGCCAAATTCCTGGAGCGGGCTCAAGGCTGTGGTTTCCATGCAGACATGACCCCTCGGTTTAGTCCACGTTTCTTTTGCCAAGACTGTGTTTTTTGTAGACCATCTTTTAGTTATCAAATCTTTCCACAGATCATAATGGAAGCCTAAGTCCCAATTAAAGGCCGCGCGTTGTACTAGACCGTGAAGTGCTGAGAAATAGGTGGTCTGAAAGCCAGCTGTGGATCTAACCTGATTAATGACGGGTATTTTCAGGCCTCTGAAAATAAGCAGGAAAGGCTTCTGCCGGGACAACTTTCGCAGTAACTTCTCCAGGTTTCCTGCCCTACTCTGTCCACGTCCAAGTTGTTTATGATTCAGGGGCTTATGTTTTAGGTTAAAATGTAACGTTTTACAGAGAGCTATCACTCATTTCCATGTGCTTTACAACCGTACTGTAATACAGCCCTTTGGGAGCTGTTTCACAAACAGTTTGGAAATCCATGCCGTGGAGATAGAGAGATGTGAGCCCGTCATGTGTCCCAGGGTAATACGTTCTGGATGGTTAATCAAATCCTTCAGTTAAAGCAGGGATTGGAGCAACTGGCTTCTTTTGTGTCCTTGGAGCATATTTGGAAAATTGGCGTTTAAAAGGCTTAAGAGGTTGTTAAAAGATACTCCTCAGAGGGAGGACTGTTTGCTTTGATGCAAACTAGCCGTCTAACAAGCAGCCAACTCGGGTCCGTTTACGGCATTAGGAGAGGTGGACTGCGGGGAAACTTCTTTTAACTGTCTGTTCAGTTGTCATCCGGAAAAAGAGGTTTGTATGTGCTGACGTTTCAGTACCATGTTGTGGTATGTATCTGATTTTTTTTCTTCGCAAAAGTTACTTTTATTACTTTTGTCTTGGCTTTGTGACATGAAACACAGGCAGGAAGCAGGAGATAAAGGCAGTAGCTGAGAGGCAGCAATGCTGGTTTAGCTGCCTTCCTCGCTACATGCTGATACAGCCATCTTTAATTCTCATTTGTATTTGGTACACTGGATTTACACTTATTCATATTTTTTTGCTTTGTTCACCTTTAATTGATTCTCTTTTTCAGGCAGTTACTCTGCTTTATTGTTCTTGTGTGCACAATTCCACTGCAGTTATATTTATGAAAGAGAGTTTAGCCAAACAAACCAGCTCAGCCCGTGCTCCACAGGGACACATTAACGTTCCTGTTATTCTTACTATTCATGTTAATGCTTTGAATTTTAATTACTTTCACGTGCAGATAAATAGTACATGTTCTTTATACTTGTAAAAGCAGGTTCAGTGAATTCTATAAAATCACTTTTGTTTCATCTAGTATTTGTTTTATAAGATTTTCAAAAGGAGCAAATTCCGTAGAGTTTGCTGGGTTAAAATTCCCACTGAAGTTCCCAGTGATTTTGATCTGTGCTAGATTTACCTTTTTATGGTGTTTCATACAAAATTGCAAGCTTTGACCATATGTGCATATCAGGTCCTTGTTTAGCCGTGAACGTCGCTCGTGATCCTTTTCAGAATTGTAAACGCTGGCACATACACACACACGTGAGGAGCTTGAGCAACGACGGAGCAGACCAAACATGTATTGAGGCAGTACACCTGGCACAAAAAATAACGCAGCAATTGACACCTGGGTAAGACCTTACTGGGCCGCAGAATCAGCAAAGACAGTTTCTAATGGAGTTCGCAGAGTGGTGTGGATGCATCCGCGTGGGAAGAACGCTGCTCTCCCCAAATAGCCTTAGGAAACATCAGCACTAGCAGTGGCTGTTTGCTCAGCTTTACTTAGCACGAGCAACTGCATTTACTGAAGCTGCAGGCCGCGATAAAGTTATTTTTCTTAGTAATTTTCCTAGCAGCTGATACAGTGCTGTGTTTAGTCTTTTATGATGGGGAAGATGTTGATATCACACTGATGTTTCAGTAATGTTTTTCCCAAATCTGGGTCAGAGGCAGATGGGTTCTTCATCACTTTCTGAAAGCCACCTCCTTCCACAGAGAACGTGGCAGAGGACTGACACATTAATTTGTATATGTGCAGCGAATTCAAGTTCAGGAATGACACTTAAATCTGGCTAACTTCGTAAGACCCACAGCGTTGAAGTATAATATGGGTTGCAGTTATTTTTCCATGGGAAAAGAATGTTTCTTGACACCTAAGATAATGCTAAGAAACCCTACAATAATTTCTTAATATCACAAGTAATTTGGTTAAGTAAACGATTCCATATGTAGAATAAACCACAAAACGTCTAGTCCTTGAGTTCTGCTGTTTGAAATGCTTCTGCAGCTGTGGATTAGGAAGGAGCTTTAAAAGACTTAAAAGGTAAAATCCCATAGAAGGAATTTAAACGGAGTAATTTTTCATTTTTTGTTTTGATTTTCCCCTCAGAGAGAACATTTCTACCTCGGACAAAGGTTTTGAAAAGTTTAATGATGTTTGTGCTTTGCACTTTGACTTTGATAGACAAAACTGTGTATTTTTTTCTCTCCCCCAACACAGGTTTAGTTAAGATTGTAGCTGGTATGATGTTCAAAGGAAAAAATAAATGACAGGTTTTCCTTGGGCTGCTGTAGCAAACCATGTTTTCCTTAAAGCAAGGAAATTTATTTCAGCTTCCAAATTAATTTGTGCAGATATTTAGTTCTCTAGAATATTTACAAGAAAAAAGAACCCCTTAACCCCCTAACAAGCAAAAAAGCGCCATTATGCTGTAGTCTTCTAAATCAGCAGGTGAACCGAGATCTTTTAACTTCTTTGTAGTGTTGAAATGAAAACTTCAATTCAAATGGTTTTTTTTTTGCCGGAAAGAAACAAAAAACAAAGCAGAAAAAACAATGCTTAGTTCCCACTGGAGGGTAGTATCCATTTTACTTAGGTTTACAATGGACTGGTTGTGCTCAGATGAACAGTTACTACATCGTAACTCTCGTAACAAGGCTAACAGGAGTTCAAGCATTCATCATATTAAAACCTCTAGAGACAGGAAGGCAGCTTATATACTTTAATATTCTCTGGCTTGGTGCCCTGATTTAAAATACTCCTATAACATCTTTTACACACACTTTGGATTGGCTGTGTTCAAAGTAATGGCATGCAAGTGGTGGTAGTTAACAATGACTTAGAATATATGTAGTGTTTTCCATCCAAAGATCCCAGAGCAGATCAGCACATAATTTCCTTGTAACCTTTCTGAAAATACAGTTCAGACTTTAAATCTACATCAAGACATATTATAACTGTTACTAGAGAGGATTGCTGCTGTTTTTCATGCTTTCTTTATTCTCTGCTACGTATTTGGTTTATCTGCTTTGGAGATGGAATGCTACAGAGGAGCCAAGTGGAATTACAGCCGGGGTGAATTTGGCTGGGTACTGGCAACCGCTGCGTGTGTTATTTAAATTATTTATATGCTCCTATGAGAGACTTTCTTCACTTCTGTCAATCATAAAAGAAAAAAAACAGACAATGGTTACCTTGCGATTCTCCCTTTGTCAGGATGGGAGAAAAGGTACACAGAAATCTTTGGGTATTTCTGTCTTTCTCTTGGTATCTCTGCCTTCCTAAAAAAGTTACTGATCAGTAACTGTGCAGTTTTGCATACGGATTAATTTTTCAGCTACAAGCTGGTGAGATTCAATATCCTCAGCTTTATTTATGGCAGTGTCCACATGAATGTTGTGTACTGAAGAAAGCAAAAAGACAATTCGTTATTAGAACCGAAACAGGAAAGTACCAGGGCAAAGCTGATTTCGTCATTGCAAAGCTTGGCTGGTTGGGCCAGGCTGTTCAGCTTAACAACGGGGAGCTGTGGATCATTTGGAGTATTTGTATCCCTGTCTTTAGAGTCTGGAGGGGAATGAAGTTCACTGGGATGATCCCTGGTTTGTACCTGCAGGAAGAGTGGCCTGTGCCTCCCAGAGTCAGGGCTTACACTCCGACCTGTCTCCTTGATCCCGATCACCCAGCTCCAGCCGCGCTGGCCGGCAGCCGAGCAGCTGGAGGGTGTCTATTCCCAGCTCCTTTGTCCCTTCAGCCCAGACCGAGGGTACCGCTGTCTTACTCGCCTGATGTGCTGCTTGCCCCTTTTCCGGCTGCAGTAGCCATCTCACAAGTATCCCAAGGGACTGTCCCCTGCCCCTGCAACCCTGCCTTTGGCTGTCCCTGCAGCCAGCTGCACACCCTTTCGCAGGGCGCTTCCTGGGCAGCAGGCTGCTATGGACGTCCAGGTAAGCCACAACCGTCACTCTCAACCCATTCCAAGCCTTTTTTATGTTGTGGAAAGGGGCATGAGATGGGGAGAGGATGCTAAGTCCTGACACTCAAAGCTTGAGACCGCATCTTGGCTCTGCTTAACATGGAAGAGACCGAGCGCCCCACGCTGCAGTAGCCCGCGAGGGCTGACCTGACCCTCGTGGCCCTTTTCACCTGGACTGCTTCTGGTTGTTGCATGTATGCATGTTTGCAGGTGTTTATTTTTTCTTTACAGTGGCATTATTCATAACTAAAACTCTCTCTTTTTTTTGTGACTCTTGACCCTAAGCAGTGCTGGCTGTGATTTAATGCTTTCTCCCTCACTGGCAGTCCCTGCAGTTGGCTCCCGGTACAAGGCTGTGGCAGGACTTGGACTCCAGCAGCCTTAGTATGGATTCCAGCTCTTTCTCATTTGAATTGAGAGGTATCCTAATTCCAGCTTGCTTTTCCTGTAATGTGTTTCATTATTGCTTTCGCATTATGAGGAAGAAATAATATTCAGACTATTTTTTTGCATAGACAGATGGCGAATAACTGAGCCTAATGAGAGGAATAAGTTGGATCATGGTGGTAGTGTCAAAGAGGGGATTACTGCAAGTCTGTCTTGTACAAGCTGAGAATGCAACAAATATAAATTTTAGCCAAAGTATATTGCTGTGCGGTTCTCTTATTTAATTTGTTGCCTCTTCACCAACATTTTTGCAACTGTCCTTGTTACTAAAAGGTACCATTCATGTGTAGGTACATGTCCTTGTCAAAAAATAGCTTTGAAATCTTGCTTTTGTGAGATATGTTTTTTCCTAGCTCTGTCCATACCTATGTCTTAATATTTACCTTCCCAGGGTCTCAGATTTTCTCTTTCATTTTCCCCAAATTGATAGGAATTGAATCAAACCTTTTATTGTTTATTTTTTTTTGTTATTCCTGTTGTATGCGGAAAATGTTTGGCAAGTGTTGCTGTGCCTGAGGATTGCTCTGACTGACCGGTGAACTGAGAACACTTTAATTGCACTTTGCTGTCTCTGTCTGTTCTTGGGAGATTATGGTTGTGCATGCGTCCCCAAGCCTGGCAGTTGGCCTAATTTAGGTTTAGGACCCATTGTATCTAGAGGTATTCAGGGCTGGCATTTGGCCAGGCCTATTTTAATTGCAGCTTCTCTCAGGCTCCTTCCTGGAGTTTTGCTTTTCTCTCTCCCCTACTCTTCAGTTGTGTGGCTGGAGGGGGCGTAGAAGAGCAAACCCCTTCACAAAGGCTTGAATCTTGGACGGGCACGCACAGGCAAACTCCTTTGCTGCAGACTAGCCACCCATGAACGCTCCTCATCCAACTGGGTAAAGCCTTTGGCACTCAGTGGATCCAGGGTTTCTTTGACTATAGATGGTGACAGGAGTGAGTTCCAAAAACCAGAAGGAAGCTACAGTTTTCGCCTCATCTATCTTATGAAAAAGTGATCCTTGCCTGTGAAAAAGATTTCTATTTGCAAAATCATGGCCTGTGGTCATGGTTCCTGAGTGGGTTGTTTAAATCAGGCTGTGCCTTTTACTTGTGCTTTTCTTTGTCAGAGGATGAATATTGAGACAGAGCCCACTTACTGCTGGTTTTTGACTTGCAGTATGCAAATGCTTCAGCAGACAATTGAAATTTAGAGAAAGAAATATGATTATGTGTTTCTAATGTCTTAAGTGTTTGGAAGAAAAAGAAGAGCCTTGGTTGTGAGTTATTTCTTCACTTTTCATGTTATCCTTCCGAACTCACTTGCCATCTAACTGTAATTTTTCTTCCATTTGCCTTTTATAACCGAAGGGAAAGGAAACCTTCACGTAACTGAGCTGTAGCCTTGCAGATAGCTAATCTGCTCCACTGCTTGTGTACGGGGTGATGTGGGAGCACGTAGTTCAGTAGGAAACTTGACCACCTTTGTCGCCTATCTTTTACTTCAGCTATAAAACTTAGTTTCATTCCATCCAAATCCGGTGGTACAGCTCCTGCTTTCTTGCTAACACGTCTTTTCATCTGTTTGCAACTGAAATGCAAAGTCATGAAGCTTAAAATGTCACATAAAAAATATTCAGTACAGGGAGATGAATTAAGTGAGTTTCAGAGGAAGATGGTGAATCCTCCTGTGCTTATATGTTTCTTTTTTTTAAAAAGGCAGAAAACTTGGCACCGTATTTTAGAAAGAACATGCAGCAGGCTGTCCCAACATTTCTCTCTTTCCTGGAAAAGATTTAGAAAATTACCTCAAAACAATCAATCCTGCATCCTATTGCCGCTTTATTTGCAGGATTGGTTGCACATCTGGAACAAGGCTGGGACGAGGTTTGTTTCCAAAAGGAAACAACTATTAGAGGAACTGTTCATTTTTCACCACCCTTTTACTCCTTCCTATCTGATCTGTTCTGCAGCACTACACAGGTGCTCCCAAGCACCTCTTCCTAATGTAACCATTGACTAGTATTTCTAGCAATAAAAAGTGCTTTCAGAAAAAGATCTTTGGTTGATGGGTAATGATAGGGGACAGGAGCTGGGGAACGATTTGTGCCCATAATAAAAATTGCAATCAGGTCTCCTGCCAGTGAGAATAAAATTCACTTATCCATGGAAGTCAACAAGATTTTTTTTGCAGAAAAATTGCTCAGGGAGAATAATGCCGGGAGAACATGCCTCACAGCATCCGCTGTGATGATACTGAAAAACCTGGTAGAATGACTAGCTGATAGAGATGACTGACTTCCCTGGTCACAAATTTAATTTGTGGCGATCGAATTCAACTGCATCTGATGTTGCCATTGAAAGATCTGAAAAAGTTAAACACTGAAAAATACAAGAAGAAAGCACGTGAACCTTAACGATTGCATCTGATTCAGACAGAAGAAACTGCTGTGATCAGTCCATAAGAGAACCTTTCTTCTTGAAAGCTCGCATACCTTGCATAGCCTGCCAGCGTCTCGTAACCAGTCCCTGTTCTCCAGAAAAACACAAGCTTTAATGCAAGTCTCACCCTTCTCTGAAATTTTATTCTAAACACCATCCGTACCGTGCCTGTTCACTACATCAGAATACAGATAAGATTTTTGCCTTTCTGAACAGGATGTTGCAGCTGAGCTTCCTAAATCAGTTAGAAATGCTAATGAGCGAAGCCTCCCAGGCTCACCTGATTTGACAGTTACCATTATGCACAGGTTTTCACAAGTAAAGGCCCACGGTGTTTAAATGAGGGACACACATACAATACTTCAAGGAAATAGAAAAAGAACTCAAATATCCTGTCATTCTCTCTTGAATATGCAGGTGCTCACTTATTTCTTCTTTCTCTTCTTCTGTCTCACAGAAATAACAACAATACGTAGTTTTATGCCTTTTTGACCCTATGGTTTGCTTGGTTCTTTTTTTCCCCACTGTGGGAAGTTAATGTCACCTTCTCCTTGCTGAAAAAGAGGCAACATTTTGTAAATTTGTTGTCTTTCAGCACTGTTTCCAAGACTGTCCTTTTCTTCACTCTTTTTCTTTTCTGGTAATCTTCAGATTAATTTTGTTCTGAACCAGACAGGGATGCTTCAGAGTCTTACCAAAATCAATCAATAACATAAAAAAAAAAAAGTGTTTTCCTTTTTGCTTAATCTGAAAAAGAAAACTAAACTAAATTTCTGAGAAGTCTGATGCTTCTAATTTTTAAAAGGAGAAACTAAAGTTGCCATAATGCAAGAGAGAGTATTTTGTCACTCCTTTGTCTACTTTCTTGCTTTACAAGGGCTTTTTAAGGTGAAAATCTTTGCACTAATCAGGGGAGCAATCATGTACTATGCAGGAAATGTCGTCTTGACCTTCTCGAGCCCTGGAAGTGGTTATCCTGAAACATGAGGATTAATGTTTCCTGCATTCTCGTAGCATGTTTTACAACTCATTATATCACAAGATCTCAACAGACAGCTGAAATATCAGTATTACTTATCTAGCAGCTGTGAGTACAGATAATATTTCAGAGCAGTAATAACTAAAAAAAGAGCAGAAGTTAAGGGAATGCCAGTACTTATCTCTGGTAAAAAAGAGTATTCTCTTAACTTCTCTTCTGTATGTGTATGATTGCATTATCTCCTTTGCATGGTTTTACGAAGTGCATCACTCTTCCTCTAAATTTCTCTTCGTATCAAAGCACCACCCTCTTCGTTCTTCTTTTCTTTTCCTTTCCTTTTTTTTTTTTTTTACTAAATTTTTTCAATGAGGTGCATAACTGAATTCTTTATCTTTCAATATGGAATGTAACATCAGTTTCTATTTCAAAACTTGCAATAGTTTTATGTGATTTGTTAAAGTCCTCATTAATTCCAGCTGGTCAAGTTTAATATTTATTTAGGCAGAGGTTGGTTAGGATAGGGAAAAGTCAGAGAGGAAATGGAGTGTCATAAGGCAAAGCATTTTTTGTAGAAGTCATTTAACATTTAGTATCATACAGATTATTCACTCGCCTTCCCTGTTTATCAGTGGCCTTGGAGTATGTCTATGAAATCCTCAGAAATCCATAAAGAAAGGTATTTTCCCTTGCATGAGAAGAGGTTATCCTTCTCCCCCACAGCTGCTGTTGGGGAAGATGGGAAAGTCATCATTGGCCGTGTACTGGAAGTCATCTGAGAATCAACCCAAACACTGCAAATTCTTATTGGGTGCCAGGTGGACATCCTTCATTCTTACTGCCAAATGCCCAGAGAGATCATTTAAGTAAATAGGATTTAACTGGTCCTTGTTTATTTGTCTGCTTTCCTAGACCCGGTGTGTAATGAGATATTCGTACCAGTGTTCTCCAAAATTCAGACATTGGATTATTTACATCAGTCAATGAAACGAGGTCCTCTTTGGTCAGAAGTCCACCTTCCAAGGTCCTATAAAGCAGACTCAGAACTTCATCATAATGTTTACTGAATGAGAAGTGTTGTTTAATTAACTGACAGGACTTCACAAAAAACCCTTGCATGATTGAAAAGTAAGCCTTCCTTATTATGAACACCTGTATAGAGATGGAGAATGTGGCAGAGGGGCTAAATAACAAACTGGATTCAGGACCTAAAGCAGAAGCAGAGTGGGACAGAGAAGGAAAATCCATCCCGTGAAAAATCTCACCAGGAGGCACTTTCCAGGCAAAAACTCAATTTGAAGCTCCTGGAAAATTAAAGTTTTGCCTCCAGATTACTTGCTGACAAGGATCCTGTCAATTTTGCTCTCTGAGCTGTACAGACAAGATGTTGGAGACTGACAGCTTGGCCTTTGTTTTTCCCAGGCCTCTCTTTCCTTTCCAGCCTAGCAATAGTTGCTGTTTATGTAGCTGGGTCTGGTATGTTAATCCCATAAGAGATTTTTCTTTCCTTGACTCATACACAATTTATGGGAAACACACCCATCTGTTGTAAAGAAATTCCAAGTGTCACCTTTATTTAAGCACACAAAATTCCTTGTCCAGTAGGTTTAACTAAGTATGTCCCCTGTGTGCCCTACAGAAACAGAAAATTTCAAACACTAGTATTTCTTGAATTATATTCTTATATATATAAGAATATAATTAATAATGTTTATATACTTATATTTAGTGTATTAAATAAACTCATGGTTGTATGATTCAAGATCACTTCCTCTTTTCTTTGCTGTTACGGAGAGAAAGGGACTATTTGGTTATAAAGTCTGTTAAAAATGCTGTCTCATCCAGAAATAAACATGTCTTCAGTAGTGTTACTACAGGGGTTTTTTTTTTTGTAATCTTTGTCAATGATGAGACAACCCCTGGTAATTATTTCTATGAATGAATTTCAGTGCCGCCTATTCATCTCTGGACCTATACTGCAGCCTCCCTTTTTTCTCTCTCTTACATCTGTCATGCCATTAAAGAAGACGGCTATCAAACACCTTTATCTTTTCCTACTGTCCTGGATGGCATTTCAATAGCTGTGCTCCGTTCAGGATTACTGCACCACTGTGTTTCTGCTTTATGCAGGGTGTCCTATTCTGTGATCCTCAACAATAAATTAATTTCTTCTAACTTGCTTGTCAGGATATTTTCATTAATACAAGGGTGCTTTGATTTTCACTGACAACACTTGGTTCTTCAGTCCAGTTAAACATGGTCCTTTCAGTGAACGTGCCATCTATCTGTGTACGTTACTATTCATAGTTAGACATCCTTTCCCAAGTCTAAGTTCTTCCCATCAGCTGTGTCAATCTCAGGGCCAAAAGCTGCTTCTCCAGGTTCTCATGTAGCATCCACCCTTTAAAATAATTGTTTTTATGCATTTTTTCCCCCTAGGAATTATATATATATATATATGTAAAATAAATCCTGGATGCAGTAATCCTTGGGTCTTCTGTTGATCTGCATTATTTCTCATTGCAGTTTCATTGTCAGAAACTGTAAAATTTTTACATAACTGAACTTCTCCCATGAGGAAATTTTGGATTTTGGAAAAAGGTCACTTGTCATTACTTCCCCCACCATAACTACTTCCACTCTAAAATCTGTCCGCATGCACTAGAGCCTACCTATTAAAGTCCAATTATTGGCAATCAGGGTAGGATTTGTTTTCAAGCAAGTGTTGCATGGTTCATCTTCCTTAGACCAGCTTATAGCACTTTCTTTATAACCCTCGATTAGTTTTTGCCTGTTAATATTAATTAGATGCTTAAACATCCTGTACCATCAAGGATTATCATGCTTCATTAGTATTGTTGTTTGAACTGAATGCCAGGAAACTGTTTGGTAACAATAAATTGTAATATCTATATTTTTAGAAACATTTGAATTTTCTACCTCGCTTACTAAAAGGATCAAGACTGTATCTCATTAAGACATGCATAAAGTTCAAGTTATTAACAGATTTCAGATGCTTTTCCTGTGAAGGATGAGACTGGAAGATTTGAGATAGGACATTTTTTGTGTGCTATATTTAGTTTCTTATGGTTTCTGTAGATGCCAGTAAATTAGCACATATATGGTATCAGGTGTCAGTAAGCAATACACGTTATCTACTGTGTGTGCTAGAACACATTTGGCAACTATTTATTAGCATTTCAAGCTCCTAATTACTGTGATAACTAGCGAATATTAATAAGGCTGGGAATCTTTATATACCCTGTTGTTTAGGGACAGAGAGGATGGGCATACTACATATAAGGATCCGCTTGTTTCCTGAAATAACCGTGACCAAATTTCCTTATGAAAATGGCAGCTTTGCATGTTCTGAAGCACTTTTCTTGAAAGGCAAATCTTTGAACGGTTATGCATTATTTCAATTTCTTCTGCATTTGAAGCAAGTAGCAAACAGAGTTGGAGCAGTCTTAAAAAACATCAGCAAGCTTTCAGTTGTGGACAGTTTGGTCCACATAGAAATGGGGGCAAAGGCTGAATTTGCATGTGACAGACTTGCTGCCGTCAAAGAGGCACTGTCTTTGGCAAGTCCTGGAGTGCCATCATTTGTGTGTGGCAGGCACACAACGAATCTATCATAATCAGTGCCTCCAGCTGGTTCACAGAGGACATCTGATTTCCAAGAGCTGCCTGATGATGTGGGCTGGCACAGTGTGGGGAAGAGGAAGGGTGATATAGAGGATGATAGCCAGAGGAAGGGTGGCAAATGCTTCTCTCCTCCTTCCCCACCAGAGTTACTCTGCCACCTCCATTCTCTCGTACTTCTATTTTTAAAAGGTTGCCATAAGCAGAATTCAGTAATGAACAACTATAGTGTGATGTGTGTAGCATTTTTTTTTTTTCTCTTCACCACCTGTGTGCTGATGTAAAGGATCACCTGTAGTAGTTCCTTCTTAGGTCTTTGGCATAACTTCTCAAACAGCTGACCAGACGGCCTGTTCTAGGGGTGCGGTTGGGGAATGAAACTGGTATGAACTGGGACGAAAGGTTAAACGTGTGGAGAGTTACTGTGGACCAGCAAATTCCTAGTAACACTTTGTGTATGTGCTCTTAACCAGAAAAACTGTTAGGTAACTAGATTTAGACCGTTTTCATTGAAATTCATTAGTACAAGCTGTTATAGAGACTAATTACCCCGGCTTATTAGTCAGGCTAATACTGCACTGATATACCTGTCTTGTTTCTGATATTTGAATTAATGCTTTTGGAGGCAGTTTGGGTAGCTCACCTCAGGTTTGATTTGTGTGGTGTAGACATACCCCTGTTAGGTCATTTAGCAGAGCTATGCCAGGCTACCCCGGCAAATGGAGCAAGAGTAGGCAGTTGCGGGTCTTCCACATGTACTAGAGGTCAGGTCAAAGCTGATCCAAATCAGCCCTAGCAAACAGCTAGGTTTACTACAAAATATAGTCTGTTACTTGGGAGTATGCAGGATGCAGATAAAATAGGTTGTAAGACTTCTTTTTCTTTGCTAAACAAAATCATTTCTTTTGCGGCTAAGATGTGTACACAGTTGTCTCTTCACTTTACTAAAAGTAGCCTTCAGCAAAATGGCTTAAAATCTTGAAAACACATTAAAGACATTAAGGTAGTGGGAAGTGTGTTTTCTTCTTCTATAGGTATATCTTTTGGTCAGTGCTTTAATGCAATGATTGATGAAAATGTTGTCTATGGTTGACATCTGGGATTATTAATGGATGTAGAATCAAATTTCTTTGGCATCAGAGGAAAAGGGTGATCTGTGTCTCACTAGATAAAATGTTCAAATGGGAATGGACCTTCAGTTTAATTTTAGGTGTTACATTTTAAATCTGTCAGGCTAATAAAGCCTAAAATGCTTATTGCTCCTATTGCTTAGGTCTCTGTTACTTATGAAAACGTGCAACTTCGTAATGGATAAGAACAAGAGCTTTGAATTCTACAGCTAAAATCTGAAGCTTTGATATGTTAAAAATTCTAATTGACGCCGAAAGGACATCAAGTAAAAAGCGAATAGGCAAGTTCAGAAGGTGTCATTTTGCTCTGAAATTGTTACTTTTTACAGCACTCCATGAGTTAAAAGTAGAGCACTGCACAAGGCTGCTATTGTGAGAAGCCAACTCAAGGATTTTTTTAATGCTGTGAGACAAAGGGTTCCCTTAGCTAAAAATAATCTTTTCTTTCCTCCTGCTCCTAAGCTTTTTTCCTCCGGGGAGCAAATTCATTATGCTGCGCGTACGCGTTCAGTGCATTGCGGGAGTTGCTGAGATTTATGACGTCATGGCTCTAAGCCTTCCTCTTTTGCCACAAGGTCTGCACGCGTAGCTGTTGCCATTCACGTCTCGCTAAAATGCCACTTTCATCTACTAATGTGCTTTTCACCTATGTAGAAGACAGCATTTGCTGTTCTAGGTCAGTAAATTTGCAAAGGTAAAGCATGGATAAAGAAAGTGGGGGGGTTTCGTTGTTAGACAAAGCTTTCCCTCGATTTTAGAGCTTGCTAATCAAACAAAACAAAACACACACCTCATCAAGATTTTACACGGTTCACTTGTCAGGCAGAAGTGTGCCTGGAATCCATTTCCAGCTGAGGTCAAAGATCAGAAGTGCTAAGGCAGCCAAGGGAATGATTCCCCTGTGACACTTTTGCTGTGTTTTGATGAAAGTGAAAGCCATGTGGTACACGGATGAAAAAGCAAACAGATTTTTGGTTGTTTTTTTTTTTTTTTCCTGTGGCAGTGCTGAATTTTGAAGCTAAGCACAGCAGGTAGGAAGAGTCTAATATTTGAAAAGCACTGGTACACCAAGACACCAAAGCACTTACCACTGTCTTTTTAACCCCTTGCTACATTTCTTAACACAAGTCTGTGTTCTTAAGATTCACAGTACAGTTGTTTGGTTTTTTTTTCTCCTAAGAGCCTGGGTGTTTCTCTTAATTAATCCCGCACTGGGAGAAGGATAATTGTGTATGTAATGCATGGGAGGTCGTAACGTGGCAAATGATATGTATAATGTCTTACTAGAAGAAGTATATTTCCCCAGTAGAAATGGCCGTGTTAATTTAAATACGTGAGTGATATATGTTGGAGTATTACCTAAGGATAAGAAAAAAAGCCAAAGTTATAATTCATTTGCTGTAGCTTTTTGACTGTGCCAGAAATAATGTCTTGTTCATATATTTGGTTATACAGTTCTGTTCTCCTGAGAGAATATTTCCTTTCGATGGGTAGCAAGCCTCTTCCTTCCTACCCCTTTGACTGTTATAGAGCATCGATTCCATTGTATTGCCACATTTTGAGGGTCATCTAATGCAAATGCTTCTATCTATTATACATGCAGCTCTTTATTATGCATTTTTCTGAAGCTTGATGAACATGCAATTTTTATAAGATGATAAATAACAATACTGCAAAAGCCACCTAGAAAAAAAATTATCAAGAGGTTTTATGACTCAGGGGATCAGTAATGGAATACAGAGTTTTTCACCTCTAGGGCACTGATTCAAATATAACCTAGGTCATTAGTGAGCAAAAATCATTACCAGCAGCTGTTCAGTGACCTACAGAATGTGAAATGAGTTTGTGGTCTCAATACAGTTTCTACTACATGTGTACACAGATAACAGAAAAATCACAGTCAACGTTGGCCACCTTGTTGGCATTCTCACTGGAGAAACTAAAATCCAAACAGATGCATGGAGTGACTAAATGGCTCTCACATTTGTGAGTATGAAAAGCGCTTGACTGATATGCGGAAGGAGAGAAATAGCATTGACAGCGTGTTTAAGAAAATGTACAGCTGACAGTTATTGATTGAAAATCCTCTCTCCTCTAATAAGGATAGATTCCCTTTCAAGTGACTGCTGCTGTGGACATCTGAAGGTCTTGAATTAGGCTTGTAGTGATTTCATTGTCGTTAACATATTATGCCGCCAACGAAGCAAAGAATCGTGGGTTGAAATAACAAAGCATTAGGATTGCCAAGAGATGAATTTCAGTTTCTTAAAGTTTAGGTGGGGATTGTGCAGCAGCACAAACAATGTGGGTGGAAAAATGTTGTGGGTGGTGGGAGGGATTTCATGGCAGCTCTTTCCACATGACTGAATTAGTTATTGCCTTATCTTCTAAACCAGTTATGTGTTCTCGCCTCAGCTGATGGATGTAGGAAGAAGATACATTTTTTTTTTCTTGGCCTTTTTGCTAAGAACAAATGTATCCACGGCTTACTATCTGATACATCTTCTGTGACAGCCCTTGCAGTGACATAAATTTGATGAGCTCTGTAAGTCATTTCCATCTTAAACTATAGTGCAATTAGAGCTTAACTGACTAAGGGTTTGACACTGAGCAAATTTTCTTCCTCTGTGTGTGATTTTTATAGAATTTGCTAAATTCCTGGTTGCGTTAATTTCTGCCTTTTTCTTCTAGTATTCCCAGCAAATGAATATACAGTGTTATAAATGCTTTCATATTTTTAGACAATTGATCAGATTTGTCACATTTTATGACAGAGTTGGGGACTTTCTTTAAAAGAATTGCAAACTTGATTACACTTCGGGTAACGTTTATGAGAATAAGAAAGATGTAGCCATGCTGTCTCTGCCACACTTAGTTAAACAGGTTAATTTGGGATAAATCATCTGTGAAGATGCCACAGTAAAAAAACATCTGCAAGGTGGGTTCCTGACCACATTGCTTTTAGGACTTTACACTATTTAACCAGGTAGGACACTAAATGATAGCTGCTAGGTAAGAGATACCGAGGGCATAAAGCTATGCTCAGTTTTGCAGAGAGCGGGTAAGGCGGTTACAGCTGTGTGAACATGATCAGCAATGGTTGTATCAGATCTGCTGCGCTTTAGCTTGGTAGCAAAGTGCCTTCCTTCTGTGCAGCTCATAGCTCACCTTCATTTTACGTAAGCCCATTTGGTTGTAATTTTCTCTGTACCACCCCGATGCCCATTAACTATAACAAGTAGCTTTGCAAAGTAGATTATCCCTTATATAGTGAAACCTCCCTTGTCGAAAGCTGGGAACCATTTGCAGGGTTTCCTCTGGCTCATTCTTCTGGGGGAGGGAGCAGGCTGTTCTTAGTGAGTAACTCAAGTATTTAGCACCGAAACCAGGCAGCTTTAGAAGGCCGCAGATCTCAGTGAAAGGACTTAAAGCCAATGTACTGCTTCGTTTCCTTCATTCCTGCATGCCCCATCTTCTGGCAATATGAAAGCCTAAAAGTTGTCAGCCAGAACAAGCATCCACCTAGTAGAGCATGGGGGTGCTTATCGAGGGGAGAATTTGCAATATAGACTGGGAGCAGTCAGTATTGACCCGGTTTGGCTAGACTTGAAAATACAGACCTAGCGTACTCTGGAGATGGCAATTTCATGGATAGAAGTGACTTGGCCTACTCCAATACACTTCCTTCTTAGCTCTGATACCAAATTTCTTGCACGGCAAAAGTAGACGAGCAGAAGCTCCCCCACTCAACAGCCTGTGCAAGGCCTGCTGTGCTCTTATTTCCTCTCTCCTCTGTGGTGCCATGAGTATTTTAGCGTAAGCTTGGAAGGGCATTTTATTGGTGTTTACCTTATTAGTCATCTTCTGTTAAGAAAAAGCGAGCCCTCAGCATTTGTTCCTGTCCTAAAGAGAAGGTGGTTTAAGTAGAAAGGCACAGATGAAGCAGATGTGACATGCTGCCTCCCTCATTTTCCAGGTGGGAGCAGAGACACAACTCACCTGAGGCCATGTGGAGAACATGTGAACCATCAGGGTGACAAATCCCTGTCTCCTGAATTTCAGCTGCAAAATCACCTTTTTTCCAGCTTAGGTCATGAATAAAACTATTTTTTTTTTTTTCATAGGTGAAATAGAAGCACTTGAAATGTGTTTTCTTTTTCTGTGAGGGCAATCTCATTAGAAGCCCTGGCTTCTCTCAGATGTAGGGCAATATCTCTGTAGATGCACAGTCCCACTGGTACAAACACAAGCTATTCTTAAACTCCACCTAATTACCTTGGAGACTCTGGCTGCTTTAAACTGAAAATCCAAAATGCAATAAAAGATACCACAAGGTTTGCTCGTGGCACCCCAAACATGTTAATGTATTGCAATGAATTAGTTTTTTAACCTTAGATCTGGCTCACCTGATTGCGGAAAAGGGGGAAACGTTAGAAAAGTCCCGCTTCTTAGGTCGGACAGCTGACAAATCTGATGGGTTTGCAGAGAAAAGGCCAACTTCTCACAAACCTATTTCCCTGATCCCTGGGGCTGGAGCAGGAAGGAGGGATGCTGCTGCTGAGGCTGCAGTCACTGTGGCACTACGGTGGAGGTTGAAGCTGTCGCATAGCACAGCCCAGCTTCTTCTAGCTGTTCTGTTTGCGTGTGGGCAACACATTCAGTCAGATGATGTACTTTCTTCCTGACAAGCAAAAGTGATTTAAAAATCCCTTTTTTTACACTTCACAAAAATTTTAATCACTTTAAGCTGATTTTTAAATGCTTTCTTAATTTGATTTTCTGGCTTCAACAAGTTTTGGAATCATTTTTCAACAAGAACGTGGGCATTTTCACAAGTTGAAGAGGATGTTTGTCATTGAGACAAGGTCGTATCAGGCCTTCTCAGCACATGACTGTGTTTACTGCCATCGCTGCTGCGTACTTGGCTTTAATGCTTCTGTCCGTTTTAACTGGCTTTTGCCCTGACTTCTGGTTATCTTTTGCTTCTTATTTTATTCTGAAGTAACTACAACAGTCGGTTCCATGAAAAGATATTTCATAAATCGTTATTTTTTTAAGCCTCTTAAAAGGCCAGTTACTTGTATGGTATGCCAGGGCTGGAGGCTTTTCTGGAGGGTGTGAGGATTATTCCTACTGCTGATCCTCAAGGGGGAAATTGCAATTTATTGATTTGAGGTGTAGACAAACCTGGGAAGATCTGATATAGAAGTAGAGAGGGATTCTTATGTACATGCAGCACATCTTTTTATCTGCTGTAAAAAGACAGGGTTAGATGCACACCGACAGAGATATTCTGGGGGAGTGATCAAAAAAGATGGTGTTGGGTAAGAATTGCTTCCCTTCTGAATCACAGTGATGAGTTTAGGGCAGTTTAGGTTAGACTTGCCAGTTTAGGCCAATTTGCCAGTTTTAGATTTGCCAGTTTAGGTAAATCTAGGAGAGGAACAGAAATAAAATCTCTAATATAAAGTGACTTACAGCCTTTTTGTAAGGAGGGAGCCTGTGGTGCAGCAGTGGGGCTTCAGGCTTAGCCCCAGGCTTGGCCCCTCTGTGGGGCAGGAGGGGACCCCAGCCCGCCAGGGATGGAGCTGAGCTCATGAGTTGCTCCAGGCTGCAGAGCCCATTACCATGATCCTGAGTCTCATGCTTGATCCTGAATTCATTTCTGCTCCTGCCCCTGCCCTGACTGCTGGATCTTGAGTCCTGCCAGGAGGTTCCCTCTGCCAGCTGGCTGGATGTCCTTCTCTCAGGCTAGCCCTGCTCCCCAAGAGCTGACTGCCCTGTTGTTTATCCTGGAGAAGAGGAGGCTGAGGGGAGACCTTATCATGCTCTACAACTACCTGAAAGGAGGTTGTAGTGAGGTTCGGTTCGGTCTCTTCTCCCAAGTAATAGGTGATAGGACAAGAGGAAATGGCATCAAGTTGTGTCAGGGAAGGTTTAGACTGGATATTATGAAAAATTTCTTCACAGAAAGGGTTGTCAAGCATTGGAACAGGCTGCCCAGGGAAGTGGTGGAATTGTCATCCCTGGAGGTATTTAAAAGATAGGTAGATGTGGTGCTGAGAGATGAGGTTTAGTGGTAATGCAGCAGTGCTAGGTTAACGGTTGGACTTGATGATCTTAAGGGTCTTTTCCAACCAGATGATTCTATTCTATGATTCCGTGCTCCTGGATGGCAGGTGCACGAGTGTTACCCCACTTCATGGCCAGAAGCACAACCCCATGTGAACTAGGGCTGGGGGAGCCCCCCCACCCATGCCCTGTGCCCTCATTACCCATCTTGAAACTTATGTTTTAAAAGCCACTTTATCTTGAGATGCTTTTTCTGAAGCTTTATTATCTGAAAACTCATCCAACGTGAGGTTATTGCCCTCCAGGCTGGTTTCATTTATATTAAAATATGATCCTCTTTCTTATCCAAATTGCTTTCATATCCATTTCCATTCAGATAACCAAGGTATCACTGGATGGCATTTATGCAAAGCCTCCATTTGCATAATAATGTTTGAGTAGGTCATGATGACTAAGCAGTTTAATCTCTTCAGTTTGTGATCTTCTTCCTTAAGCCTTTGTTATATCATATGGATATATTGCACTCTTCCAATTAACATAGAATTAATTGTTTAAGGATTTATTTTGCTTGGGTGGTAGGACTTTTAAAGTGCTAATCCTGTGACAAGACAGAGGTTGGTTATAACCATTATTGGTCAACTGTGTGGTCTTTCTGCCACCTTGTGGAGAAGAATCACTAAACTGTTGAGATGAATCCGAAAAGAAGACATGGTTATTAAAATCCATACTTTTCATAAATGTCTCGAGGAACTGCAAAAGCAGAGTGCAAATTGTTGCTCTCCAAAAAGTGTTATAAATTTATTAAAAAATAAAAAAAAAGTGCTGAGATCACCCCAGATCACTAACACCTAGACCACTGGCAACTGTACTAAACAACTCCACATCTATGCCTTAGTTTGTCTTATCCATACCTTCCTGTAACACCAGTCCTCCTGGCCTCCCTGGATCGCCCATTTTGAGCAGTATGGGTTAATACAATTGTCCTTACTTGGACCTGCAACTTCATAGCCTATTTTACGAACGCTATCTTGCCCATTCTCTAATTCAGTCATGGCACATGTAACTAGCCTAAGAGATGCACCAGCCTGTGTTCATTGGCCATGATGAGTCTCATGAGCACCAGACGTTATTCATTTCTGTCTTCTAATTCCTGGCTGAGCTCCTAGCATCCAGCCTGTATGTAGACACTGAAATTATGTTGTTGCCAAGTGGGCAAATTGGTGCCAAGGCTAACCAGATTATCCAAAGATGAATTTCATCTGGAAACATGATTTGTTTTACCCAGACATGTCAGAATTTAAGTGACTATGTTTAGCTCTCTATTGCTCATATGTAAAACCTTTAAGTTCTTTGCTATACCCTGTGCATGGAAAGTTCAGATTGTTGCAGCTCTATGCATTACATATCTTCAATGAACCAGGAGGTACAATCTTCTTTAAAGATTCGTGTAATTTGACAGCCAAAAATTGTCCTGCGTTTTCCTTCTTCCCTTCCTTCTCTGCTGTGTAAAGGACAGAGGATGTGGTTTCTCCTCTTCTGTGTGTTGGGACTTCAAGGAAATGGAAAAGATCCAGTTTGTTCACTCCCACTTCCATTTTTCATGACCACTGATTATGTGAATGCTTTAAACTTGACGTGGAAAGAAAAAGCCCCTCTGATTTTAGAGTGTTTTCTGAAGGTGGACTATTCAAACAGACGGTTTTTCTCAGTCTACTTATGCTACTGTTAGAATGACACACGCCAACCAAATTTGGGGTTCTTTTGTGCTAGGTACTCTACAGGTATATACTAAGAGAGGTCACCCAGATATATTCTGGTTTGAACAAGACAAAGGATGGGGAAATAGAGATACAGAAGGAGAAAAGTGTCATTAACCCATTTTATACTTAGTGAACTGAGTTGTACGGAATGAATGACTGATGCTGCAGATAGACAGGTTTGTGAATAATTTAACCGACGTATAAGCATGTGAAAAGAAGGCGCTTTTGGCATAAGATTCCTCATGTGCATGAGAATATATATGACTGCCTCCAAAGTGTCCCAAGATCATGCAGACAGTGTGCATCAAAGCCCCAAAACAAACTCAGATTTCTATTATTTCAGTCAAGTCCTATAAACAGTTATACTCTTCAGTATGAATGCTTCTATGGATCAAAACATGGAACATATCTATTTAATAGAATTTATATGTTTGCATAGCTATATTATCCATTATTACAGTTTCTGAATAATTTCAAGGTTAGACATACAATTTATATTTTTAAACAACAGCATTGCACTTTTTGTAGATGACAATAGAAACTGTTCTTTTGCTAACTTGGCTTTCTTTGCTTTTATAGCTCTGCAGAGAAAGAACTTGTGCATTAGTTTATCTTGTTGCCTTTTTTGCCAGGTAAGAACAAACGATACAACATAGATGTTGATGTTATAAGAGCATCTGTATCTTGTTTTTGATCATCTGTATAATTCCAGTCCCTGTAAAGATGTCTTTCCCAGTTCCACTGGGAAATTTGGCTTTCTTCTTGTGTTTCACTGCCAGATGTAGTGAAGAACACAGTCCCTAGCTTTTACCTGTATTTCAACATGTAGTTAAATACAGGTTGTGAACGTAAGCGTATCAGAGAGTAGAAATAAAGTTGGTTAGCATGCTGTATTTTACAGTGTTTTTGGCTCAATGTAGGCCAAAGCAATACAGCAGAGGAAAGCTCAATACAGGTTGGAGTAAGAAGTCTGTGTATCACCTCATTCTCCTTTTTACAGAAGAGGGGAGGCAGATCTTCTGTGTTGCAAGTTGCTGTGCTAAATATTTCAGTGTCACGTTGGCTATCTTGGCACTCAGTCAGGAGAAATCAACTCGATTTTCCTTTCTGCTGAGAATGAATATCACAACATGAAATTGCTTTAATTGCTGTGACTGTTAATTGTCATACTTACCTATTCCACTGTGCTGTTGAGGATTAATTCTGAGGTAAGTACCTGGATGCTATTTCATTGTTAGCTGATCCCTGGCAAGTTTAATTGCAAAGAGATTTGGAGGCAGCTGTATGAGGGAAGTAGACACAAAAGCTACAGAAGAAGGGAATTCCCACTGCCCCAGAGGGGCTGGATTTATATTATGGCTTTCTAGCCTGTAAAAACTTTTATCGTCTCTGAAATCTGTCCTTCCCTTGAGGTATAAAGACAAATGCTGAGACTCAGGTTAGTCCTGCGTAGACAACGATATTGAGGCAGATACCCGTGCTTAAGAAAAAAAATCTGTTTTTCACTCCTTGAATCTGTATTCAAAATTCTGTGGAGTCCCTGCCAAGGTGCTTCAGGCTGAGATAATTTTACAAAGAAGGAAGACTGCCTCACCAGAGGTAGCAGCCTCTTCCTCAGTGCTTGTGTCACCAGGAGAGAAACTGTCTTGTCTGTGTAAATAAATGTGGAATATCACTGAAGAGAACAGACTGCAGACATCTTCTGAGTCAACAAAGTTGAGCCTTAATTCAGTATTGTGCAGAACTGGGCTAAATACTTAATACTTAGCAAATTCAGAACAGGCAAGTTATTCTCTCCTTTGTCTGTTTACTCCTCCTTCCTGTTATGTTGTTATAAAAAAGAACAAGTTTACGCTGGAATGTGTCCAGATCACTGAGAGAGCCAAGCTCATCTGAAACCCTGAATGGAATATTTTGATTAGAGAAGTTAAATTCGTGGAAAGTGCCGCAGTGCAGTACCATGGAGGTTATATTTGCTGGCTCTCCTTTGTGCTGGCGTAGGCACTAGGTGGGCTACAGCCTGTGTTTGGTATACATTGAAAATATTTGCCAGTTGAATGAGCAATTCAAGTGGTAGGGAAATGATTTCTCCAGATATTTTCCCATATAGGATTTGGACTACTTTTTGTAAGAACCTGCTGAACTCTCCCTGCTTAGACTGGAAATGCTGGATGCTAAAAAGTTTTTACATTATTATCTTTTTATTTAAGGAATTTGCCTTAGAACATGTGGCCTTTTAATGTGAAAAATAAATTCTGTGTTACATTTAAAGACCTAAAAAAATATCCATTCATTCAAAATTCACACTTGAGCCAATTAAAGTAATTTACTGCTCTCATACGACACATGATATGTAAACTCTGAGAATTTTAATATATACCATATGTAGAACAATCTAGGCAAGGTAGAAAAATGTTCTAGTCTCTTATACCACCTTCACTTTTTTTTTTTAAATTTTTTTCCAGAGGGCTAGACATCCTTCCTTAAGGGAACATACTATGGATTTGGGTTTTATTGTTTTCCCTATGTAGTTTTTATATAAGAGAGGTCAAATACCAGAGTGTGATTGGGCCTGGAGGGCAGTGGCTGAACCAAATGAAATAGCAGCTACTGAATAAAACCTGTTGATAAGTGTGTAAATATAAAACCTGTTTCATAGTACAACTCAGAAGTGCTATTTTGAATAGTGAGGTAAAGTGGTAGCTGAAGCTCCAAGTGACAATTTTGTCAGAACTTCTACTAGGTCCTAACTTCTGTTTTCCAAAATAAAAGCTCAAGTATAAAGAATTTTCAGTGATGTTTAGGATTCTAAACGGTCAAGTCAATGCACAGTGTAGGACTTGGGAGCTTAGGCGTTTTGTTGCAGATCAATTTCTTCCCAACGACTATCACATTGTGTTGCATAGTGATAAGCTGTAGGTGAGTCATCCTAAAATCTAGACTCGGGCAGTCTCATAGACTCACTCAATTTGGCAATAAGAGGGAAAATTAGTCTTTCAATTAGAGTGAGATGGTTTTATTGCAACTATTTCAGTCTAATGCCCTTAGTAAGCTTTAGCAGGTTTCACATCCTGTGGTCACTGTCTCTTTCACACTTCTATGCAGAATCTTAAAGCAGAGCAAGGCTGTGTTGAGATGTGCAATCTGTGGCTGACCAGTTCCATCTTGTCCACTGTTAATAGCATCCAGCCTTTTGCAAACGAAGCTAAGAAAAGTCTTTTACAGACAGCAGGATTTTCCCTATTTCCCCTGCAAAATCTGTGTAGAGGAGAATGCCTGTATGTTTCCCTGTCTTTGAGCCAAATGGCGTTGTTTGATGATGATCATAATCTCATTATCTCAGAGGTTCCACACAATGATATGACTCATGAAATGATGGAATGTCTTTTGAAAGCTCTGGAAACAGGCTGACACCTCCCATTGAAACTGTCAGAACGTAGCTGCTTGCTCTCTCTGAACCAGGAAACGCTCAGAGGGCTGGAGGCAGCGTGATTCAGGCTGACGCGCCTGGATCCGAGGCTCAGGGAGTGGTATCTGGGGAGACTTGATTGTCAGACTGTTTTCAAATCTAGAAAGGAAAAGAAGAGAGCAAGGAATAAATATTTGAAATAATAGTGATTTTAGATACACACATTTCCCCATTGGATTCTAATTCTCACAAAGATTTAAACCATTAAATTGTGCCTCCTTCTAAGTCCTCAGTCTATGAAAACTTTGAATTCCACCTTAGAGCATCATGCTCAACCACTGTAATCTAAATCTGACTTCGGTTCCTTGAGGAATTTCAGTCAAAGCCCTGCATGCCCCAGTGTAGCACAGGGGGTCCAGAACCGGGATGTTTCCTATGTCATCTGCTGTTTGTAACCCTACCTGGTTGAGGCAGACTGTTTTCAAGGTGGTGGGTTGTGTAACAAAGGGGAAAGCTCTGTTTTGTTTTTACAGGGGCAGCTTTGCAAGGAGGGCAGAAGGGAAGTTTCACTCCTTCCTCCTCCTCCCTCTATTAGCTACCATGTTGCTTCTCACTGTTCCATCACGGCACTGATACTCCATATGCTCTTTGCTGTTGTAAGTTGCTACTGCTGTTTCCTAGTTTGCCTGAAGTCAGAGACTATGACACTGCCATTAGTATATGCAGCATATATAGTGTGAGGTTTTTTTTATGGTGTCCTATCATTTTCATACTTTCCACTCCCATCTAGACAAAAAAAACCCAAAACAAACCAGTTTCTTCACTAGGAGGGTAGAGTAGCACTGGAGCAGGTTATGCAGAGAGGGTGTGGAAGGTTTTCAAGACAAAGCTGTGACTGATCTGATCTAGTGCTGGCAATAGCCCAACATTATTCAAGCCATGGGTTGGACCAAAAACCTCCAGAGGTTCCTTTCAACCAACGGTTCTATGATTCATCCCTCCTCTGCAGCCGTGATCCATAAAACCTTCGAGGGGCATGACCCAGTGTAAGGGATGGATTCAGTTCTCATCTTTCACAGCAGATCTGTGTCTCCTGCTAGTGTAACATGCATATCTGTTCTTGCCTTGCAGTAAGATTACTCAAGCACACCTGCTTTTATGGACTTTTTTTTAAAATATATTTTGGTCGCTTCATAGAAGAGGGCAAAGGAGGGGAAAAAAGTAAGAACAACATTAGTGTTACTGCTTTCAGAGACTGAGCTCCTATGGAAAAGATGGATGGAGTAGAAACCCATGCTACATCAAATAGAATGTTTTACAGGTTCAAAGCGTACCTGCTCCTACGCATATCTGTTGCATTTGTGCAAATTTGGATGGTGACTAGTTTTGGCTTACCATGCATATTGCCAAGAAGAGATGATGTATTGAAATAGGTATGTATTTTCATTTTCCTGGCAAGACCTGGTTAAACCTACCCCATCACTCATCCCATTGGGAGAGAGCATACATCCCTAATTAGCCTGGAAATACCCTCAGTGATGTGCCCAAAGGCATTTCTGGGATATGTCTTTCAAAATTTTGACATAAAATTTATGGGAGGATTTCTGGGATAATTCTGTCTTCTCTTTCAGAGTTTCCAAAATGCCCTGTGGATAATGTTTAGTTATTTCTATATCTTACAAAAGTGTATCTGTAAAATAAATTTTTTTGAAAGGTGGAAAGCTTAATATTTTCATAAATTGCCCTAGGATATGGAACTTATGTATTTCTATCTCTTTTCATTTTACAAAAATTTTACTCTCGTGCACTATGCAATAAATGTATGTTCCAGAGCAACTATAAATTTTAATAGGGAAGTCTAGCTTATTAAAGGATTGTTCATTAAATTATGCTGCTTTATTGATGCTGAAGTTAGCTCTTTGCATTATTGCTGAACATATTTAAAGTTTACTGCACCAAACAAACAAATAACTGCCTTCAGGTAGGGAAGCACATAATCTTTGTTTCCTTCACCATCTTCTCTGTGCCTCATACATCTTTATGATACAGAAGTCACGAGAGTAGAAGAGGCAAACATTTTGGTAGTCTCATGTTATGCTACTGATTCCATTAGAGTTTTGAAATAGTGCCTTGTAAAATGCAGACTTTTGAACAAAAAATTCACCAAATATCTGAGAAGCCAAATACTCTTGCAATCTTACTAATACTAGTAAGCAATTAGTATTTAGGAAAAGATAGGTGACAACCATTTAGGCAAACTATACTTTTATTTCCAATTGTACTGATGGGATTGACACATATTTTTTAAAAACATGTCTAACAGGGTGTGTTTCTAAACAGCCATTATAAAATATGCTTAAGGTTTAACTTGATTGAAGAACATGACAGGCCACTCATTTCTGGCTTCTGGGAGCCACCATAGAAGCTTCAGTGCACTGCCAACAAAGTTATTCCCTCAGCAGGTTGCAAAAAGGATGGCTGGTAGAGTATTTGACGACTTTCAAGAAGAACCACGGGCAAAGATTAGATTTCTATGAGGAAATTATGAGTTGCACGTGTTCTTTCTGCTTGTAGAGCAAAGGGGAAAAGTGACCAGAATTCCCATGCCAAGGAGGAGAGACGGATGGACTGTGGGCTCACTTCCAGTAGGGGAGACCCTGATTTGGGCTTAAATACCTTTATTGCAGTAGGATGAGCACTTGCTTGTGCTAGTCTGTCAGGAAATAAGTAAAGTGTTTGATTTACTTTTTTGATTTCTACAGCACTCAGATCAGGTTTGCATTGGATTATTTCTGAAGTCTACAAGATCTCATTCCTGACTCATAATGAACACCTCTGCCCCTACCACTGTATTTGCAAAATTAGGATAATTTTTCTTAGGTATGTTACTTCACACTAATGTCTACTAAATTTTATCTGCCATTTTAATGCATAGTCACTTATTCTTGTAAGCGCTTCGTGCGCTTCTTCAGAGACAGCCCTCATCTTTACTGGATTGTATGAGTTAGAATTATCAGCGTGTCATGCCACTTCACTTATTGTGAGAAATCCCCTGGTCACCTCTCTACTGTGAAAACTGTTTTCTCCTACTCTCTCTTTCCAATATTTCGTTTGAGAATTCCTTTTTGTTTCCAGGCTGCTTAATATCTTTGAGAGCCTATGGTGAGAAACTTTGTTGAGTACCTTTTGGAAATCCATGTGAATAGTATCACCTCAATGTTTTTTCGGTCATATACTTGCTGACACCCTCAAAGGTCTCAATAGGTCTATAAGGTACATGGCCCTTTATTAAAATGGGTGGCAGCTCTTCCTCACTATATCGTTTGTCACAAATTCTTTCTTATATTCTACTTATTCCTCAGTGTAGACACCAAATTAACTTGTTCATCATTTCCAAGATATTCTGTGAAATCCTTTTGAAAATTGGTGCCAGGTTTCCTACATGCCACGTTTGAGTTGTCAAGGCAGTTTTAAAATGAGAGGTAACATACCATTGTTAGTTTCTTTGTTATTTCATGTTTGAGTTTCTTTTGTTCTCCTGATGGAAGACTATGATTCTGTTAGCTTGTTTTGCCTATTTGTTCCATAACAGCTTCTCACTACTTCAGTTTGAGATCCATCTGGTGACTCCCCTGCAACGAGTTTGGGGTTACGAACTTTGTAATTCCCTTCCATAGTGAGGTCACTTCATAGTAGAAGTGAAACATGTATTTAGCTTTTTTGTTATGGTCTTAGCTTATTAGTACCCATGGCATATCCAGGTTATCTACTAGCTTGACAGTCTCTTGACAAACTTTCTGCTTCTGCAGTGTTCAAGACAGCTATACCCTGTTTTGGTTTTGTTTGTGCTTGTGCAAGCTTTTCTCCTCAAACCTCAAACTATTTTTTTTTTTTTTTTTTTTTTTTTGGTCCTGACTTATCACATTTTCACATTTGAACTGTCATGGTTTATAGTCTTTTCAACATTCCTTGTTTGGACATAGCTTTTGCTGTTTGAATAGATGTCTTCCTGCCACTAAAATCTTCTTTACCCTGCTGTTTAGTGGCTTTTGCCCTTCCATAGCCTTCTTTGAAAAATGTGGTTTTTTCTGTGCCCGTAAAGTGGTGTCTTTACGTAGCCTGTCTTCAGCCTGCCTGCAAAGATTGAACTCTTAGATTCCTCATATAGCTTCTTTTTAAGAAGCTGTCTTTGTAGTATCATTCTGAAGTTGATTCAGTTACGGTGGATCATTTCTCCTGTAAGGACACAGTTTTTGTACATTACAGAACAGCTTTTGATCATGACTTTTTGAAATAGGTCCCATGTGCTACTCCAAAGTTATATTAGTTTGATATTATATTTTCATTCCATGCCACCAGCTATTACCTCTTGTCCCATATATTTTATCCACCTTTCTCTTTCCTATTGGAATCACTGTATCGTTTCTCCTCTCTCCAGCACCCTTTTCCAGCACCCTTAAGTAGCAGCTTGATATTCTCTCACATATTGAACTAAGCTTTTTTTGAAAGCATTTATTCTCAGCTTGTGCATATCTTTGCTTCTGTTTACAAAGAAGGACTAATGTTTAATTTTCCAGCTTTGTGAGTTGGTCTAATGAGAATATGCCCTTTCCAACTTCGCTTCTAGGTACTGATCAGTTTGATGGGCTGCTGGTACCTCGATACTTCTGCCTTATGACCTGCACAATGTCTAGAGTAAATAAGGGAATTTTAAGAAGATATTTCTTTGAAATTGAGAAGAAAGTTCTTTGGATGCTTATGAAGAGCTCTGCCAAAAAAAAAATGTATGCTAGTAAGCAACGTGTTCTGGAGGTTTTTTAAGGGTGATGAAGTTTTCTGCCTTAAACTGATTTGGAGATAGAAATGAGAAGATTGGTGTGACGGTGTTGGGTTAGGAAAGGAACTGACATTGAAGCAAATAATTTACACTTATGAGAAAGCAGAGGAACGCAGAGAGCAATAAAGGCAAAGTGACAGTCAACAAAAAGATGGTTTTGGTTTTAGTTTCAGTCTAAACCTATCAAGGTCATAAGCCAAAAGGTGGCAGTAACTGAGTCATGAAATGATGACTGAGTGGATAAAATCTGTAGCTGTGCCTATGGACAGACAAGAAGGGCTGTGTCTTAAAGTCATAAGGCAAAAAGATTCCATAGTGTTTAAAGCCTGTGGTCATTTTGCTGACTGTTGAAGAGGGATACAGGCATTGTTTTTCCTTGTTAAAGTGAACACTGGCCTTTGGAGGAATAAAGCTATTTTGTTTGTATGATGCCTTGTTGCTGACACCACTGGGGAGCCAGTTACTCACTTGCAGGTGGCCTCACCTCCCACCACAGCCTTGTCTGCTTGTCCTGCTGTCAGAGCGACTCGTGCACCAGCACTCTTCAGAACAGAGGGAGATATTTAAAAATTCGAACATTTTGCACAGTGTACAAGTAAAATGTTGCTTTGGGTTTTTTAGTTAATTAATGCCACTTTTAGTTTTTAGATCATTATTATGAATAGCCAGATGTGCAGACATTGTGGCTGGGCTATCCTGTATTATAATGTTTTCAAAGCTAAGCATTTATGTGCTTTCTTTCTTCTTTCTTGCATGCTTTCTTTTCTTTGGACTTTTCAAGTATTCCTATATTGTAAAAATTGTCATGTATAGCTGATTTCTATTATATCTAGATATGATAAAGTATATATTCTTATTAACTAGAAGGCTAATTTCTACAGAGAATATTAATTAACTTAAATAAACCATACAATAAACCAATTTATTTGATGGAAATTTCCAGGAGGCATGTAAGATCCAGATTTTGTTTTAATCAGAAGCTGATAATTATCTACTTGTTTGGGAAATGCACATTCAGAACTGAAAGCTGTAAGTAGAAGCACAAACTCTGCATAGCTTTGTAATTTTCAAGGTACTGAAATAACCAGCTATACAGTAACTAACCTCGCATTAGAAAAATGATAAGTTGTTCCCTTTGTCTGCTAGTAGACAGTAGTTCTATACATTTATCACCTAATATCCTTCATATGAAAATGTGTTCTGATTTATTATGTATTGATAATCCAAAGATTACTAAAGAAAAGTCACTTAAACCGTAAATCAGACATCTGCCTATTCCACAGTGTTAGATTTCAGTTTCACTTGATGGCCAGACAATACCTGGGTCTGCTCTTGGACCTTGCCTTATACGTCCTATGCACGTACCTGAGTTATACTGACATTGTGCTACCTATGTCGTACATGTTATTGAGCTCTAATTTTAAGGTAAATCAGAGATATGGATCAAACATACAAAATTACATGTATTGTTCAAAACACCTGTTCTATAGGTCACTGTTAGGATTTGGCTGCTTGACTTGGCTAAGATAGACAACACTAGAATTAACATTTAACTGATCCTCTTGCATGAACGCTTTCTAATATAGTCTGTAATTATAATGCTTATCTATTATTTCCTCCCCTCAAAATGCTTGCACAGGAAGGATCTGTGATAAATGAGTGAAAGCAAAAAAGGGCAGGAGAAGATTTCTGTAGTATGCATCACTTCTCTGAGGTAGAAATTGAAAGCATGCAGCGAGTACAGGAAGGTTTTTAAAAAGCTCATAATTTAGGCTATTGAGTTCAGAATGGCTCTTGCTTGTGTTTCTGCCTCTACTACAGAGCTTCTGTACAATGTTGGCCAATTTATTTAAACTAAACTTTTGTCACACTGATACTTGTTTCCTTGTTTTCCTTGGGACTGACTTGAAACCCTGGGAACTGGCTTACTGAGTGCTCACAGCTGAAACTGAAATCAAAAGCAGATGTGCTTTGAGTAGAAAACATGCTATAGGAGGCCATGTGCTCTTGAAAAGTCAAATCTTAGATCAGATACACAAATTAGTCATACTTCTATTTTTAATCTTTGTGTGCCTTTGTTTACTTTCCTTGAAGCAGGATTAAAACCTCTCCCATTATAGGGATTTTGTGGGCATGAAGGAGCTTGGTTTTGTGAAAATTTCAGGTACACCAGTGAGGAGTAACATAGAAAAGTTCATAAGGAAATTTAATCATTCTGCCTCTTGAATTCATACAGTGGATGACAGCCTATGGCTGTCCATTGAATGAGAATAAAATGGGATGGAGGAGCAGCATGCTAAATAACCTACCTTATGTAAGGAATGAGATGGCATCCTTTAGATTGCCAAAAACATGGTCTGTCTGAGTTGAACAAATAGATATCCATTTGTGCACTGTAGACAGGTATTTTAGAAAACCCACAAAAAAGGTAAACCCAATATAAGCAAAATATGAAAAGAAGGACACAGAAGATAGGGAAATATATGTCTTGATGTTGTTGATCTGTTGGAGGTATAAGCAGCACAGGTGATGGGGGAGGACAAGCGCATAAGAGGACCAATACAAGCATTATGTAGCCACTGTGAAGTAAGAGTCAGGCTGTCTCTTGTCATCACTGGCCCTGATCCAGCGTCAAGCACTCTCTGAGGTATGAACCTTTCCCCACCAAGCCCAGAAAAAATGTGTCAGAGAAATATGCGGTTTGGAGAGAGAGGTGAAACCATCTATCAGCTTACTTCTCTTAAAAGTGGGAGTGGCATAGACTCAACTGTTTACCCTCAGTCAGTCAATTTATTTTACTAATTCAGCAGGAAATAAACCCAGCAAAAATTGGATCATTTTCTGCTGAACTAGTGAGTTAAATGGGCTGATGAAATTATCTGACAAGTTTCATTAGTGTGAGGGAAGGGGTGGAACTGCAGTGCTGGAAAGTTAAGAAGGGACTAGGAAGGAAGGATTTAGATCTATCCTTTTTTTTGGTGTAAAGTGAACAACTGGATCAGCTCAGCTTCATTTGATGAATTTTATATGGAAAACTGTGGAATCCAGTCTTGCAATACTAAGATCTCTTTTCCATTTACCACGCAAAGCACACTGTTCCTTCCCAGTGGCAGGCAAAAGCCTGACTAGGCACTATCAGCCTCACTGTACCGAGGACTGCGGAGGCTCAGTCACACCAAGTGAGAATGCTGTCTTCAGAGTCTGTGGCCAGTAACACCTGAAAAGTTCTACCAACATATGTGAATTGTGGTTTTGAGAGATTCCAAAGACGGAGAGCATGTGGAGGTTGAGTGATACAGGTAATTTGTTAGGGGAGGATGCAGGCAAAGGAGAGGGGTGGTGAGGTGCGCTGTGGCATAAGGAGAGCCTGGGGTAGGAGGAAGAGGGTGGGGAGAAGACGTGATTTTGTTGTAAGACTGGGAGGGAAGAGGCAATGATGCAGAGCCAGCTCAGGTCTACTAGGATGTATTAGATCAGATGCTGTGCCGTGTGAGTGCAGCTGTACTGTCTTCAGGGAGAAGGCAGATTTTGAGGCTATGCAGTCTCTTTAATGCAGTACAGAGCTAATAATGCTGGTTCACAGGCAGCTGTTGCTGGAGCTGTGAACAGTGAAGGTGCCTTGCAGGGACTCCACAGCCCTGGTTTAGCTTTGTGAGAAAGGAATGTAGTTCATGTCCTCGGAGACTGCTCAGTGATTTGAATGCAAGTACAACAAATGCAAAAGATTGGAAGAGTTGCTTTAAAAACATGCTCCTGCTTTGAACCAGAGAGCTAATTTAAGCACGCACAGGAGGATCAGCCTATCTGGAACTAGTTTGTGTTTTGAAAGGCACCTGGTGGCTTGCTGTGGCCTCGGCCACTCTGGGGCCTGGGGGACCGTTTCCTTCAAGATGTCATGGGGACAATGCTGCCTCTTGGTGTTTTTTTTGGCCCTGGGTGTCTTGGGGGACCACAGTGCCATGGCAGGATCGAGTGTTGCTGCTGAACAACCCCAGGACGCCCGGCCCTAGGGAGAGGGCCCTTCCCTGGGTGGCAGCAGGCGCCCTGCGCCCACATTTTCAGAATTCAACTCTGTCAGCTCAGGGCTGCATTTTACCTCCCTGGGCCTAGGAGGACGGAAATTAACTCTTTTGCCCACTCTTCCCACAGCAGCTCCCTCCAATTTTTTTGGATACATATTCATTGGCCAAAGGGCAGGTGATAAATCTGCTTCGCGGCTGAGGTTTGACATAAGTTGCTTCACATCGTCCTGTGAGCACGTTTAAAAATCAGAGAGCCATTCAAGTACCTGTGCCCTGGCACGGCTTTGGCCTTTTCTTCTCAAACTTTCAACGGCTTCACCACTTTGAAGAAAATTCTGGTAAAACATGGGTAAAGCCCAGCCAGAGCATTCCCTGTAGGTTGCTGTGGCCGCTCTCTAGCAGGAAATCCACTCAACATGTACTCCAGGGTCAAATTAGACTTTGGGGCCTTGATGAAGTTGCTGGAGCTGGAAAAGGCTTTTCCCCTGGTACTGTCTTGACAACGAGATTCAGCAGCTGCTGGGCCAGGAGCCCCCAGGCAAGGGGTGGAAGCTGAGGGGAAGGAGGGTGCAGGGAGGGCCTCGCAGGTGGGATCAATATGCACTGGCGAGCCCAGGTTTCAGCCATTTCAGCGTCGAGCGGCCGGCACAGGGTGTGTTGGTGGTGGCAGGTCAGTGAGGGACCTTTGTCCTTGGTGCACTGAGGGGAGGGGGGTGGCTGTCGATAATTCTGCTTTTTCTGCTAGGGGCAAAAGCTGCTTCTGTTCTTATTTTTGGGTCTAGGCAGTGAGTTCGCGTAGGCAGGCAAAGGAAGGGCAGGCTTGGGGAGAGAGCTCGTTTTCAGAGCAGTGCTATATGTAGTAGGCCCGGATTTGCTGGGTCGTTAAACCTATGTCGTGCTGAAGTCTGGGTGTTAACATTACACTTGCTCAACTGTTTTTATTGTCTCTGAAGCCCAAAACATTTGTGTAGCACGTAACCATAGCCAAAAACACCTCTTGGATGTAGAGAGGAAGTTAGTGATACAAATTGTACCTCAGCTCTGATGGGCAAAGGGTATTTGTCCAAGGCCCAAAAGATCGTTAATGCCCATTCTGATGGAAGGAGGTTTGTAATATAAAATCTAATTTAAGTTTTATAGAAATAGTAAATAATGATTATATTTTCAGTATATGAAATAAAGCATTTAAAGATATGCATGGTATGGGTTCTGAGTAAGTAAGTTGGTAACAAGATATTCTAGCCGTAATGATAGCGTAACTAAGTGCATTTGTCCTTGGATAGTAAATGTAAGCAGTTATTGTTTGTAGCACAGAGTAAACTTGTGAAATTTGGTGAGGTCTCTTCTACAGCGTGTAGGCACACTGCTAGTGAGGCCGTGCACAGACGGCTCCCAAAGAGCTGTAGCTGCGTGTCCTGGGGATGGTATGTACAGCTCTGCTCCAGGCAGAGGCACCTTGCTTGCAGCCTGTTCCCGTGTCAGTGAATGACACTGGATGTTGTTTGATAACAACAGCCAAGGTGAGAAAAAATAAGCAGCCACAGCTTTTTAAAAAATTTTGCTATTTTTTTTTTTTTTTAAGATAATGGTTTGTCTCCTTGCATAAAAATGAAAAGATTTACTGTCTCCCAGCATCTGGGTCATTTCAGCAGGTGGGTTAATGAGTGGAGTGTGAAATTATTTCTGCTTATAAAAGTGCCTCCTACACAAAGTAGTTAATATAAGGTGGTAATACGCCAAGTAAGGCTTGTAATGTGCTGATGGACCTATTCTGCATTTTGCTTTCTAAAGTTGTCTTTCTGCAGGGCTATCAAACTGGTATATAACATTAACTTCTTAAAAATATAATGAGTTGTTTTCTGTCAGTGCTAATTACTTCTGCTATACGGTGGGTTCTAGTACCTTGCAACAACCTATGATCACAGGAAGTTATCTGATACTTCTTGCTGTGTCCGTCCTGCTGTGTTTTTTCTTTTTTCTTTTTTCACTTGTAACTCTGTTTTCCATTACACTAGTAACCAGACTTTTTTGCTATCCTACTGTGTTTAAATATGAACTTGGAATCCTTGAATACTGAACTATGTTTTTAAAAAGAGCATATGAAAGATTAGAGCAGCCTTGTTGTAAATAGATGCACTTAAAAGCATTGGTCCTATTAAGCACAATTTTTAAAAAATTATTATTTATTTTTTTTGTTAAATGAATGTTGCCCTCAGTTTCTAAAAACGGATCCTTGCTTTAACTAGTACAGGGAACCATGCTGTGTTTTAGCCTCTGTGGATATATGTACAATAAGTGACTTAGCTTTAAACTAAACTAAAGGTTTAACCTAATAGTGGAATGCCTGAACTAACTTTAAACTAGCCAGTTTCAGAGCAAATAGCTGTAAATCCAGCAGCATGAAGCCAAAACAATTATTCAGCTTTTCCCATGGATTTTTCAGTCTCTTGTGTGTACTATGTTTATGCCATTAGCCTGTTGTTCCTAAAATGCAATACATAGTGAATGTGTGAAACAAGTGGGGAGGGGCATCCCAGACTGACTGGAGGGGGCTGAGGTAGAGGAAGGAAAATAGGATGTTTTAGGACATGTTGGCCAAGTATAATTTAAGTATAATTTAGAAGTCAATCAGTGATGGTAGTCAGCTTGCTTTTTTCCTATTTGTTTACAAATAGGGTTAGAACTGTTAAAAAAATTGTTAGTAGAATTTTAATGATTTTTTTTTTTTTTTTACTTGGGATTTTTCTTGTTGGCAGGAGGGAGCGGGAAAGAAAGTGATTGTAGGAGGAATAGGCTGGGAAGTTACTCGCAGAGCAATATGTAGTCAATCCTGTAGGAGAAAGAAGTTGAAACTCTGCAGCATTTTCCAGAATGTTTGAAGTGAAAATAGAAAAGAATTAATTATATAGGATTGAATGCTCAGGGATTTAAAGCTCACTGTAAGATGAGTCAGGAGGAGGAACTTATTGGTAATACCTTGAATGGAAAGGGGCAAAATTGATCTTTGGTTGTTGGAGAGGAGGATTTTGTGGTTTTCAAGACATGAAATGATCAAGTCTCAACCTTGACTCAGACTTGAATAAGTGGAGAGGAAGCATGAGAAACAAGTGCAGAAAATATGAAAAGGTGCACACAATGGGGTATATTAGTCAACAGATACGGCTGTAACAGAGGCAAAACCAAGACTCTGATCTCTGGTGCTAACTATTATGGCAATGGAGTAGGCAGAAAAGTTCAGAGGCAGGATTTACAACTTGATTTGGGAAAGTTTTAGTTTTATTACTAGAAGTGACCAGTCTTTATATTGGAGATAAGTTGTATTTAATAACATAAGGAGAAAAATCTCAAGCTAATTTTACTTATTTTTTCATATAAATGTTATTTTAATAAGCTGAAGACCTTCTAGGACATTTTCTTATTGTGCTAATAATGTACTTCTTGGGTGGTTGAAGGCATGAGAAAACAAATACACTAATATCATAATATTATATGCCCTGGAGTGTTCTAACAATGTAGTTATTTGGTCCAGAGCTCAACCAAACCACCTGGAGTTTATGTGTTTCTCCATCTGAGGACCATCAGCTCATTAGTGGCTGGCAGAAGTGTCCCATTACTCATTTCCCTGCTGTAATCTTTTGGTGTGTTGGGAATGAGGATGGTCCCTTGCTTTCTAACGCACTACATTGGTTTGTGACTAAATAAGGTTTGTGTTGTAATGGAAAGATTTATTCTACTATATGGATGTAGAAAAGGGGTGACTGAAATTTTTCAGGTTGTAGAGTTACTACTGTCTTTGTTTATTATATGTTCTTGACTTTTTTTTTTATAATCTGTGAAGCTATTTCTGAATAGACTGAATATTGGATGTTTGCACTAGATGCATTCATGTTGCAGGCAAAGAAGAAACAAATGCAGTATCAGTTACAAACTTATTAACCTTCCAAAATATGAAGCAAGGCAGTCTCACTTAGGGAAACTGAGTTTTCAGTCTTTTAATTTCATGGCCTCTCTTGAGACCCACGTGCAGGTAGGAAACCAGTGACTCAGTTCCCCTCCAGGCTGCAGTAAGAACTGTGAATTTGTTCATCATGTAAATAGGGACTACTCTTTGTAATGATTTAGTATGAATGAGGGGCTCCAAACTCAAGAGAAACTGGTGTATGGTTCTGGCTAGCATGTTTGAGTTGTGTAGTTGTGGGAGTGCTGCTGCCTTTTCTACTTCATATAAGGTGCAACTTTGCACCAGAACAACAGTTCCCACACCTAGTCTCCTTTAATGTAAGAACAGAGGCTCACTTGACCTTGATGACACATCAGAAAATATCCTCTGCCTACAGTGTAGGTTGATGTAGAAGTTTAATGAGTTTAGCCAAGGTAGACTATGTATATCTCTGACCTTTGCAATGCAATGTTTGGTTTATGTATTTGATACAATAGATTCAATACGGCCTTGATTTATATCCTTTTCCTTTTAGAGGAAAGGGATAGAGTTATTATCAATGTGTATGACCTAGCCTTTCCCTCTGACAGAGTCAGTGGTGGAATGGAAACCCTGATATATATAGCTGCTAAGGCACTCTGTGCAAAATCTGGGAGATAGATTCTTGAACTGGATTGGAAAATCTTGAATGAGAATCATGGCTTCCTTTGTTGACTGTCATTAAACATTGCTGATCTGTTGTGCCTAAGTATTCCGTAATTATGATTTTGCCTTTTATGCATTTTATTTTTAATTTAAAGCCTGCTTCTGCTTATCTGACAGGTAATGCAGAATATGCAATTCTCATTTCCTTTGGTCCTTCAGTGTATTTCCCCCTTTCTCTCTTGGCTATTTGGGTAGGGTAGCTGGCAACCGGTAAGCAACTGCTTTCCTTCATTTGGAAGGGGAAAAAACACAAAAGGAAACATCTGGATTTTGCGGAGAAAAGGTCTGCAATGGTATTTTACTTTGTTTAGCTGTGTTTGTGAGTTGGCTCCTAACTCATTTTCTTGAGCATAGTTAAATGGAAAGTAAATCATGTCAAGGTTAGTCCCTGGCTTATTACTGGTCTTACTGAGGGGAAATAGTACTCTTTAAAATTAAGGCAGTGCTTACTTATATGGCAAAAGTTTGCTTATTGAAAACCTCTGTGGATTGCGCAAACGTTAGTTATCCACATAAACTGATCGTAAGGGAAAATAATGGCAGTAGGTAGATGAAGCACTTCTTCCTTTCAGATGAACATCAATAAAACTTTTTCCCTTCAAAACAATTGAGCGGATCACAATGTGGGGAAGGGGAAAGACACTACAGCTTGTGGTAATTAAAATAAGAATTTAGAATAAGAAATTTACGCCCAGCATTAACCTGCATTGCTATGATTGAAAGTAAGATAAAGTATTTCTATTTTAATAGAAAAAGGTATAGTTAAACCTTATACTTCTGGCTTGGAAACCTACTGGTGATACTCCAAAATGATCAAGGTGTTCATGTGGTGATAGGATGGGTTGGGCTCGCTCTCTCCACCTCATGTTCCAGTGAACTGGAAGCAATGTGAATGGAAAGCAATTTTAAAGTTTAGATTTAAAAGACATGTCAGTCCTGGGTTGGGTGAATAACTGCAGCTATCTTAAAAAAAAGGTTTCAGTTTTTTATATTGTTTTTTTTTTCCTAAAAAAACCCAAAACCAAACCACATCTGGAGCAGCTAGGTCTGGCTCTCTTCCTCTAAATCTGCGATTTCAATTAGGAGGTTGCAAAGCTTGTGAGTACTACCTTTTGTATTCATAAGGTAGAAATTAGCATCTAGTGGTTGCGGTCCTCCACATAAAGTCACTATAGTACCATTCATAACACCTATGCAACAAATCCTTAGTTTATGTTCTGCCTGGGATGTTCCTGGTGTAACTGTCTTGCATGCAATCTGACATGTGCCCTGGCTCATGATAAACGTTTTGGGGGAAAAATTAAACAACAGACCGATATCTAAAAAATACCAAACACTCAAAAGTCAGGAAAATCACTATAATTTTGTCCCCATTTACTTATTATCATTTGCATATGTGAATAGACAGAGTCATACAGTCTGTAGTTAACAGTAAATAGGCAGAAGTCTTTGTAAAAATAGCCTGATATTTTCCCTGCTCCTGCCTGACCTCCCTCCCCTCCCCAGACTCCTCTGTGTCCATGTTAGCCACGCTTCTACTTCCTCCCTGCAAGAGGTGCTTACGTGGGGTTCACACGCAGCCAGATGTGTCCTGGAAGGTCAGGAGCATGTGCCTGGAGCAGGATGCCTGGTGGGGATGGCTATCACACTGTGGTGCGGCTAGCCCAGAGTGTGCTTCCCCCATGTGCCTGCCCCACCAGTTGCATTTCCCCAGTGTTCAGGAACAAGCTGATGGGCATGAGGTGGAACCCTCGTATCAACTAGATTATGACTCCTGGCTTGCCATAACGATGATCCCAAATCTCATCGTTTTCCTAAGAAAAACAAAATCTCACTGGCTCTGTTCAACTCCATTCCCATAGCAGTAACGGTAGTAAATATTATATCAAATAGTAACTAGCAAAAGAGAAATAGTTCCTTTAATGAAAACTTTCAGAAACTTGTGTCATTTGACCAGTATGGCACTCAGCATACTGTAAACTTTGCTAAATTGCAATGACGTTCCTTAACTTTCATGTCAGTCCAACCTAAATCACGTTGTTTTCTGCTAAATTGTGAATTATATCCTCAGAGATCTAAGGAAGTTTTAAATGTTCAAAGATGTAGAGCTATAGCTCTTTTGTGAGTAAAACTTTATTATGGGTCACTAGATTGGATTTGATACTGAGTCATTTTGAGAGCTTTATTTTGTTGTTTGGAATGACGTAGATTTAATGTTGGAAGAGAGAAACTGTCAAAAATGAGAACATACAGGACCAAGATAGCACTAATTAGAAAGGCTATGCCATTTCCTAGATTCATGGAGAGCCTTTGTATTTAATCCATTAATCGAAAGGTATGAATATCTTTTTTTTTTTCTTTTCCTTTTTTCTTTTGAAGGTGGGTTTGATGGGGAAGAGGGTAAAATTATTTCCTATGGTCTCCTCTGAAATCAAAGATCAAAATTTTTACTTACAGGCTGAAGTTTAATGGAATGAAGGATTTCAGACAGTGGCACCCATATTTATTGGATATCTTCAGGACGTTGAGGCTTCTCGGTTCAAGGTGGCCTTTTGTTTTGCTCTGGGCTTCAGCAGATCAAGTGTACAGGGTTCAGCCTCTTTGTACTTTGGGGTTTTTTTTCTACCATGTAGAAAGGGATTTTCATGGCTAGGGAGAACAGTTTTTGCCAGAAACTTTTCTCATCCAAATAGAACTGGCGAGTGGCCAAAAATGTGCTGGTTCTTCTTTGGTTGTGAATTTTAATTTCCAGACAGCTCCTTTTAGTGCTTCTTCGCATAGCCTTTGCTTCCCCCATCACTACTGTGAATAGAGAATGCGAGCAGGTTCCCGGTGCGAACGGTAACATCTACAGGCTCAGCCTCCAATCCCAGCACTTCAAGTAGGTTGCGTGGAGGGACTCCCCACTTTGCTGGCCCACTCTACCTGGGAGGTGGAGGCTAGCAGCAATGTGGCCCACTAGGCACACAACTTGCCCACAGCTTTCAAAGTCCTTGCTCATCTGTCTGCCTGATGGGCAGATGAAAGCCAGGCTACTCAGCATGCAGAGGGTAGTGCAGGTTGCTCTACAGTTGAAAAATGATAAGGAGATTTTTACTTGGTTGGCTAGAAAGTTCTTTACCCTCTTGTGAATGTAAAGCCCCTCCCCCCCCCCCCCCCCCCGTTTTTTTTTTAACTCGTTGTCATTCATTCAACAGTGTGAAATCTGCTCATTTTGAAGTATCAAGTGTTTTTCCCTAGCAACAAGATTTTTCTTGTAAATGACAGATTGGATGTAGGAGCAGGGTGGGGCAGGGTGAAAATAGATATTTGTTAAAATACTGTTCAATAACTATTGTCTTTACAGCCCTATTGTTAAAATCATACTACTGACTGTTTAATTTAAGTAAGGCTCCCTTACATTATAAACAAATTTGACTTATAAAATTTGTTCATAAATTGACACACACAATATTAAGTTTTAAATATAAAAAACATTTATAGCTCATACATCTCAATTCTGTATCACCATACTGGAATAATTTGTCTAAAATGTTTCTTAATAAAAGGCACGTACTTGAACATGGGCTCAAACATCTATGGCACAGTACTTTAAAAGCCTGTTTGCATTTTGTCTGTTTCTTTAAAGGGCTTCCGTATTGTCTCGGGCTCCCCTGGAAATGCAGTAAGGATTCGTATCACATCTCGGTTGCCATGGCAACAGCAGTCTTTCCCATAATGAGCTGCATCATCTGAACTGATGTCACAGCATCATGCAGCAGGTCACACAAGGCACCTCCTAGTATTGCATCTTACAGATGTGCCGTAAACATCAAAAGAGGATGATTTGAACAGGACATGGTAAGTGCAAAACGTTGTGCTGTTCTTAATTGCACCATTATTTTTTCCTGGTTTATGAGGTTTTCCTAATATAAGAATGTGTGGGTTTTGCCTTGTGAAAATCATTTTGAGGAAAGATGCTGCATGCCTAAATATTATTTTTCAGGCAGAAGGCTAAGACAAAGGCCTACAGAAAATGCATTCAGTCTGAATGTTTAGACGTGTCTTTGCATTTGTGATAATATCCTGACGATTTGAAGAGAATATATTTAAATTTCACAATCCAATTAAAGTTGCTACAGTCTGATCTGCTTAAATGGAAAGAATAGCTGTTTTCAGTTTTAATGCCATAAACATTGCTTGTTCCTTTCCCCGTCCCTTTATTTAAGCATTCCCATTATGTGTAGCTCTTCTTTTAACCTATTTTATTTCAGTAGCGTGAATATCACCTATTTAATTTAATTGGCCTTCCATAACATGATAGTACAGAAAATACTTTGTGAACCGGTGCTGAACAAGCAACTGGAACAGTATTGATTTTAAACATGGTTCAGTACTGTCCTATTTCTGTTGGTATTCTTAAAAAAACAATACATTGATATAATTCTCAAACAATAACCAGATATTTTGAAAGTACGGTAGCTTTTAGCTTTTCTACTGTTTGACTTTCTTTCAATCAATTTTTTTAATGGTAATATGAATTTAGTGAATTTTAGATCTATCTTTTACTGGAAGGAAAACAAGCTTGCTTTTTTTTTTTCCTTTTCTTTTTTTTTCCCCCTGCTGCAACTGCAGTAAAAGGTGTAGCCAAAGATTCAGGCATTCTGAGGTGTTTTCCTATGAGTAAAATAATAATAGGGATGATTATAAAGGTTTCCACCTCTATCATGGGATGAAAAAGCATATCTTTTTATATTTAGCAATCTGGTTAAAATCATGTCTATATTTAGCAATTCTTTACAGTGTCAAATATTTGTTTATTTTGTATTAAAGTCCTGCTTCTGGAGGCCAGGCTAATTTTGTTTAACTTCAAGTTAATCTTGCTGGATGGTACACAACAACATTAATTGTCTGGTTTTGCATATTTAAAAGATTCAGTCTTTCAGCTGCTTGCTATTAGAAGGAAAGAAAAGACCAGACACATGTCATTTTAATTGATCAATATGTCCACTAGGAATTAGGGAGTGGTCTCTGGCTCTGTTCTCCCTGTGTAGTTTATATTTCAAAAGTGCAGCAAGAAAAAATAGTAACCACTAATATTGTAGTTATGTCTATATTTATTGTGGGTTTTAGTCCCTTGTACTCAATAAAGTATGGAGCAGTAAATATAATGAGATCTGACTGGTCTTCATAGGGATGGGTGTGATGGTCTTGTCTGGCATAAACTGGAATGGAGCTCCTATATCTCAATTAGTCTGTACTGCATCATATATGCTTTTTTTATCATGGTCTGCATACATTTGTTGGTTTTGTGCTTCTTTTTTTTTCCTACTGCAAAACACAAAGCAGATGACTGTAAATCAACATTAAAATGATGCTTTATTTATTTGTGAGGCATTTTACAGTATGAAAGTAGCAGTCTTATGCTTGCTGTGCTCTCATCAGGCAAACTCGGAAGGTATGAGTTAGCAAGAGGAATAGGGGGAGGGCGGGACAGCTGATGTCTCTCGTGTCAGAATTAGAGATGTGAAGAGAGCTGGTGAGCAATGCATTTAACTTGCAACTTTAGGGATCATCAAGGAACAGTTAATAAGGAGGGAATGTAAGACATCCTTGGTTTGAAATATTATGCCTTTATTAATAATAATGTATTTTGATAGATTTTGCACGTGACTTGATTATCACTAGAATTTCTCAGACTAGGCTTAAAAATCAGGGGAAACATATTGGGGGAAAAAGAACAACTTTTGAAATTATTAATGGAGAGATGACCTGCTATGAAGCCCCTAGTGCAGATTTTTTTTTTTAATTTTTTCTAAAGATGAGAATGCAAATGATGGGACTTTTTTAACCATTATTTTTTAAAAGTTCTTGTTACTGTCTATTCCACACACTTCTCACAGCATTGTTTGCCCTGGGAAACACCCGCTAATAATGGAGCTGTGATGACACTACTTGTTTCTTGGTGAACCTCTCAGCTAACTCTGACTCCAGCTGAATGCCTTGATTGTAGAATACTTCCTGTTCATTTTCATGTGGGCCCAAGTATTTCACTGAGATCTGTATATGAGGATATGGAAGAGTATGGAGTGATGAAGAAGGTTTTACTATGAAGACCAAGCCTGAGTGCCCAAGTCAGAGCATGACCGAATGTAGAAACTTTACAGATGTAATACAATTTCACTTGCTGTTGAGGCAGATTCACAATTGTACAATTATGAGTGAGACAGCATTCAACAGTAGGAAAACAGTGTTGCTTTCAGTTTTCTTCCACAGCTGGATTTACTCATCATTACTGAAGGCAATACATTTTGTAAATACATGTATTCTTCCCCAAATTTGCCTCTTAATCTGGAGGATAGAGTACTTCTGTATATGCAGTTTCATACTGATGTGTAGTTGAAAATGGGTGTATACTAGTGAACTGAAAGGGTGTTACTGTTTAATCTTTATTTTGCTTTAAAGGATTTTATTATATCATCAATTAAATAGTTCCTACATAGCTTAGCACTGAACAAAGAGAGAAACAATAGCTTGGTTCCTCCCAAAACAGCTGTGGGACCTGATGACAAAACCTGAGTCCAGCAATGGAAGTTGGTAAAATTTTAACACTTTATGGATGCCAAGCCTACTTAGAGGGGATCAGAGTGTGTCCTCAATGGAAGGAAGCCTTCTTCCTTCTCTAAAGAGGAACTGAGGGAACCCTGTGCTCTAGACTTTATCTTCTGTAGGTCATGTTGCAATAGAACACTGATGGGTGGGTATCCTGTCCCTTCCCCCCTCTGGCAGGTCTGGAATGGGTCTGTGTCCAGGAGCTCATCCCTGGAAAATCAACTCAAAGGACTCCTCTTTATCAGAAGTGCATTGATTAGAACTGGTGGCATTTCTAAAATGCTATTTTGGAAATATTACCTTCAAAATAATTGAGGAATTAAAAATAATTTTAAAAAATCCTAGGCCATGTCTTAATTTACTTGCACCCTTCTGTAAAAATCACTGCTGCGTCATGAAAGAAATACTGACAGAATTCTGGGCTTGACTTTTTTTTTCTCCCCTGGTCTATGCTGAGTGTTAATAGCTCCAGGGAGAGGTTCAGTCAGCCAGAATGTCTGAAGTTCCAGAGTTGTATTTAAAAGAAGAAAGATGTGTGCGTAATAAAAGATACCGTGTTTGTCTGTTGAAATAGTATATTTATATTTTGTGTTGTAAATATGGCCTATGTTATATAATGAAGCGTCTGTACATTCTGTAATGAGACATTATACTGGTATTACTGGGATAAAATTAAAGATACATGAATGCAAAGATGACTTCAAGGAATCATCTTGCAACTAATTTATGTCTGAATACTAACATTTCTGTGGACTGGGGGGGAAAAGGTGCCCTTTGCTTTGCCCTTTTGATGAAAATAGTCACTCATTAAAGCAGATTCTAGCTGCAGAAAATAAGAAAAGTTGTACATGTTACCCCTATCACGAGTCACCTGGGCTGGGCCAGGTCTTTCCTGCCACAGGAAGGGAAGGAGCAAAAGGAAAAGCTGAGCTGTATGGAGGGCATGGAGGAGTCTAGATTGCTGCTCTGTGCAGTGAGGGAGCAGGACATACAGTGGATGGAAGTGTCAATGCATAGGCAACCATATCTGACATCACTGTCATGATCTAGAACTCTCCTGAAAAGGTGGCTGCCATCCTCAGCTTCTGCAGGCTTTGGCATAGAGGAAGAGAGACCTCAGCTACGTTCCTAACCTGAACAAGTTTTTGCTATAGACATTTTCTATTTTGTCAGTGCTTAAAAGGCTTCCTGTCCCGTGTGTGCTGAGCAGGCATGTATGCTGTTTAATCAATTCTCTTGTACAAAGGCCCATGCAGTATTTTTTTTTCTTGTATTCAGTTTTGTATCTAATATTTTTCTATTGATTTAAAAATAAAAGCACCTAATCCCACTTCACGTCCATCAGATCAAGCCTAAAAATACATGCAAACCTAAAAATCCCTTAACTGGTTTGGTATGGTCATAGTAGTTTTCACTACGTGAACAGTCATGCTACGTACATATGATGTCAGAAGGGTCATCACAAAATCACTCTTTAAAAGTATCAAAATAAAATGCGCTTTCCTAAAGGAAAAGGTTTCTTATTTTTAAAATGCCCTCGCAAAAGCTTTGCTTCATGAAGGGTAGGGTTGGAGAATAAAGAAAAATATGCTCCAGACAGCTCTTCACTTCCTGTTTTGTGGTTGAACTACAGGTTTCAAATATCTAGACTCTTGGGTACTTTGAATCCCAGCGAGGCTGACTCAGCTTTTCATCCCTCCAAGGTCAAAAAATTCAGCTCTGTGCAGTTTACAATGTCTGGCGCTTTCAGACAAGATGTTTAAAGCCAGGAATGCTCTCTGCTCTGTGTGAACTCTCAATTCACGTGTCAGATGCAAGCTTGCCCTGGCAGCCTTGGCCAAAACGCTGTCGCCTCCTGCGTGTTGTCCAGTATTTAATCCTGGTGCCAGGCAAGGAGGGACTTTCTCTCAACTGATGAATGAATGCCTTCTAAGGCACCTGGAAGTGGAGATAGCATGTAAATATAAGTGAAGTGTTCTCCAGCCTGGGGGATAAACATTGTGTCTTGTGGAGAGTATTGGCCTCAAAGTTAAGGGTGGAGGATGAGCACTGTGAACTGTAATGACGCTTTCTTACTTTTGCCAGCTAAGTGGCTTCTGTAACTGTTAAGAGCACCCAGGGCAAGTAGTCACCTCTCCAGATGACCAATTGTTTTGCAGCATAAGGCAGTAAAAAGGCGCCGTGCAAGGGGAACCACAGGACCCTCTGTGTGGCCGTCAGGCTTCTGTGAGCCTGAGCGCAGGCACAGAAAGGCCTGACTCCAAGTACTGCTGGTGCATCAGGTCAAATGACTTTCTCATAGACAGCAAGTATACTAAGCATGTAGCTGAAATGTGCTCTCTCTTTGGCAAGGAGATCTTCCAAGTGATAGTGATTTCTGTGAGGAAATAGCTCTATGAAATAGATTTCCTAGCCTCCATGGTACACTGTCTTGTGGGAGCTGACCCACTTAAAAAGTCGGCTTTTGTTAGCATTAGGTTGTACTAAAAGAAGTCCTAGTTTTCAGATGAGTTAGCACCCAACTGCAGTAATTAGTTCTGTTTTCAGTCTAACTGTTTATTATGTCTGCTTTTTTTTTTTTCTTTCAAGAGTTGCCCTGTACTGATTCTCTTGTAAGTTTGATGTCATAATTTCAGGATTAGGATGCAGACATGAAGTTTCTTCGTGAGCTGTCAAAGAACGATATTAATTTTTTTACCAGCTTGATGTGTGGATAAAATAAGAGGCATGTACCTGAATATAAAACAAGCCTTTTGGTTTTGGGGTGTGGGTTTTTGTTTGGTTGGTTTTGGGTTTTTGTGGTGTTGTTTGGTTTTGGTTGTTTGTTTTTTGGTGTGTGGTTGGGGTTTTTTTTTGTTTGCCTTTTTTTTTTTTCTGTGTCATTTTTGCAGCATGTTCTCTCTGGATTAAAAGCTTTTGGTTGAGTCTCTACTTCGGTCTTAAAATGCATCCCACCTAACCTCCATAACTCTTCCTTGCATACTACGTTAGACTTGCATTTCTTGTTTTCACCTCCTGCTCAATTCTATTATGTGTTGATGTCTTCTGTGTCTTACTTGCACCTTCCAGCTTTCTGTTCCTGAATGTTATGCCTGAAATTGCTCTCTTCTACCAAGTTGGCATTCTTTTATTTAAATCACTTGGAAAAAAAGTTGCATTTCCTCTGGACAGTCTCTAAAAAGTTGTTTATGAAAAGTTATAAACAGAAAACTTGCGGGACTTCACGTTTATTATTATGTTTTAAAATAACAAAACAATTCAGATATCTCTACCAGAGTTTGGATAGGACCCTTACAGCGGTAGAGGCTGTACGAATACCTGAGAAATGGTGAAGTCTTTCCTGACTAGATTGTATTAATTTTCAGTTTGAATTTAGGTGAGAAATTTTTTCGTCACTTTTCCTAAATATCTCTCATGAGAGATAAGCAACATGCCCAAGTTTCTTGGAAAACATTTGGTATACCTGAAAGAAGAAGCTATTCTTCTTATTGCTCATATAGTACCTTAAAAAGAATATAATCTTTTATCTGTCTCTCTGTGTACTTTCCTGTTTGTGCTTCTGTGTTTGTTTTCTGAGGTTGGTTCTTTTTGTTGTAGTTGGTTGTATGGGATAAAACTGAGCTCATAGTGGAGATCCATGAAATTCCAAGGGACTTAAGGCAAAAAATTATTGTTATCTCCCCTAAATTAGGACGCAACTTAACACAATGAGCTTGGGAATGTTATAGTCTTTCAGAAGAGGAGGATCTACTAGGCAACCTATTTTAGACAAACCTCGACTGTGCTGTTTAACGTGAAACAAATAATAAAAATCTATGCCTTAGTTGCTGGAAGCTGGACATTTATATGCTCAGTTGGCAACAGAAAAGAAAAAGTTCTGTGTGCTTCTTAGTTCTGTAAAAAAACCTACGTTTGCTTCAAAAGTTTTAAAACAGTGTTTCCTCTATTGGCTAGATAAGTGCTTGTCCTTTGACAGATTGCTGGGGCAGAATATTCACTGCCAAGGTCATCAATATAAAAATATTTCTGCAAAATATTAAGATTAAAAGAAATTAAGAAAACAACATACCTGCCTACTGAAATATTAGGCCCATTAGGTAGGAAATTGGAAAGTAAGGATAAATGCCTGGTTTACGCTACAAAGTACAACCTTAGATGCTTGCAACTGAGCCCACCAATAATGTTGAACAGGTGACTTGTATTGCATTTTTGCCCTTTCAATAAACATAAGATTTTTGACAGGTATTTATTTGATAAAGGCTGATAGAACTCATACCAAAAAAAAAAAGGGAACCAGATACTGTCAAGTCTGAGGGCTGTGTAAGATTGGTTTTATGCTGATATTGCAAGACAAGCCTTAAAGAAAGTCAAATAAAATACTAGTTAACAATGACAAAACTAATGAAAGATTTTTTTCAACACTTGTCATGAAAAACTGCACTTCAGAGCTGAGTGCTATTGACAGAATAACTAGGGTCTATTGAGAATGTTTTCAAATAAGGACATCTTTCAAAGCTGTTGCATGTTGCTGCTCCAGGCTGCTTACAATTTTCAAGTGTGTTAGATCATGTTTAGAAGCAGCTTTTCCAGCTGAGGAGGCTAATTCCCTGGCCAAGACACTTCTGTGCTAGCAAGCGTGTATCCTTTCTGTACTTCAAGCTGCACTGCTAGTCTCCTAAAACATACCATATTTTGTTAGAATAATAAATCCGATTTTGATTGTCACAAAAAACCCCACCCAGAAGCCATATCTTCAGCTGGAAAAGGCTGCTATCTGTCAGATTTCAGCATGTCTAGTCTGTGTTGCTAAGGCAGTGACACAGCAGATATGTGAGTTGCCATTTTAAGGGTCAGCTATTAAAATATGCAGGGTATATATGACAGATCCTTAATCTGTCATCTAGTCTTGTTTCTTTTCCAAACTTCATCCTAGTATTTTAGTAGGTCATTAACAATAACTCCCCCATTTAGTTTTTGATGACATTATGCACAGTTACCTTGGAAAATAATTAGGGGATTTTTGGTTTTCTTGTATCTGGAGAAGGTGGGGTCCAAATATGTTCTGTGTATGATGTAGGAACAGACAGTGTACCAGTAACAATGGAGATTGTTCTTTCAGCAGAAAACAGTTTTAACCATCCAAGTGGCTGGCACCTGTTTGCAGTGCAATAGCTTTTTAAGTAAACCTTTAAATAAATGGAGACACTTGATTTTGTATTTCTGTGAATTATGCAGAAAATGTCTTAATTATTTCTTTTGTTCAACTTCATTATGTCATTTTGAATTGTATTGGAACTTCAGTTTCATTTGCTGGTCCCACCTGTGATCCCTTTTCTTTGTTGTAAAGTCACTTTTGTCAAGAGGGATAAATCCTCCTCAAATCTCTGTTATTCCCTCTTCTCATTGGGCAACAAGGAGAAATGTTTGTCAGCATGTTGAGGGCCTGAATGGTGATTTATGTAGGACACTAGTACTGGATTAATATTTGTTTGAGGTAGAGATCTTAAGTGTTCTCCCTCCAGTGCTTGTCATGAAAATGTAGTGAAACTACTATGAGCACTTCCTGGGTTTAAATTTTAATATAAATTGATCTAGAATAAAAGCTGGTCAAAGACGTGATAAGCTACAAGAAAGGTAGCCTTGAGCAGCGGCCTGTGATGCCTGAACCAAGGAAGCATGGAAACTGCTTCTGGCTCTGATATTAAATGTGCCCCTTGCAGGTTGACTCCTGTTCATCACCTGTGGAATGGACATAATGAGACTGATCCCCTGTATAAAACACTCTATGTAAGTTCTAGGTGATGCTACTATCAGTTTAACTTTATACACACGTATATACAGGCAAAACAATATCAGATACCAGACAGAATGGTGCAAGGGAACATTGCTGAATAAAACACAGATGTGGATGCTGAAAATAAAATGTAAAAATCTAAAGAAAGGAAACTAACTTTTGGGATTTTTGTCCTGGGATAAAGAATTGCACAGTAGAAGACTTACCAAATGTATGGAAAACTTAGGTGTTTCAGCAACACAAAAATTACATTTATAAGTAGTGTATGCCAAATTGTTGAGCCGGCTAAATTGACAATAAAAGCTTAATTCCACAATTAAGTTTGAAAAGACCAGGCAGGTATATCTACTGGCTGAGACTAAGTGATTTCCATATAGACAGAGAAGCAGCAACACCTGGTCTGTTGAGCTTGAGGCAGTATGTGCACGCCATTCTGATGTAAACTAAATTCTTCATTTTTGGGAAAGAAGGGGGACTCACTATGCGTTTGCATTATCTTCAAGGGCTCCTTTCAACAATTAGAGCTTGATAAGAATTATTCTACAAAATGCTGTTTTCTCAGTCATTGCTGATTCATTAGAACACCTATTGTTGATCTTCATGAAACTTTTTTTGCTTAGGTTTTGTTCAGAGCGCAAACAACCCAAAACGGCTAATGACTGATGGATATGCATTAAAATGAGATGCAAGATACACAGGACTAACATCTGTTCTGAATTAGGCAGACCCCTGGGTTCTGGAGATGTTGCTTTTTCCAGTCTAATAAATATTTATTTATAGAAACCAGAATAGCTGTAAGTGTCAAGTGAGCTAAGGATGTGTATTTCCAATTCATGTGCCAATAGCTCAGGGAAGAGCAGCATGGCAAGAAAGGCACCTTATGAGTGATCAAGAGTAAAAGTAGCCCCTACAATTAATCGTTATTGTTTTCTGACTCCCAATATAATTTAGAATCTACTTCAGTTTAGTCTTCCTTAGACCTATATACTGGCATGTAGTTTTGATTCCCATATTCATCCTTTGAATCATTAAAAAAAATAAAATCTAAGGATGTATATAATATATAAATAAAACAAGCTAGTGTGCTAAAGTCAGCACCTAAAATTAGTGTTAGACGTGTTTGAATTCCAACAGCATATTTTCTTGAACTTTCATGAATGGTTTATAAATTAAATTGTGTGTTTCTCTGTTCTTACTGGTTGTTAATTGTTGATGGAGTATTAGTAAGGGTTTTTGTGTTATTTTGTATGTTATTGTGTATGGGAGAACCACAGGGAAGGCAGAGGTTGTAGAGAGCCTCAACAAACCTTCAGTCTTTGAAATGCTATTTTCCCCCTTCTACATCCGACCTGAAAATTATATGTTCTGCAAGTGAAATTTGATAGCATTTGGAGACAGGAAAACCGCCATTTGGCAGGGCTTAGATTTTGATTTTTTTATTTTTTTTAAAGCAATATTTTCCTACACTGGAGGAGGCCTTAGGGATTATAATTAGCCTGTCTTGGGCTGATTAGTGTTGGGTACTTGCAGATCCTTGATCAGCAAAATAACATATCCTGACAGCCTAGTGGAAAGAAGTCCAGTGTTTCACTTCTCCCTGCAGGGAGCTGAGAAAAGAATCGTTTTGGTAGATTAAATCCTTTTATGAGTAAAAACGCTGGACGTATTGAATACTTGGGGGTGGTTATCTCCTGGGCCAGGATGCACAGTGCTTCATTCCAGCCTTTCAAAGCGTTTTACTGAAAGTGAGGAAAGTATGATCTGTGCCATAAGACTCTGTTTAGGCCCTCCTCATCTTATTGATGGTTCATAACTACTAGCTGTGCCATAAGCAAAATTTAGCTTTTTTTCTTAAGATGAAAGCAGACATCTTTATATCTACAACTTAAACTTCCCACAGAAATGTACTCATGATTAAAAGGCCAAATAGATCTTTTCTGTTGATCTGTGTAGTTCTATGATCAGACAAATTGTAAACAAGCATTTCGGTTTTAATTACGTGTATTTTCAGTCTAACTTCATAAATTAGTTTGTTATTTGCTAAAATGGAAATGCAATTGCCTTTGTTCAACAAAGACTAGAGAATGAATAATTAAAGGGAATGTAGAATGTGTATACTGGAAATGGTTCAGATTTCCTTCTGAAAATTGTTTTAAGTAATCCTAAAAGAGCTTCACACAGAGAACTAAAATACTCGGGAATATACTATTGCAACATGATTATTTTTGCAAACTAAACCTCTATGAATAGTTGCATTGTTTGTAATCAAAGAATTTCAGAGTTGGTTATACTATCAGACACTGTTTGCTACAGTTTGTTTGCAGCATTTTAACAATTTCTTCTAAGACATCACAGAATCAAAGTTAGATTCAAATGGGATTAAACAGGCATTACTTAAGTAATAAAGAAAATTCTGTTCAGTGACCCTTTAGAAGACTGGTAAAGATGTAGATGCAGGTCAGATTACCAGCCATTTGATATAAAATTTATGAATCTAGTGGTTCTGAACTCTGTGGTACTGAGTAGAAAAAGTCCAGTAACGTTTCCTCATTGTTATAAATCATACAATATTACACTTTTTGGGTGGTAGTGCAATACAAATAATATACTTTTTTAAGGGGAGAAAAAATATTGTTCTTTAAAGAGATTAGCGGAGTCGATGTATGGGGGTGGTAATGGAGACTGATATCTAAGTATTTACTTGACTAGCTCATCAAGTGTGCACACCAGGGACATTCATTTTGAGTCCAAGAAACAAATCTAGAATGTATTGAAACACAGCAGGGAAAACTTGATTAAAAGACCACACAAATAAAATGTGAGCTTCTGAGAGAGAGTTTTTTGTTTTTAAATACGAGTGAGGGAGCTAAAAAGGCATAATGGTACTTTAATGGCTCCCAGGCTTTGCAGCGAGAGAATTCCTGTTGCTATGACAAGGAGGAAGACTGTCAGAGTTCCCTGGAGAGCAATGCAGAGGCTGGGAGGAGCAGGGTCTGCAGCACTGAGTGGGGTTGGGTCTACTTATTACCTGCGATGATATTGCATCCTTACAAATTATGTCTTGGAGCTGCCCAGGAATGTCAGCACAAGGTTAGTCTTGAAGCTACCTTAGCACTTTTTTCCTTTTACAGTCATTTTTCTGCTGCACCTATCACAAGCATGCCATTGAAACTTGCCTCAGGAGGTGTTTAGTTCTTGGTGCAGGTCTAACTCTGCTCCTGCTGACTTTTTGTGTTTCACTTCTAATGGAAATATAAATCTGTGGGTCTTATCCAAGGCTTACTGGAGTCATTAATAAGCTTCAGGCCCAGTATCTTCCCATGTTGTGTGGTTTTGGGTTTTGTATTGTGTTTGTTTTTTTTTTTTTTCCCTCTGGTTCTGCAATTTCCCCAAGGAAAATGTCATGTGGTAAATTGAATGAAGCCAAGCAGAATTCTTGGAAGCAGCAAAACCATTTGAAATGTGTGCGTGCCTCATTTGAGCTTCAAAGGTTTGAAAAAGGGCTGTGTGACTGTAAAGACTGGGGAATAATCTCGTTCCTCAGTTTCCTGCCAAATAATAAAAATGTTATTGGTATTGTCTGTGAAGTTCAGGTTGCTGATACTGTATTGTGGAGTGCTAAGGTATTTTTTGTGTGCTGGAAAATTGATTAAGATCTGAGTGCCAGTAACATTATGCAGGTGGGTTTAAAATTCATTTTTCAAGAGGCTAACATGAATATTTTGCCTTCCTGAGAGGCGACAAAAAATCTTACAAAATTTGAAGTGCTTTATCCTGGCTGCAACTTTTGAAATGTAGTTTAAAAAGGGTAAAGGTGGCAAAATTTTCAGGAATAGATCAAGAGCTTTAAAGATGTGTAGCTTTATTTTCTAAAAGGCCAAGTAAGATATCCATGGCCTGGAATTAAGATTTAAAAATTCATTGATTTTTATGTGGTCTGGGCTAGACTGCTTGATTGTCTTAGAGTTCTGTTGGTTTTGTTTTGCTTTTATTTGTAATATGAAAAATTCCCAATATCGAATCTCTGAATAAAAGATTCTTCTTGTACAGGAAACAAAGTTTCACATAGCGATTTCTTTGAACTAAAGCATGATGGCAAACTTAAACCATGAATTTACAGGAAATATTTATGATAGCCACAGGGAATGAAGTCCTATTTAATGACAAAGCAGGGATAATAGTGACAAAGTAAATGGGCAGTAAGAAAATTAAGGTTAAGAGCCACAACTCCATCTGCTGATGTAATTCAACCCAATTTTGGAGAAATCAACAGTAGGTATAGTAGATGCCAGTTGCTTTTGTAGATCCTGAAAACAAATAAGCCAAACACAGTACTGTGATCTCTTTTGGTATTAGTGTTATATTTCTATGGTTATTGTTAACATTGTCAGAGAGACTTAGCACGTGAAGTCATGCACAGATGCACACAAAAGTTCAGAATATCTCCTCCCCACCCCAAAACACATACTGTCTTCCTGTGCGAGCCTGAGAGCAGGTCTGCAAAGGAACGTACAAGGAATGTGGCAGGAATGTGAGAGGATATTAAAGATTTGTGACATGAGCTCTTGCATGACCTATAACAGCCCTATTAGGTGCTCCCTCCATCGCTTATTGACAGATCAGATTTTTTTTATTTTTTATTTTTTTAAAGAAGTGATTCTTGCTGCTAGAAATATGTTGGGAGTGCTAAATGAGAGAGTCAATAGTAAACCTTTAGGATGCTTGGGCAGCTAGGGAAGGGCCTTGAGAGGAAGAAAAGAATGTGCCCAGGGTGTGCTTGTGGTATCAGGGCACCTTGCTGCACAAGGAGATACAGAGAGACAGCCGGGAACAGCACGAGTGGTGAGAGAGTCTGTAGAAAGCATTAGAGAAGGGGCGCAGAGCAGGAAGAGAAGAGTTTGGTAAGAGCTACCTCAAGCAAAAGAGGGGAGAAATTGGGTTGCTACAGGCTGAATGGGTTTGCTGTGGGCTGTAACAAGCTGAGGGAGGATGAGGTAACAGCTGATATAAGCAGGCCAGAAGTTAACTGCTGCTTAAAGACTCCACAGGCCCCTATTCCTATTCAGCTCCTGTCAAAATAACAGGAACATTGCAAACTCCTCTGTGGCCATCTAATGGGTATGATGCACTATTTCTAGTTGTATTGGGGATAAGTCTAAGAAGTTTAAAGTACAATATGCAACAAAATATATCTAATGGGCATTATTCAGTATGGTTACAGCATGCAGAAAATGAATCAGCAGCAATTTAAGGACATAATAATAAATTTAACTTCGGCTAAGCAAGCTCATTTTTTAAATCCTTGGAGACTCTGCAGGATGTTTTAATGGGTCTTTTGTGATGTGGATATTTCCTCAGTTTAAAAACTGGACTAAATAGGTTCATTTTGCATAACTTAGGAAAGAGCCCTCATACGGTAATGATTTTAGGTCACTGCTAAGCTAGACCAGATGTGGATGAATAGCTTAACAGTGAAATGCTGCATATCCCATTACAAAGCTTTTTAGGCCTATATACGTACCCTCTTGGCAATAAGCTTGCAATTAACGAGCAAGTCCTTAATACACAGTTATATGTTTAAAAAGGCAATAATAGTTCCACCACAGTTCTCAATGATTTTGGGGAACCTTTGAAGCCAGTCATTGACAAAATAAATTGATGGAGCCATCTGTAATTAGGAATAAGTCAATTTGTGTATCATTGCCACCCAAAAAGATATTGTTGCCCTCTGTGTTATAGAGGTTAGCAGAGAACCATATTGAAACCATAAACTAAACCTATTTTCTGGGTGAAAAGAAGGAAATGGTGTGATGTAGAGTGCTGCTAAATAAGGAATGAACTTTCTGAAATACCAGCTGTAATCTTTAAGATACGAACAGTTTTTGTCTAAAAAGAAGACATTATTGACTTGCAGAGATCCTCAAAAAGTTAACTTTCTGCTCCCTGAAATATCAAAAAAACCCAAAAGATAATTTATCAACCTTTCTTCTTGTTGGTATTTAATACAGAATCAGTTGGAAAGGACCTACAATGATCATCTAGTCCAACTGCCTGAACACTTGATTGAGGGCCAACCAAAAGTTAGAGCATGTTGAGTGCATTGTCCAAATACCTCTTAAACACTGACAGGCTTGGGGCATTGACCACCTCTCCAGGAAGCCTGTTCCAGTGTTTGACCACCCTCTTGGTAAAGAAATGCTTCCTAATGCCTGGTCTAAACCTCCCCTGGTGCAGCTCTGAAGCATTCCCATAAGTCCTATTACTGGATACCAAGGAGAAGGGATCAGCACCTCCCTCTCCTCTTCCCCTCCTCAGGAAGCTGGAGAGAGCAATGAGGTTGTCCCTCATCCTCCTTTTCTCCAAACTAGACAAACCCAAAGTCCTTAGCAGCTCCTCATAGGACGTGCCTTCCAGCCCTTTCACCAGCTTTGTTGCCCTCCTCTGGATGTATTCAAGTACCTTCACGTTCAGTTTAAATTGTGGGCCCCAGAACTGCACACAGTATTCAAGGTGAGGCCACACCAATGCTAAATACAGCGGGATCATCCCCTCTTCTGACCGGCCGGTTGTGCTGTATTTGGTGCACCCCAGGATGCGTTTTGCCCTCTTGCCTGCCAGGGCACACTGCTGGCTCGGGTTGAGCCTGCTGCCACCCAGCACCACCAGATCACCAGATCCCTTTCTGCAGGGCTGCTCTCCAGCCACCCCTCTCTTGATTTATACTTGTGTCCAGCATTACCCAGCCTTATATTATATTTTAATATAATATAAAGGTAGATGTGAAATGGTTAAAATGACTGGGCTCACAAGCTCAAATAGCGTTAAAATCATAGAATCATAGAATTGTTGAGGTTGGAAGGGACCTTTAAGATCATCGAGTCCAACCTTTAGCCTACCCTGACAAGAGCCACTTCTAAACCATGTCCCTAAGGGCCCCATCTACCCTTTTTTTAAACACCTCCAGGGATGGTGAATCCACCACCTCCCTGGGCAGCCTATTCCAATGTTTAATAACCCTTTCAGTGAAAAAATGTTTCCTAATATCTAATCTAAACCTCCCCTGACGTAACTTGAACCCGTTTCCCCTCGTCCTATCGCTTGTCACCAGGGAGAAGAGGTCAGCCCCCATCTCTTTACAACCTCCTTTCAGGTAGTTGTAGAGGGTGATGAGGTCTCCCCTCAGCCTCCTCTTCTCCAGGCTAAACAACCCCAGCTCCCTCAGTCGTTCTTCATAAGGTTTGTCCTCCAGACCCCTCACCAGCTTTGTAGCCCTTCTCTGGACAATAGCTTGGTTGCGTTTGGTGCCTAGTGCTCTATTCTTAGTTCACTTGTAGATGTCCTTTTTTGTTTAGACAAGTGTTTTGCAGTCAGAAATGTTACATGAACCCTTTGACAAGGACGGATATTCCACTAGAAGTTATGGAGGTGCTCAGTCAATTAACTAATGAAGCTTTTATTGCATTTGTTTTCTCCACCATTAATTTTGTCTATATGTCAATACTTTGTCATAAATGAATAAAACAAAATTTAAGTAAACAGATAAGAATATAGTTAAAATGCATGTTTCTGTAGGACCTTTATATCTTTACTTAAAAGTAACTATCAGTGTATCTGCCTAGATCGTCAAACAATAGATCTACCTTGTATTTACTTCAGCATCAGTCCACATAGAAAAATCTTTTTAAAAGATACATGCTGTGATTTTAAAACAAAGAACTGGGGGGTAGGGAGAAGTATTTTTACTGACTTTGCAGTATTTGAAATAGTAAATATAAAGAATAGGCTACCTGCCTCTGCAAAGCAACAAACTATTAACGCAAATAGTTGTGTTACTTTCTGAAAATAATAGCTACATCCTTCTGGCATGGAGCTCAATTTAATCAATGCTGACTTTGCTTCCTTTATTAAGAATTTGTTTCCCTGAACTATTAGATCACAATACTGAATTATGATCTGCTTAATAAATCCAAGCATAGTAAAACTACATCTTTAAAACAGCAGTTGAGGACTTAAATTAAAGTTCTGGCAAAAATGACATTTTCTGTATGTGAAACTAAATAAGACCCACAATTTCATATAGTTTTTTATGTCTGGAGTATATAGGTTAGGCATACATTTCTCAGCAAATTTCGTAGACAAGCTGAATAGGCAAGTGATTTTCTTTTTTGTGGGAAATAATGCATTTTCTTCAACTGTTTGAAGACTGCTCATGGTTTTAAAAGTACCTAAGAGGATGTGTACTGACCTAGTACCATAGATCACTAGCAGAACTATCAAAAGATGAGTGAGACCCAGGAAATTTTTTTTTCAATGCATTTACGTGGGCCAGAATTTGAAGTTCCCTATGCCTCCCAAGGTAAGAAAAATCGCTTGGAACAAGACTGAAAAAGCCAATTTGGTTCCCATCATTTAAATTTTTCTATGATGAGATTATTGCACCTTGTTAATTAAGAGATATGTACAACAACTAAATTATCTTAGTACATTTTATAGAATTTAATTTTTTCCTTTTGGAAGTAAGAGATTGAAGCGATTAATGATTTTTTTCTTTGTTTTTCATTAAATTGACGGAAACAGATATTTCCATTGAATTTCCTGCCTTGATGAGTTTATTCTTAAGGTTTTTTTTAAAGATTATTTACTTTTGCATGTACGTATGAAATCACTAAGAATAATTTCATTGTAAAGCATAATGAAAAAAATGTTGATCAAAGTAATAAGTAAATGAAAAAATTTAATAATTTATTTTGCTGTAGAGCTTTTCCTTGTTTCAAAATTTTAAAACCTTTTAGAAACTGATTCTAAAAGGTATTTTGAATGGTTCTAAAACTTCATCTACTTTATTCTGAGAAACGTAGGTACAAAGCTAATATAAGATTTTGGAGTTGTTTTTGAACAGTCTTGTTCCCCAGTATGCTGATTTACAGTTAAAAATTTACAAGTAGATTTTAAAGAATGAGGGAGAAGAATTTGCAATTCAAGTAATGTTGTGTGATCTCCATGAGAAAAATTCCTGATCAGCGCTGAAAAGACTAAAAAATTGTGACAAGTCAGAGGTTAATGGATGATGAGATATTAACCTAAAAGTAGTGGAAACTCTGTAACACTGGCCATGTGTTTACAACCGCTTTCACACACATTTTCTAATATTTCAGGAAAAAAAAGTCTCCGTAATCGCATTAATCCAGAATTGTCTGTGGTTCTAGGAGTATAAAGTTTTCAGAATAAAACATTTTCAGATATAAAAATAAATGAAGTAGTAATAGTAAAAATAAAGGTAATAGAAAGCTGGTACCCATTCCAGTCTCTTTCACTGAGAGATTCCTAAAGAAAAATATATTATATGTAATAACAGAACTAAAAGCTAAGTGTGAAATTGAAGTACAGCTAGAAATAGATAGCTTTGAAGTTTCCAGCTTTAATGTATAGCAAAAGATATTGGCATTTTCAAGCTATTTGGTCTTCTCAAGCTATTCAGTGTTCTCAAAAGGGAAAAGAAGCATTCCTGTGGCTAATATGTGGATTAGCCTAAATGCTTGCTTGGCCCTCAAAACAGTTTGTGATGTGAATTTTTGTGAAGTTTTGTCCTTCTTTGCTCTTTGTTTACTTCTTTCTGCATTTGAAAATTCTGAAGTACTATGGGAACACATTCTTGTGGCGCTTCTGACCTGACCCAAATCAAAAATTAAGTACTAGAAAACACTGTTATACTTTTGGTGTCTGCTGCTATCTATTGCCTCTGTGAGATTCACTACCATCATAACTTTCTGAAGTCAATGAAATTAGTTACCTTAGGAAACATTGTGCTGGCCACTGAGCATAAGAAGGAGTTTTTCTAATTTTATGTACTCTTGAGTCTTAGATGAGACAAAGGTGTCCACTGAACTTCAGTTCTGCTAAAATCTAAGTAGCAGGCATAACTTCTGAATAATTGGAAGTTAACTTAAAGCTAAATGCTTTATTTTCATTTTCACAGCCATCACCTTTCATTCAAAAGTGCCCTGGTTTAATTCCATGAAGTAAGAAGTGATGGGTGCTGCTCAATGAATGAATTAAGCCTGGAACAAAATAAATTAGTCTGGAATGAAAAGCATCGATAATTGAGCTAGCAGACTAAAACTGTAATTTGTCTAGCACTTGATAAGTTTCATTACTGTTGATGGAACTAATGGAAGTTTAGGTGCATTGCTTTATATGCAGGTCTTATAAAGGGTGAAATCCTTTAGGAAAGCTGGAGAACTGGATCAGCAGGAAAGGCCCTTTAATAGTTTGTTCCTAATGTTTGTTACAAATGTTTAGCTTGATTCCTGCAAAACTGATATGCTGACAGCTCTGGACAGACCCATATTCAAGTTTTGGCTGGATAGAGCGTCAAAGATCTATATTGGACTAAAAATATGCTGTGTGTTTTATCACATTTTGAAAAGGTGCACATCAGTGACTATCAGGGTATGAACAAGTAAAGTAACAATAATTCCCCACAATTCTCAAAAACTGGAATGCATATATTAAATCTCTTTGCCAGAGTCCCAGGACAAGTCTGGCGCTAGCAATTCTATAATGAAATGTGCTATAGAAACCCTGAGATAACAGTAAACAAACTTGATAGTTTTGCACCGTATAGCGCATTGATACAGAGAGCTCAGGCCACTAAAGCAGTAAGGCCACATGAGTGGAGTACTCTACCTGAGGCAATAAACTTATCTATCAACTGGACTTATTACTAATGGAATATGGCTACTTTTGGAGTAATCAAATTCACAAGCCTGAGAAACCCCTTACTGCATCCTGCTGTGTGGTAGGGATGATCAACAGTGTCCACCTCACACAGAGCCTCACCTGGTGTCTACAAGAAGCTGAAGTAATGATGAAAGGGAATCTTGAAAACTGTGACTAATCACTTCAGGTTAATATTCACTGTGGAAGAATTTGCAGTTTCATTCCACTGGAAAGAGAAGTTTTCACTTACAGAGTAAGGTTATCATAGCATGAGCTGATAGAAGATTTATATGAAACCCTAATGTATGCATGTACACATACATATGTATACACATACCTGTTACATAATGAGTTCTGGTATGTTAAAAAGCTTTCCTTTATTTAAAAATCATTGCTTGATGACTCAGTTAATCCTAATTTCAGGAGGTCTCTTTCCATCTTCTCGTAAAGGGGTGACAATGCTTCACTTCACCACCTGTCGTTTGGTCACTGGCAGATGGGAAATGGGTCAAACCCTCTCAGAAGGCATATGTTTGCTCCCAGTGGGGAGCTGAAGGAAGAAAAGATTGATTTAATCCTTATTACTGCAGGCGCAGCCGTGTGGAAGGTGGATTTCTCTTAGGACCTCAAAAATTAATTCTAATTAAGGTAGAAAGTGAATTGGAAGTGCATTACTCTGTGTACATGCATTTCTTTTTCATCGTGATGGGTACTTTCTGCTGCTGCCTGTTTGCTGCCAAGCAGCTGCTTCAGCATTTCCCTAGCTTGCTGTTTCCTCAGCTGTTATCAGCCCTGCCTTTCCTCCTCCCCCTCTCCTTATTGAGATAATGGGCAATGTAGTTTGCTATAACCTCCTGCAGCACCAGCTCAGCTGCAGACCAGCCCTGGCTGTTGTGCTACTCTAGAAGCTGGTTTGACTTGTTGGCAGTTCTCTTTGTAGCTCCTGCAGCAGCTTGCCTCTAGTCATTTCTCTTTTAAAGGATTCTTGTTCCTTTTGCTGACACACAGTCACTCCTGTGGACATGCCTTGTTTGGACTGGAGCAGGGTTTTGTGAAAAGCAGTGTAACAGTACTTTATTATTCTTTATGGAGGTAGAGGAGAATTTTTTCCCCTTGATGTTACTGAATCCCAGAAAAGAGGAAATGCTAACTCCTTATTTACTTGAGGCTTAGAGTCTTTGCTCAGAAACTGCTGTAACCAGCTTAACCACAGGATAGGATAAGAAGTGATAAACATAAGTTAGGAACAACTAATCTGGCAGCAGGGCAGGAACCTTGCGGTAGCTATAAGTGATCTTAGCAGTAACTGAGGCATCAGTTGCACTAGAATGTGACCAACGTGTCACGTTCTGCAAGGTCCAGACCGGAAGAGGAAAGAGGCTTTTCAGGTGTTTCTTTTGAAGTGTTTTTTTTCTGACTTATACAGAGATTAAGCTCTAAGAAGTAACAAAAGCATAAAAGAACCACAGATGAATAGTTCTGTTGTGTCCTGTCAACATTAGGTAGTTTTTCAGACCTGCAATACTGAGAAGATTTGAAAAATTCCCGATTCGCATAGTGACATAGATGATAGTGGCCTTAATACATTGGCTTTTTCTTAAAATTTCTGAGTGGTGGTGTTGATGTCAGCAAGTGCTTATAGTGAAAACATATATAAGCATGTATGTCTGTGTTTGTACATTCTGCTGTGCTTGTGCTAGTTGTTGCACATGCTGCTGCCAGACAGAATCGTCTGCTGTTTCTATGCTCACTTTTTCTCCCAGCTTCAATTCTCTTTCGGATATCTGGGAGGCAAGAGTGGAAAACCATAATTCTTCAGGCTTTAATTTCAACAGCAAAATGAGATTATAACAGGGGGAGGATTTGCTTTACATTATAATGTAACTGCTAATGCACCTACCTGTTTCTTCCCTTGCTGCGGTAATTAATGCCTTCTGATTTTTCTCCCTGTCACTGTATTCTTCAAAAATTCTGAGCCGTGAATCTGTCAGCAGAGTGGGCGTGGGCACCAGCCCCACATCTTTCTCTTCACTTGTTCTAGGAGCTGCTATTTCTTCACTACCTCTCCTTTCTCATCTAAATGTAGCCAGTGAGAAACAGAAAGTGTCAGACTCCTCTTACTAAATTTAGGTCATATGCCTTTGAATTTATGAGCTTTTTCATATGCATTCTCAAAAAAATTTTTTTTATTTGTTTTCCCCTCCTTGGGCTCAAAGGGGCATCCTCTGATAACTATCTGCTGTTGCTTGAAATCTGTCATAGAACTACTGCATTCTCATGTCTCTCCAAAGTCAGGAGTCCTACCTATTTCACCAGATTCTACAGAAACTTCATGTATCTTTTTTTTTTTTTTTTTTCCCTTGACTAGTGGGCAGCATGTCAGGAGGAGGACTTGTTAGGTCAAGCCTTTCTTTTGAATTGCTATGTATGTAGAAATATGTCTAAATAGCCCAGCTTGTAAAAATCAAGCCAGTGTAAGGTGTTTCTAATAAAAAAGGGCAGGAAGAGGAAACAAGAGAATGTAGCTGAGCTGGAGGGAAGCCTCAGTGAATGAACTGAAGGTCTGTGAACTCCTATGCTCACATCCTCAGGACCGAATCATTAACCTGTACTGAAGTAAACTGAAGTCAAACCCCTCTCTCAGACTTACCTGTTGGTTGAAGTCTCCTAGATCTTGGATGTGAGAGTTTCTGTTGGCTGGCAGAGAAGTTAGAGAGAAAACCTGTAAAAACCATAATTAACTCTCAGTGAAAATTTATTTTAAGGGTACTAGACACGTTCTTTATCCCAAGCTTTTTTATTTCACTCCTCCTGTTTCCCTCACTAATGAAGGTCCGTTCATAATAACATTTTATGGGTACATTGGTGTAGACCAGCCACTAGCTCTTTAGTCACTGTGATACACATGTATGACTTGTACTAGTCTAGAAACCAAAGTGGTGAAAATTCTGACAGCATGCATGTATTTCAAGTCCTGTTTGATAACTACATGTACCATGATGGCAATCCCGGGATTCTATGCTTAAAATATGCTATAATTCCATAATGTTCAAACTGCAGGCTGGATACCGCTCAGAGCAGTGATCTCTGACTCATCAAAAGAACCAAGTGCTGAGAAACCACTGAAGGTGATTGTGTGTGCAGGCTTGGATTTGCAGCTAGAGCTTTGAGACAGGATTGAGAAGCAAGTATATGTTAATTTTATGATGGGATTGGAAGATTTAAAAGATCACCGCCAGTAAGACATGAGATCAGAGTAATTCTCCACTACTGGGAGAAGTATCTAGAAGCATTCTAGTGGCAGGAGGGTGCATGTCCTTCAATATATATTTAACTAGGAATAAGGTACGATTAGAACCAAGACTTAGCTAGGAACAAGGTTCAGTATGTTTCTCTTGCATCTTTGAACCCACAGACTTGAACACCAGTTCTGCAAGTGGAGCAAATCAGCGTAACAACCTCAAGGGACTTATGCTGTTTGTTTTGAGATTATTCCTTTTCTCCCACTCCTAAGTCTCTTTTTTTTTTTTTTTTTGGGGGGGGGTGCTTCTACATTTATCTTGTAGGTTTGCAAAATTTGATAGAAGGACTATCTAACTTTCCTTCATCTGGTGGCTATTTTGTGCTTGTGAAGAGCAGGAATAAGCAGGTCATAGCGAAATACTTAAGATGTAGAATGTATTACAGTTATGTAAATTTTGCCCATTCAAGCAAAAATACAATCTGTCTATTAGATAAGATATTGTCCTGTATGAGACCTATTTACTTGTGCCTGGATGGTCACATAAAGATATAAATGCGTTTATATTTATATGCAGGCGAATTTTTCTTTTTTATATCTGGTGAAGTGGTGTGTAAAACCTTGATGAATGTTTACCATTTGACATGAAATTTTCCAGATGGGTAAATGCCTCAGGCTGAATTTTCTTTAGATTTCTTTTGGGAGAGGGAGACAGCATTTTTGAAAAATATGAGAGAAAATACATGTTTGCTAGTATTAATAAAAAAAAAAAAGAGCAAACAAACTGCGAGTATTTCTTTAACGTTCTTTAGTATCTTTAAAATAGTTCAAAACAATACTTAAAAAGCATACTGTAAAATAAGAACTCACTATTAGCAGAAGGCTTATCCTCATGTCTTCCTCTTTTGTTGATGATCTCTTTGCAGTTCTGCAAACAGTGAAGGGGTAAAAGTGATATACAGGTTCACAAAAAAAGTGCATTATTTTCCATATCACAAAACAGTATTGTAGTTTCAGGCTGCATGCATCTTGACAGAACGTTCAATTCTTCAAAAATTTCTTTTTCCTTTTCATGTATTTAACAGGTTCAATATTAATTGTGAATTATAGAGGAAAACCCCTTTTATGACTATAGATTGCTTAATTTTCCCCCAAGCACCTTAAATAGAAAATACAGCTAAAAAGTTTCACATGCTGTATTTCATTCTCTACCGCCAACAAATTTCCAAAGTTTGGATCCATTAAATATTAATTAAGCATGACACATGCAGATATTCTATATACTCCTGTGTAGTCTTGAGCACCAACATCAATGTTCCAATAAAACTGATTATACAATGGGTGTTGCTGGAGTTGCTGCTCTGAGGAGAGCAACTACTCTTACTTGAGTAAGCCCCAGGAGTCTGAGTGAACTTTATTTGTTGAACCTTAACTCTTTCCCTTTTTCTTTAATTCACATTATTAACATGCTAATCTCTTTGCATTTCTTTTATGGGCTTACGGTAACTTGTATATGGTACATAACTACAAATCCACTGTTGTTCTACAAATTTTCCAAAACTGTGAAAGATAATCGGTAACTGTTGACTTATACGTAATACTTCTTACCTTGCCTGAATCTGATGTTAAAATAACTGAGCCACAGAAGCAAGAAAGATAATTTTCCAGTACCTAGGTTTTGCTACATCTATAATCCCAGGGTCAATTATTTTACACTTCCCCTCCACCCCCCAATGATGCTTAGTTTAAAAAAAAATAAAATAATCACGTTACATTGTGTAAGCAGAGATTATAGATCTTTTAGTGGTACGTGCGTTTTGGAAAAAGCTATAGGGTATGGGAGAGAGGAGAGAGAGGAGACTTCAAAACTGTAGTCATTTGGATTTTTAGTTTATATAGAGCTAATAACTGAAATATGAATATATTTAGAAAATTAAAAAGCCTGTAAGACTTCAGTTTCCTTCCCCGTGACATTGTCCAAAACAAATGGTAGTTAATTTGGTTAATCATACTTACAGAAATGGTCCAATTTTTTACAATTATGCTGTGCCTAAGAGCAGCCATGGGGATCTGTTCCCTTCTTTGTAATATTAAAGTGTACCAGAGAACTTCTTTGCATACCAACTGTTATTTACCTAATTAACATTACAATGTAGTGTTCTAGTTCCAGTATGCAGTACAGAAGGCTATCACCAAAGACCCCAGATCAGTTCATTAGTCAATCTTGATTGTTTGGTTACTGCTCGTTATGATACTCATAAAAAGAGCCATCCTTATTACCGCATTGAGTTTAAGTTGTACGAGTGTAGGTTTCCTGTCTTTGGTTTCATTTGACTCTGATTGTTGTAAACTACTTGAACATAAATTAAAAAGATAACGTGCAATTGCATCAAAGCATGCCTTATTCATGCCTGAGCGAAGCTACACACTGCCCGTTTGGGGGTTTGTTTTTTCTTTCTTCTTTGGTATGCTTACCATGTGTTATGGTGGCGTATCATCCCTCATTTGATAGGAGTGCATTTCAAAGGAAGACAGCTGAGGCTTTTAAGAGGTCATGTGTTTTTGAGGGCACGGTCTGCACAAAATTTACCTAAGTCTTGTACGTTTTCTCCTTAAAGATCTACTGCAAACATAGACCAGTATGATGTTAGTTTTGTGTACATTTCAATGCACTTATGAAAAGTTTTGGCAAAACTATGTTAGTCAGTCTTCTGTTAATCTAAACAAACAGATTTGTATTTGTATTTTTACTTGGAAAGAAACAATTTGGCATCTTTTAGTGTGTTTTATATGAACAAGCATTAAGTTAATGCATGTAAAATATTTGCATAGGTGGCTCTTTTCTCCTTTTCCTTGCTTTGTGATACACCCCATCGCTCTTATCCCTTGTATAATCCGGTTACACAGCAGCAAGATGCACTGCAGAGAATGCTCCATTCGGACGCACTGTGGCCTTGTGCTCAGCCTGTATTTCAGTTTCTTCCATTAATTTAGAAAAAAGCATATGCGTATATGTGTGTGTATATATATACACACACTTAAGAGAGCATTCCTAAATGCAGAAATATGAGGAACACAAAAATTTTTACCTGGCCTTCACAGCTGGGTTACAAGATTGAGGACCAACACCACATGTTGTTGCTTCTGAGACTTGTACTTGCAGGAAACAACTTCCAGCCGTTTCCCCCCTGCTCCCTGTAGACTTCTGCCTGCAGGCAGTCAGTCCCTGAGTTAGTGAGGGTCATGGTAGAACAGTTAAACCTACTCTTCTGTGCAACTGTGATCTCTTTTCCTTCTCCCTATGAAATCCTGATCTTTCCCAAACAGCGGCTCCTATAGTTCTTTATCTGCAGGTTGAGACAGCTGACAGCTGGGCTTTTGTCCTTATCAGAAGGGACCTCTCTGAACAATGTTTGGCCCTGTTTCCAGGCTGCCTGCTATTACTATTTCCTTTACAGATTTTTCACAACAAATGAGTGTCACCTTTGCTTCAATTGTGGCCTAGCACATGCAGAATATTTTGCATATACTTACTAGGAAAGGACAGGGTGTTACCTGCTGCAGGTTGCAGCTGAAGCTGCAGGGCAATCCAGAGAGGTAGCAAGCCAGGTAGTTGTCACAGTTTCTTATTTTTAGATGTAAAGGAGCTATGTTACTTTGCCTTGAGCCTCCTAGAAACTTCACTGTCTATGAGTAACCGGTCCAAGCTTTTAAAATCCGGTGGGGTTTTTGTCCTTGATTGTATTTACATGGCCCTTATGATTCTATTCAGAAGAAAAGATGTTTTTCTTCCACTGAAAAGCATCTGTATGGTACACTACTCACTTCTGTTTAGCCTTTCAGCTATTGAATTTTTGCTGGTGTTTATGAAAGGATGAAAAAGGAGCATACATCAAAATTAAAAAAAAAATCAGAGCAAATATTAGCAGTCTATACTGGTAGACATTCCTCTTGCAAGCAAAATGCCAGTGATTTTAAAACAAACCAGTCCCCAGGCAGATACGTATAGTTATGGTACCTCTGCAGGATTAATGAGCGGTTAAGCAAGAAATTCTGATTGAGTAAAGATTACAAAACAGACCCTTTTATGGGGTCAGAGAACAGGCCAAAGAAGGCAGTGCTTCAGTTCAGGAAGGCTGTTACTTGAACAGGTCCCCAGATGCTGTCTGGGTTACCTGTTCTGGGGACTGAAGATGCCTTCCAGTGTAAGGACTCAGAAATGCAAAGTTAGCTTAAAGTCACTTTTACTTCTTATTCCTCCTGATCTATGAGTTCTTGTGTTTGTCTTGAGAACAGACAGCAGATAGCTTCACCATATAGCCCCATGAAGGCAGACAGAAAACAGTTCCAGGCGGTATTATTGTATTTGTTCAGATGTACCTAAAGTGGTATCCTTGGAGAGCTCGCTTATCTCACACAATATTTCTGTTAATTTTCAATCTTTAATTTTAAAGAAGCAAGCACCCTTCACCCAACACTTGCATAAATCCTACACAAGTAACTTATGTAGGTGTATGTTAATTATGAAGAGCAGAAATAAAAGATCACAAACCCAAAACAGTTTTCTCACCAGTCCATATCTTTGCTATGCTATGGGTTGGGTTTTTTTCTGTGAAAAATCTGTGAAAAAATCTAGGCCTAACTGCTTGAAAACAAGCTGATAAGAGTCAGTGAAATCTTTTGAAGGACTAAGAGAGTTTTTGGAAGGGCCATATGTTGGAGGGATAGGCTATAGCTGCAGCTTTGGAAAAGGTGTTTTGTTCAGGATTTTTATTTTTCCTTGCTGTGGACCAATAAATATTCTTTTCTTAGGATCTTGTGAAATGTGCAATTGTTGCCTTAGCAGTATGCTCATAATTAGGGTTGTCATCTGATCCTATGAACTTTCTCAGTCATATTCACACCTGTCATGAGTTATTGAAAGATTCTTCTCACCTATGTCCTTGTCTGCCTGTATATAAAATGTACTCTTTCATTTTACCTGTTTCATAGAAAATCCTGTTTGTCCCCATACAAAGCAGGGTAAATAGTGCAGACAAAGAAATTCTTGCTTTAGTCCATACTTATAACCTGAGAGTATAAAGAGAAGTTTCTTTGCACCAGATTCTATCTTTGAAGCATTCGATTAAGTAATAATACTGACAAACTCTAGCCTTTAAAAAGAGTATTAAAATATGTATTTTTCACGCTCAAAGCTTCACATTTTGTGCAAGGCTTTGTGATGCTTGTGTACAAGGCACACAGAATTGTGGCAGATAAGAGCATGGTTGAGCATAACATTAGGTTCATTTTGGAAAAGACAAAATGTATCTCCTTTTTTTTAAAATGGTAATAGTAAAAAAATGTAGCATTTTACAGCATTATCAGGAGCAAGGAAAGCAGCACGACAGTATTGCACAAGTTCAATATGAAACTTCTAAGGACTTCCTACCCTTCAAATTAAATTCCAGGCACATGGAGGAATAAAATGTATTTAATGGAGTCCAGCATATTGAACAAGGAGCTTCTTAAACTGGAAAACCCCTCCAGAACAAAACCAGCATGACATAAAGAAAGCTGTAATTTAAACTTGACTCCAGACTCCTCCCCCCAGCTCAGAGTTAGATGTCTGTCTCCTCAGAGACTCATGGCTTTGCATTTTACCAATTATTTTTCTTTCTTGGAATAAGTGGTGATGACTTCACACCACATGGAGATAGTCAGAATGAGGGAATAGTTGGACTCAGTCTTCCAGGAAAATGTCCTAAGCATTATGCTGTAAGGAGAGGGCTAAAAGATATCATGATGCAGTCTGTTCGCTTTTGTTTTAGATACCAATTGTGCATTGGGAATGAAATGCAAATCTTTAGTCTCTTATGTGAGTCATTTAAACCTTTAGTTGGAGAGCAGTTCTTGTGTGTTGTGTAGCTCAGCTCAGTGTGTATTTAATTACTATAGCCAGGTGAAACAGCTCAAGAACAGGAGATCAGACTGCAAGCATAGTAATTTAGAGGATAAGATATCTCTTGGGAAGTTGGAGATCTGGCTTCATAATCCCTTCTCCACTATGGGCATTTAAATCTGTCACACTTCCTAAGAAAGCAACTTTAATCAACTTTTCCAAACTCAAGCTTTGATTAAAATAGCTTTCAGTTCGGTCTCTGAAAGTTTAGACGTATTTTGACCACATCCATTGGAGCAGGTGCTGTATGGAGGACACTGGGGAATTTATGCATCTTGTTGGGGTCTAAGTATGAGATGACCAGGGAGTATTGTACAGATTTAGGTGGCTCTATACATGCTCAGGAGCAGGAATGTAGCTGCCTCAGAGATTTTACCACATGCTACGGATTTCAGACTTCTCTAGAGCTGATTTAGTTTGATGATGCAAATTAGCAGCTAGGTGTTAGAATTTTGCACCTGAATAAACATCCACTTCTAAACTAATGTATGCAAAGTACTTTGCTCTGAATCTCTCAAACTTCCAGGGAATTTGGAATAATTTTGGATAAAGTTAATGTTGCATGGTCTTCCTACAACTTGGCGATCTCGGGCAATCACAAGGCATTACAGCCAGAAGTGGGTATGATAATCTCATTTTACTGGCTTATTGACCTATCATTTTTGGTCTGTGTAGATGATATCTAACTTCTTATCTCTGCCTGGGGATACAAACTGTTGTAAGGACACAGTATTCATGATGTGCTGTCAGTATTAAAGTAAGTTTGCATTGATATTCCATCTAGCACTATATGGTATGACAGCTTAGAATGTATTAACTTCTCTAAAATTTCTGATGTCTCTGTATTTTGTTTTTGCATCTGCACTTTACATCCAATGGCATTCATGAACAAGCATTTAAATACATAGTGGGATGTTGATCCTGAGCATTTTAGTGTAAGAAAACAGGTGGCATGATAATAAAAAGTTGAAAGGAAGCTGTTGAACAGAAGGACGTTCAAATACTAAACAGAAGAAAATATCTCTCTATAAAGACATTTAGATCTGATTTTAACACAACAGGACTCCCTGAAATAACTACATAAACAGCAATTTGCAGATAAGAACTCAAACCTTAGTCTGTTTTTTAAAAAATACATTAAATAAATAAAAAAAAGAGCCTGTCTTCCCCCCACCCCATCCTCCTGCCCGTGAACTTACTTGATATTGCAGTGCAAACTTTAACTCTTTGAGATGACATGGGTGATGAGATAAGCCACAGGAACAATGTATGAATGATGGAGTTGCTGACTGACAGAACCCACCTGTAAATATGAGTTTAATCTGACCTCTGATTTTCTAATATAACATCTAATATATAAAAGTAACTGCTAAAGAAATGTATTTACTTTACCAGTGAACTTTGGAATGAAAGTTAAATTATTTCTCATTACTGCTGTTACTTCTTTTACTCAGACTGTAGCATGTAGGCAAACTGAATTTCTTTTTTCTGTAGTTCATGTTGTCATATAAGAACACATTGATTCATTGTGTTTCTTTAATAGCCAGAACTGATTTGTTTGCAAAACTGAACAAAATTAGACCTTTGGAATCTGTGTTTTGCTCTAGATCTGTTGTAACTCGTTATTTGGTTAGGGAAAATCTCATTCAATGAACTGTAGTCCAATGCATAAAAATACTTTGGCATCTAAATCTCACCCAAATTTTTAAAAATTGGATTTTTTTATCTTAATCTGATAAGTGTTTTTTTGTTTTTGTTTTTTAAATAATTGAGTGCAGGTCAAAATTAATGGATGGATTTCAAACATAATGAAGTTCTGTCTTTGGATCTCTGTCTTTTTGAAAGACAGGGAACAGTGATATTTTCAAATGCCTATTTCAAATTATTGACATTATTTCAAATATGCTGTTGTGCCATCTGTCCACATACAATATCTTTATTTCAACCATGAGCAAGCAAACAAGAATGTGATGTTCAAACCCAGGATAGCAGTTTGGTCCTTACCGGTATGGAAATCTCATGCAAATACCTGTTCTCCCAAATGTGAGTAAATACTATCATTGGCAATACCTTCTGGGAAAGAGGAAAAAAATCTGAGTGTTAATATCAGGTTTTAAAATGAAAAAATTAAAACACGAAAAAAACCATGAGCTCCTTACGTTCTCTTGTGTTCCATAGTATTAGAACCTTCTTTGGAACAAGTATAAAAATAAAATGAAAATCCATTTGACAAGTGGTTTGCCTCAAACTCATATCTTGGTTTATACACATGAAATGTATACTGTGCTATATGTTTTTCCTGATTGTGTTTATCATTACATACAGCTACTGATATATAGAAAAAGGGAAAACCACAGTTAAGTGTTTATGATGGCAATGAAAAATATTAGCAGCCTAGAGGAAGGATAAAAGACAAACTTTTGCTGTAGTCAAGGTATTGGACTGTGGAAATACTGGAAAAGGTCATGTCCAAGGTAGAAAGAGTAAAGGTAAAAAAGAGAACAGTGACCTGGACACAAGAACACACACACATATGCACATATACACATTATAGAAGTGTACGTATATAGATGAATGCATGGAAGGGAGACAGTCTAATTCATGTTGTTAGTACATAATACAAAGTAGCTTGTGTTCACCCTATTCGTGTGGCTTTTCTTTCAGTTTCATCTTCTGATATATGTTATATAGAACTATTGCTTGCTAGTTTACAAATTACTATTTTGGATACATCTGTTTTTATATGCTGGTTTTGCAAAATTACCTTTATAACTACATTGCATTACAAATCAAACTATATAAGGTAGATAATGTACTTACTGTAGTATATGCTAAAGAATGGAGCTTGTTCAGACCTGTACAGAAAATTGTGATTTTTTAGTATATGCAGTGTCTGTCTGTCTGTAGTGAGGTTTATGCTAATTATGTGAAGTACCAACTTCCGAATTAGTGTTTGCCTGATTTCCTTTTCAGACAAACTTTGTAGGAATAACACTCCAGGGGAGAATTCATAGATATCTGAGATGTACACGGGTGAGCAGGAGTTACCTATCTGTCCAGATTGTACAATTTTTCTGACACATTTTTTAAATGAATATAAGTTCAAAATTTTAAGGCTCTTTGCAACCTCTGTTTCTTAAAGGAGATGCATTTTTATTAATCTTTGTTTTATTAACAAGCCACATATGCAGACAGGAGCTATTGCATAGATTTTTAGTAAAGACATTTTTTAAACAACACATTGGGGGTGGCGAAAGCAGTGATTAATAAGTTTTTGGCCTTAAGGGCAGTATTTAGTTGAATGTAGTAAAAATGGTTGCATTGTGCTAAAGAGGTATAATACATCATGAACTTTAAAATGTGCAAATGAGGTGATAAAGAGAAGTTGTGTTAATGGACCATAACATAACGATGTAATAAAAGTGATAGCTGAACAGCTGACAACTGTGGTTATAAAGGACCTTCAAAGAAAATGATACTAATGCTGTAGAAAACCCCAGCAAATCTGTTACAACTTTTCAAAGCAATGTGGCTTGGTGGTAAATTTAGGGTTTTGAAAGCAGTAGGCATGCAATCACAACTACCAGAGCCTGCACAGCTGGAAGCGTGAAGAGTGCACCTCTGGAGTTAGGGAAGGCAGGTATAGTGTAGCAGTGGGGTTACACGGCCCTTGCCACGTAGCTGTCCTCACTGGCAGCTTTGTACCTTGGGCTTTCAGCTTTGTAGACAGTAACATCAGGCTGCAAAACACCCACGATGCCCTTATCAGCCCGCCTGCTGCTCAGCCCTATCCCATGGTTGTATGGCATGTGATGTACACGAATAATGAATTTTTCCTAATTTAGACTTGAGAAGAGTTTTGTGAAATGCAGTGTAACAACACTTGATTATTCTGTCTTACTGTAGAGGATGAATTTCCCCCCTTGTTGTTGCTGTATCCTAGAGGAAACGCTGAGCAGCGTTTCCAGCAGGCAAGCAGCCTGTGATCAGCTGTGCAGTGGCTCCACCAGCTGCCCTCTGTCACCTTCCCTCCTAAAAAGACCTTAGACTTAGGGCTGCAGCTTTTGTGACTTGTTCAAGCAACTGACAGCATGGTCCCCAAGAGGCCCTCAGGCACGATATATCAGCTCACAAGATCGTGAGGTATGTGTGTGCAGCCAACTGTGTCACTGGCAAAAATTCAGTTGCACAATAGGGCACGCCTATGCACACCCAAGTACGTGACAGGAGTGTCTCCGTACTGACCAGCTGATGGTCCTTCCCTCAGGAGGCTGAGCTGCTCTGCTATGAACAACTGCTGACAATATGAGATGCAAAACTTTTGAGCTTGGAATGCAAAATGCATCAGGACTGTTTATACCTACTGCAAACCGTTAGGCATTGACAGCTCCGTATCGCATACTACACAAACAAAAGCTGTGGTAATGGCAACTGATATAAATTCTTACTAAGAACATGCCATTGTTCTCTTGCTTGGTGTCAGCTCAGATCTTGTAGAGATTGCGTGTACTTTTTCCCCAAGGCAGGGTCATGTTTTTTTCAAGGCTATGAGTCATACTTTGCTGTTCTTTTACTCTGAAGCTCAACGAAAAAGATCGAATGTGCAGTTTGTGGATTGCAGAAGTGAAGGTATAAATCCCTCATTCTGAAATGTATTAAACTCAGCCTATAGTATATATGATGGGTGTGGTTTGACAACAATCACATGGCGTGTCATAGCAGTTTTACAGGAACTGCAGGCAGGTTTGCTGTTCCTAGAATCATATTTATATAAACAAGTCTGCAGCTCTTCAAAGATGGAGCAGTTCTGTGAGTCAGTGAATTTTCAATTGCTTCAATGTCAAATGAAAAACCATCTAGCAGAATGAAACCTTGAGTAATACAGGCTGCAGTTATATACAAGATTGATGTAATTACAGAATATATTGCAATGCCTTTGAAATGATTACAAAAGTAAGTATAGAACTTTCAGAGTCTGTTCAGGAATGTTATGAATTAAACAGAAGCATTCCATGAGTATGACCCATATGGGGAGAGAAAAAAAAAAAAGGATATACATTAAGTATAATTGTAGTTCCTTATTGACAGAATCATTGTTGAGATTATGTTCTGTAAGGTTCAATACAAGTTATTTTCTTCTCCTTTTATCAACCTGTTTCTTCACTCTTAAAGAAAGAGATGACAAGAAATGGAAGAGGAGGTCTATTTTTCCCTCCTTCTCTCAGGCTGTGTTTGCAGGGGATGTAATACACAGACTAACTAGTCTTGATTCTCTGACTCTGTACTTTTGGAAGTAGATATATGCTCTGCAATTCATAATTTTGAAACTTATTTTCAGTATCTGAAACTTATGTTACCAATAAGCTGAGTCACACCAGCATGATACACTGAGTAATATAGCCTAAATGAAGGCACTCAGAACAGGCTCGCTGCATCGGAGCAATCTGATCTGGTTAAAGACGTCCCTGCTTACTGCAGGGGAGTTGGACTAGATGACCTTTAATGATCCCTTCCAACCCAACACATTCTAAGATTATCAATTGTGTTACTTCAGCCCTACTTTAGGAAAGAGTATTTAAAGGCTATCCTGAAGACCATACTTCCATTGTCTATTTTCTGAAGTACTGGAAAAAAAGAGTGGTTGGAAGTTTATCGGACTATTTCATTTACTGGATCCAAGGGAAATTCTTAATCCAAATTTGTTGGTTTGATTTTTTTGTTGTTTTTGTTTTTTAAATAGGATTTGGCCATGCTGAATTTTCTAACTGTAGAAATATAGAAAGGTACAGAGGAAGAAAAAAATAATCCATAAATACTAAAAAGTGTTTTCAATGTAAAGCTTCTTTCATTTCTACAATTTTCCCTTCAGAAATGCTTTGTGATTACATTTTCTTTTTCCTGCAGAAGAAAATATTTCATAAATGTTAGCAGATGGTAAAGTCCATTATTTACAAAGCAACCTGTGTGTACTAATGAATCTCTTCACTTGGTGGGGGAGAGGGGTTATAGCAGTGAAATAGTGTTAGATATTCAGAACAATAATGACAATATAAACCAAGAATTATTTAGAGCATGATCAGAAGGAGTTAGATGCTTATTTTCCTGGTAGTTCAACATTCTTTACTGTAATGTTGTGAAATGTAACATGGCCTTAAGGCTCTTATTCCTGACTACAGAAATCCTCAATTCTGCTTCAGCAGTCTTTTCTGACCATTTTCTTTCCTGAACAGTTTCTAGGTTTTAAAGTTTTAGATTTTCGCATATGTTTGAGCACAATAACTTTCATTTGGCCAACTCGTATCTTCAACTTGATCAGCAACAGGCAGAGATTCCACCTTTTTTTCCTCAGTAATTTGATTATCATGATTAATTGTCCTTATTGCTGGAGACTTCTTTCATAATTGGAACTTGTCTGGCTTCAACTTTCGCATATGAGTTTTCCTCTGCATTTTAATAGGAAACATATTTCCCTTTGGAGGTTCATGTGTTCTCCATGGAAAATGTCCCTCAGTTCTCCTGTTTTTTATGCCTTACAGTTTTAAGCATCTCTCTCTCTATTACTATTTCAATGACTTTTGCCACACACATTCCAGTTTTTCAACTTTTTTTTTGAATGTGTATACCACACCTCCACACAGCAGTCCATTCTCACTATTACTTATATTCAGAGGTAGTGCTAGTTTTTTCCTACTGTTCCCAGCCCGTTTTGTTCCAAAAATTGTATTAATTCAGGTGATCACAGTGTACCATATAGCGCTCATTTTCAGTTTGTCCTTAACAATCCTTAATTTCTTTCTTGAGTTGGGATTCCCCCATATATTAGTGACTGATTTCATTCCTTGATCTTTGGTGTGCAGCTCTACGTTTGCTTAGATTAAAATGCATTTTATTTATTGGGCTAGTTTTCAAAAAGCAAGACCTTAGGCACCAGTGAGGCTCCTCTGGAAAAGCAGGGGACTCTTCTTGCTGTAACAGACCTGGACTGATCATTCTTTAGCTTTCCACCTGACTGTCTATCTGCAAATATTACAAGCGCTGGTTTTCTATTTGCTTCTAGATTACTGGTGAAAATGTCAAATAGCGTTGGTCTTCACTAATCCCTGTGGAATCTCACTCAAAACAGCCTTGTTTGATTCCTCACCAAATGCTTCTTTCCAAGATCCCTCAGCTAGCCAGCCACTTCTTAATTCTTTTTGGTATATGCTTTATTTCTAATGAAATTGTGTTTTATCAGTGTTTACCTGTCCTCACTGTAAGCATGACTTTGGGGTTAACAGGCTCTCGCTCTTGCCACAGGAAACCCGGCCTACGTGCCTGAATAGAAATAATCAGCTCAGAAAGTGGGTAGGGTGTTATGGGAAAACTTGCATTATTTCAGCTTGTTTCTTCTTTCCTCGCTGGAGGAATGCATTTCTTATCTCCAAGCCTGTTTTGCTTGTATCTTCTAAAGATGACTAGATTTGTTCAACCAGAAAGAAACTGGGCAGCAGAGGGATGGCAAAGACTGTCACTGTGTATTACTCTAAAGAGCTACTGTTTCAGTTAACTTTTAAAGTTAATATTAAGTACTGTCTTCTCTCTCTTTTCTCTGGTAGGCAAAAAGCTGGTTTCTATTTTGACTAAAGCTGTTTGGTAACATCAGGATAAAATGGGGTCATTAGTGTTACAGAAGATAATGCCAATTGCTATCATATCAATATAATATTTGTAACTAAAAAAAATGTAAAACTTACTCCTGTAATTCACCAGTTGGAAGATTTCATTGTAAAATGCTTTTGCATTCTCCTTCCTTGTTTGTGTTGTTAACAGCAGCAGAATTAGTTCCCTCATTTTTCTTAAATGTTCTTTCTTTCCACTGACGACTCACTTTCCCCCCAGGATCTCCGTGTAACTCATCTGGAAGCTTTTGCTATTCAAGGAAAAGATATTGACGTCATCATGAAAATGTTCTTGACAGTACATTCAACAGCTTTGTAATACAAAGTAAATCTTCTCAAGTTTATTTTAAAATATATTACTCGATTTCTAACACATTCTACTGTATTCTTCATCTTATTGAATAATATTTCAGACTGAGTTTAGTTGAAAAGTGTTTCTGTGTTCATTTTGGCCTTTCATACTGTATGTGCAATTAGATATGCAACACTATGAACACAATAGCATATCTATTTTGAAGAGGCAGCAGATCTCTTAACAAAAAGAAAGCAATGATAGAGAATGAGAAATTTAAGACTGGCAGCTGAAATATGACCAAATTTCTCTAAAGTGAATCTGTCCATTAACGCAGAATATTTAATTGTTAAAAAAGTAATATACATTATTAAAAAAGTAATATATGTTATTTCAAAGGAATATGTATTTCTCATAGGTTGCTGAAAAAATAGTCCTTCTAAGTTTGGATGAAGGAGATTTCCAGCTGGACATAAAATTTACAAGGAAGATTCTCATTTGTCCTGAGTAGAAAGAGACTCAGGACGTAATGCTTTGGGGTCCTAGAGTTCAATTAGAAGAGAGATTCAATTAGGGCATATACTTTGACCAAATTAGAGGCCAAAGGTAGATAAGCAGATGAAAACATGCTCTAATGAGAGGTGTTAGGAAGGTGAGGTGGGCCGACATGGACTATTTGGCCTTGATTCTGTTGGCAATAGGTATTTGAGATGCCCCAGAGCAGTGGCAGCTCTAACGCTTTTCGCTGTTGGGGATCTCAGCTGGTGAGGGCACTCTCCTGGCACGTGCTGCTGCTTCTGGTGAGTTGTGCAAGGCTTGATGCTGGCCTGTGTGCTATTCATTCTTAATGTGAGGAGGGAAATATAATTGTAACACGGATTGTAGAGGCCTGGTGGAGTGGGACTCCAGGGTAAGAGCTGCACCATCCTTGAATATTCTGCCTGACCTCCAGCTGGAAGATAAGAGTTTTCCCATAGCTCCTGTGTCATAGCTACCAGTCGCATGCAAATATCTTAGATATTGAAAGGGTATGGTCCTAGGTGCTGATGTCTGAACAAATGAGTTGAGGTCTCTCATATCTAATGGGTTGATACAGGTAGGGATTACGGTTGCAATTTAAGAATTACTGGATATTTTTGTAGGCAAGTTTAAGAAGAACCCGTGATAAACTAATTTTAGGAGTGAGAAGTTAATTCAAGTAGAAATGAGCACCACAACAAGGGAAGGGATAGAAAGCTATTTAGCGATAGGTGTTTACTGAGACTGCAAACAGTCTGAACAAATTGTTGATGTCGCTATTGCAAGCACAGGAAAGCCTGAGCTTGCATGAAATCACATGGAGAATTTTCAAGAGAATTACAAATAAAGTAAGTTTAAACTGTGTATGTGGATTGAAACTTTACATATCTGGTACGCTTTCTAAATATGGTAAATAGTTTATTGCTAAGAAAACTAACTGATTTCCTATAAAAGAAAAACCTCATTGTGAGGTGACTATTAGAGTTGCTTCTGAGACTTACTCATGATTTTACTCTTTTTTTTTTCCTCATTTTTCCCATGACTGACCCTTTTTTCAGTTACTTATTGTCATACTCCTGCAGACCTTCCCTTTATCTAACAAGCAACTGTTTAGAATAATTTCTCACTGCTGAGTTACTGAGTAGCAGATTATAATGACTTCTTAGTTGTGTACATTTTTAAGGCCTGTATAAAGGGATCTTAAATAAGCTAACAAGTGATATCATTGCATAACTGCCTTATAGTATAAAATATGATCCCCTCTCAAGGATCATAACACTATTACCTTGTGTGCTCTTCAAAGGAACAGGGAGAGATAACAACGCAGGATCATGGAATGGCTGAAAATTACAGGCAGTGAAGACAAGTGAAGTAACAGCATCAAGTAAATCTAAAAATAAATTTGCAGTTCTCATTCTTTCTCAGCACTACAGAGAAGAAAACACCAAAATTTTCTTGTAACAAAGTTCTAAAAGGCCTGTGTAAGTTTTACTACCATGGATTTTTAATAGTGTTTGCATAAAGCAATATATACTATGCTTATTTATCTCAGTCCCCTCCGTCAGTTCCATTGTAAGTGAGTGGGATTGTCTTCAGAAATTAGCCAGAATGTCAAGCACAAACACTGAATGATTTGTATAATAAATCCTAGTGATTTTCTTTTTAATTCATTTATGGGTGTCGGATCATTCTGGACATACCCATGGCTACAGAAAATGTGAGGTGACGTTCTCAAAAATACCCAATGTGGGTCTAATTCTGCTCACCTGAAAATAAAATATTTTGAGTTTAAGAGGCAGCGGTGAGGCTAGTGCTGCCTATAGGTATAAAATGCTGCCTTTAGCTATAAAAATGCTTTGACACAGCCAAGATCTTAGGCACATGAACAGATATCACATATGACTTTAGCTAGACAATTTACATAATTCAATTAAGCACATGATTTGGTATTTCTCTAGAATGGCTTTGATGTAGGCCAACATTGTCAGTAAGCCAGATAAAGAAAATGATTGAAATATTGAAGGGAAATGAACAAAAAGAAACCTTGAGTCCAGAGCTGTTAACATTATAAGGACTCGAAAATACTAACCTGAACAGAGATGTGATTCAACCTATAGGAAAACACTTTGTATTTAGGTTAAATGCAGATACGCTGTTTGTATGGGGGCTGTGCATTATTACATTTCATGACTGGATCTAAGTGTGAGCCCATGTGATGGTAATGGAATAGAAGAGACAAGAATCCTCTTTTCTCCTATTTCATTCTCCAATTCTTGGTAAACTTGTAGCTGTGTTTCCTGTGGTTTTCTGTTGTTACGCTTACTACAAGACCGGGATAGCATAGTTAATTTAAGAATACTTTGTATATGCATTTTTGGTCAATGTCTATCATTAATTTTGACATTGCAATTTACAAGCACAAATAAATACACATATAAATACAAATTTATAGGTCATAAATAAAATTAATATTATTTTATGATAAATTTAGGTAATTTTTATTTCTTTGAAATCCTAGCTGTTTCCTTATAAAGGAGATTTTAGCTAATTCCATCAGCAATCTTTCTCTGCTGTAATCAAATATAACATCTTGTATAAGAATATTAAAAGTGCTTAATAGCTATACTTCCCTCCTTTTAAAGCACTTCCCACAAGTAATCTCTGAAGAACTGCATCATATAGACATACGTTTGAAAAACCTACGTTGAATCTTCACACAGATATTTTTTATAACATCCATAATACTACTGTTTTTTAGCATGTCCAAAACTGTCATGATTGATGAATACTAAGTATTAATAATCTTATACTAACTGAAAAGGAAGAGACAATAAAATCACCATGATAAATACTTGAATATGATAATCAAAACAGAATCAAGTACTTTTGACATTTGGCTTCCAAGGTGACTTCCAGGAAAGAATAATTCCAGTTAACAAACTAGATGTAATTTATGACAAGTACACAAGAGCATTCGTATTCGTATGTTTAGTTCAAACAGATTGCTAAATGCACTACAGTAAAAAGAAAAAAAAATAATCCTGTTATAGGCAAGAAGGGTGGAGTTAAGGTTGGAGGAGCTGTGCTAGGTCTTTGTATTTACTCTGTATTTTTTCATAGCTTCATGTTAATTCTTAAGCAAGTGATAAGTGATCATTTTCTCCCAGAAAAGAGCCCTGGAAACAGGTACGCTCAGCAAATGTCTGTCTTCCATTTTAATTATTTAATAGGAGTGAAACTAGGTTGCCCTTCATAAATAAGGTGTCCCTACTTCTCTGCTTAAAGTGTACCACTATGTCTCATTCTTACTAGAGAATGAACTGACGCTGCCTGGAGGGAAGGTGGTAAGTCCTGTATGTTCAGAGTGGCTGTTACTTTGCTTTTCCCTTTTTTTCACAGCAAGTTATTGTTTACTACCTTTAGTGCTTAAAATTCCCAGATATAATTGGGCTCCATCTTGTTACCTCTGGTGCATACTGAAAAGAGTTATTGGCCAGAGGAACTTGCTCATCAAAGGATGGAAACAGGCATAGGGAGGCAATTTGCTTATTCAACAAATGCAGAATCAGCAGTGGAGTGAAGGTGTCTGATATGGCTTGTTCTTCATCTATGCAATGAAGGACGTGAATGACAGCACTACAGAGCAGGAAAGTATTTTCCATGTTACTGAAAGCCCTACCTTCCTATGATATGTTCCATATCATAGTATGATTTTGTTCCTCCTGAAAATGTTTATCACCGAATGAAAGAACATGCTTGGGAAAGACAATTATCTTATTACACTGTCCAACCCAAATGACTATTCTAAGTTTAGAGCTTTAAGCTGCAGTAGAATAGCATAGATTTCATTTCACAAAGAAGCACCTGTAATCCTTGTAAAATCAGTTTTTCCTCAACATAAAGGACAAATGGATCCTTTCATCCATGATGCAGTTTGCCTTTTGCTTCGCAAAAATAAATTTGTTTAAGACAGAAGCATCTGTTCCTTTTTAAAATATCATCAAGGGGTGTAGTTAACAATTAGAAGAAGAGTGATGCAGAAAACATCCATGTCATCTTAATTGTATCAGATATTGGCAACTGCAAAGAAAATTACCTTCCCAGAAGACTGTTCATCTCTCCCTCCCTCTTAGTTTTTCACTGATTTAAAGACTTTTTTGGAAAAAATGTTATCATTTGTGGCAGGCTCTATAAATAGCATTTAATTCCACAGCTGCTGGGAACACAGGCATTTCCAGCATTTTCCACTGTTTCTGCTGCTAGCTTTCCAGCAGCTGGAATATCCCTGTCTGTTATTTTCTGTTACTAGGCTCTAGAATAACTGAAGCTTGTCACAGTCTTTTCTGAATTTATGAGGTAGACCATATACCTTTTTTTTTTCAGTCTTGGAGCCCCGCTATCTGACCTAAACCAGGTAAATCTCAGGGTCTTGTGAAGTGACCGCCCTTAAATTTATTTCAGCTGCTTGTTTGAGCTTCCCCTCCTCCTTCCTCAATTATTTGTCTCAGATGCTGCTCACGGATTTCCCAAACAGCAAAATGAATTTTCATGGGCAGTGCAGAAAGAAAACCAATATAACAAGAATGTAGCTTAAGTAGGCCACAACTTTTGAATGAAACACACCTGGGAACTCTCCAGGGGTAACTTATTTATTGCAGATTGTTTCCTTACTGCTTCTTTGCTCAAGCAGTTAAACATGCTAATGTCTTGGTTATTTCTGTTTGGAGGGGACCTAGTAATAAAAATGAAATTACTGAGTTGAGCAGTTTTATCAAACAGACTTAAATAGACACAAATGCTTTTGACGGGTTATCTCTTTCCTTGTTCAAACTGAGAGACTGCTTTTTTACAACCTAGGAGTAGAAGTTTTAGTGTAAAAAAATATTTTCCAATCAGTATTAAGTGGTAGCTGTATTTAATAAATCAGTCACTGATTTTGACCATTACATTGTCATATTATAATGCTGATACATACATATTATAGCCTTTGTATTTAGGTAGGATCTTGCACTAATTTGTTGAACTATAGTTATGGTGTGGTTTTGAATCATACTACTATTTCTCTGAAGTCTTGTCTCTACTTCTCAGAATGATAAATGTCCATAAGGAAAGAAAGAAAAAAGGTAGATCCAAAAAAATTCCCTCTCCATAGATCGGTTAAATGATGGGATGACTGAAATGTGCAAAAACTATGGCATTTAATAGTGTCATTTTTCATGCTGCTTTGGTTCCATGTTAGTCTGTTTCTACAGACTTTTACTATACCTGCAATGCACTGAAGTCACCCCTAGGCATGAAAGAAGTATGGAAATAGGTACTGGTATAATGATTTATAAAGTATGTGTCTTTTAGTAAGTGAAAGTGCACTTCTGTACTGTTAATTTTGAAGAAGCAGTGGATGTTTCAGCAGGAGAAAAGATAAGGCCTTTAGTTCTGAGAAAGTCCAGTGCCATTTCATATACACTACAGCTGGCCAGAACTATTTGAAGCCAGTAGAGGCACATGAATGTATATCATGAGGGCAGAACAAAACATGTAAATTGGAATTTGACAGCTGATTAAACAGAGCTGACAGTGTGTCAGTAGATACTTTCATCTAAATGAATTCTTTCAAAATTAAGTCATTTTGAATTTGGACAGATGTATTTTTTTTAGCTGCAAAACTAGGTTCCTGAGAACTTAGCTTGGACTGGAGTTTACAGTGGTGAGTGCTTGCAGCTCCTCCTGCTTGGGAGAACAAATTGGCCACCAGAGTTAAGAACAGAACTCTCCCTGCAGTGTGTGAGGCGGGAGACACCTTAACTGTAATTCACCGTGGCCTCAGTGTAGGCCAGCGTAAAACAATGAAGGATGCCAAAGACAGGAATATATCTTTCATCTTGTCATAACCAAATAAGTCACACATGTTGTGCAATTCAGAATTCCATGATTTGGTCGTTGTTTTTTTGTCCAGTCCCACGTTCTGTATGAAAAGCATGCAGAATGTTGACTTTCCTATATTTTTTGTGTGCCTGATCAATTTTCTGAAGACTTGGCTATGTGACACGCATGAATAAATCACGTGTGCTAAATCTGAAGCCTCATGCATGAGGGAGAACCACTTCCTTGTACTTGGTAAAAGAAAGTTGTGGTGATGGTTTTTCCTCTGTGCACAAATGGTTGCAGACATTGTAAACCAAGTGAGAGCTCTTAATTCCTGCTCCTTTTTGGAAATGGCCTCTACTGTCAAAGAAAACACCTTAAACAGAACTTTATGAGGTGCTTTGGGTGGAGCTTGCTTGGTTGGTCTGGTTTAATTCTACTTTCTGTAAACCTTTTCTTTTAATATAGTGGTTGGAATCTAGGTCTGAGCCTTCCCAAGTGATTATCTTAAAAGCTCAGGTTACTGTAAGGTCTGTAAATTCATGTTTGGTTTTCCATCGCTCTGAAAAAAACCTTAAGTTTTGAGGCAAAAAGCCAACATTCTAATTTATACTGAAAACCATGCATCACAGTTGCGTGATTTAGTGCACCATAGGAGGCTGGCTGCAGCAAGTAACTAAACTGAAACTGTCTAAAAACTATTTCAGAATAAGACTGTAAAATAATCAATACCTGTAAACAATAGGTTAACTAATGATAAAATTAAGGGTCCAATCCTGAACAACTCCAGTAGGCAGGCCTTAAAGGAAGTGATAGACTGTCAGAATCTCTCAGAAAGAAGCCCTAAACGATAATATAAAATTAAATATGTAAAATTACTCTCAGTTTTTTGAAATTAGGTATTAGGAGTGGAGGAATTAGAGGCTTATGCTTATTAAATTTTTCATATGGCCTTGATAAAACAGTTTAACACGTCTGGGGGTTTTTCGGTGGGTTTTAAAGCCCTTTACGTTCCTCTGAAATTCTTGGTTTAGTTGAGGAACAATTAAGTGTCATAAGAGAAATTCCATTTTGTGAGTGTTTCAAACCTAGAAAGTGGTGACATCTGGTGACGGGAGGGAATCTTATGGAATTTCAATCCCCATATAACAAACAGATGCATAGTATTTTTAACACAGAATTTGCTATTTAAGGTTAGGAAAGCACATATAGAACCCCATGACTTTGTATAAGTTCAGTCATGGCACACTAAAAATTATCCTTGTAAGTGCATCTGAGACCACAATCGTTATCATTTATCTTCATGTACAGTGCACACAATTTTCAAATGGCTGCACTTTATTTACCTACTTTTTAGTAGTTTTCCATTATAACATTTTTCTGGATGTATGAGATATCAGACACATTCCCGCATGCATATAGTTCATAGCTGTATGTTTACCCAACTTTTTGAACAAATTCTGCCTATCTGTGTAACTTGCTTTTGCTGAGTAAAAAATGGTTGTTAATAAATACATAAACTCAAGACATCTGATTGACTTGTAGAAATATGTTCAAAACAATGATGAAAGTGTATTTTTTGAAGTAGGTACTATTCTACCATAATGAACATTTTATTTTTATACAAAATTTGAAGATCATAAAGAATAAGAAAATCTAGAGTAAAACTGTGAAGAATAACATTGGAAACAATTGGTCTTGCCCATTTATACACTTCCTTTTTCATGTTCTGTGCATGCATTTTGTAGTAGGATGGAAAAGTATTTGAACTGGAAATACCTGTAATTATACATACTGACTTGAAATTTAAGCAAAGAAAAACACTAGTTCATATCAGTATTTCAGTTCTTCAGAACGTATTACGATCCTACTGTTTCTATAGGTGCTTGATCTAAAATTTAAATTGCATATCAAATTGCATGGACCTCCTGTGGACTGTTCTATGGCATCTCTGTTTATTGATTTATATTATTGATTTTTTTCACTACAATTCTGAAAATAATAAGAAAAATAGGTGAGTTGAGCAGATTTACCAAAAGTGTACGCCATATACATTTATTCATAAAATGCACTTGTGCAAACGTCTTACCACCTGCTGGTGGCAGCAGACAGGGTAAGATCCATCATTCTCAAGGTACACTTATGAAGCAAACTATACCTTAAGATCCTGTTTGGGCTAGTACAATTATTTCTGGCTCTGGAAAATTAAAATATAAATCCCTGGTCACATTTCTAGGAGAATCCTCTGTGCTTGAAAGCATACAGAGAAGTCTTGGAACATGATGCTACGTGTACCTTTTATATCAGGAGAAAAAATAATAAACCCAAATGAACAACCATAACTGTCTGTACAGTATCATAGTACAAACTGAGTGTAGCCTGGTCATAATGGAGCAGACAACAAAGACAATGCTTTCTGAGTTGTTGGGGTCCAAGAATCTGAACTAGAAACATCCAAACCTGTCTGTTCCTACGTACAAGTAGCTTTTGTAGCTGAAGACTGCCATCCTTCTCTTCCATGCCAGCGCACAGATGACTGTCAAGTTGCAGTCTACTGTGCAGGTGGTCTAGTTCTGTGATATGTGTTCTAGTGCATGTTGGTCAGGACTCATTGTGAAAGATCAGCTTTGAGATGGTCTTTTTGGAGTATTGTAAGGTGATTTCTGCACCATCATTATCTGTGGAGTCTCACCAAAAAAACTCTGTGTTTGGGTGAGTTTTTGGTCCATTACAATAGAACCACTCACACAAGAGTCAAAATCATCAGGAATGGCAGGAAGAAACTGCACAATAGAAAGGAAGGGGATAAAGAGAGGTGGGTATTGGCCTCTTCTCCCAGGCGAATAATGACAGGACCAGAGGAAATGGTCTGAAGTTGTGGCAGGGGAGGTTTAGATTAGATATTAGGAAGAATTACTTTACTGAAAGAGTGGCCAGGCACTGGAACAGCCTGCCCAGGGAGGTGGTTGAGTCACCATCCCTAGAGGTATTTAAGAAATGTGTAGATTTGGCACTTCAGGGCATGCTCTGAAGGGCAGAGATTGTAGGTTGTTTGGTTCGACTCGGTGATCTTAAGGGTCCTTTCCAACCATGAAGATTCTGTGATTCTGTGAAAGCAATCATTATCTTGGGTGATGGTGTCAATCAACTAATAAGACAGCACGACTGGATATCTATTTTTAGGTGACCAGTACCTTTTCAACATGAAAAGGCAGGATTTTATCTAAGTAGTGACTAAGAGAAAGAGTTTGCAAAATAGTTACTGAAGCCGTTGTTCATCCTTGTAGTACAGGAAGTCTCTTATTTGAGTGTGTATTAAAATTTAATCCCCAAAATGAAGAAAACATTTTACAGTGCACTATTACTGTGATAACTGAATGTCTGAAACAAATGAATGTGCGTGTTTGATAATGTATTATTGATATTAGCTTGTACCAGGAACCAAAGCAATAGGGCAGAACCATTCAGTATAACTTAGAACATAAAAACAATTTCTGGTCCAAAGAGCTTAGTCTATTTCTGTAAATCCCCAAATTGAGACAAAAAGCAATACCTGTGGTGTTCTTCTAGATAAGGCCTGAAAATATTATTTTTAACAGCTAATTTATTTATAGTTAAGCATTACATGACAATGAGAATTTGCAGGGTCAGCTAGCCACAGTGTGTTGTGTCTCATGTAATACAGAATACCGATTTCCAAAATTGATCATGCTCTCTGGTCTCAGCAGCGGCAATGTTCATCATCCCAAAAAGTAGAAGTTTCTTCAAAAATCTTTATTATAATAAAATTATTAAAATTTAGTGTAACAAAGCTTGTTTCAGAAGTTGCAGCATGTCTTATGGCTATTTTGATGTATTTTATCACTAGGATTGGGGCTGGCTGGGGCAGCTTAAATGCCTGAATTTGCATTGTTGGGTCCGAAATACTAATATTGTGTCCTGAAGAATTCTTCAGGTAGACTATTCTTTTTTCTTTCTTTTAATAATTATTATTATTATTATTACAACTTTTGTACTGAGAGACTGAACATCCAGTATTGCACTACCTATAACATATCTGATACTGCCTTAATTTAAGGAAGTAGCCCAAATGATGATCTTGAACGACTGCTACAGAAAGGTATAAGACTTGCATTGTAGTTAGAGGTTGACTCTGACTGACATGCTTTGTACAGGACATATGAGAGGATAGGAAATAATAGAACTTGAAAATGAGCTAAAATAACTTTGCCCAGTTCTTCTTGTCTGATGTATTATGAGGTCATATTGCTTGATACAAGTAACTAATGTCTCATAATTAACTTCCATAATAAAAAGGAATAAGCTTGTTGAGCCTCTGGAAAACTTTCCCTAAAATAATGTTAAGACTTCTCCTAAGTTATTAGCATGTATTTATTACAAAACCGGAGTGTGTTAAATATAGGGTTGGGTTTTTTAGTTTGTTAGTTTGTTCTTTTTTTTTTCCTTTTCCCATCCATTCTTTTTGAGCATAATTGCAGTTAATGCTGGACTAGAACTATTGCATATATTTTTAGATAAACTTGGTGCTTGTATAAAGATGCACAGTTGGTACCTCTTGAGATGTGAACTCTCTCTCTCTGAAACAGAACTCTGCTTTGCTTCCAGTTTTAATCCACTAATTATAGGAGCATAATACTGTACAGTTTCCAAAGTTTATGAAATTCCTGGACTTGACAATATAGGTGCAAATTGTTGATATGATGAGTATACTGGATTTATGCCCAAAGCTTTTATTCTTATAGATTATCATACTTGTGGCTTAATATATATATTAAAATTAATTTAGATAAGGGACTTGGAATTTATTGAAGCAGCTGAAGACACTGAATAAACTAAGGCCTTTAGAGAGGTGAGTTCAGGACTGTTTGCTGTTTGAAATTTCCAGTTATACTTTCTTTAAAAGGAAGCTGTTTGCAGGTTAAGGTCTTTTTCAAGTTGTTCCTGAAAGGAATACCTGAAAGAGGTCCTGCTTGGATCTTCCAGGTCCTCCTTTAGAGGACCCCATGCAAAAACCATGGCAAGTAGAATGGCTGAAGCACCCTCTTAGGTATTTAAGGTGGTTGGGCAAATGAGTGAGACCCTGAGAGGAACTGTGGTCTACCACTTTAAAGACAAAGAGCACATCGGAATTACAATGACTGCTTCTATTGACAAGAGATTGGGGTTCTTTTGAAGAATGAAGAGACCTAGGTTCTGAAAAACAGCAACATTTAAAGTTTCTCGATAGCATGGTTTTAAAGCGGTATTTTATGACCCTCATCCTCCTAAGTCACCTTTTTTTCAAGGCTGAGAGTCTCAGCCTGCTCAGTTTTCATTTGAACACAGGCAATTACACATTCCTGTTTGTCCTTCAAATTGCCTTTTTGGAACCCTTTTCCAGCTCCACTGTATTCCGTTTGTAGTAAGGGGGCCAGAATTGCACATAACATGCAGGATGTGTACCATGGATTTATATAGTGATGTAATGATATCTTTTTCTGCTTTATTTCCTATTCCTTTGCTAAATGTTCCTAAAGTTTTATTTTATTTTTGACTGCCATTAAGTATTAAGCCAATGGCTTTTATGGAACTTTGATAGTTTTCCTTCCAAGACATTGCTTTTGAGTAGCAACCTTCATCTTGGAGCCCGTTCTGTATGTGCAATTAGGACTGGTTTTTTTCCTCATACACATAACTTCATATTTGCCTACAGTGAGTTTAATCTGATATTTTATTACTCAGTTTTTCAGTATTGTAACGTCCTGCATTTACTCAGAATTTAAATTTGTCCCAAGTATTTCAATACTTTCTGCAGACTTTTTCAGTTGATTGTTCACCCACTTTTCAGGTCATTTATCAGTTTATTGAGAAGCGCAATACCTAGCAAAGGCTTCTGTGAAACTCTGCTTGTGGTCTCTGTCTCCATTTGGTCTCCATCCCACTGTCCATTTATTGCTGCTGTTTCCAGCCTTTTACTCAATTATTTGGCCATCCAAGGACCTTCCTCCTTATCCTGTGGCTATATAGATTCTTTTAGCTTTTGGCATTGGATCTCATCAAAAGCATTTTGTGATCTGTTTGGAAAACTCCAATAGTGTGGCTTTTCAAAAGCAGTGGAGGCTCTTCCTCCAAAAAAATGGTACTTCTTCAGGTGTTGCCTCATTCTGCTGCAGTTTCTACTAATTTTCATGGTGTATACATCAGGTGGAAAGCTCCCTCAGAATCTTTCTGTAAAAACTGGTATCCTAAGAACCAAAGAAATTTCACGTGAAAGGTCATGCACACCACAATCAGCAGTTTGGCTATTCTGCCCTTGGCTCTTCGCAGATTGCCTGGGTATGTAATGCCTAGACCTTGTAGTCTATAAGTTTGTTTCATAGTGTCTCCTACTGTCCCATCAATTTCAGACAGATCCTAAATCCTCCAATAAAATTTCCACTTGCCCTGATTTGCCACAATAATTTCCAATTTCTAGATAAACACTCACCTACATTTTCCTTCACCTTGTATTAGAAAGTGAAACAGCAGATAGTAAAAGAGTACGTTGGGTCATTGCAGTGTCTTGAATCCTGATTTATAGACATAATCAGGAACTCAGACATCCATGGTGGGATTTCCGTGGTTAATCATTGGTGGTCTGGCTTTGCTACTATTAAAGCCTTGGGGGTAGACTTGTTAATGGACTTTAAGTCAGTCACATTAAAAATTTTAATCATGATTCACATTAACGTTCAGGCTTAATATTGACATTACTATGCAGGCCTCTTTGGTCTGTATCCTGCAGGAATTCAGGCATCATCATATTCCCTATCAGATACACTTTCTAAGAGTCATGTCAAAGAGGAGGCCCAGCGATGCTAAATGCAATTTTTTTCCCTTCCTGCCCAATTTGTTCAGATTTTTTAGGTGTAAAAGTAGGATAATTTTAAAGAAAGTATTTTGAAATGTATTCGCAGGGAACAATACGAAGAGAAAAAACTAAATTGGCTCTCTTAGCATTCAGTTCTTGTATTTCTTAAATCACAGAGGAAATCTGCAATAGAATCAGTGTAGCATGGAATGTGTTAATGTGATATTAAATTCAAGTTGCTCTATACGTACCGATGTGAGGTATTTCAGGTTTTTTGTGTACTGACACAGTTTATCTTCGCAGTAGATACAGTAGATTGTATTTTCAAGGAAAGATGTAATGAGCCTTATAACTTGGCAGAGAATTCCTGAGACTATTGAAATGGAAAAGAAAAGGAATATAACTTGGCTGTGTGAGATATTCATTTTGACTGTATCTATTTGAGAAGATTCAGTATCAATGAGCCCATTAAATCTGATGTTAAAATTTACATCATTAGATTTCAAAGTCAACAACCAGACATAATTATTTAATAATGGAGTTTCTCTGGTTTTTTTGGGCCATTTTGGAGAATTAAATCAATTGTTTACTTGACAGACAGGTGGCTGTATAGTGCTTATGGCTGATTTTAACAATATGTGACAGTAAGAAAAATTGGAGCTCATTAGCATTCACTCAACCCAGTGTCTGCACCACTGATCAGTGCTTGGACTACTGTATGGCTTAAAATGCTTAATGAATCTTTGTTTGACAGGAACCAACTGCTGTTGGAGGAAAACATGGATGATCTGATAGCTGGCAGAGTGAATATGGCCTGCACTTTATAAACAAGGAAAATGTGAATAATTGGGGAGCAGAATGAGTGAGAGAAGTCTTTCAAGGCTTGTGGTGATTGATGAACTATATTACGGTTGACACACACACTCTATGTTTTGCATAAAAGCGTTAGCATCTGATTGAGCGGAAAACCAGGGGAAAGCAAGATTGCCTATGTGATTAGTGGAAGGTAATCAGCCATCTGTTAGGCATAATGCATTTACTAAAGATGAAGAAAGAAAGCATATGTGTGCATGTGCTTACATAGGATCTCTCACCTTTTATACAAGTATCCAGGAAAATACAGAACTGCAGATAAAGAAGAGACACAAGGCAAAAAAATACTCTCAATTAATGCGTTCTTTTCTCCCACCAGAAAGAGTACAAGCTTGTAGCTATGTTGTGTAGTTTGTAAATGTGTCCTTTCAGAAGACTGAAAAAGTAGCTTCAGAAGTGACAGAAACAAATAATTTGAGGTGCTTTTTTTATAAAAATAATGGCATCATAACACTCTGATTTTCATGCTGAAAATAAGGCAAAGCCCTGAAAATGAGAGATGAACTTTTTATTGATTAGACATTTGAAAATGTATTTTCAGCTGTTCACCTGCAAATTTAAAATCATCTAGTTTATATACCTATTCCAGGTACAGAAAGGATTTGATTTAGAAGAGAGCTAGATTCTGAAGTAGCATTGCATGCCCACCTAAAACTGTCATTGGTGCTACCAGGATTTTGTTTATAAAGAATTTAGTGGTGGTAGAGGTCCTGCTTAGAAGGAAATGAATCACTCTTTACCTCTTTTCAAAAATTATTTTTGCACAGCGGGTATAAAGAGCAACTCTAAAAAGTGTATTCAGTTTTAGTATGTGTTCTAACACATTATAGTGGTTTACAGTTCACTATCTCTACCTCTCACAAAATCTGGAAAAACAAAATACTCCAGAAGTATAACAAGCTCTAAGGCCAGCATTTAAAATCAGTCACTTAAAGTATCAAACACCACAATACATGACCTCAAAGTATTGTTTGACTTGAACATCCATTCATACTTTTTTTTTAGCAAAAGTTTTAATCCACTAGATGACAGCTTGGTATGTGGAATATTGTTCTTAAATACACTTTTTCAAATTTCAAATTAAAATTGGTTTTCATGAAATTTATCATATGTCACTGATGGTATGTTATGCAAATACTGTAACTGCGGAAGAAGGACTTGCATGCCCCATCTTGCTGTTTCCACCTTCCATGTTTCAGTATAAAAGTAAATCCTAACTATTGGAGGGTAAAAGGGTATAGCTAGAGGACAATGGATGCAAGTGTCTATATGAGAATGGGGTGGAGAGCCGCTAATTTAGTCATCTTCAGTAGCTGGTGTCTTAACAGAACTTTATGAATGCAGTCCTCTGCAAGATTGCTGGCCCAGTTAAAATCTGGAAGCCTAACTGGCCTGTGGTCAGTAGTCCAAAAATCAGAACCTATTTCTAATAAAGAGTATTTTGGCAAGTTTTGTAACTCCTAAATTGCTTCAAGTAGATATGTCTGTGAGGTTTGCTGTTGTTGCTGGGCCTTGTTGTTTGCTATTTAGTATTTCAACATTAGAAATTTGGGAAAACACCTCTGTGGCAGGGATTTTCTGATTTTCCTTTCATATCCAATGCATGAGGGTGACTGAAGCGTGCTCTCTCAGTGCCTTGCCAGCGCATTTCATAGGTCAGTGCAGGCGTGACAGGGGAATTATGTTGCTTAGCCACAGTTGCGGAGGTGCTGGGGGAGGGATAGCGGGGTGGAGCTTACTCTTTCCCCAGCGATTTTAGGAGCACTTTTGTGAACGCGTCAGTTTTCTCGGATAGCGCAGGAGAACCTTTCAGTTTTCCTTTCTCGCAGTGTAGTTGGATGACGATGCCTTTTTATTCTGCCAAGAAACAATTTAATGAATCTGTGTCCTAGAGTTTGGATTCAGTCATTTCTAGCTGCAACAGTTTCTCCTTTCAAGCATTTGCGGGCTTTTTAAAGCTTTCCCAGACCTTGCTAATTAGTACCCACAGTATGTTTTATTACCTTTGTAGGATTTTTTTTTAAGAACGTGAAAAGAATGATCTATTTTAAGGTTTCTCCGCGTATTCTTACTTGAAGTGTTGCAACTTGTTGTGATCTGTCGGTAAGAAAAGGATTCAAAGGACTTTAAGAGCAACTAGGATTAAGGAGGCATTAGCTGTAATGCTGGAGAGCCAGTATATAGAGTCAAGCACATCGTAACAGAAAACAGGTCAGCAGGTTCCTAATAGTTGCTAATTGCAAACTCAGTGTATCAAAGCTAGAGCTGTGCTCTGCATGCAGCATGGGCTAGCTTTTGTTTGCTTCTGCAGGAGCATGTTTCAATTTCTGTTTGCTAATTGCTTTAATGTCCTTACTAGAGCTGAGTCATGTTGAAAAACTCTTTCAGACTGCCATTTTTTTATTATTTTTTTTTTCTTTTGGCGGTAAAACTACTAAGCAAGTGCTGCACTTCCTGTGTTTCTGTATCATTTAGTGATTCGGGACCAACTTTTTGCTGGTAGGCATGTTTAATTTGTTAGTGATAAACGTGCAGAAATAAGGACCACATGCACTTTTCATTTTCAGGAGGAAATAATGTAAAGGATATGCTTGAAGTAATAAGATAGTTTTGGCTGTTAGAACAGTTGATTTATATGCTTTAAAACTGTGGCCATGAGCAGCAGTGTCTAAGACAAAAATGTTTTCAAATTGAGTGATTTGTCTAACTATTTTGAGTATGTATGGCAACAGAGGTTAAGTTGAAAAATGTGCAATGAAAAGAGATGGACTTGAAAAATATTCAGCATCCTAAAATGTTAATTTCATACTCTCTTGCTGCAGAGCTTTTTATTTAACATCATTTAATTCTGAAGTCTTCAAAAATTAAACTAAAAGAGTTGGAAATTGTAAAGCAGGCACTGACAATTATTCCCTTTCATTGATTGCACTGATAGAAAATAGTGTCAAATTAACACTTACTAGCTTAATATCAGTTCTAAATATTGTTTTGTGGGGGCGATAGATGTGCAAAAGATAATTTACTAAGTAGTGGCAGGACAGGAAATAAAATCAAATTAACATCAAGTGTAAATTTTTTGTCCTTCCCAGCTATGAGAAGTAGACTGGTATTTGGACACTTCTTTGGTACTCTTACTGCCTGCAGGTGTAGTCTCTGGATGTTGAGAGTCCACTTGAAATATTTTGGAATATAACTCAGTAGTCACAATAGTAGTTAATAGTGAAAGGCACTGGTTCTTTTCTGCAATCGTATAGCTATTATGCTAAAAGCTAAAATTCAGTCTTTATAGAAAAGAAAGTCACAGTCAAACTGTAAAAACTTGGAATGTTGCCCAAATTAATAGCTGCATAACTGATTTATTTGCTGTCTTAGCACTATGGAAAAGGAACACAATCAAAAGTTATTAAAACGTAGCTGAAATATTTCTAATATGCACTGGTTAAAACAAAGAAAAAACAGCTTTAAAAGGACCTAATCTTCCTAATTCTCTTAATGTAGACTTACTGAATATACCTTAGGGTTGCAAAGTATTGAAGAAACAGGTAAGACCTGGTATAAAGTTTAGTGTTATATATCAAAGGCAGGCATGTGTCAAATTTGAGTCTCCAAAATTAGGTAAAAAATACATCTCCTACTGAATGAAAGTTTTCATACTACTTTAGGTACTTATCTCCAAACCAGGTTCATGCTCTTAAGTAGAGTATTTTTCTTGGGCATAGGGTTTACGGCAGCCTTCTGTATTACATACAGCTAGAGGGTACAGAGAAAGAGGTACAAAGTAAAATATTTTATGCATTTACTTTTTCCAGTGAACATTGTTAAGTGTGTATTGATGACAGCTTTTGGGCTTTAATAAAGTCACTCTTTTAGAAAGATGTTTTAATTTTAGGTACATATTTTGACATTTGGAATTCTTATCTATAAGTTTTGATAGAATTGTTGCTTATTGCAACATTTCTTAATCTCACAAAACCACAGGAATTTAAACTTCAAAACTAAAATCTGCCTACAATAGATCAACTAAGTGTCCCCAATGATTGCTTCAAATTTGCCCTCAAAATTTTTGTTGTACATAATCAATAATTGAGTGGGCAATTGGGAAATTTGAATAAAACTTGAGATATTTTGTGTTTAGTCATAAATTTCATGCCAAGGAATATGTTCTAATTTGTGCTAGTTTACAAATACCAGTCCTACATTAACTCATGGAGTTCTGTAAAGTTCTACTAGCTTTGTCAATGCTGTTTATTTATATTGCAGTTGTAGAAAATCAGAACATATTTATCATCAATGAAAATTGTCATTTCCAAGGTGATTGTTTACAATGAGAGAAATGCAGTATTTGTTATTTTTCTTAGAGAACTTGTTTGTTTAAATCAACAAATTTAATTTGAAAAATCTATTTAGTCTTGAACTTAGTATAAATTTGCAGGGTGAAGAACTTATTTAGAAGTATGACACCTCTCAGACATTGCCATTTACTCCTTGTCTTGCAAACATTTTTGTTGCAAAATTTGGTCTCATAACAGCAGTCTCTTTTCTTTTTATTTTTGCAGGTATTTTGGAAAGAATTATGGTTTAGACTTTCCCATGTTAGCCATGGATGTAGCACTTTCTCCCATGAGAACACAAGAACTGGATCCCATGCCAACTGATGCATCTCCCATGCTTATAAACATGACTCCTACAGTGGAACGAGATGGGGAAGAGGATGTTATGAAGGAACTTGATTCTGGCCAACAGTATGAAAAGCCTCCTCCTCTACACACTGGGGCTGATTGGAAGATTGTTCTCCACTTGCCAGAAATTGAGACCTGGCTTCGGATGACATCTGAAAGAGTCAGGGACCTGACCTACTCTGTCCAGCAAGACTCGGATAGCAAGCATGTGGATGTGCATCTAGTACAGCTGAAGGTAGGATGAATTTTATATTGCAAACTTTTCAGCAAAGTTGGTTCACTCATCTCTGCTACGTAAAGTAAACAAAAGGGCTTTTCGTAACTGCTGTAGCATGTCTGACAGCCTGTGTTAAAAAGCGAATAAATCCTTTTCAGGGACATATAAGAAACCATATCATTCTCAGATTTTTTGCAACATTATTTATTCATCACTTAATTCAACAGTCATAAGCATATTAATGAACATGTTCACAATCCAAGAGCCATTGAAACAACACTAACAGTAACCTAACCGGACATCTCAGAAATGCTCAGAAATATTCCCATTGATTTTAATGGGCTTCAGTGCCTACAACTCCTAAATTAGTGTCCTGATAAGCATGGCTGTTCATTTGAAAACTAAACAAGTTTCAGAGGCAGTAGGATAGAAAGGTGGTCTAATGTCTGGCCTTTCAGACACGTAAAGGTTATGTTGAATGTTGAACTCAGGTGGGACTACATACAAAATGTTAAATGTGTAGAATTTTTTTTCAGATCTGAGTGTTGATATGAAATATGAAGTCATAATATTCAAACAGTCACAGTCAGTAAATCAACCTTTTTTTTTTTTCCCCAACAAGAAAATGCATTCGCAAGACTGGACTTTGTCCCCCAAAAATCTGTGTTTTGTGTAAACTAAAAGAGCAACAAGCTCCCTTCCACCCCCGACAACTGAACACAAGTATCTTTAAACAATTATCTCTGTCTTCATCCCAGATTTAAATTTCAGTGTTGAATCTTTAAAGATATTGAGGAAATTCAAGGTGAAATTCAGATAAATTGTGTCTGGCCCTATACGTGTATGGGTTGGTTTGCTACAGCAGAGGAAGCATGCTTTTGAAGGCAGCAAACAACCTCCAAAAATAGCAGGCAAATGTTATCTCTTCAGACTGAGCTGTCTTCAGAGTTGCATTCTGAGGCCTGTTTATGTGACATAGTCTTCCTTCATACTCAGCGCGATGGTATTTTATTTGTGTTTATTTTAGGACTGGAGCTGTAGGCTGTCTTAAAATACAACTCTGTGTACTAGTGCTAACCATAGGGCAATTGTACTGCAATCAGTCCTAACCAAATAGACAGCTGATCTTGAGTTTTTTATGGTCCCGCCATCTTTCTGAAAAACTGGGGGTAGACATTGCCAGCTTTTGATGAGAGAAAGGACTATGTCCACAATGTGCAATAGGTTTTTAGCAAATACACCTAAAAGGTATTTCTAGACAGACATAACAGATCTTGCAGGACTAGGTGACAGTTATGATTTGGAATCGATTGTGGCCATATTAGTGCAGTGCGGAGCTGAAACTCAAGGGCTATGGAGCTTGTGGATGATATTCACACACAGCTTGGGGCACACGCAGAACTGATTTTTCCCTGCTTACAAAAGGAGAATATTTTGTACATATAACTCACCCTCACAAATGAGTTTTATTCCCATATGGAGGTCAGTGAATGAAATAGCATTCCTCACAGTTTTCTCCTTTTTAGAGTTTATTTGTGAAGTTGCAAGAGCTAACGGGAGTTCGTAAAATACTTTCCTAATGGTTTTTTCCATGTAAGCAAATGCTATAGCACCTAGGGATTGTTTGGGACTAGGAAGAGATCTGGTTAATGCAACTGTAAAAAAGGATAAAAGAATAACATGAAGGAATCTCAATTATCTGCAATTATCTGGCCTGTCAGCCTAGGGGTGCCTGTCACGGGGGCTGTCAAATATTCTATGTACACACGCTGGACTCATGAGGAAGGGCTCTTTTTCTGTGTGTTTATACATGTGTATATCTGTGTGCGTGCATGATAATAACTTGTATTTGAAGATCTTTTTAAAATATTTGATATATTTTTAATTTTTCACAAAGTAACATAAAAAGAAAAAGCTTTGAAAAAGATCTGTAGTAGTAGTAGTAAAAAATGCAGCAAAATCTTAACAAACACATTAGGAATACAAAAGTTCTGTAACCTGCTTATCTTTAAACCTGTATACAGACAAAAAAGAAATAAGAATGTTATTCTTATTTCTTGTGTTGTGGAAGTGTGGAAGCATTTCCACAAGTGTTGTGGAAATGCTTTTATTTTAGACTTTGGACGCATCTTAAATTGTTTATCCTTGTATAGTCTTGTATTACATAACAATGAAAATCAGCTAAGCAAAAAACCCCAAACCAAACAAAAAACCACCAACCCCAAAACTATAACCTCATACAGATACTTTTTTTTTTATTTGCTCTGTGCTCTGATAGTTCTCCTTGAGGGGCTTCTTCCAACTGATCTGGGTCCTTCTGGAATTGTTGTGCCCAGAGTTGACACAGGGCTCAATGTTCTTCACTATTGCCAGAAGACTGGAAAAAGTATTTCCCATGTCTTTCAAACAATACAAAGCAGTTTAGAATCTTCTTTTTTTCCACAACAGCAGAAGATGGTTGATTCACATTCAGCTTGTGATTCACCGTAACTCCCAAACTACTTTGCTGCACGATGGGTTCTTCGCCTTTCTCTTATCCATTTTGTCTGTGAAATTTTACATGCAAGATTTTGCATTTGCCCATTATTGGACTTTTTTTAATCTCCTATTTCTCAAATGTTTCCGTTGCTTTTTCAATTCCAAATCTGTCTTCTGGTATTTTTCAAGTATCTCCCCCAAGCACACATATTGTCCTCATCCGGAAATTTAAGAAGCCTTCCTTCTGCTCCCTTGTCCAGTCATAAAGACAAAAATGAATAATACAGACTCATGATAAAAGTCTATAATGTAATAGTTTCTGAATATAATTTTTAAACTGCAAATGTAGCAGTAAGGCAAATAATTTTTCATTTTCTCATTGTTTGTTTTCCTTAGCCAGGAGAGGTCCAATTCCATTCTCAGGCAGCTTTCTATTCGTTTTGGATACTTAAAGTTGATTTCCTTCCTCTGGCTGTCTCAGTTGGTTCCTGGTAATAGGGCTGATTTGAGGATCTAGGCCATAGCAGACTTTTTGTGTTATTCCTTGGAAAAATTACTCAGCAAACAGATCATCTCTTTCTGTTGTGAATATTTGCTCTGTATTCCTGTTGCAGATCTGTCTGTGCTTCTGCTCTTTGTGTAATCAAGAGCATTGTTTCTTGTATTGTGGCTTGTTCCCTGGGGATTTTGGTGTTTGCTGGCAGTCTCTTTTCATGCTATATGACTTAGGGCTCTACTAGCCACCACTGATCCTTTGAAAATACTTGTTTCTCTCACTTTTGCAATGCCCTTTCTCAGAACTAGCCACGCAGCATGAGTGGGAGGCTTGTCTTATGTTGTCCCTTGGGAAATTTCCTGGAAAGCTCAGCTTCACATGAGTGCTTCAGTGAGCGGGATGCATGAATCATAACTCTCCGGGGTCCAGAATGCCTTATATTAGCCATTTATCTGGTCATCACTCTTAACTCAAGCTGTGCTAAAATACATTTACATCTCTCTCACACATTCAGTGTAGCTGTTACCAATTGCAAATATTTGTAAAGAGATGAAAAAAATTACGTTTTTACTACAAGCAAATCAAAAAGTGCTGTGTCTGTCCTTGTGTTGTGTTAACCTGCTGAGGTGCTTTCATGATCCATTTAGCTTTTTTAGTCTGAATAAAATATGCTTGCTTTTACAGCAGATTCTTTCTTGGAATCCCCCTGAGGTCCAGCTTGGATTCAACTCCCATTCTTCTGCTTTACTTTATATCCTTTAACCCTCGCAGGGAAGGGTCTAGCGTTCCAACTCATTGATTACTGCTTTCTGTCTTCTTGAAAAAAAATATCCTTTTGGACGATCTAATATGATCTTCTGAATTTGAAAGGTCTGTTAAGTTCTAACTTATTGTGGAGTAAAGCACTCTGCCACCATTTTATGACTTAAATTTCTGAATCATATATTGTATATTGACATAGAAAAAAACACATTTTATGCCATGATAACATCTTTGGATCTTTACAGACCACTGATATTGTCTCTCTTTCCCAAGTACAGAGACTTCAGTCATCTTTTTCCAGGATACCTGGGTCAGCCTCAAACATCTCTTGACTGTATCTTTCATCTTTCCTCCTGACTCCTACAACAAGATTTTAATGAACTTTGGATAGAGGTCAAATATCATGTAACTATTATCCTTTCACTGTCTGTTTCCACTTTTAGTTGGGCCAAAGACTTTTTAGTTGCATTTCTCCTTGTATTTAAATCCTGGATAAGAGAAGAGTGTAAGGAATTATCGAAGCAAGATATTAAAGGGTGTTAGTTTCTAATGTATCTCCAGTTAGATACAGGTTATGCCTTTTCATGCTATTAGAAGCATTTTGAAAAAAAAATGTAAAACCAGGGAACGGTAGGTGTCTTTCTGCGTCATCCCCTCCTCTTGAATTCAGTAGGCTTTTATTGAACAAATAATATTAAATATTGCTGGTCTTATTGAACAAATACTGAAGGCCAGACCAAAGGACTTTTCTGAGTAGTTTTCAGCTTATTTTTTTCCTGTATCAGTTCCTTTAGAGAGCAAAAATCAATCTTTTTTTTTAACGGACGTCAAAATAAGTCACTCACAATGTCGCTGAGTCTGGAAGATAGCTTCAGTAAGTTCAACGTCTTGTAATTTGGAACTCAGAACTGTCTTTATCATAATCTGTAAAAGGACTTATTTAATGCTAGCAGTATTGCTGAAGTACCTCATCTACCACATGTCTTTCTGTAACATTAGAAACAGGGCTATTCTTTCTTCTCACCTTTGGTTTGATGACTCTCGATGGCTCTATTATTCTGAGGCTTGTGACAACATAGATTGCTTCTGCAGCTGTACAGCTTTTCAGCCATGCTGTCTAAACCACCTTCAACTATGTTCAACTAAGATCAAAACAGATCAAGTTTTTCTAGAGTTTGAATCTCTACGCTATACAGACAACTGTGTATTGTAGACAAATTGGAGAAGAATTAAGCCTCATCATGTTACCATAACATAATTTTTTATAAATTATCCCAGATTATGTTAGTGGCAGTCTTTACAGAAGGATGAATAGATGAAGCTCCTAATGGAAATTCTGTGTGGAGTGCTTTACCTCGACAGAAGTTTGCACAAGAGATAACCATTATACTCAACAGGCAAAAATAAAACCTTAATTGGAGAGGTTGACTGCAACTTGGTTCAGCTGTTTTGCCTGCAGGCAAGAAATGATCCTGATACTTGAAGGAAAGGGTTGCTATGCAAATTTATAAGAGTTGTTATTCAAAAGGAAGTGAAGGGAAATAATGACTCTTAAATTCACAGAGATATTTCTGAGAAGACTTCTGGGCATGTTTAAGAGTTATGCTTCATGAAAAAAAATTTGCTGAGAAATAGTTTTCTACCTTCTGTATGTATGTCTGTAGTGTAAGTGTCTATAAAAGTAGACATTTGGTTATAAACTATGACCTATATTTCAATGGAGACAACTTAAAGACACACTATTGTATTTAGGTCTGAGGATCAACAAATTGTTGCACATAAATTTGTGGAAATGTTGTTATTTGCAGAGAGTCTCAGGTCTAGCAAATACGCTGAGAGTCAGTAATATGGTAATCATTTGATTTTGGCCATCTTATACTAAGAAATCACCTTAAGTTGCATATGAAATAAAATTAGTATAAATATCATTGAAATGCAATTCAGTTACCAAAAACGAACGTTTAAGGGTTACGTGTGCAATAAGATATCTCTACTCCGAAATGTGATTTTCACTTTTTGAGAACTATTTTAGATTGTGTATAGCTAGAGCACAGAATGCACGCACCGAAAGCTCCTAAAATGAAAGTGGACTCTAACTACAGGGAATATGTAACTTCTTTCATACTGAACTAGTTAACACGTCCTAAATTTGTAGGACTGTGCATCTCAAAGGCACTCTCTTAGACTAATGGCACTTTCATTCTCCTTAATCCTGTTAAAGCTGTAAACTTCTCTGAGAAAATTAATCTGAAAAGTTTAAATTTTGGAAGAACTCAAATGTTTCAGTTGCTAAGGGGGAGGGGAAATATTGTCCATGCTGTCAACAAGCATAAGCAAAAGCAAATTTACTGAAGGATTTTTTAAAGAGCATTTTCTTGAAATAGTTGAGGCTTTGGTATACACTGCAGATTTGAAGCAATTAAAAAATTATTCAGAATCTTCCAACTCTTTATTAACTTCAAATGTAAAAGAGAAAATGCTAGCTGCAGCTGTATTGCAGACTCCCAGTTCTGAGTATCAGGATTTCTTTACTGCAAATTTGGTAAGAAAACTTTTCGTCTTGGTTCTCTATGTAACGTGGGAAATTTGCGTGTTAGATTAATTGTTTCAAGGAAAATACATAAAAAATTGCTTTGCTCTTATCCTTTTTTTTTTTTTTCAAATCCAACCCAAAATCTCATCTGATGACAGGTCATATGTTTGTGAAGCATGTGAACACCAAGCAAACAGTAATTTGACTATAAACATATCATGTATTACACTGCTTTTTATGCATAGCGATTCCAAAGATTTGAAAGTCTTTGTAGATTACAATCTAAGTAACTGCAGATGTGATGGTTTTTTGTTGTTGTTTTTTAGCCAGATGGCTTAATACAACATAGGCAGAAATATGCCACCCAACTGGCTGCAAATCAAAATCAAGTTTGCATATGGAAGTATGGTAAAAGACTAGATAATAAATACATTTATCTATATGAAACATTACCAGTGGAATATATTTATATAAACATGTAAAATATGTTTATATTACACTGGTATTGGTGAAATGCTTTTTTTGAAGGGGAAGGGTTAGGGTTACGAGCACATTCTAGCTAAGCCTCTAAATTTATTGCACACTCATCCTAACAACCTCAGTAGGAAAACTGTAAATGCCTTAATTCACCTAGTATTTAACCAATGTATAATAGAATTTATTTGGATCAAACCAGATTTGTTGTGGATATTTTTTTAAACTGTTTGTAGTATCTGGCGTATTTCTTACCTTCAGACTATTTTTCAGACCAAATATGCACTCCAAAATGCAATCCAAAATGTCACGCACTCATAAGTAACTCTACCGGAGCAGATGATACCTAATAATATATATCTATAATGCTTTAATGATAGCTTGATACATCTATATACTGGCAGAAGATATCTGCTATATGTATTAGTTCCATGTTTTGCAAACAAAAAATTTCATACACAATTTAAAAGAAGCAATTAGCTGGTTAAGCAGTTGAATTCTTATTTAATTTGCCTCTGAACAGCTTGGTGGAATCACAGCATTCAGTCAGTGGAGTATAAATGCTAGTAAATAGAGATTAACCGTTCTGAAGGTGGGTTTTACAGAGGCTGCCCTTTACTTACAGCCCAGGCTTGAACATCAAACAGGTGGGTTTATTACCTTTTGTTATTTTATGAGTAGTTGAGTGTGCCTACATTTTTTTTAATTTTTAAATTTTCCTCTGTGCCTTGGGCATATTCCTCTGTTTTGGAGAAAAGCCAGAATGAAAAACATGGAGCACCAGAAATAAATCTGTGTTTCTCAAACTATTTAGTCAAACAATCATATTGCTTAAAGGCCTTCCAACTTGTATGGCGTTTCTACAGTCTAGCTCAGCTTGATGTTTTTAAGAAAAAAGACGTGACTTGTTTACCACATCTTAATGTGCTTTACTACAATAACACCACACCTATAAAAGTCCTCTTGGTTTTGTAGCTTTTAGGCGAAATTCTCTTCTGCCTGTGGGGAGCAAACCCTCTTTTTCCACATCCCTCAAAAATTGTCCTAATCCCTTGGCTATACGTTATCAAACATAAACAGAGACTAATGCTCTATTCTATATTGAGTGCAAACCTGGAGGCGTTAGGCATGCTGTTTGCTCGCCTGCTGGCTCAGTGCCTTCAAGGATGAAAATGATCAAGTAAATGTAAATTTTCTGGGTGCTAATTAGGTTTAGAAATTAGGTGCAAAGTTGCTCAGACTTGCCAGGACTGGTGGTATTCTGAGCTCAGAAATGCAAAATTTTAGGCAGCTGGATAATTTTAATGTAATGAGCAACAGAGCTGTACCTGTGGTATTTGGATATCTACGAGCTAAATGGCAAATGAGCAAGATGATTTGGGACTGCATTGTTGCCTGCCTTCTGTCCTAATGTTTATTCTGCTCTGATCACTGAAGTCTGTTAACACATTCCTAAGGCCCAGTCTTAAATTCCTAATGGAAAAACCACCAACTTTTCTGATTGCTTGTAACATTTCTTAATAAACGCATGAACGCATTGGATTACTGCTAGTTATATATTATTGTTAGTGCTGAAACCATTTTTGGTGTTACAAATATTTTATACTGAGTATCTGTTAAGCCTGTGTAGGCTCTTACATGTTTTTAACTTCAAGTACCTGAGTGTTGCTAGTGAATATATTTTATTAATATTCAAATAATCTCTTTTTCTACAGTAACTTTATAAAAACAATAAACACCAACATTTGTAATCTAATTTTAAATTATGGAATTATGATCTAGTGTAGTTGTAGATAATACTGCAATTTTGAAATGAAATTTTATATCCTTAACATTTAGCTAATGCACATTGATAATTATTATTTTAAAAGCAAAAAATGGCAAGTTAACACAATACTTTTTAAAAATTAGGTGGATTTAAACTGTGCCATTCAGCCTAACAGAAAAAAACCTTTCCCCCTCTCCTGCTGGTATTGTTCAGTCCGTGTAGATATGATGAAGTTAAACTGATTTTCTTTCTCCCATTAGAATTTAGTAAACAAGTCTATTGATATAGCCCATATTTATGCAAACCCACTGTCCTCTAATTGTCTGCTTGGGTGCCATAGGAGACACGGTATGAACACAGAAAGAGTGTACATACTTTACTGGAGATTGCCTTCTAAGTAAAGCTGGTCATTATTTGAGGGATCAAATAAAGATGGAAGGCTGCTGGTTAGAATATAATAAGAGGAGGAAAGAATTGTGAGCTAATAAAAGGAAGAAAAAAATGGAGAAACAATAAGAAATTCCTATTTGTTGTGACATCATTTGTGAGCAGAAAAGTGAGAACTTGGTTAGTCTGCTGCTATCCATGTATCAAGGGAATGAAAGTAGCTAAGAGCTGGAAAGGACTTAACTGGTAACCCCAGTGATAATGGAGGATCTGACTTGCATAATTTATCAGGATAAATGAATAAATAATAAATGTTGCAGACAGTGTGCTGGACCTTTTTTAAGCTTGGACTTTCTTTCTAGAAGAGCAGGGAAAGAATACCGAGAAAAATGATTGGAATTACAGCTTTTGTGACAAAGGGACTTGAATATTCCTTGGAGTGGTAGAAGACACCAGCACTGGCATGCCTTCTGGGCTTGGGCAAAAGAGATTTTTAAAAAAAGAATAATTAAAAAAAAGGCATAGATTATCTAATTGACTTATCCGGGGTCCATATGCACGGCCTTTGGAAAGGAATTGTGAAAAATGTGTGGAGCATCTAAGGCCTGCCCTTAGTGCAAGGGTACAATCTGAACAGCTCCTTAAATCAGCTTTGAGTTTCTTCAAAGGAAACCAGTAAGGATACACTGAGCAAAAACACTGCAACTTGTGACTCCCTCCAAGGGAGTGCTCTTCTTGCAAGGGTAGAGATGCATTCATTATTTTCTGAGCAGTGTGTTTGGACATGGAAGCGTGATGTGTAATTCAGGGTGGTGTACATATAAAGGTAGAGTAGCATCTGCAATGCTATGGAGGTCTTAAGGTTGTCCTAAAATAGACATTTGGATTATTCAGCAGTCAGGAGAAGAAAGGTAACCATTTGCCTGTGAAAAACGAATTGGAGCTCTAATATGAGGACAAAAGTGGGTGTCTTACCACTCTCAGTTACTTTATCCAGTTCTAAAAATAAAAGCTCTACAAAATCTCACTCTCATTTGGATGTGTACACTTTTGAAATATATACTTATTCCAGAATTTCTGCTTTGGACCTCAGCAATACATGATTGCATATAAGTGCACTTTGACCAAATATAACGATTATTTCTCCCTCTTCTCACTTCACATTGCTCCTATATTAAAATATGCTAATACAGGCTTTAGAAAATGAGCTAATGTACTCTACCGATGGTCTCTGGAGAAATACTAAAGTAAATATCAAATTCCAGCACAGATGTTACCTATCACAGTCTTCTCTAGTCTGTATCCTAATCTGACTCAAACACAAATGTTTACTGGATATAATGATGTAATGATATAAATACTTTTCAGTATGATGAAAAAATGTTGTATGTTAAGTCATCATGCAAATTAATTAATCAAAACATTTGCTGGGGGAATGTATTTTGTTGTTTAGTATCGGTATATGTGATGATAATAACACGTATTGGTGTCCAGACTTGCTGGAAAACAAAATTAATACTATTTCAATGGTATGAGTAAGATTTAGTAATGACAACATTTTAAGCTGAGGGTCATTGACACTGTATGAGTATTATATTTGAAAGGAAGGATGCCAATGGGAATTTTTATTATGGTAGCTGTGACTTGGTTGAAAGAATTTATTTTATAAATATGTATGTATATATGTAAATATATATGAAAATATATATAAACAAAAGCATACACACAAAAAGCAGTCCCATATAAACCCTCCTGGTGATTTTTTTTTCTTGAGGATTTGTTTGAGTCTATATGTAGTTTAGAAGGTAGGATATTATTATATTTTATAGTAGACACCTAGTTCTGTTCTGCATTGTGAACTATTATGTTTACAGATATTTTCTTGCTTTGCATATTTTAGTAGGCTTTGTGGATATATTTCTTAGTAGTTATTATACTGGCAGGGTTTGTTGCTTTTTTCAATTTATAATTACATGTCACTTATAATAGATATCTAAAAGCTGTAATATGGCATAAGGGAGCAGTCAAAGAACAGGCACAGAAAATTGCACAAAATATAAGGAATTTTTTAGTTTGCTTCATTATTGTTAAAATTGCCTGATGGGATTTTATTATGAGAGAGTTGACAGAAGAAATTTCAGGTTATAGGATGATTGCTGTCTGAATGCCAGAAATGCAACATGAATATTCCAGTAACATAACACGCATCTTAGTAGGAACAAGTTCCACAATTTTGTGATTTTTAAATATTCTTGGATATTTACCTCTTGAATTCTATGAATTCTTCCTCAGAATTAAATCCTTTTCTGTTTGGTTAACCATTAAAAAGCCTTCTGTGAACTGATGTGGTTCCTTCATAAATCAATTAAAATCTCATAACTAACAAGCAAGTAAGCACAGCAAAAGGATGTTGTGTATTTTCCTGTGGAGAAGGCAATGACATGTCTGTATAGCTATGTTTATACTTTTAATTGAAATGTTGCCCTGTGCATAGTACCCATCCTGTGACTGAGGTGCATAAGATGCCTTCTGGAGGACTGAGATGAAGTTCATTTGGCCTTGCCTGAACGTGATCCGTCTTCGTGCGGCAGTCTGGGAACCGTGCTGGACCCTGAGCTTTTCTTAAGGATTACTCTGGATCTTGGCCTCATTGTTTTCATCTAACAAATATAGCCAGGTGGCAATTCTGGGCAGGACCCTAGGTTCAGGCTAATGTCTGACTGACATTGTAAGGGTAGTGATGTCATCTTCTTCAGAAGAGGTTATAAATACACACTAGATAATTCTTCTTTTTTTTTTTTTCTTGGATTGTCTTATGCTTCCTTGAGTTGTGTGTAAAGAAGCATTAGCAGTATTACATACGTACATCCAAAAGATTTTATCTGAAGATTTTAATGTGTTCCATGTAACTGTCTCAAGTGGCATTGTGCAGAATCAGAGATGGATGAATGAGCTTTCTCTATGAACAGGAGCTGTACCATTTACAATGGACTGTGCAGAAACACAGAGGAAAAGGAGAATTAATACCTGCCAGTTCCCTCTGTTAAAGCTTTATGAATGCTCTCTCCTCTTTCTCCCCGTAAACGATTCCCTGGAGGAAGAGAGTAGCTTTTGTGGAGTCAGTTATGATTCTAGGACTTGCATTTCAAAAGATGGAGCACCTCTGTTTTGGAAATGTTTCTGTTTCTTTTTGGAAAACACACATAATTTAGAAGGCATAAAGCAGCACTGCATTAGCCATCATAGCACTCCAAAATTCTGACAGACCTTTCCTAAATTTTCACAAAATATAAAATCTACTGAGTCTAGTAATACATTGCAGTTTCCCTTTCCCATTGAGCAGTGTACTTACTTTTCTTAATCTGTATTAGCTGAAAAAATTAATCTCATAAGTTTCAGTGAACTATATTGCTTTTATTCTCCTCAGTTGTCCCTGCAACCATACCTGCCCTTAGCCGCTACTACCTCAGTATTTGTGTATCGACTTTTTCCTCATGCGTTTCTGTTTTTTTCTCCAAGATTATTCTGAATTATCTGCCCTAAAATATTTCAGCTACTGCGCTACTGTTCACTGTAGTTCGTCATTTAATTTGTGTGTGTGTAAGATCTCTGTGTTTGCAGTTCACTTTGTTCTTCATAGTTAACTGAGGGCTACTCTATGTGTCTATTTAGTACACTGACAGAATAAAAACTTCTGACATGACAGAATATTGCTAATGTCCTTTGGGAAGCAGAAATTGTACTCAAGGAACGACGTTATATTGTAAATGGTGCAACGTATCTGCACTTTTGCAAACAATAAAGTATCCAAATGACCCCCAGACTAATAGAAACAGAATTGAATTTTTAAAGGTATTAGTCTGTGAGGGGCGAGCAAAATGGTTTATACATGACTCAACCAACTTGTATGAAAGGTATGGCTGGAATTTGTCGCTACATCCCAGCATTCTCCAGCAGCTAGAAGACAAAAATGTCAAATGGAAGTCTGCAAAATCATTAGCCAACTGTGCTCTAAAATCATAGACCTGAAAAACTAAACCGAGTATTCTAAACTGAATATTCTTATTTGCTTTTTAGCAGTTATTTTTAGACTACTATATTTTTAAGAAGCAAGCAAGGCTAGAAAACTTTTAATTAAATCCAGGATTTTGAGGTAATAAATTATTTTCACAGTCTGGACAATTAAGAATATTATCAGGTGTCATGAGACTCATGGTAAAATAAAGCAAAGAGGGATATTTCCAAGAGCAATACAGTAGGATTTGCATAGACATGACATCATTTAAACTATCCTATGTTTTCTTTGATGAGGTCATCTGGACTTCTTTCATACGGTGTTTATAGGGACTTCCTGAGAGTTCAGACGCCTGGTTTAACTGTGAAGACCAGACAGTTTGTTAGGCATTTGTTTGTCCATTATCAGGTACTGACATCCCTTCTTTACCTATTTTTCACATGGAGTTAATATCTTAACTTGAAATGGGTAATTCTGATAGATTGGATTAAAATAGCAAACGTTACTTAGTGAGTTACCTGTAAACGTGTGTAACCTTATATGGATTCTCAAATATGATGCACGCAAATATAATCTTTCCTTCAAAGAGTAGTTTAAGTATCCACATTGTTTATGAATCTAGGCCAGCAGTTCAGTATGAGAGATTAAGGCAGAGGTAAATAGGAAAAGTATACATGAGAAGAGAGCCAGTCTCTTTTCTACATAGGAACGTTGCCTATCTGGTTACAAATAGCATTGTTTTCTTTCAGAGGAACACAAAACACTGGCAGTGCTGTATTCCTTTCAAACCTCCGGTAGAATAAGTAAGGAATCCTGAAAACATGCTTTTTTACCACATTACAGTTTAAAAGATATGCTTTTGTTTTTCAGTTGAGATCTGCAAGAATAGCTTCCCTGACTCAGCTCTGTTCCAGATTCTTTCCTGATCCTAATTATGAATGAAATACTTAAAATATCTCTTTCTTAACGTCTACCCCTGCTTTTTCTTTCTTATTTTTAACGCTAAGGAATAAATAAATACAGCATCAAACTAAGCATTTGAGTGGCAAAGAATTCATGGTGATCTCCACTGCAATTTAAACCACTGTTCTCAGTTTTGTAGTTATGATATTTGGGATTGATTTCTGAATTTTGCACCAGTTCTTAATTGTTAACTGGATTTTCTTTGCCTCTGTGTTTTCTTATATAGGATGTCTGAAAAAGGCAGCAAATTGGAATGACAGGGCCACACCCATAAACTATTATAGAGGTTGCTTGAAAAATTACCAAGGAAAACCCCACATTATAGAGGTATCTTACAAACTGCTGAAAAAGAGATTTTCCTCTATTCAAAAGAATACACGTGCTGGTGCAGACCAGCTCGCGAGTCTTATTTTGTTAGGTTGCAAATCGGTTTCTAGCTATCTACCAGTTGCTTAATTTTCCAGCCTCTCTCCTCTGTTTTCTTTTCCTTTTTACTCTTTCCGGGTTCCCCCTCTACACAATTTTTGTCTTTCAAAACTCCCATCTGATTCTTGTCCCTTTTAATTTTCTTCTTCCTGTTTGTCCTTCACCAAAGCACACTGCCGAGTCATCTGCGACTGTGCTGAACTGCTACTTCAAAAAGCTGTTCTTTCTTTTTTCACCTGGACCGATGCCACGTTTTGTGGAGAGGGCAGGAGCCTGCCAGAGCACATGTTTAAGAAATACTTACTGCATTAGAAATGAAGGAGGGAAGTAGAAGACAATGCCATTCTCTACACATGGGCCTTATTTCATTTTAGTGCTTTTTTTTTTTTTTTTTATGTCTGGCTTTGTGTAATTTCAATGACCATAGAAGAGTAAAGAGAAAGTTCAGTTTAAAATCTTTAATACCTTTTCTAGTATGCTCAAAACAATGAATTCATAGGTTCTTAGGGTGTAGGACTTGCTTCTGCTTCAAAGAGTTTCTAGTACGGTCATGGTATGTTCCTGCAGCAGATTAGCTAGTCAACACTTGGCTGTGTGTGTTCACACACGGTCCTACATCACTAGAATCTGATCTTGCTGGCTTCAGTGGAGCTTTTATACTCAGTCTTGCATGTTCCCATATTAAAGACCAAGATTCAGTTGTTACAATTGAATGGATGCTGGTTTTGTTGCCTTGCTGTTTGAATAATCTGGCCTTGAATAAGAAGTACAGCTATTAGTGTTTATAGAAAGGAGGCAACTAAATTTGGTAGTGAAAAATGGCAAATGAGAAGGAACTATATATTAGACATCTACAAGAATTTCCAAGAATTCTCAATTAAACTGCAATTATTAAAGGCTTCAAGTTTACTTTGAGGGCCTCACTTCATTAAACCGTTCCAGGCAAGTGGATTTTACTCTTTGCAGAACCAGTTGCAATTGGGAAATTACCCAGAGCATAGAAGTCTACTCACAGGGGCCAAAATGAACAAAAATTTAAAAAGCCACACAAAGTCAAAACCTCTGCATTTAGTAATATACAGAAAGCCAGAGAACTAATGTACATTTAGGACATAGTTTTGCAAATGTGCATGACGGCAGCTTTATGCTCCTGGGAAGCCCTTGAACTGAATGCAACCACTCAAATGTTGAATTTAATAACACTTCTGCGTTACTTTTTAGCATGCAAATAACAGGTTTATAATGTTGTACCTTGTAGAGTTATTTTTATAATGGATTAAAATGTCTTTATTGCATTGTACCCCTATTAGAGATATTACTTTCACAAGGTGCAAGTTTTGTGTCATGTAGCATTGTAAGAAAATCTTTGTAATTTATCTTCTTGGTTCACTGTATACGAAGATAAAGGAGATAAATTATAAGCTTCAAAAATATTGGCTTTGTGTGTAAGTAATTGCATTTATTATGTACATTAATTTTCTTTTCATTCATTATTTCTGTTCATAAAGCATTTGTGGGAAAACCATGATAGTGTCCTAGAAAGACAGAATTTCTTAAAAAAAAAAAAAAAAAAAAAGAAAGAAAAAAAGCACAACATGAAAACGCAGAGCCTCTGTGCAATGGTCTTCAGTAATAACGTTTAGTAAGTTCCGCATTAAAAAATGCCACGAGCCGTTGCGGACAGGGTTTACTTTACACCAGGCAGGTTTCGTTGCGGTTGTGCTGCAGCACCACCTACCGCTCCAGGGAGCGCAAGGAATTTCCTCGCAGCTGCTGCTCTTGAGGGGGAAAAAACCAAAGGGGTGGTGAAGGAAAGTTTGATATCACATGCACGGAGCTTTGGAGCATCAATAGCAATTTGCAAGGCTTTTTTTAATGTTCATCTGAAAAAAAAAATCGTTACTAATGCGTCAAATTTAGCACAGTAAGTCTTACAAAATAAAATGCTTGATCTTGCAATGGTAGAGCTGATATAGAGCCCTTAGGGAAATATGTGTACATTTATGTATATACTTATATTTATAAATATTTATACTGGTACTCCCTTGAAACATTCGATTTCTACAGTGCTTTATATGAGAAAAATAGCAGCTTGGCAATGCTGCTAATGGGAGACAATGTTTAACTTAAGGGTGTCCCTGAAGATGGAGGTACCTTGTATCCTCCTTGGATACAAAATAACAGCTTCTTCAGGTCTGCATGGGTCACTCGATAAATTAATATTTCAGTTGTTTTTATGCACTATTTTAAAGTTGTTTACACAATGCAAGTTAGCATGATCACACTCACTGTATACTTGATATAATGCAGACCAGACAGACACAATGTGACTTGCACTGAAGTCCAAAATAAACCGGAAGCAAAATTAGGAGAAAGAACAAGCTATTTCAGTTCCACCAATCCACAAGACCACTGCTGTTATCATCCCCTCACCCTCTCAGGCAGTTCCTAGGGCAAGTTATCTTTCTGTGCTAGCACGGTTCTTTTACTGTTTTGTTTACACTTCAAAATTTTTTTAATCAAAATGAGCTTTTGTATTGTGCAGTAAGCATTTTTATAAAATCAGTTTTCTGGAAGAGGTGCAGACATCAATATAGCAATATCCTGGAAATGTAATGTATTCAGCATGTAAAATTTTAGCATGAGAAATGCCCTTATGCATTAAGTAGACTAATGAACTTTATTTAACTTTCTTTGATATGTTAATCACCACATAAATATCTAACATCTAAATATGTTTCTAAATATATTTTATCCAAATGTACCTATGTTTTCATTTATTGAAAAAAACCAAAACAAAACCAGTGAAAAAGATATAAGATAGACTGAACTGGAAGTTCAAAAAGAGGCTGATGACATGAGCTGGCATGGATCCTCAAAAGTGTCTGTGCCCTGTCTTAAAAATCTCAGTGCATGCTTTCCCTTCTTTTATTTTTTTTTCCTTCTATGAAGTCCTAGAAGAATTATTCACACATAACACATACAGCTGTGCACATCAAACCTTAGCAAGAAGCAATGTGAAATATGCAAAAAAATACTATACTGATTTTGCGTGTGGGATGAATAAGGGGCTGACAACCCATTGAAGCATTGATAAGACCAAGATTTTTGTATGCTGCGTTTCCCCTAAGCTCTGTTTTCTTTCTATTGCCTTGGAACAATATGTGCATTCATTTAACTATGGAATAAAACTGTTTGGTCTTTTGCACAGTTTCATTTTGCCACAACTGAGATGGACTGAAAGAACAGCTGAATAACTTGATATTGAAAACTTAAAGGTCATGAATATTGGATGTAACAGCTGTTTCCATTAAAAAAAAATTGAATGATGTAATCCCATTGCCTAGAAATGTCTGGAATGTGACAATCAGTCACTTGGAATAGGAGAAGGAAAACCAGTTTTAACCAGCCTTTCATTTCCTAGGAAAGACCATGTTTAGAGTTTTGCATGATTAAATCCTTGAGGGCAAAAGCTAAAACTGTCATTTGTCTAGCTATTTATTCTCTATGAAATATTAGAAATGCAATTTAGAAAAAGAATTCCTCTGCAGTAGCCTTACTCAGCTTTTGGTTTTTCAAGAAGATGATGAAATATTATAACAGAGAAGTCTGGCTCCACTTAGAGTTTTTCAATTACAATATATATCTCTGAATATGTCAACTCATACTTTGTAATGATAATGCATTGAGGATTTTTTAAATAGGATATTAAGCTTGAAAAGTGTGGGTGAAATCTGCAGCTTCATCTGTTCTTGGTGCACTTGTTTGCTAGAATAAATAGGAGGTCAACGTGAGCACTCCAATCAGTCGCGTTTAATTCCTTATTTTCTGAAAGAAAGAATTTGAAAATGTAGGGAGAAACAGATAAAACCTTCAGTCTCTGCTGTGTGCAAATGGAAGATATGCTGCGACAAACGGATACATAATACGTATGCAATGAAAAAACCCGATTCTCGGTGATTCTCTGTTTAAACGCCAGTAATGAAAATGCCAAAGGCAGTATTCACTGATGTTTTCTTTATCAAAAGGAGAGGTTAATGTCTATACTACTCTGTGCCTCACATAGGTGCATTTCTTCTCGTGTTTTTTCTGAAGACATTAAATAAATGCAAATACATGCAGTGGGACCATCAATTGGGACAGATTTGTTGTTAAACTCCATTTTTAGTGAAATTATGGTGATATACAGACTGCAAAAACTGTCATGTTAGAAAAACTGTCATCTGCTTTGCGTTTGATCTATTTGTGGCTTCTAACTTATGTGTTCTCCGTTTTTGTTTATATGATTTAGGTGGGTGCTTAGGGAAAGTCTTAGGGGAAATTATGAAAATATCAGTTAATTGAAGCTTCATTAGTTTTGAACATCCCCACTCTTGTATTTAGACTTGGTTATATTAACTGTAAGAGAATAAACCCATCCTGTTCTGATATCTTCAGAATTTTATCTAAGTTGTTTTTTATCTAAGAAGTTGCAGAGCAACATAATATCAGGCATCTGACACTTCATACCCTTCTTGGGTTATTGTGCGTAAGCCTTTGATGTACTCCATGCATAGCTACACTAGTGTGAATTAGTAAATACCAAGTAGAAAAGAGATCTGAATTCTGGTCTCCTGCATCCCACTTGAGAACCACAGAAAGATAATAGGTTGTAAAATGATTTTTTAAATCATGCACACTGAGTCACTTATACAAACTAGATCTCATGGAGAGAAAGCCTATTGTGCTTTTGAGAAACTTTTCCAGTCAAATTGTACACAATTGTCTTTGCAAAATTTTGATTTAAATTAATAGATATTTTTTCCAGTGATGATTTATTTAACTGGGAAAATTGAAACTAGCTTACCTCATGTTATCCAGCTCTGTTTGCCAAACTCATAAAAGATCACGTTGTTTGCAGATGAGGGCTGCATTCTTAATCTATTATATAAAAAACCATGAGCTTGTAATATAAATTATGTAGGCTGTCTGGTTGGTAAAGATAGCAAATGGGAAAAAAACATAGGAATTAAACCTCAAACAAAAGTATATAATTGAAAAGAGTTACAGTGATGTTACAAGTTTGAAACGATAAGCCTTTCATATCTTATTTCTGATTTTTTTGCGACCTCCCCCCAAATCCTCGTTATTAAAAAATCAAAAAACCCCACCAAATAATTATATTTAGAGCGTATAAATCAACCCACGAGTGTTGAAACTGATCATGGGTGTCACTTCATTGAACATTTGCATTTTACCTAACCCTTCTCAAAGTATTTGTATTTCAGGGAAAACATATGACTCACTCATTAATTCTACCCCTGAGTTGTTTCCCTGACTGCCTTCTCTCTTTCACATATCCAGAATAATTTGCTGAAAATGAGCCCCATTGTGCAGAGCTACTAGCAATAAAGATCTTTCAAAACATTTATGATGAAACCACCCAGCTCTGCTGAATTATCCTCCTACTATGTAGTGTTTGTTTATTAAAAAGTCAGCTCATGTATTATTCTGCTTATATTTCTTCACCATGGATTTATTCATGATCTTTATAGTTTTTCTGATTAAGATGGCAGTCCATTTCCAACTCATCAGCAGACTACATGCCTTTCTCACCCAACTTGACTCATCTATAGCTCCCTCCTGGAAAAGGGAGTGCAATCAGCAAGTAAAATACTAGCTAGTAAAGGAAATGACATGCTGAGATCTGTTCCTCGGGGTTACCTGGTATTCAACAGGAAATGGATTTCCTGCTGTTAGGCAGGTATGAATCAAGTTTCAAAAAGAGAACTGAGCCACCGATCCTTGGTTATACTGTCTCAGCATTTTACAAGTTAAGCCCCAAAACAGAGGAAGCCTTTGCAGATTCATAGTGTTGTGGTTTCAGTTGTGATAGAGTTAAATTTATTACAAGAAGTCAGTCTACTGCTATATTTTGGATTTGGGATGAGAAATAGTGTTGGTAGCGCACTGGTGTTTTCAGTCGTTGCAATGCAGTCAAGGGCTTTTCTGCTCCTCACACTGCCCCAGCAGTGAGCAGGTTGGGGGGCGCAAGAAGTTGGGAGGAGGCACAGCTGGGACAGCTGACCCCAACTGACCAAAGGGATATCCCATACCATGTGGTGTCATGCTCAGGATATAAAGCTGGGGGAAGAAGGAGGAAGGGCGGGGGGGGCATTTGGAGTGATGGTGTTTATTTTCCCAAGTCACCATTACGCGTGATGGAGCCCTGCTTTCCTGGAGATGGCTGAACAACTGCCTGCTGATAGGAAGTAGTGAATGAATTCCTTATTTTCTTTGCTTGTGTGTGTGGCTTTTGCTTTACTTATTAAACTGTCTTTATCTCAACCCACGAGTTTTCTCACTTTTCCAATTCTCTCCCCAATCCAACCCGGGGTATGAGCAAGAGTCTGCATGGTCCTAGCTGCTGACTGGGTTTAAACCACTATACATAGCATCTCAAGGTATCATGTCATTGTTGCATACAAATTAAATAAAGGTTTTAATTTGCCTTGGAAAATCTATTTCATATTGTAAAAAGGATATAAACCTACCATAGCCTATGTATCTACCTGTTTCAGTCCTAGCACTTGATAAAAACTGTATTTTTCCTATGAAAGATACAACATTTCTGAATCAGAATTATTTGAAACTGGAACTGAAATAATTTGCAATAATTTTGAGCTATGATTTTTTTAAAACTTAGCCAGCAAGCTTCATATGACATTGTGCTAAATGACTTGAGTGAAACCAGGTTAATGCAGCGTGGGATATAATTTTTGAGCACAGAGCAAGCAACTGTGGCCAAACCTGGAAATGCTGCTTTAGTTAAGATCAGTTGAACAGTTTCGTTGTGATTAGTGATCTGTAGGAGTTGCTAAATAATTTGCAAAGTCAACAACTTTTCTTAGTAGGGATTTTTTTTTTTTTAAATTTTGTTTTGTTTGTTTGGTTTGTTTTTGCTTTTTTCCCCCCAGCATTTATTCTCTCCTTTTAAAACAAATACCTCCCTTTTAATAGTGTTTCTGATTGTGGTGCTTTCAGAAAAGCTTGTCTTGTTGTGTGCACACCCACGATCTGGCTGACCGTTATAGCTCTAATCTGGGGCAGTCAGAGGAGCTGTTTGTCATGGTTCCATCTGTGAGGTTGGATCTGCCGCTATTGGAAGTATGAGGATGGGTGGGAACAAGAAAGCTGATCCACGAACAGAAAAGAAGAAAGGAGGGGGGAGGAATGAGAATGAACAACGAATGAGGGTGTGGAGGTATGACTGAGCCTTTCGACATGACTTTGAAATAGTTAGACAGCCAGAGAATTCCGAAGGAATGCAGGGCAACAAAGGCCTGTACAGAAGAGGGAGCCGTTTCCAAGATAACCAGGGAGAAAGGAAAAGATATTGTTGAAGTCCAGCTGTAATAAGCAGCTCTTAAGTGATTTTCTCCTCCCATTTAGAATGTAATAGGTAATTATTACAAATGTAAGCATTACAAAATTAACAGTCTCTGTTTTGTAAGTGATGAATCGCTCCATTGGGGAAGTCATAACTTCCTATTAATACATTTGTTCCAAGCATATGATCTACCAGGTCCTAAAATAAATTCTAAGCTTCCTAATATTAACCCAGTAAATATTTCCATTCCTGTCAAAGTTTAAAAATGAAAATCAAAGTAAATCGGGGGTCAGATATTTACTTTTATGCTGTGAATTAGAGGGTCTCTCCTCTCCGAGATCAGCTTTACAGGGTTACCAAGTGACCGATACTATACTAGATTCCTTCCTGTCATAATGCTGTAAACATTCTGCTGGAACTTAGGTCAGCGCTTAAAATAACCTTGCTAATTGCAAGTCTACAAGTGTCGGCTGAAATTTCAGTTAGCCGCCATACAGCAGATCTGAATGCTGAGAAATCACTACTGTAGCTCAGAGCGTGCAAGGGAAGAGCGGACAGGCCTAAACTTGATCTGCACAATAACACAGGTAGAGGCAGCAGGCTATTTGCTGTATTTCATGCAAAACAAAAGCTGTTGACTCTGCGCTGAAGATGGATTGGATTACAGATCATCTATGGCTTACTTGTCTGTCTTTTAAGCAAACACTTATTTTCTGAATTGCTGGTTGCATATAACTCCTTTAGCTGAGGAAAGGAGATGGGACAGTCTTTTTTCTTGCAAAGCTAATACCTGAAAACTCTCCTTCCAGTACAAAAGAGGTAAGGCACCATTAAATTGAAATATTTTTCAAAATACTAGAAATGTCTAAAGCAATAAATTATCAGTTTGCAATTTTTTTTTAATCAATGAAAGCAATTTTTTTTTCATCAGCTAGTTTTGAACTTCTTTAGAAGTATTGCATGACTCAAATGTGTTTGATTTGAAATAATACATTGCATTTCCTGCACACTGTAAATCTAACTTGCAAAATGGACAGATCTTTTTCCCTGTGGATGTAGATTTCTGAGTATTGAGAAAAGCTTGTTTAGTCTCTTTCACTCCCTGTTCTACATAATGTAAAGTTTCTGCAATCACAATTTTAGGCTTAAGCAATTTGAATCTTTCACTTTTGAAGGTAAAAAAGATGTTTGTTGTGTGTAAAGCTCTTAGTCCCATGTTTTGATGGGGAGATTATATTTTTTTTGTGTGTGTCAAGGTGAAACTTAATGCTTAATCTTCTCTATTCTCTGAGACATTACTCAGCTAACTTTTTATAGGTCGCAGTATAATTAGAAATAGACACTGTAAGATTACAATTACATTACTTTGGCTAAAACTTTGACCTATATTGTAAAGAGATGTGTTTAGTAAAGGCTCGGGAAACCAACAGACTGAAAATAACGTAAGTAATAGAAAACATGGAGCTTCATCATTATATCTAGATTTTAATATCTTTATTAGAAACTTAATAAATTCTGTAGTTCTTCATAGAGAGACTGAATGTGACATGAATACTCTGATGCTTATCACAGTTGCATTAGTTTAGGAGGCAATTTTCAAAATATTCTGTGAGCTGTACCCTTTTCAAAGGCCCTTCATTTTGTTTTTGTTCTCACCTACAAAGTTGTGTGTCTGCTGTGTCCTGAGGAATATGCTTAGACTGCTCAAAAGTGTCTGTTCTCTCCGCAAAATTATTCATTCTTTTGAAATTGTGTCTACAGGAAAAGTTCAGGAATTTTTTGGTTAGCCAAGACTTTTTTCTGCAAAGATTTGCACTGGATTAAGATGATAAAGCCTTTTGACTTCCTTGAAGCAAAAGTTGGCACTGGATGGAAAATTGTTGACTGATGTATAGTTTGTACAAGGTGACAGAAGAATAGGAATCAGGCATAGATTATGGGTAGGAATTTCTCATTGACTTTTAAAAGGTTTTTACTTTTGCTCTTCAACTGCCAATGCACCAGTGGGCAAATGCTTTTGTTTAGATTTTGCTGGCTAAGCAAGTTAGGACCTTCCTCTCTGTAATAGCAGTCATTGCCGTATTTTTCTGCAAAGTGCTATTTGTGAAAGTTTCATTTAAAGCTCAGAAAGATCAAGGAATGGAAAATTCTGCTACAGCTATACGTGCTTAACACTAGGCTAAGTGGAGTAGATGCTTATTACATAAATATTATAGCTCCATTTCTTATCCTTCTCTGAATGCTGTTTCAGATATTGAAGTGTATCAGTAAAGTAGGAGTCTGAATTCTTTCTGCTCCATATAAGAAGAACTAGAAAGATCTTTTTGCTCTTCCATGTGTATGTCTATATTACCATTTCAGTTTGGGTTGAGAGTGTGATTTTGAAGTGAATCTGCTGTTTAGCAACATTCGGCACTCTTGGGTTCATTCTGGAGAGCTGTCTCCCTGCATGCAAACTGCTTGCTATTACTCACAGTCTTTGCCAATTAGGGGTTCATTTTTTTTAATTTGTTTTCTTAATCCCTTTGCCTCTATTTATGTTTCATTTGTTGTCACATCTGTAGCCTTGATTGCCTTGAATGAGTCAGAGATCAACTTAGCTGCTACAGTATTTGCCTTTCCCATATCTATTGTCTGTACTGGTAAGTGAATAAACTTTCTCAGAAATTAGTATTTTTGCTGATTTACTTTTTTTTTTTGTGGTATGCTCACCTCAGAGACAAAATCAGGAAGTGTAGAGTCAAGTTCAGTTTTGATTATTACTTGAATTTTATTTTAAGTCTGCAAAACAGAGTTTTCATACTGTATTTTTCTATTAATTCAAATTGAAAACATCTTCAGGAGAGATTTTTGAATTATTTTGATGCTCCTAAATCCATTTGAAATTGTCTAAGACATAACGAAATATAAACAGTAATGGTAGATTTTGGAAGTTCTTCACACTGTGAGCTTCAAAAGAAGGTATGGCTAATGTTTTGGAAAAGGTTCATTACAACGAGCAATTTTGTCTTCCTTCGTGCTCATGCTTCCATCTCAGAATGAGACACTGCTCTCTTCATTGTGACCTATGGCCTCCCCCAGCCCTTTATTACGAGAGCTAAACAGTTGGTATGGGTTTTAGGATGTCTTCCTGCTGGAAGTCTATTTATAGTAATGGATAAAAGAAGTCATAATGTTCTACTTAACATATTAGTGTTTGGTTAATGTATTTTTGCAGGACAGGATATTGAATTATAGGCAGTGCTAGAATTTTAAGAGAATGGATGTAAAGGGAATATATATATATATTAGGTTTAACAGACTTGCTGTTATCAATACTATTTCAAGAATTTCTCAGCTGACCAAGTTTCCTATTGTCTCAGTGTGACTCAGTTTCTCTCAAAACTCTTGATGAAGTGCTGAAAAAGTCTCTGTGAAAAGATCTCAATATGTAAGAGTGCAATAAAAATGAAAATATTATTTTAAAATACCAATACTCCTTCCATTTTACTCAAACTTCCCAGTTATTATGCCAGGATTGGCTGATATCCTACTGGCTTGTCAAGAAAGAGTTGCAGTTTTTTGCTTTTTCTGCAGCTTAATGGTTTTGCTGTTTTGGTAGAAGATGACCTGCATAGAAATATATTGTAGAGTTGAAATGTGTTGAAGATATAAAAGCTACAGAATCCCCTAAGAACGTAGGCTTTCAGGGTGTTCGGGAGTGTGTCTTCCTTGTTATCAGTTCCAGAATAGAAGTCACAGTTTTGTGGTCAGGCCTGCTGCAAATGTTTTTCTTTCCAAGATTGTCACGCAGTAACGCTGTCTTTAGCCTACCAGAGTTAGACAGTCCCTCATTGTCCACGGGCATTTTATATTACCTGGGCAAGAGGTGGAGACTTAGTCCAGCTACCCCTGCTAGGTGGAGTGAGTCAGGCTTTGGCAGGGATATAAGCTCAAGCATGACACCATGAGAGTACAGTTACTGTATTTCCAGGGTCACGTCCAGTCCAGCAGCAGTATAGCCACCTTGTCGCGGAGGAAAGCTTGTGAGCAAAGCTAGGTCTCTACAGGCCCAGCTCAGTTGTTCCAAGAAGAATATGGAAATATGAATGCTTGCAGTTTGATGTGCTTCTTACCTTTCCTTCTTCCCTGCCTGTCATTCAGGCTGCCACAGGGATCCTATGCCATTTCTTGTGAATATTATTATCTGAGAAAGATGAAAGATTTGACTGTGTGTAAATTCAGTATTCAATTCAAGGCTAAATTGATGATGATGACTGTTTTTGCAGGAAATAAAAATATATACAAGAAAATAAAATACACAAATATGCATCTGAAGCTTGGAGTCACTTTGGTTCATTAACTTCCACACAGACAAGTTCAGCTCTTGAATTTCAAAGGGTTATTTTACAAGCCCAGGCATGGCAACAACCTTGCTTTTTCTCACAGTGGTAAGAGTTACGCTTGTTCCTGAAAGTTAGTGTCTAGACAAAGATAATTTATAACTTATCTCCGTATAGCGAGAAAATAAAACGGCACATAAAGAAATCCAAGGCTGTTCGTAGATAAAACCATTCTTTTCTGTGTCAGCATAAGAAACAGTTTATCTCAACCAAAACCACATATCATGCCGTCGTGCTTTCTTAAAGATGTGAACAACACTGACTAGGAAGTGCTTTATAAATCAAGGATCTTATTCGAGTTAGCAACATGTAATAAATATATTTGCCTATATATATCTGTGTATATATAAATGAATAAATATTTAAATAAGCACTGCTCATTTCCTGCTTCTTTCAAGGCACTTCAGTCCTACTGTGTAGTGCACGAGTACTTTCTCAAGCAGCATCAACATCTTAACAGCCATTAAGTCTGTCAGTGCTTTACACTGGAAAGTTCCCTTGTAAAGCTAAACCCGGCACAATTAGGAGAATTATCCTGCTAGAGGAGAAGCTGACTTCTCAGACGTCACATTGGAATATGCTGTATATGAATATGCTGTTGGAATATGGTCTACAGTCTCGTAACATGTTTCTAAATTACAATTACAGTGTATTCAAGTAGTTTTATCTGTAATATTATGTCTGATTTTAAATTAAATATTTAGTTCTAAATACAGTATTAAAATGCTAATGTCTGGCACTCTAATCTTATAAGCAGCCAGAACAAGCATCTATTATTAATGACACTGAATTTTAGGTTCCTTAGAGCCAATTTAATTGGAAATAAGTGCTTCATTGTGTCCATTGGATATGGCATTTTTTACTAGATTATGCTAGAAGTATTCGTGATTAAAGTACTGCATATATGTTATAAAATCTGAGTTTTGATCATTTGCTGTTTATAGAGTATCGTCTTTACATCTAAATAAAAAAATCAAGGATATTATGGATATGGTTTTATTTTAAAAGAAGATACCATACACAAACTTTTAAAAATACATCTGTATTAACCAAGAGCTACACGTGGGATGACAGCAGGATCTGGAAATAACCAGAGAGTATAAACTACTAGATAATGTATCTTAATTGGTTTTATATGTGAAGTCTCATGTAAGCATTTTGATACTTGCCAAAGGCCAATTAAAGTAGTTTGGATGGTTCAGTTAGCTTTGGATTTCAAGCCAGTCCCATAATTCCAGGCTTCCAATTTAGTCTCCACTATGTTCCTTCTCAAAAAAGCGTGCAAAACCCCAACCATATTCTTCCTTCTCTGGATATAAATTAAGCTTTTTGTTTCGTTTTGTCTTTATTACATTCGAGGCCAAACCCCACAGGAATATTCTCTATGGCCTACGTTGTACCTATCATAAACCAATTAGGAATGATTTCAAACATATTGTCTAATTTGGAATCATAATATAGGGTTTGATTTGCATGCTAGAAGAGCTCTTTCCATACATAAATCAAGAAATTCCATGTGCACTTTCAGAAGTGAAATTAGAATAAAAAATCTGTACATTTTACATGTCTTTAAGAGTCAGTCTTCTAACTTTTTAAATTTTTCTAAAATTTTCTCTTTTATTTCTTCATTCACTTAAGACTAAGTTTGCGAAATAGTAATTTAAGCTTTCTACCAATCTTTCAAATTGTTCTTACAGAGATGTAGCAAACATAGGTGGTTTTTGTTTGGTTGGTTTTTTAACTAACACTGACATATATTCTAACCCTGACTCTTACAAGAGAGAGAGTGATATCCAGTGTGGAACAGGCCTCCTGGTACACTGAGTAGGTGGTTGCTGTTTCAGACTACTGGAAGTGCCTCCACATGCTTGGAGTGCTTTGTAATTGTTAATAACTTACTGGAGGATCTACAAGAGCTTTCCAGCTGACTTGAACACTTGTCGTTCTGGAAAGAGGGCAGGAAGGTCAGGAACAGCAAGCAGCATGCAAGATAGACTATAAGGCTTCGTTTCCATGTTTCTGAACCAAGCAAAAAAATCTCAGTGATCCCCGTAAGGGTTCACGGATTAAATGTTAGCTTTCATTGAACAACATAAAAGAGAACATCAGTGCTAATAGAACAAAGTCTGCTAATAAAGAACAAGAGAGTTTGTGTCCTTTTTGCTGTCCTTAACAATGACGGATGGCAGAAGCTCTTGGAGGCTTAGCTGCACTGATATAAAACAGCTACTTATTTTGAAAACTTCCTATCATGCTATCAATTTTCATTATAGAAAACTTGGCACAGATGGTAGTTCGTCACTTCTGACCTGTTCCAGAAAGGAAAGGAGAGCACAGTCACCATATTGGGCATTTGACATGAGAGTAGAATCTCACCATCTTTCATCAAATTCTGTTATAGCCACTAAGCTTAAATCAAAGAGAGCAAATGAGGTTAGCATTCTTTGGCTTGAGCTAGTCAAAACATTTTGGTTAAAATTTTTCTCTTGTGTTCTGCATGTCTGTGCAAAAGGACTGAATTTTTCTCCTGTGTGAACTTGCGGTTCCTTTTATTTATTTATTTTGATGTCTTACATTTCAGTAGTTTATTGCTGCCTAAAATACTTTGTGCTGTTTATGTGAGGTTACACTTTGTTTATTTGAAACTTCGTTATTTCAAGAATGAGACTTCTTTTTCTTCAAGAAATTTTTCTCTTTCATCTGAACTCCTTTCTTCAAGAGTAGCTGATCTCCACCGAAGACCTTAAATAAGCCTATTGCATTTATTAAGACGTTTTCTTTCTGAAGAAGTCTATAAACTGAAAAATCTTTTAAGATAAATGCACCTACTTTCTTGTATAAACAATAAAAAGAGATCGGCTCATCAGAAAACAGCTCAGACAACAAAGATCCTACAGCCCTGCAGAAGACTTAAAGAATATTTGAAATTTTCTTGTTCCCTATCAAGAGTAATTCCAAATCTTCTTCAAACTAAAAATGAGGAGAGAATAAGAGTGTGACATATACAAAGCTGAGCTGTCAGAGTAATAGTTTTGCTGCCACAAAAGTAGAAGCTTTGAAAACTCACTGTTTTCAAAAGGATAACCATTTTGCTGGAAAATTACTGAACTATTGGTGCATTAGCATTGAATTCTGCTAGTTATCTTATATTGTAGAGCAAATGATGAAAGTTTAGAACAAATAATAGAGTGGCCTTCTTTCTGCTTCCATGTAGCTGACACGATTGTTTAACACATTCAATTTTTATACGTCTTGCATGAAATGATGGAATGCGTTTCCTCATACCCACTTAACTACTATCGAAGCTGAGGTCAAAACTTGCCTAGTCCTGGCCAGGCTACCAAGAACAGGTTGTTTGAACTACAGCAGTGTATATATTCACTGTGTGCAAAAAGTGCTTCCATTTGCATCCTCAATTTTCATTTGCATGCGTTAATTTAAACTTGATAGAAATGCCTTTAACTTCCATTTAGTATATATGGTTTGCAGAATGCAAGAAAGTGCTGAGTAGAGAGAATAAAAAAATAAGAAGCAAAGGTAGTTATCTAGACAGACGCAAAATATGTCCTACATACTTCCATTATTGCAGAAAAAGTAGAGAGTTGTGTGAAGAGATCTATAAGGTATTAAAGGATGTTTTAATGAGTCTTCACTCTGCCGTTTCAGTAGATATGAATATATAGTACATGATGAGTATGCTTAGTATAAAGCTACCTTATCATTTTTTCTCATTTCTTTGTGATCTTAAATGATAAGTGCAAGATAAAGATATATGTTATTATCGTTGTCCAATGAACAGGCTTTTAAAAAATGGTTGCTGTTTTTAAAAACTTGCCTCTACTACCAGTTGCTTGACTGAATTTTCATATGGCTTTGAGTTTTGGTATTTTTCCTTTTTTTTGGTCAGAACCTGCTACTGTATTGCACAGTTCAATAACATCTATCTTCTTGCATGAAAAACTGCTTTAGAGTACCTGTGCAACACTGTCTTCCAGGGTGCAGTACAAAACCAGATTTCAGTGAGCATAAATATGACTTTTTCTATCAAGTTTTAAATTTTTTACACACTATTTTTTAAAAATTTAGAAAGTTAGGCCTTTATAAAGATCAGTATGCTTTAACACGCTTAAAGTAAGATAAATGAAAAGTTGCATGGTTACTCATTGAAGAAATTTTGTACAGTGTAACTTTAATAGTCAAAGTCTCTGAACATTGTGGGCTTGGCTGATTATGGGGTGTACAAGAATATATTTCTTATTCTTAACATTTGAAAGGGTTTTCAGGTTGTCACTTTAGGCACATTACACAGTGGAACCAGTAGAAGTTCAGGAATATGAAAGCATCATTGACCTGCAGATGGCACATCACTTCCCATGCCAAATTAGTTGCCATATTCAGTTTGTATATGTGGTTTCTTAAACAAATGAAATTCATGCATCAATTTTACTGATGTGAGAAATATCGCAGAAATGTCTGGCCCAGATTAGTTTACATTATACTCTTTTAGTACAGTTCTGAGATGCCTCATTTTACTGCCATAACTTCTTCTGTGGTTCCTCAGTTCCATCCCATCGCATATCTGAAGCTTCTTGGGTGGACTAAATACTTACTTGCATTTAAGAATCTGGCCTGTGGTGAATGCTGTGACCAGAAAGCCTTTTTACATTGAAGTACTGATTAAAATAATAGGGGAAATAAACATTTGAAAGTAGTCTCTCTTCTCTGCAGCCATCACCTCCTGTAGAAAATGTACAAGCTGGCCTAGATTTGTAAGGCACTGCAGCTGGTCCTGGAAGTGAGCTGGAATAGCTTCCAGCAGCAACTGCCCTGCTTCTGGACAAAAGGATCCTTTTGCTTCTTCACAGTATGTTTGATCCTTTGACACCAGCAATGGTCCATATGGCAAAACAAATGCAAGTTGCTGGAATCCTGAGACAGGAGCTTCACAATTAACATTTCAGGCATTATTACTTAGCTTGAAGTGCTTAGCAAGTGATATCCTGCCTTACTCCCTTTTTCCTTTCTTCTCACTCACTTTCCTTACAGATTAATAGTCAACCAATACACTTGCACAAGAAACACCCTAATAAAACATGTCACATAAACTACTAATAAATTATTATAGAGCAGCTCTGTGTCTGTTACAATACCAGACAAACCATTACTATTTTAGCAACACTGTGAAAGAACTGGTGATTTGACATCTATTTCACATTTTTTTGAAGTACAGGGATATAAGAATGTAACTCATGTTACTTATGTTACTTATGTTATCCTGAGATAACAGAATACAGTAGAAACATGCCTACTTAGAGTTCACCAAACTGGATATTTATTTTCAAAACTTTTTTGAGAATTTTGTAATAGCAATGTTTGCACAAGAGAAAGTGGATCATCTTTTCCTGCAAGTCTGTCAAGACAGCTAGGTTCCTGTAATACCTGAAAATTTCCATTGTAGAAAACTGTTTGAAAATGGGGCTCTCAAAGAAAAAAAGAAGAAAAAAGCAAAATATTGTTCTACGGGGAAAACACTTCTGTCAGATTAAAAGCTTTCCCATATTCTAACAAGTTTCTGAGAATTTTAGCAAAAGGTAAAATGAAGATTACTTACTGGAATTTTGAAATGATGAAAATGTCACTCACTTATAAGAAAGTAATTTAATCAAAATAAAAACCAAGCTGGGAAAGAGAATAATGTGGAGAAAAGGATGGTGCACCAGAAAAAGTTACTATCAGTAGTATGTGTATTATCATGGGGGAAGAGTGGAGAAGCTTATTTTGAGGACCAACGTGTTTCCGAGCTGTCGGTGTCAGCGTAAGGCAGAGTCAGCGATCTCAGAGCCCTCCTGGTAGCTCTTTTCCTGCTGCCTTTTGCATTCTTCACCTGGTAAAATGTATTAATTTCCCTTAGCCACTGAATGCCACAGTGATACCAGCTACAGTGCTTTAGCACTCCAACTCACTTTCTGACAAATTTGTGACTTGCAGTGAGTCTAGAGCTTTCCATGGCAGTTGAATTTGCTTAGTCAAACTCTGGATTTTTCATGTATTGTTATTTTGACTTAGTCGTTTACTTAAAAATATCTGCAAAAAAAAATATGTGAGTAGCATTTGCTCTTAAGGTTTGACCAATAATCCAAAATTGAAGAAAACAATTTTATCCTTGTTATAACACTGTTTGGAGGTACATGTAGGTAGAGATGAAAAACTATTTCTCTTTGAGAAGTCAGAGTGCATTTTAAAGGAAAAATAGCTTTCAGAAAGCTGAAATCTTCATTTGTTTAGCAATAAAAACCCCTCTCTTTTGCGATCTTTATGTATAAGCATAAAAAAGCTGTGCAGAGAGTGAGAATTCATAATTTTCAAGTACATTTAAAAAAAAATCTGAAAATTCTTTGGCAGATACTCTGATTTTTTTCTGAAGAGAGGAATTTGTACATTCTGATTGGAACTTTTCTCTTCTGACAAATTAAAATGCCTTAAAAGGAAAGACCAAATAGATAGACATTTCCTTAAATCATAGATTTTGTTTTACATGTACAGTAGTCATAAAACTCAATGGCAATCTGTTTGTCCTGCTGAGGTTTTACTGTGAGATCAAAGAATAGAAATCTGCAGTATAGCTTCTCTGTCACTGATATTACCTCTAAAGCAACATATTGCAACCTTTCATCTTTCAGTAGTTTCATGTACATCTTAACAGAATTTCTTGAAGAGCAGTGAAAAAATATTTTTTAAAGTCATCATCAAAGCTTAGTTTTCATTGACTCTTGAGGGTTTGTTTATGCACTTTTTCTTTGTCTACTGCGGTGTTTGCAGTTCAGGCTATTTTAGTTGACGTGGAAGGCTATGAGCAGGATGATGGATTCGGCAGCTGCAAATTACAGGATCAGCTGTCTGGAAGACTGAGTGAAGTGGGCAGTTGGCAGCCAAATGGATACAACCCCTGTAGCCTAAGAAATTCCACAGCCAGTGCTACAGGATAGCCCATGAGAGGATGACAAATCTTTACCTTAACACCGCTATGAAACTGCATGAAAATGAAAATGCCTAGTGGATGTGTGAGATCAATGATAACAAAAAGTTGTTTTGGAAATGGTGCTTTCCAAAAATCAGGCTATAATAGCTTCTAATAGGAAACTCTGTACTGATAAAATGGGGAAGGATTTCCATGCTTGTGTTCGTAGGCTGCGTGTTATTGCCATTGGCCTGGAACTATGCATATTTAGAAATAGATGCCAATAGATAAATGCTGTGTACACAATTTATTTTATCTACCTGCCACTTCTGGCAAGAGCAACTGGCACTCATGATGGTATTGAGGTCCTATCTTGTGATATTGCTGTTCTTTATTTATAATGACAAAGTGTAAAAAGGTCACGTGACAATGTTCTTCTGGTTTTGCTCTATCTAATGCTAAATCACCTACAAGGAGTTAGGAAGAATGAGGACAATGAGGCCATGTTATACCACGTATTGATATTGAGCCGCAGTAAAATTGGGAACTTAACGTAATGTGACATTTTAGTGCTGTATTTGAACTGCATTAATTATTACAGAAAATTATTAACTTCACAGCTAGTTGTGCTAGATATGATTATTTCATTTTGCTGAATTATATGTAAATCTAGACAGCAAGTACAGTAGTAAGAAAATGTTATACTAGATAATGCCAACTAGATTTGACAATATATTGTTTCCTCTAAAATATGCTCCTTTATGTCAGGTAAGTGTAAAGAAAAAATGCAAGTAAATTAGCTGCAGCTTTATAAATGCTTTCTGCTGAGGACAAATCAGCATTAACTTATATGGCAAAAGCAATCATTCCTTCGTAATCACGTTCTCTTGATAAGGAGCTGGCATTAGGCTTTACACAACTGTTCTTCTGTCCTTTGTGCAGCCTTCACTTTCCCGTCATCATACGATAGCTAAAAAACAAGGAAAGGGGATATCCATAGGGCCTAAATTCTTTTTTCCAAACTCTATGTAAGATGGACTTCCTGCAAACCCAGGTCTAATCCATTTTATCCAGGAACCTGGCCTTTGGTGAAATGAAATCCAGTTCTTTTGAGAATGGCTACAGACTCAGATGAAACAGAAGTCACCCACCAAAACAACGTTATGTGATGCAGGAATGTCAACTTATGGCTCCTTATGATTTTTTTCAAGAAATGATTTTTTTCAAGTTCAAAAAAACTTGTGATTTTTTTCAAGAAATACCCGACAGACTGATGTATGACCATGTGCCAGGCATGCGAAGACTGACATATCAAGGACTGCTGGTCAACTGCTAGCTATCACACAAGTGGTTAGTGCACGTTCAGTGAGATTGTTGCATTGACTCTACCACCCTGTAAGCACACAGTGAATCCAACCTACTCTTGTCTGTGCACGTGCAGGTGGGCTGCACAGCATATATGTCGTATATGAATTGGACATGTTGAACTTGTGCATGCACTTTAGACATTTGTCCAGGACTTCTGGACATTGAATAGCTGGAGCTATTAATACGGGAGTTAACTCACTTCAAATATATGCCTGGCCCTGTTGCAAATTAAATCAGACTTCCTGAATGGTTCAGTCAGATTTTCATCTAATAGGAAGAGAAGAAAAAAAACACCAAACCAACAGCCCTAAATATCACGTCATGCCAACATACTTATCAGCAAAGGAAAAAATCCTTTGCATTCTTCCACAAAAGTAAAGACAAGACTACAGTGACAGTTCAATGATATACTAATTCCAGGCCAGAAGGAAGGGGGAGCTGACGATAAAGTCAGAAAATGGAGCTCAGAGTTTATATGAAAAGGTATGTAGGGACCTGATTTCCTTCCTGGCTCATTCAGACACTCGGAAAATAGCTTCCTGTCTTTTGGCCACGCACTCTTTCTAAAACCTAAATCCTTTAAGAGCTGGTACTTTCTTTGTTTCTGACTGAGATGGTGATCTTCTATGTTAAGAACAGAGTAAGTGACCTTTACTTGGATATGGACGAGGTCAGCCTTAGGTTCTCTCCATGTTACTGAAACTGTCGAGAGCGGTTAATTATCTTGTTAGTACATAAAGAATTTGGCTGCTACTATGCTTGCAGTAGTTTGGAAGTACTTCAGATTTTGCTTTTTGAGGAAAATGAGCAACTTATAACAAGACATTGCTTCTTTCAAACTTATAGTGGTGCTGGGATCTGCATTTTGGTACAAAATTTTCTGTGTTCTGGAGTTTGTCTGCTTCAGAAATTTGAGATGCTTTGGTAGCTAGTATAACACTAGCTCAAGAGAAAACTTGTTTGAAGTGTGGGTCTGAACTCTTGATTTAGGGAATTATCTAAATTCATTAGCCAACATTTTCACTACATTATCTAATGATCGTCAGAAGACACTTGCTCATTGCTAATGCTTTCTTATGGCTTCATGTTTTCAACCTCTCTAAGAATCGTTATGGCAGTTGAATTCAGCATGTAACCATGTGTGTGAAGCTGGAAAATAATGAAAACTTGTTTTGCAGGTTGACACAAACTTAAGTTCATTCGCATGAGTAGTCTAACTGAAGATATATTAAGTATTTTTCTATAGATTGAGTCTAATTTACAAAGTTACAGCTACGGGGCAACAACCTATTTTTTAATCCCTGAAATTAAAATTATACTGCTTTATGGCCAAGAGGAAAAAAGACATGAACAACACTGGAGAAGTGAACGCAAATTCAGTCAAACTGATTCACTAAAAATATTCTTTAAAACATTTGAAACAACGTAGTAATACAGTAGTGTTTTTCAGTCAAGTTTCAGTTGTCGTTGGATAAATGGATAATAACAATCTTTTCCAAAGCTTGAAAAGATTTTGCTGTGAGTTTTAGCTTTGTCTATGTGTCTGCGGAATTAGATTAGCACGGTAATCTGGTAACTAGAGCATCCCGTTGCTCACCTGGAAGTGTGTAGATAGTAGAAGCCCTGAGCACTTGCAGCCCTACTTGTTGCCAGGCGAGGCTGTGTGTTTTGTGCTCCCAGATATAGATGCTGGTTGTCACAACAAGGGGACTGAGGATAGAGGGGAAGAGATACTGCCTCTCTCTCCAGGCAGCCCCCAATTTCTGCTGTTGAAACGCCAACGTTTAGTGCTCATCTCTGGCATTTCTGAGAGCTACTCCTGCAGGGGACTTGATTTAGCTGTCAGTACTTTATTAAAATGAGTAACTACTGATAGTACTCAGCCATAATAGTTTTTCAAGGGCTAACATTGTGCTATCTGTTGTCCTAAAATTACTTAATATTATTTAGGCATTTGATTTTGGTTTAATTTGTTACATACAATTACATATTCAATAATTAGGCTGATGTCAAGGTGTCAAATCTGAACTGATAAAAATTACTGTAGTGTATTATTAATTTAGAAAGAATTGGCTTTACTGATTTTCTTGTTATTCTACTGCTGTACAAAACCACAAGGGTATCATCAGAGACACACAGTTTCATTGTAATTGTCTGACAGAATTATTTTGATAGCAAACTTGAAATTAATAAAAATTAAGTTGTTTATTCTCATTTTTATTGATGTTATGCATATACTACCCTTTACCTAAAAGAACATCTCTGAAGGTTTGATGTAAAATAATTTCTTTATATTTTGTTTTTTTTAAAGAAATAACTGTTGGATTTAAAATATGCTGTTAAGTCACTTTTAAGTATATGCCACAGATGTAGGAAAAAACCCTTCTAGGATCCATCAATAATTTTTTTTCAGTATTTTAATCATATTTCCTTACTTGTTTATAATATGCTTTTTACACATAGCTGCCAAACAGAATAGTTACAAAGCTGTGCTGTTCACTCAGTGCATAAAAATACTCTTTAGTCTTGTGACTTACCCTTTCACAAAGAAAATTAAGACTAGATTGTGAAGATTTTACACTGTATGCAGCACAGTTTAGAAATCTGGAACATTAATTGTTAAGTTTCGAGGATACCATCCCATCAAAACCTTAGTTTTATAACCTGGTAATTTATATCCTCTTTTCTGCTTTCTCAACGCAACTGTTCACAGCTTCTTTGCTTTCCCTTTTTCTCCTTCTCCACCCATCTTCTTCTGTTCAATTTTGAGTCCAGAACAAGACTATGCAAGTTAGCACCCTCTCATCACTTCAATCAGCAATCGATCTCAAAAATAGTTTATCCACATTGAGTCTATCTCTGACTTTTGCTCTGCTTGGCTATAGAGGCTAGATTAAAAGGTAAACTCTGTCCAAAAGAATTTTGTTGGTGATGGCAAAGATCAGATTCTTTGCATTTTAACTGGAGGGGTAGCGGGGCGGGGGAAGAAGAGAAGGAGACTGCTTGTGGCAATCTTGTAGCTTTCATTTCTGTTGCTGTCTTCTAATATGTCACTGTACAGTGTTAGTTTTCTGCTTCTGATTCATGTGATCTTGTTGTGCCATCCTTCTTTATCATATGCTGTCTCTGCACTTACTGAGCAGTCCTGCCAAACTAGACAGCTGCTGGTTCAGTTGCTGTAGCACTGCCATAAATAAAAAAAATAAAATAGAGAAACCTGAATGTATTAGTTATGTTATCTTTCCTCTCTGAAATAATTTGCTCTGTATTTAATAAAAAGTAGATGAAAAGTAGAGCTGATCCATGCAAGGATCGTGCCTGTAGCTAAATATCTACTTTATTTTTTCATTACAGGATATTTGTGAAGATATATCTGATCACGTTGAACAAATTCATGCTCTACTAGAGACTGAGTTTTCCCTGAAGCTGCTGTCTTACTCTGTCAATGTGATAGTCGATATCCATACAGTACAACTACTCTGGCACCAACTACGTGTTTCTGTTCTGGTTCTGAGGGAGCGTATTCTCCAGGGACTACAAGACGCCAATGGAAACTACACCAGGCAGACTGATATTCTGCAAGCTTTTTCTGAAGAGACTAAGGAGGTATAGTAACTTAATTTGATTTTGAGAATTTCATCTGTATTTGAAGCATCTCATCCCTGTTGCACATTTTAAATTGCTAGGATTACAATTTTAAGGACAGCATACTTATCTTCTAGATATTTTGCTAATTTTGTATTTTAAATGTTTTCAGATGATTTCTGTTCTCACTGAACCAAATTAAAGCACATACTTTAAGGTCAACTTTCAGAAGTGTCACGCTAGTGACTAGCAATGTTTTCTCCTGATTGAAATATTTTTCATAAAGGATTGGACACATTTACGGAGGTGCATCTGGTCCAAAGCCCTTGGTCTGGCCACTCGTGAAATTAAGGTTCATATACAATTCAAAACTCCATTGTTACATGCAATGAATTCTTTAATTAAAAGCTTAGACACTTCCCTCATGCGTACACAAACCTGAAGTTTACACATTGTTTTCCAAACCTTTCCAGACTAGGTCAATATTGATTTAAAGCAGAACACAATATTTTCCAAAACTTTCCAGACTAGCTCAACATTGCTTTGTAGGAGAGAGGATGGACTTTAATTTGTCCTGTTATTATCCTAAGATTAGGATAAATGCTTTTGTTAGGATTAGATACATTTACAGAAAGAGACCTCTAGATCAACGCACTGAGATTCTGCGACCTGTGTTACAGAGGAAGTCAGAAGACCCCTAAACGTGTCCTGAATTTCAGATCACTCAAGTTTAAAGAGAAAGTGCATGTTTCTCTGCTCCGTGTAGGGTTTTATGATTGTCTTTGGCACAACAGAGTGGGTGGTCCTGAAATCAATGCTCAGATATGCCCAGGCCCACCTTCCACACCCCCTCTTCCTGATGTATACATACCTGCTTCAGATTCAGTTACTTCTTTGCTGTTGCTGGTAAACCTTCTCTGTCAAGTCTGAAGGAAATCCACTCGTCTGAATATCCAGAGTGGTGAATTAGGGTGAAGTCGTTATTTTATGACATGAGTATGGTGATTTCAAGACACAAGAAAGGGGCAGATTCAGATACTAGGAAACGGGAAATGTCCCATCTGGATCTGATTACACCTGCTATAAAAAACATCCCTCCAATAGAGGGGAGGACTGACTGGGGAGGGATAGATTATTTTCAGTGGGGAAAAAACATGTTCCCAGGTGGGCTTATATGGTAATAAAAAAGACAAAATATCCTGACGTGATTCTTTTTTTCCACCCCAACTAAAACATAAATAATATTTGACAAAATTAATGGCTAGCAATGGCAGGGACACAATATTAAGTTTCTACTCTAATGCTTAAATAAGTTCCCAGAAATTGCTCTGCAGTGTTTAACCTTCAGGTATTTATTCAAGCTTTTCATCGGGTATAACGGTAGTGGCTTTATTTGATGAAAATAAACAAATAATTAAAATGTAATGTAGAGACAATTGTATCTACTCTTATCTACCTTTTCTTTTTTTTTTTTTTGGTGTTTCCCCCATATCCTTTCCCAGGCAGTTCTACACTGTGGGATTAGTAAGTGCCTCATGATACAAGTATTATCTATTAGGGATTTTCATGCATATGTCAATAGTGAGACTGTTTGAACAAACCTAGAAACCTTCACCCTTCCTTGGAGAATCATTCTCCTGATTTTCAGTACTACTTGGGGATTATGAACCAGGACTGACAGCTTATTTTTTTCTCCTAAGATTGAGAAATCATCACTTCTCACACAATAACTTTCACACACAACAAAGACTTCAATTTTGGAGCTCACTGCTGTAGGACACTTCGAAGTGGAAAGAAGTTAAAAAAATAAATGTGAAAACTAAGCAAAGACAGAAGGAATTATAACCTTCAGATGAGGAAGTTCCTATGCTGCTCGTTGGTAGAAGCTGGGAATGTGGGTAGAAATGTTTGTGGAGGGGCTGTGTATGTATAGGCATGTCTTATAACTCAGCTAACAGAAAGTGTTTAGAACTGATGCAAAGGCAGGACACTGGGTTAGACGGAAATTTGATCTGAACTGGTACAGCAAATGTTATGCTTTTCCGCAGTCCATGAACCTATCATTTCACAAAAAGTTTGGCTCGCTCCTTAAGTCAGCTGTCTTCTGCATAATGGTGAAGAGCGGCTTTGGCTGCCAATGTTAACTGAGGAGCTCCATGGAAGAAGTGACCTGCCAAGGTTTCTTTCGTGTTCAGTGAGACAGTCTCATCTTGTTCATAGTCACTACTCTCTCAGCATAGACTACGCCGTCAGTCACAGCACGACAGTCCTGCCAGGGCTATATTTACACTGTAACTGTAACACACATAAACACGCACAATCTAGCACATAATGAACAGGGATAGCAGTGGTAGAGTAGCTACCAAAACATGAAAGTGTACAGCACAGGCTTTACTGGCTTGTTTAGGAACCCAGCTCATTAACTGGGCAAGCAGTAGCGGCGCTTTTGGCTGTCTCAGCAGTGCCATACTGAATAAGATGCCAGCAAGAAAGGGCACAAAAAGTTTTATGGCTTGGAGGAAATAGAGGAACCAGTGAGGCAAGTTGCCTGCCATGATGGAGATGCTAAATTAAGAAAATACTTCTTTTAATAAAAAACTTTGGAGAGTTAGTGTTTTGAAGGACCATTTTTCCTTCAGGAATTACCCGGAGATAGATAAGAAGGAAAGAAAAATGAGTTCTTTGCAGTCTGAATTCTGTCCAGCTGAACCTAGCCTGTGAATTTTATTTCACAATTGATAAAGGCAGGAAATATGGAAAGGATCAGTATAAGGCTATGTTAAATACAGTGAATCCTGATGTTCTGAAACAGTTGGTAAAGCCACAAAAAAATCATCTTACGAATTACATTAGCCCATTTGAAAGAGTAAAAAAAAATGCAGAATTGTGCTGGTTTAAATATAAAAACAAGAAGGTATTGGAAACAGCCTACAGAGCTTTACAGGCAGCATCACTATGTGAAATGGGACAAATTTTTTGAACTAAGGCATTCCTATTGGTAGCCATGCTAATAACTAAATGTAATATTTTTCTAAAATAAAAATAATTAAAACATTGTAATATTGGCGTTAAATAATGCTCCTCTGAAGCACGCATTTAAGAGGCTGCTTGGAAAATGACCAAGCAAGATGGTTTAATGCACGTGATTGTAAATTTTATTAATGTTAATAAACACATTTTTAAGAGACGAAGGAATGGAGCTCATTACTCAGGAGAAATGAAGGCCCTTAGGGCCTTGGAAAGGGTTTTGATTTATATGTGGTTTTACAGTTTCTAATCTTTTCCTGAGATTAGAAGAAAAATGCAGCTGTAATACTGATCATTGTTTAGCCATTATTTTCCTTAATAAATGCAGCTCCAAAATATAAATTTGACAGATTTATAGAAACTTCCCCCTTTAATTCTGGACTATTGACAATATATAATTTGTGGCATAGGTTCTACATCTGGATAGCATGTGATAAATAAAATATATTTTCAGTGTCCCAGATTATGGTTGATAAATAACTTTCTAATTGATCTTTTTTATAAATAATAATTTTAGCTGGAGGATTTTTTATATTTTTACTTTGAGTAATGCAAGTGGGGTGGACAGAATACAAGGCTCAAACATTATATGTTTATAGAAGATGGCAAACAATAGCCTTCTTTATTGAGACTATTCTTGTTCAGACCAAAATCCAAGTGGTTTATTGTGAGATGAAAAGATTGTGGGGTTATTGCACCTTCTTCAGGCATGATGCCTAAGGTCCTTAAACTATGGATTTAGGAGTGTAGTGAGACAAGCTGCTCCAGAGAACGATTCAGACATGAACCTATTGTGGATACTCAAGAGTTTGCTTCAAAAAACTCTATTATGAAAACCAAACCTGGGTAGAAGGACAAGTATACTGATTTAGGGGTCTAAAGTTAGAATCATAAAACACGAGTTCCTGCCCTTTATGATGTTTTTAAGCAGTTTCTGCAAGCACTTGTGCTAATGTTGGCTTTTTTATTTTTAATTCTGCTTTTCAGTTTCTTTTGTCCAATTTCTCTTGTTCTAGATAGTTTCATGGAGTTACTTAAGCCATACACCAGTGTAAATAACAACAGAAATTGTTTCCGAATTATTTGATCCTATGTTCAGGTTTTAAATTACATGCTGAGATCTGGAAACAGTCGAGACCTGTCTATATGTTAGAACATTAAACCCTCTACTAAAAATATCCTTTGGATCTTAATGTAGTCAGATTTTTTTAGTGTCCTTCAAATAAGTCACACAACTATTTGTAAATGTTAATTTGAATTTGATCTTAAAATCTCATTTGCCACCTGAGATGGTCTCCTCTGGCTAGGTCTGTGTTTCTCGAAGGACTTCCATTGAGAAGACACTGACAAGGGGACATGGCAGGCTGGAGATTTAGGATTCCCAGCTACAGTTTATTTTCCTTGAGCTGTTCTCCATTTGTGCCCCAAATATACAGCAGATAAATCCTCAGTTGATAATGCTACAAAAAAGTGACATGCAGTTAGCAACCTATATCTCATAAAGATGGGAGGAAATGTCATTGCTAGATGATGCTTGGAAAAAAACATTCTGACAGTCAACTGCAAGATTGTAGAAGAGCATGGATTTCTGAGAACACAAGATTAACAAGCAGTCCCGAAGATCCCCTCCCTCCTGTTTGAGGTAGTATTTCCTCAATTTCTCAATACTGAGAAGTATTTCCTTCTTAACACAGGAAATACTACGAGTCTGTTGTGTGGAATTTCCGAGTCCCCCTACAGAGTAAGTAGAACTGAGAGTAAAATTTAAAGAGGAGAATACCAATACAAAAGCGAATTGCTATTTTTAGGTAACTTGCTGCACCAGACTGAAGATAAGTATTTTTCAGTTTACAGCCATTTTTTATTCCCAAATACTTTAGAATGGTTTGCTCATCTACAGGGTACTGCAGAAACAGGCAGGTCAGCGATGAATGCTTTCCTAGATGTTAGGCAGTGAAACATAGAAGCCGACAGTTTCTTATTTTATGTGTGCTGTATATGAAAATTAATCTTCTAAAAAAGTACTATTTCTTTGTCTGTTTCAGGACCGTCTTGACTCTTTAACTGAAGTTGATGATTCTGGACAGTTAACCATCAAATGTTCTCAAAATTACTTGTCACTGGATTGTGGTATTACTGCATTTGAGCTATCTGACTACAGTCCTAGTGAGGATTTGCTTGGTGCTCTGGATGATATGACCTCCAGCCAAGGGAAGGCAAAATCATTTGAATCCTGGAACTACAGTGAGATGGATAAGGACTTCCCAGGACTTATCACAAGTGTGGGTTTACTTGCAGTAGCAACTGATTCCATTGCTTCCCAGTGTAACGAAGCATTAAATGAGAAAGAAACCCATGTACCTCTTTCAGCAGAAGATGGAGAAGAAAGTAAAGACAGGAAATCGCCACATGATCTCTCACTAGTATCTCCTTCTGCAAACTCCTCTCTTTCTAAAGGACCTTGCTCTGAAGATGGTGTTTTACCTACTGACAGCAAACCAGTCTCCACATTAAAGAAACCAGAATGCAATCTTCCACAGCACACCAGTGAAAACAAACACTCTCACTGTGAAAACTCAACTCCTAAGAGGTCCATAAGAGACTGCTTTAACTATAATGAAGACTCCCCTACACAGCCTACATTGCCAAAAAGAGGTCTATTTCTGAAAGATGATGTGTTTAAAGATTATGTGGAAGCCAATGATCTGAAAAGGCAAATCTCTCAGATAGTTAAAAATGAAATGAGTAGAAGTACACCCTCGTTGTTAGATCCACCAGACAGGTCCAAGCTTTGCCTAGCTTTACAGTCACCCTACACTAACAGTCCATCTGCAGTTAGTCAGTCATATGATTGCTTAAATATAATAGGTGATAGAAATATTGATTACACAATAAATAAACACTTTAAGGACAGCTCCAGAAGTCTAGGAAAGTCTGCTTTCTACAACTGTAAAGAAAAACCAAAGCACAAGAAGTCTCATGACACTACAGAGAAAGTGAAAGCTGTCAGAACACCTGGAGGTGTGTGTAAAACGGCTCCACCAATACAAGTCAAGAAAAGAGGACGTTCTTCTCTACAAAATGGAATTACTTCTCATAACTCTTATTCTCTGGAGGAGACAGAAACAGATTCTTCTGCATTATCAGATTCTTGTAACCAGAGAGACCCAAATGGGCAATCACAAAGTAAAACCGAGCCTTTCAGTTCACCAACGCGTAGCCAAAAGAGTGCTTCCTCAGCTGGTTCTGAGCTTACTGACTCATCACCTCTTCTACTGAGAAGAAAGAATAATAAAAGCTTCTCCTCAACACCAAGCTATACTCAAAAAAACAGTAAAGATGGTGAGGTCTGGTACGGATCTGATGAATATTTAGCACTTCCTTCACATCTTAAACAGACTGAAGCATTAGCTTTAAAACTAGAAAATTTGACAAAGTTGCTTCCCCAAAAGCCCAGAAGAGAAACTATTCAAAACATTGATGACTGGGAGCTGTCAGAAATGAACTCAGATTCAGAAATGTATCCAACATACCAGACAAAAAAGCACAAAAAAACGGGTAGAATTTCACCAAGCTCTTCAAGTGATATAGTATCCTCCTTAGGTGACAGTATTGAATCTGGGCCTCTCAGCGATATTCTCTCTGAAGAAGATCTTTGTATGCCTGTATCCTGCATTAAAAAATACATTGCAGAAAAGTCAGAAAGGACTCAGCCCACTGAGAATGAGACTTCTGCCTCAAATAAATCAGCGTTAATTCATCAACTGATGCAAGATATACAACATCAAGAGAATTATGAAACCATATGGGAAAAAATTGAGGTAAGGCAGTAATCCTGTGTTCTTCTGCTGTGTTCTTGGTAAGCCTATGTATGGAGATGGGGCTGAGGGCAGGGGTGGCGTTGCTTTGTTATTTTCTTTAATGATGAAAATAGTCTCACCTAGTGACCGCTAGAAGTAGAGAACAGCAGGGATCACTGCAATTATAATAGACTGCAGTTAACTTTAACTGACTATACAGAATTTGCCTACATTATTTTACTTACACCGGTGCCTTTAAACTTGGGAAAACATAATTTTATCAATAGAGCTTCTCTTTGCCAAGATCATGGCATGTTAAGTTGATGGCATGAACATGATAAGTCATTTTTTGAATGCAGTGAAAGATAAACATTGGTAAATCATTAATATTTGTTGTATTTGAATGAAGTTATACTTCATATCATCCGCCTATTTTCTTTATAAAGAAGAATTACTTTAGTCCAAGAATAGAGGAATAATTTTTTTGATTCCTGTCATATTATATATAATAACCACATTTTTTTAGTCAGTTCTCTTCTCTTGCAGTGATTATTTTCCCTTTAGTATTGGTGGAACTAAACATAACATATTTTTTTCTTTTTCTTTTTTTTTTTTTTAACTTAAATAATCCTTCCTAAATAATGGCAATTTAATAGTGTAATATGCTAGAACAATAACAGCTACAGCAAAAATGGCAATATACTGTCCCATTAAACTTCAGATGAGATAGGATTTCATTCTTGGCTTCTGGCATCACTTCTTCAGAAGTAACTCTTCTTTATAAAGTGGAAACATTTGCAGTAGCTAACACTATGAGAGATCTTTTTGAGAAAAAAGATAAACTTTGGAAAGGGAGGTGAATTTCAACAAATAATCAAATAAGGGCCTAGTCATCTCAATAGTGTAATTATTAGCTTACATTCATAGTAAATTTTTATTTCCATTTTCTGATGGGTTTTTCTTCATGGATATTGTAGAGCAGAACTCTCCTACTCAGAACATTTCATGTCCATCCTCAATATAGTTTAGTAAAATGGCTGTCAGAAAAAAAGCTCCTTCTCTTCTGGATTTCAAAATCCTTTAAAATTCACAAAATATGCATTAAAAGGTCATCTGGACATCTAAATGCTAAATCTTGCATCTGTGTTATCCTCTGTGTTATCAAGCACGGTTAAGAGCTAAGAAAAAAGAAGGGCTTAATTTTATAACTTCAGTAAATACTTCTTACAGTGCGTAATTTCTATAACTTTTGAAGACATTGGAAGCATTACGACTAATAGAAAAGTAGTTGAGTTAGAGATGTTTGAGTATAAAGTCTGTGTAGAAAACACAGAAAGATAAATTTCTTCTTAAACAAAGGAGGAAGCAGCAGCTGTCAGCCTCGAAACACCTCTAAAGGGCAGCGCTTAATGATTCAAGTTGTTCCCTCCATGCTGATGGCTGGGGTTCGTCTTCTGGTCTCTGGTGAAAGAATCATCTTCATAAGTGCAAGCTGTTTCTGTGCTTAAGTTTGTGAAGTGTTGAAAATTAGACCAGATGAAGCTGACATATACAGAGCCCTTCATACTGTGCAAGCAACAAATCCCATCAATTCAACATTGTGAATACGTAAGATTGTGACTTTCAAATGATATTACAAAGGCCTGTTTAAGGAATAGAATTGTTGAGCATCTAGGGACCAGCTCCCTCCACTAGATGCTGACTAGCATCCTTTTGGCAAGAAGCAGGTGTCAGAAAAACTTTTTGCATCGCCCTCTCAAATCATCATGTTTATTTTTCTCAAACTTTTTGAAAAGGTAATTCTCTTTTGGAGGGTCATCTGTCTTTGTGTGATTCCCTGCAGCTGCAGTTCAGTCCTGCCAGGATGGAGAAATAATAACCAGCTTCCTCTCCATACCCATCCTCTCCTCACCTCCTCTGGAGAGTGACTTGAGCTCCTGACAGCAATTAAAGGTAGTTAGCTGTTCTCTGACCAGAGGAAACCCTTTTCGCTAGTGATTACCACTGCTGCTCTTGTCCTTGAAGAACTTTGCCACTGCTGAGGCTGCTTTTTCTACAATTTCTCAGTGTTCCTGGTTGTGATGAATGTTTGGGAAATGTCAATCGTGTAGTTTGAAAATAATCTTATATTGTGGGAAGGGGCTCAGAGTAGAAGAAGGACTTCAAACAGAAAGAAGACTAGATGCAAAGGGCACTGCGTGGAAGAGAGATAGCTGAAGGATCCATGCCCTTAAAAGCAGCACACAAGAAGGTTTCATATTTATTTCATGCAGAAAGATGTACTCTAGCTACAGTAAGTGGCTTGAAAATGTGCTTCCTGCATGGTGAGTAAAAATAATCGAGAAAAGTTTTGAAATGTTTTGCAAAGCAATTACAATGTTATAATATTTTAAAGAAATATAAGCTTTTCCCAAACTGCTTATTTACCTAGGTTTTTCCATTGTTGCTAGTAATTGTATCTTCTAGTTGTAAGACTAGCAAACAATTTTTCAATACAAGAGCTCTTACCAAAGTAAATCCTACCTCAGTAACACTATGATGCCTTGCTGGGGTACTTTGACATAAATAATAGAAAAATAGAAAATTCCTCCCTTATGTGATGTTACAAAGTATTGTAAACAAAATCTACCTAAAAATACTATACCAATACTCACAATCGTGTCCCTTCTTTTGCAAGATCTGTTTCACAATTCCTTAAGCAGAGCGTCAAAAGTGTGCCTTTGCTTTTTTAATCATCATCATTTGGCATTTACATTAATTCTGTTATTTAATAAGAAGTCTCCAATCCAAAAAGGAGTTTCCTAATTGCATGAATACATGTCTTGGCAATAATTCAATACTAATTCTGCTGGAGGTAGTTTTGTGCTAAAGAAGTGAGATCTGAAATGAGAACTTAATTAAGGACAGAAGAAGCATGCTCATGCCCGTTAGTAATCTAGTTACACTGCTGCAAATGTCTAGCCTAATATATTTTATTTATTGATATTGTAAAACAAAACCAAAATAACTCAACTTTTCATTCTGGGATAACAACAGCGTAGAAATATCTGGCAGCCTCAAAATCATTGGAAGTCATATTTTAGCTAGGTAATAGGGCAAACAAGGAGGTTTTAGTATTTTATTATGAGGGGAATAATTTTGAATTAGTATCAATCCAGTAATATCTTGATAGTAAGCAATTTGTTGAACATATGTTAAAGCATTTATTGGAAGCCTTATTAATTTCTCAGTTATATGAAGGATAGTCATGCACATAAACTGATAAAATGTAGTTTTTCATAGTTGCAAATTATGCAGATGTCCTTGCATGGGTATTATCATGCTGTTAATTTATCTGTCTGTCTACAAAGAGAATTCTGCTTGACTGGCCCATTTGCTGTTACATAGGATCACTTTCTTGCTTAGCAATAAATATTGCATACTCTTGCCATTCTTTGGCATGTGCTTCTTATGCTTTTGGTACTGAGTACCTCCGTTCTGGGGTATGTGACAATTTCTGTGGTAGTTCCTTGTGTGTTTCAGAAATTACTTTTTGGAGTTAAATGTGAGAATGATACCAAATTCTGGCTGTTCCTCTGATTGTTAAAGTGTAGGTCAGCTTTTAGTAGCTACCCCAAATGGATTTTACAACACAGATTAAGCTCTGTAGTTTCTGTTATACTGACTGGAAGGGAAAAAGATACAACATCATTCTCACAGGTAAAGTCAATAGAGTTCTTTGCTGTAAGAAGATGGACAATTGCTACTTCTCGTATGTAACACCAGGACTCCATAGTATCAGTTTCAGATTGCTTTAAGGTTTACTTTCTGTAAGAAAACTAAAATTTTTCCTTAAAATTATACTAATAATTGATTTCCCCCCCCCCATTTTTATGTGAAAACTGAAAAATGGGAAGAAAAACCTGATCTTGGGCTTATCTAATGACAATGCATTTTCAATCATAGGCGCTATTACAAAGGGTAGAAATGTAATCATTTGAAAGACACTCCATTTAAATGAAGATGTATTTGCTTTGCAGGCCTCAGGGTTAACTGTATGGAGCAAATTGCCGATATTGTCCTGCTATACAGACTTATAGCTTGTTTTATTGCAGGGTCTGTTCCTGTAAGAGGCAGCTGAATTTTCTCTGCAAGAAGCAATTTGATATCTATCGATCCCATCTTTTTAGCTCATCACCTTTCATGAATTTGCCCTCAACTCCATTGGCTTTGTATTTTGTCTGGGGAGCCCAGTCAGCCTTGGCACTGCTTACCCACCTTCTTGAGGAGAGGAAAGAAATAATGCTGCTTTGCATGGTTTTTTTTTGCTGTAGGTTAGAAAATGCCCCAGGGATTCTATAGCAAAGAGACGGATAAAAGATTTTGCTGCCTTCCAGGACCCAGTGAGGGACACCCTCCCCCTCGTGCAACCCAAGATGCTTCAGTGGAGCAGAGATTAAAGACTCCTTTTCCAAATTATTGGAGTAACAGGAATAATTTTCCTTTCTAGGAGGAACTAAGGTTCATGCAGTCTACAAAGGAGAGTGCAATATCAGAGCTAAACTTGTTAGTGTGACAAATAGCTTGTGTGTTTGGGAGGGAAAGATTTGCATTTTTAGAGGGTAGTCACAAAAGTTGACTGAACGGTAGGCTTCTGCAAATGGTTAATGGATTCGGTAGAGCAAATTTGTATTGGAGATACGGCTGGGAGTCTGTTTGGGCAGTGGAGAGCCAGTTGGTTAGAAAATATTTGGAGCACTGACTGAGAGGGGAAAGAAATTGTTATTGTTTAGATTGAAACGGCACAGAGTTACTTCTGGGCAGAGAATGGATGGAAAACACACCAGTACAGTTAAGGTAGAAGCTGGATTTCTTTAGGGGAAGCAAAGTTTGTTTGTGTTTGGAGGTGATTTTCATCATTAGGGGGAAAATCATGCATAGAGGACAAAGAAAGTTTGGACTGTGGGGCTAAGGTAGCGAAAAACTAATAGGAACTGATAACGCTGATGGGGCTTGGTAACAAAGAAAAAACACAGACAGAAATCAGTAATGACAGAACAGGTGGAAAAAGCAAAGATAATCAACAGGGAACAGGACTGGCTTATTTTCAATTACCAGATAAAGGATTTTTAAAGTGTTGTAGTGCTCCCCTCAGCCCTCTTGCTTTCAATAACTTAGTAACAGTGCTTCTAATACTGACCCTCTTAAAATAAATGGATTGCATGTTTTTCCTCATAGATAGAGCGCTTGCCAAAATTTTTTCATCTCTGAATCTTACTTATACTGCTTCATACAATTTAGATTGAAATACTGCTCTTGGTTGATGACCAGAGTGTAAAAAAAAAAAAACAAAAAAAAAAAAAACAACAAAAAAACAAACCAATAAGTGAAAGAAGTATCAGATCCAGAAATTCCTTGGCAGCTCTGCAGTTTTCTCAGCAGTCTTTTTGCTCTGTGCAGCATAATTGAAAATGTCACTTCACATTTTGTACTGAGAGGCAAGTTTGTGCTTTCGTGTTTTGAGTCTGATGATACTCCCCTGCTTTGAAAGCCCACCCCTCAGTTTTCAAGCTGGCTAAACTATTATTAAGCAGCAATATAGTATACATATGGAACTCTCACTTTTACTTAGACAAATACTTCTTTACTAGAAGATTATATTGAAATACAGTGAACCCTCTGTTCCTCCAAAACACGTAGTTCCTAACAGTTTGCTTGAATTTTAAACAGCTCCTCCAAGTACATTCACTTTTCTTTGACATTTGCTTTACCACAAATAGTCTGAGTGAGTTTGTCACCAGCAATCTTTGCAAAAACAGCAACTTCTATGTAAGCTGTGCAAATTCTGCATTTGTAACTCTATAGCTAAAACTGACTGCAGGAGTTATGCTTCCTTAATGAAACACATCTATTGTGAAGCATATGCTTGTTCAGAACTGTTTGAATTTCCAATGTAAAGACCTCAGAATGGTTTGGCAGTTTTAGATCAGGGATTTTTTACATTCAATATTTGGCAAGTCATTCCAAATAATTTGGGGGGAAAAAAAAGAGGGAGGGAGAGAGAAACAGAAAAAATCTGCTCACAAGTAATTTCAATAGCATTGATTTGAGGTTATGTCTTCACTAGTATTTAGAACTGACTGTAAGGGATATGTCTACCTCCAATGTTTGGCTCACATCTATGTGAGACCTTTGGCTGCAAAAAGCCTCCCGATTCTCTCTTGTTGTGTACGTAGTTGGGCACAACGTCTCAGCTCAGGGATGGCTAACAGCTTAGATGAACTGAGGAAGAGCTGCTTTTGCATACATGATTCTGTGAGCCCTCCTCTTCTGTTCTAGTGCAGTCACTCAGACACCTTAAGTGACCATTGGCTTTACAACCCAGGCTCATGTCCCAGTCATCTGTATCACACCCTAGCCACAAGCCTGCACCAGATCCATCCACACTATTTATTTGTGAACTGGAAAGTTGCTAGAGATTGGTCAAAGATTATTTCTTAGCTGCTGGATCTCTGCTAATAGGCAAAAGGGTGCAGCAGAGCTGAAGATGGAGAGAGGGAATGGTAAGACTGCAGGAGGTGAACTTCCTGCTCTCGCTGTAGCAAAGTACAGACTGGAGCGTGAGCAGTGGGTGCCAGGTGACCTACCTGGAAAGCCAAAAGAGGGTCCAGATTTAAAAGGGACACAGCAATAACTTGGAGAACTAATCACTGTCGACTTTAAGAAGATCTGATGATCAACTGCTTTCTATCAGGGCAGACACAATCTTTATTGACTGGGCCTGTGCAGTGCTTTCAGTTCTCTTATGGAGGTGGAGAAAGGCGTTCAGAAACCATTGAAGTAGGTTTGGAAGATTCCAGTAATGGCACTAACTTTCAAAACACAGACAGAAAGAGTCAAATTGTTATTGGGAATTTACTTTAGGGTGCATATGGTGGTTTAAAAGGAATCTCTTGTGTTGTTCAGGGCTGAATCCTCTGTAACTGCTTACTTCTATAAGTAAGGGGCAGGTACTGGGGGGAGGGTTGGTTGGTTGCAACCCACCTGGATGCGTTCCTGTCCAGCCTGCTCTAGGGGAACCTGCTTTGGTAGGGGGGTTGGAGTAGATGATCTCCAAAGGTCCCTTCCAACCCCTGCCATGCTGTGGTTCTGTGATTCTGTGAAGAGTTAGAGATAACTTCTGAGCTAGCCTGTTAACTAGTTACTGTATTGATTTTAGGGCTCCTTGAAATGCCACCGTTATTGAACAGAAAACCATTGAATTTAAAATTGTGGTTTCTAATATTCCTTTAAATATGGTAAATATGGAAGGGTGAGAGAGAATGCTCATTTCTTTATATTTTCATAGTGACATGCCTTTCCCAATGTTTTAGGGTCTAGCCGTTCTGTTGCGTAACACACTTAGGCTCTTGGATACTTATGATTTATGTATCTTCTGTGAGGAAGTACAGGATATTCCAGTAAGATACAGTATACCAAAATCACTGTGCTCTATTCTAAATATTTAATTATTTAAATAATACATTGCTACTAACTTCCACCTAAATCAAATTCCAGTCTATCTACTGTTGTTAATGCATCATTGCTTTAAAATGTGTACATGCTAGAGATGAGTCAGAGCAAAAGAAACATTGAAGGGTCTAGAGAGGATTAACCTGAGAAAAAAGATCAAGTCCATTTACGTAAGATTATTGCATAACTCCTCAAAATACATTCATATCTTTTTCTTCTTGTGTATCTTTATATGTTTTGACAGCAACTGGTTTTTGTTCCTTCATCCTTTCCAGTGTGTTATGATCAGGAATGAAACATTAAAACATGCTGACTCTTATATCGTAGTTGTCATCATTAGGCATCAGAGTGAATATAATTTGTGGTAAATATGGACAGGAAACTGTCTCTCAGAGGCTTGTTTCAGACTGTCCACATGCTTATGCAGGTATTTGAAAGTTATCTTGAAAGCAACCAGAAAGGCAAAAAATTATTTTCCCGTCCTTGCTTTAGGTTTTGGAGCAAGATGATAATCCTCACAAACAGCTGGGCTTAACAAAATAAACAGGAATCTTATCTGAATACTCCTTTATTGTCAGTAAAGACTTATTTTGAATGCTCATTCTCATGTGGGTCAAGTAAGGTTACCTGAACAAGGGCTGGATTTGCCTCTGGTTTCCCTCGGACCATGTTTGGAATCTCTCCAGGCTGACAGAGGGAGAACCAACAAGCAAACAGATTTTTAGTTGTAGACAGTGTAGATGTTCATGTCACAGTACCTTAATATTAGTAATTGCTTTTTCCCTACTGATGCCAGCATCTGACTCCATGAATATTTCCTCGTTGTGCCGTATAAGACTAAACACACACAGGGCGATTTAAAATGTAAATACTGCTGCATTATTAGCAGCAATTGAACTATAGCAGCTAGCATAAAATTGTCTCAGGTGAGTCCAAAGGAGGGTCAGCCTCAGCTATTTATTTCAGTGTAAATCTCCTACAGCTCTGTTGAGCTACAGAAAACCAGAAAAAATAGTAAATTTGTTAGAAAAAGCAAGGCTTCTGGGGTCAAAAATGAAGAATAAAAAGAAAAAAGTAAAAATATTGTTCTTATTTTATTCTGTAAACACATCCACTTTTGGGGATGAAAAAAGTAAGTCAGAATTAGGGCCTAAAGAAGGGTGTAAAGGAATGCCCACTAGAGGTCACTGAAAAATGAAACTATCTAAAAGGGAATGTAGATGAATTAGGAGGCAAAAGAAAAGCAATTAATGGAGGAACTAATAGTGACAGGATTTCTTTGGAGACTGCAGGTGAACAAGAACGGAGTGCATAACAGGAGGCTAGATTAGGAAACTAGAGGAATAATAATGGAGTAAAGAAAAGAGGTGGTGAATCTTAATCTCTCCTTGCTGCTGCCATATTTAGCAAATAGTGGCAATCACCATTTTCCCTGTTTTTAAACTCAGAAATCTTAACTGCAAAACAAGTTCATGGGTCAAAGAATTATAATATCTCCTGTGAGGTGACAGACTTAACCTCTTCTAACCAATTAGCCTTGAATAATGGGAAATCCTGAATTAAACGTTCTGATTTTGAGCAGGAATCGTGATCGTTATCTCTTAAGTCATGTTAATGATATAGCAGAGGTCAATATATTTAGCAGTTACCCACAAGCAAACAGCATCTGTTCTATTTCAGTAAAAAGTGTTTTTTTCCTTCGTTTTGGAAAACTTTTAGGCATGGTGATATATCGCCCTCTTGAGGCAAGAACTTGTTACTGCACCTATTTTACAGAGATTTTGTTGAATTTCCTTCTCAAACGAACGAGACTCACATGACTTTACAAACGTAGTTGTTAGAAATTCAGAGATTAAATAAATAATAAGCCCAAATATTTCCTCCTTATGAAGATCGTTTTTGCTTTAGTGTAGTCTCCAACAAATTTTTTTGCTATGTATTTTATTTCAACAAATTTAATGTTAAAATACTGTTCTGATTTTAAAGACTAATAGCCTGTGTATGCCAATTATTAAACTTTTAAAAAACATAACCTGCACGTGCACTTCTACAGATTTTGTGAAATATATTTAAAAAAATAAACTCTGTCCTTTCCAAAACATAAAGATGTTATAGCCCTGCAAATATAACTGCCATTTTTATTATTATTTGGAGAACATAAGCAGTATTTAATCCTGCTTTCTGGCCATCAGGCAAAGAATATAGTGGCTTTCTTCCTTTATTTATCGTTTACTGGTTAACTTACTGAAAATGTTACGTAAAAAATAATGAATTTAGTTTTTATTTAAAAGGCACTGAAAATTCTGCATAATTAATTTTGTGCCATTGGGTAAAGGTATATAATTCATCTAATTCCATTCTTTTAACATGATTTGTTCTTTGTTTGGGAAAAGGTAAAATTTTTCTATGTGCACAAGTCTCTGTTTAATTGATATCATGCTCTAGGGCCACCCTGATTTCAGGCTACAGGAGCAATCACGGTGTATGTATATCATGTGTACCTTTCAAGGAATTAAATAATGGGGAATGAGGTTCATTTCTAGCAACTATGAGATCAAAGAGTAAAGAAATGTTAGGACCAGTTAAGGGAGGCTCCTATCGAGTGGCCTCCGGTGCTGCCCACTGCATGTGCAAGGTAGCAGCTGACCGTCGGCAGAAATAACAGCTGCACAAGGGCGCTCCACCCCCAGTCCACTGCCTGAAGCCCAAATACTCAGGGTATGCAACCAAGGAATGATGGTCATCCATAATTGTCTCTTTTTCCGAGCAGAATAAAGCTGTATACTAATATATTACAGAGGCTGTTATGTGGAAAAATTGCAAATGAAGATTAGTTCGTCTTTTGGATGCAGTTCAGCTCATAATCGATACATACATTAGCTGTAAAACAATCTGAAAATAACGTATGTTGCCAACACAACATTTAAAATAATTATATGAAGAGGCAATGCAGTGCTTCCAAGTACCCTTACATCACTGTAAGTTGCTTCAACATCAATAGTTATACTGGCAGCATTTTTAGAAAAAGTGCACCAGACAACTAGCTTCACTGAAAATGAAGATACTGATTTTAGATTCACACAGAGTTTGGATCAAGGTTGCTGCATAACAAACATTTCATACTGGAAGAAAGGGGACAGTTCTGATCAGGAGACTTTATTTTAGGTTTATCTGTAGAATAAATAATAAATTTGCATTTAGGAATAACAGGTCCTGAACTAACTTTTACAATTTCTATTCTAGTTTAGAGTTGCTCAGTGGGCAAAAAAAGGAAGTTGGGACTGTGAAATAGATGTGAATATACTGCAGCATTGTGCCACTATCCTTTAACAGGACATAGCAACTCATTTTGGTGCCTGGTATTTTTACCAAAGATGGGCCCCTCTGCTGTGCTGGAGAATCCAGACACTTCCAGCTGCTGCTGCAGAGTTAAAGTCCCCCTTTCTGGGAGTTTCTAGCATCATCTTTCTTGGCTCAAGCAGATTTATTTGCTGTTCTTGTCCTTCCCTTGATACATCCCTGGCTACAAATTTCTGGAGACGCTGTGGTCATAACTTGCTCCCTGGCTTACTAGCTGAGTGAAACAAGAGTATGTGATCCAAAAACATTCACATCTCTTAGCTGATCTCTAGATATGGCAAGTCTTTGACTTAGACAGGGTCACATGGGGGTATGATCTAAAAAGGCCTCAGTTTAGGATATTTGATGCTAAGATGCATAAGAGAAACTTAAAACTTGTCCTGTTCTAGAAGATGTTTTGGGCTTTGGGTGCAGATCTTTATTCCCTAGCTGCTACTTAGGCCTCTTGGATTCTATGTAGAGAAGAAATGACTCAGAGAAAAGTTATTCTAGGAGTAGTGAGAGTTTCTGTGAGCCATGACCAATGACAGGCATTGCTCTTTGTGAATAAATATATCTTCAGAAACAACATGTTCAGTCCTACTAGTATGACGAACTTCAGAGACCAGATTTGGGTGGTCATTCAGAATTTTGTACATTACTCAGCTCCCTCACGATATCACGGTTGCTGACCCATTCCTCTTTCAACTGTAAGAGCTTTTGCCTGCCTGTTTTATTCCGAATGACCCAAAGAACAGCACACTTATCTTTTTTAACTAAATAAAAAGAACTATCTTGTCCTTTCCTTATATTTCTTCCTCCTCTATTTTCCTCCCTGTTTATGCCCCCTTTCGTTATTGTCAGTTCTTCCTTCCTGTTTCTGTCTTATTTTCGAGGGCTCTTGGTATCCTTTAACTCCAGTGTTTCTCCTTTCTGCTGCTTAGAATATTCACTCCATAGTTTTAGTATTGTTTCCTCAGGAATCTCTTCCCAGTCAGCCCCAAAATTTCGCACAGTCTAAGGATGCTGAATGAGATGAGTGCTAGAAACATGTGAATACAGATTAACACTGCAGAGGTTTTCTGACAAAAGCCAGTACTGATTAGAACAGTGGAAAACATTTACTTCTTTAACCAATATATCTGTGTCTGCATAACCTAGTGGCGATAAAACCCATTCGAGTAGACGTGGTGGGTTTTTTTGGTCAATATTACTTTCATCAGTTTGAAAGGATGCTTTAGCTGGCTGGCACAAGAATGGTTTTCAGGCGGTATAAATTGTCTCCACGAGAGGGCTTGCGCAGGCTGCGTTCCAGCAAGCGCGTTCTCTCCGAGGCCCGGCTGCACCTCAGTCTTTGCCGCTGCCATCGGCACAGCAGCCTGACGTGGAACTCGAACAATTTGCAATATTGCCTCGAAAATAACTTAGACCCAAATTAGTATGCATGATAACCTAGGAGGCAGATAAGCAAAATTCTTTTCCGTCATCTAGAATGCAAAGGCATATGTAAAATGTTCCCTTACAAAGAAGAATATGTTAATTTACTTAGTTACTTGATTCCCAGGAGTGCATTGAATCTCACACCACTTTTGAGACACAGGACTGGCCTCCCATATTTTCTCAGCATGAACTCTGTCCTCACCTGAATGAATGCACGAAGCCTAAAACCTTATCTGGCTTGGTGCTTGTTAACATTGCATCTCAGGTAGAAAACAGGGACACGTCAGAACGAGAAGAGATCAGCGGCCATTTTGTATGCCTGACATTATTGCCATTAGAGCAGATGGCATCTCTGGAGGTTTGCAACCAATCCACATTGCTGTTAAGTTCATACCAGATGAGTCTTTAAATGATGGATGAACCAAACAGTCTTCCCTTTCCCTTCCCTTCTCTCCACTAGTCCTCTCTACTCTTGAACACTTGCAAAGTCACAATGACGCTGGCCTTTCCTATGCTGCTATATGACGTTCATATGCATTGCTGTCTTGGCCTCAGGGCTACATGGATCTCTTCTCCCCAGCAGTGTCCTTCCAGCCAATGGATTTTGCTTCTGTGGTTCTAGCTGTTCACTGATCCTTCAGAAGGCTAGGGGAAGTGTTACCAATGGTGTTGGAAGCTTGTCTGCTGTCTAAGAATATACCTCTCAGGAATGGCGTTTAGGAAGCGTTTGGCTTACTTTTCCTGTATCTATCTTTGCCCCGCAGTCAATCTGCTGATACTAATAATGTCATTTTTTAGATCTTGTAAGTTTCAACTAGCAGTGGAGGCCTGGTGGTAGTTCTTTTAATTAGAAAGTAGATCTTCACCTTGAGCAAAAGGTAAGACAAGGCATAGGGTTAAGCAAGAATTATGTTTGTGGCATCATGGAAAGGTTTAAGTAATCTACAGAGATACATTTAGGAATGATTCTTAATATTCAGATCAGTGTAACCTACTCTTTGTCTAGAAGCAGAAATAAAGTCAACAGTCCCATGGGGGCAGTGAACTTTTCATTGCAGAATCAGGTTCGCTGTCTTCAAATAGAGTAGTTTTTAATGGATTGAAAAGTAACACTTCGCATGTTTCTCTGTATCGTGCTTTTTAACCCTATCCTACCCTTATGGTTCTGTCTCTTTTACCTAGAAGTCTTTAGGAAACTGAGAACTTTCAAAAATTTTGTCTACCATTCCTGCTCGAGTCAGAATACAGTATGGAAAAATATCTTGTAAATATTAGCAAAAATCTGTCGATTTAGTAGTGGACCAAAACATAGAAATTAAGATTACAAGTAGCCTATCATCAACTTTTAGGGACAAAGCTAGAACTGAGTTAATTTGTAGTGTTTTCCTAGGCTTGTAAGAACTGCGCTTTATTGTTCTCACTGTTTCCAGACTAGAAGTACTCTCAGCTCTCCAGTGAAATCTCCCTGAAAAGCTGAGATATGTCTGACTGGCTCTGCTTCAGATAACTCTATATTTTTATATATGTTAATCCTTATTTTCGCGCACCAGAATGCATCCTGGGGACTCTAAAACCAGGAAAAGTTATGAGCCAGCGAACATCCTGTGCTAAACCTTTCCGTTCTGTAACCATATAAATCATGACCAATTAGATAGATGCCCATTAGGGAAAATACATTCAATAGTAATTTTTAAGTCTGGGTGTGGTAGATGGGCACAAAGCTTAGAGGTGGCACTCGTGAAAGATTTTTGTAATTTAACAGTTGGTCTTAAAAATGTTTAACTAGACAGTATATAGTAGAAGCCGGAGACATGTCTTTACATTGATGTCCACTAAGAAAAGTATTTGATCTTTATCTTTTTCCTGTTTGGAGGGAACATTTAAGTCGCACATTCTCATAGGTTGAAGTTATTGGGTAAATGTGGCAGAAATAGAACTTAGCAGCTTTCTGCTAGTGTTTGTGAAATAATGTATCATCCTGAACTGCATGTTAAGTATTGCCATCCTACTGATGTGTTTGGTCAGTTGTATGTTTCTGTGAGGTCATTGTCTGCCACAGAATCTTGACAATATCGCATAAAGAATATTTTCCATTGTGGCATCTTGGTTCCTTGGGGATCCCTAACATCTGTACTGCTAATGGTTTTACTGTTGCCTCTGGGTCTAACTCCAATTAAATTGACCATGGCAGTTTGTTGCAGCCCCATCCTCTTGAGTACCTGGATTTCTTTGACTTACCTTTGCCTATGAAGAAAGTGCACTTTTATCCTTTTGAAAATAAAGTCCATGGGCAGGAATGTGTTCCTCCTGAGACTAATATGCAAGTCCTTTTGTGGTTAGACAAAGGATTTTCTTAATGCATTCTGTGATAGAAGTGCCCTTAAAGCCAGCCCATACTTGTACACAGACGCCTCTGTGAGCTCAGTCTTTTTGTAAATTGGGAACAAACTTTACAACACTGGATGCTTGCAACAAAATTGGACATTCATTTTTAAGCACACAGCCTCATAACCAATTCTTTTAAGAAGAGAACTCCCTTTGTGTAATAAAAGGGAAGGTGGAGAGAAAAAAGGTCTGGGGTAGTGATTTAACAAGCACTGCTGTCTGGTGCTTCCATGCTGAGGCTGGTGGAATACAGTAGACTTTCCACAGTCGCACTTAACTACCATGGCAGATGATTTTAGTATGTTTGCATTTAATAGTTTGGCGTCTCTTTTATTCTGATTTTAACCTTAGTTCAAGTCATTAGAAGGGCTTTGTACTTTTACAAATGCAATGATCAGAAGTGCATTACGTAGAAGTCAGCACGCATGTTAAATGAAAATGTTAGACTAATAAACTGAGCGATGTTAACACTGCACAGATTAAAATTACAAGCCAAAAGGTATTAAAATAATTTTGCTTCGTGTGCCATATAGACACAGTAAATCTGGGATTTTTTTTCCATAAAAAGCAAAACCAAAATTTGGTCTAGGGTGAGGGCCATAAAACTTTTCATAATGGTGTTAACTGGATGCAGTTTCATCCTCTGTGTTTTATGGGATAATTTTGGCAATATTAATGCTAGTTTCCTTAAGTGCACATATCCAGATTCCCCATCTAAAGGAATCTCACACCAAAAATATACTAAAAACATCTAAGATACTTCTGCTTTCAGGGTAGCAAAAAAAAGAAGTTGCGTTTTTTAATATAGTAAAAATTCCATGTTTTCATTCTTTTTTTTAGTAACCATAAATGTGCTATCTTAGTCTAAAGCTCAAAATTACAGAACTGGGCTTTAGTCTGTTTCCATTCTAAATGTGGACTAATAAAAGCTGGATTTGTAAAGTGATAGCTGCAGCTGAGATGGAAACTTCCTCCTTTCCCATTCCATTCAATTAATGAAAGCTGAACTTCAAAGTCTAAATGAGATCATTTGAAGTGCTAAAATTATTGAACACCAGAACTTTCCTATCTGACCAAAAAAAGAGAGCTTGTAATGTAAAAGTAAAATTAAACTACTGAAATAAAGTTAGGAAACTTTGAAAGTTCTAGTGCAAGAGGTGGTGTTAGCTTAGTTGAGAGGCATTTGTGCATAATTTTAAATGACTCACTTGATAGTCATGCATTTTTTTCATGACTGTGACAGTAAAAGCTTTCCTGGGAGGTCTTAGTTGTGTGCTGCTCACAAAATTGCAATCCAATGAGAATGTGTCTGAGCAACACCCCTGACAGGCTCAGAGAATATGCAGGGATATCATCAGGGACCGGAGCCTTCCTACAGTACCACAGGCTCTTATGTTGTCATCACTAGTTTTCTAGTTGTTATCAGAAGTTTTTAAGTTGATCAACTGCTCGTTATTTTGCTGACAACCATGATATTTCTCCTGGGTTCCGCTTTGTCCTTTTTTGACCATGAGAATTGGCTGTGCCACCAACTCTGGCAGAGCATGTAGCTAGGGTCAGTGGGTACCAAAACTCCTTTGATTGACTCATTTGATGGCCGTGAGCATCTGCCTCAGATCTGCTGCTGCAAACTAGGAAGTGGGGAGTTAATGGATATCTGTTTCTAAAGGAGGTCGGTCTTTGGCCAGAGATGGGGTGAGCTTCTGAAGCTCAATGGGGGAAAGCGCAGAAGGGGACTGTGGAAGCTGGAGAGACACAGAGAGCCAGGAAGTCCTGGGCCATGCCAAGAAGCAGTGGTGAGGTGCAGGTAGTGAGCACTGAGGTGTGCTGAACAGTTGTCATGAGTAGGGAGGAATATGCAAACAGGATCTAGCAAAACATGAAAAAGGAATGGAGTCAGGCACAAACTGCTTGGGATGCCAAAGACTGCCTATTTCTGTGTTCATTTTAAGTATTTAATTTTCTGACACACACTTGGGATAGACAGAACACACACAGTCCTATTAAATGTAATGAATTGCATGTGAGACTTGTTCATCTGACCACCTCCGTAGGCCTCGCCGCCATGCTCCAGGGTTTCTTGTACTGGCAGCACACCACCACAGCTGCTCTCCCACTCTGTTATCCCACATGCCAGACACAACCAGGCTGCCTAACCCAAGATCCTTTGACCAGCTGTACTGGGTGCAGGAAGCCCTGCAGCCCTGTGCAGCAGCTGGGGGATCTGTAGCGTTTGTATGCCCTTATGTTTAACAGAACAAGGGTGGGAGGCACATTTCCAGGTGCACCGTTCCTCGGCCCGACATCCAAGCATGTCTTTGGCATTTGAGCGGATCCATCCCTGCCCTTTTTGGGTGACTCAGCAAGTGAATTCTCATGTCTTATGATTCAAAAAATTCGAGTGTTCTGGTCGTTAACGAGGAAGTCTCCGGATATTTAGTTAAATCCCATCAAATTTATTTTTAATTCTTTAGTTAATTAATTAATTCCTTAATTCTATAGAACAATTGATTTAAGTATATTTTCATTCTGTGACACCAAAGCAGACGCACTAAGTTACAGCTTTTTTTTCCCCCTAATACTTACAATTGTCTGTCTTTTTCATTCTTATCCATGCAGAGCAAATAGAATTAGACTGCAAAAAATAACTTTGTACATGCCAAATTTCAAATGAATCCATTTTTGTTCTAGCTTTGTTCAGGGATGTGTGATTAGAACTTTCTTCCTCCCCCTAGGAAAATCTGCAAAATTGTCATGAAAAAAAATGGAAAGCTGAATGTTTTAAAGGTGAATGTTTAAAAATTTTCTGTGTGGGGTATAGGAAGAGCATTATCATTATTTGCAAACTTTACTATAGAAGTTGCTATAAATCATCCAACAACAATCCAGAAACATTTGTTTTCTGTACTAAGCAGCACAGAGTAAGAATAGCTTTATGCTGTGTCATGTAGGGGCTTGAGGTTTTTTAGTAACATCTAGCTTGCTAGCATAGTACTAAACTATTACATTTGCAAAACTGAACCAGCTGATCAAAAGGCAGAGACTGGATTACACTGGTGCTCCTTTATTTCTGTTCTGTTTCCCTCTTCTCTCTCTGAGGAATTCTTGTACAGTATTTTTTAGCTTCAATGTGGCTAACTATGGGTTTTCAACTTCCAAGAAGTTTTGATGAAAAATACAGTAGCTTAATTTCACATTACCAAAGCATGTGTTGGGTAGATTTTACAATATTTTCATTATAAGTGCAATACTGTCTAGATCACTATACTTAAATAGAATAAATCAGCATAGCTCCAATGAAGTTTATACCTGTTGAAACTTTCTCACATTATGAATGATGAAGAAAAAAAAATCTAGAGAAATAAAAGCATAAGTTCACACAGAAAAGGCAGAAAAGTAAGAAGAGTCAAGGAAAGGATGTAAAGTGATTTCACAGGCATCTTATAAAATGAAGAAAAAAAACCTGAAAAATATCCTGTATTGGTTAAAATTTGTCATCTTGTGAATTTACTTCTTTCATTGAGTACTCCTGGATTTAGATTTAGGATTGCATATTAAGCCTTATCCTTTGTTTTGATATAATTTATGTTGTAATCTGTTTTTTTCAAAGCATAGTTTCATGCTGTGTCAGAGTCTTGCAATAGATCTGTATTGTGAGACATTTTTTTCCCTATTTTTTTTCTTAGAACTGATTTTATCTAAAGCTTTTATTTAAAACATATATTCTGGGAAATATCCTAGACAATCAGAAGAGTGACTATTGTAATGCTGTTTGTGTCCCTGAGTACATGTACATCATTAATTGCATTCTGTTCCAACTGCCTAGGCCATCTTGTTTACACAGAAATGACTCCGTTTCGGTCATCTGTGGAGGGGCAGCAGCCCTTCAGTCGGGGCTTCCCCTCTGTTATGAGACTTGAGGAGGTGAAGGACCTGGATTTATACTTGTGAGAGGGCTACACGGACCACCGACACTGCAGATGCCCCTTCTCTGAGTACCAGAGAGCAGGCAGGCCCCCACCTCTGGCTGCCTGGGCCAGCTGGGCCAGCGGAGCAGAACTGTTTGTACCAGATCCAGGCTACAGGCTGATGGCGAGAACTAGCTCAGATCTCAAAGCCCGTCGGTAACTACGCCTTGACAAGAAGTCAAAGGCGAGAAGGGAAAGTTCAGCATCAAGAGCAAACTGTACTCTCCCCTGTCTGTAACTGCAGAGCTGCTGCAGTTGATGATATTTCCATGGGTTTCCATTTCCAGCCCAGAGCTGCCTCCCAGGCAGGGATGAGTCGTGGAGCTGGTGGCAGGATGATAACGGTGGCTCCTTCCCTGCTGACTGGCATCAGGCTATTTAAAATAAATAGGATGGAATGTATAGGCACGGCTATGAAAACAAAACAAAACAAAAACCAACACTGAGGCATTGTTTTGATGATTAAGTTGTGACGAAGGAGGCAGGAACCACAATGTTACAGTTTAACCTTACGCACAATTTGAGATAACAATAGTTTTCTATTTTGCGCGCTTTCTAACGGCTCAGAACGTCTGTCACCCTGCTGGGATGTGCCCACTCAAAGGGACGTTCCGACGGTGGTTCCTCCCCCGCGGCTCCCACCGGCACCAGGCGGCCCCGGCCCTGGACCCGGCCGCCCCGCGGGCAGCGCCCGGTCGCCGCCGTGGTCGGGCGTGGGGCGGCGCGGTGCCGGCAGGTGGCGCTGTGGGCCCAGGCACGGCGGGCGGGCGGGCGGTGCTCCCTCCGCCGGCGGCCCCGCGCTGCCCGGCCCTTCCCGGCCCTTTCCTTCCTTTCCCGTCTGTCCGCTATTTTCGGTTTCTACAGATGTGCGCTTTTGAATGCTTTCAATAAAATTTTATTGCCGTCATTTGAAAAATAGCAGGATTATTGTGATTTGTGCCGCCTGGCAGAGGAAAATCCCCCATCAGCGGGGCTGGGGCTGGCCGCGTTCGGGGCTGCCCTCCCACCGCCGGGCTCCCCTCGGGTGCCATGACCACAGCCGTGATGCGAACGTGCCAGGCAGCGCTGGTGCTTGCAGCCTTACCTCTTTTTTTCTCAGGTAACCTGGCTCACCGTGGTTCTGTAGGAGACCGTATCTATATTTTCTTTTTCCGGGCCCACAAACTAGCCCCTAGGTGTTCCCTGCACCCACCGGGGCCTGCTCGGGCCCACGGCCCACCTTGTCTGCGTGGCGAGGGGAGAGGCGCCAGGCTGCTAGAGCCTGCTGCTTGGGAGTGTCCAAGCACCAACCTGAAGCAGCAGACGTTAAAACACGGACACCTTTTGTGAGAGGGCCCAAGTAACTCAGTTGCTGGTCGTCGCTTTTTGTACTGGTACGAGCCTGCAATGTTTCTGAGCACCCTTTTGAAGGCATACAGACATCGAGTACTGCAGGCAGATGTTATACGTGTCTGTCTCCGTAAAATACATGACGCATATACGAGAGAGTCTCTCTTCATTTTTTTTTTTTTTGTGCTTACCATATCACCTTGTCTCTCAAGGACAGCATGTTGCTAAAATGTAGGCAGAGATTTATTGGAGGGACTAGAAGGACTTTACTCCTCCTGCTCCTTCTCCCCCGCAGCTCACGTCTCTCACTCCTCTGCCGGGCTGGCATCTCTTATGCTCCACTCTGAGCTGGAAGAAAGCAAGCAACGGAGCCAGGGGAACATTTTGCCCCTCCTCTATCCCATGGCTTCATGTGGGGAACATAGCCCTTGTGGCATGACCTGCAGTGGGACAGAAGAGACGTAGCTACATTCATTGCTTGCCCCAGAGTGGAAACACGTTGTCTCAGTCACCACATCCACTGGGTTGTTTTTCCTGACCTACTTCCCCCTTTCTGCAATGTGCTGATAAACAGCCTACAACAAAACCCACAGAACAACAGTTTTCTGCCTTGCAATGCTTTGAGATACAGTGGATTCCATCAATAGAGGTGGCAATAACCTCCTTCTCATCCTGAGGACTTGTAGGGACTCATGTGAAAGATAATAATTAAAGCAAAGTCTTCAGAGTGCCTCAGTGAGTACTGTCATGCCTGCAGTATGCGCTGGAGCATCCTGCCAGAAGCTAGCTTTGGTTCAGAAGCACTGCCACTTCAGCTGGAAGCCAGGAGTTGATTACTGGACTCTGCTTCTTGGCACAGTGTTGGGCCAAAATGACTCTGCTACCACGAATTTTGAAGGAAGTGTGGGTCTGCTTGGTCTGGATTATTAGCATTGCACTTCTTTGTGTAATGCAGCTGTGCACCAACTGCTCAAACTCCTGTTTCTGTGTCGTTTAGAATTCAAATTTGATGTGACACTTTGGAGAAGGGGATTTGGGCTTCTGAGTTTCTTAGGAATCTCTGAAGTTTTATGCTTAGCTTGCTATCTAAATGGACTAGTAATTACCAGAAATCATCCCCTAAATAAAGTGGTGAGAGTAAGATACTGAGCGTGTATGCTGAGTTGTTATCCAACTGGAAATTAAAATTTTCACCATGCTGCAAAATTCATAGTTAATAGCTAATAATATAACCAGTATTAGATCTAACAATCTAGTCTTATGATGCTTGTAATAGATGGACATTCCTCTTCAGAGTTAATTTTCAGAGTGCTTATAAACATCACGGTCAGTTTGTTCCGTTTACTCTGTTGCTTTGTGGTGGATAAGACTTGGGTAAAATTATCTGTACTCAGTATGTGCCTATAGTATCATCCAATCATGTAAATTCAGGGGCACTATTTTTAATCAGACAATATAATTGGTACTAATCTTGAAATAAATGGTGCTCCTGAGAAGCAGGAGCTCCTGTCTTCTCAGGAGCACCATCTGTGTGGCTCATATGCAATCAGCGATATTTATATTAAATGCTATATATTCTGCCTCACCTACTGTTTGATTTCTTCTCTCCGAGTCTCATCCTATGAACCAGAACAGGAATCACAAGATCTAAGTTTTGACAAGTAGTTTCTTCCCTTGGTCTGCTGATGTATATACCTTGTTAACGCAGCTTTGTTCAGCAGTTTTTTCAACCAGCGGTACTCATGCTACACCCAGTCTGCCCAGTGCAAGGTCTTCAGTTCAGTTTTCATTGTAATCTCTATGCAGCTTTTTAAACATCTCCCTCATACCTTCTAAAACGTGGCTGTTTTTTCGATTTCATCACAGTCATATGGACCTCACACTGTCCTTAGATTATCCCCAGAAACGCTGTTCTGCTCCTTATTTACTAGAAGGCCACTTGCTAATGGTTTTTTTCTTTCCATGCTTGTAAAATGCAAAATTTTACTGTACAATACTCTCCTAGATTAAAAAAAATAGAGCATACATTTTTCAGATTGCCATTTTACTAACAAATATGCTTTTCTTGTTCTTTCTTTTTTCTTATCTGGTAAGGGGTTTGTAAGCAAGCTGGATGAATTCATTCGCTGGTTAAATGAAGCCATGGAAACAACAGAGAATTGGACTCCTCCTAAAGCAGAGACAGACAGCCTTAAACTGTACCTGGAGACACACTTGGTAGGACAAGATTATACTATGATTACTATCAGTAATTGAAGTGTTCTGCTGTGCTTTTTATTTGATTATTATTTTTTAATTACTAGTGTGCATCTATATTTTAATGTAAGATTTGCAGCGTTGCAGTTTATTTTAATGAAAATAGCAACAAATTATTTTCTCTATTTGAAATACGTACTGACAGCTTTTTAAAAATTAAATTAAAAGGCAGAATTACATTGCATTTCAGAAATTATCTCCAAACTGAATGAAAATGGCAACAGCAAAAGGAGAAAGGATAATGTTTTTTTCTGCTGATCGTTCCAGGATTTTTACTACGCTGTAACATTAACAAAAGTAGCAACTAGTAAGGAACTCTTATTCTCTCTCCCATAGTTTTAACTTAGTACAGAGTAATTTAAATAAAATATTTGAAATAATTATTTCAATCATTTTACTTGATATGCATTTCTGTCGTGTAATTAATACAGCTGTCACTAACCTTGTTCTTGTGCAAAAAGCTAAAACATTCGGTGGAAGTAGAAAACACTTGGATGAATAATCTTCTGAATATATTACAGGCTAGAATTATAGATTGAGAAATATTTGATAAACCACATGAGACTTTCACTGGATTCTTCCACGAGTTGTTTCTGGTTATGAGGAGGTGAAACAAAGACCTGAATTAAACCAGGTATTAAGTTTGCAAAAGCAAAATTTCACACTGTAGGTACAGAATAGAGATCAATGTATGCTGTTCAATGGGTAGGTATCTTAATAGGTAAAAAGGGAAAAAAAAGAATACAAAAATTAAGAAATTCCCTTTCCGTCTGCCAAAATCTTAGGTTCTTGCCAGTATGAATTGGAAGAAAACCCGATGACAGCACTATTCTGAGCCAATGAGCTAGACGCCCCAACTAGATAAAACAGTGCATTAGCTGAACCCACACCAGAGCATCAACCCCCAAAGCTCGGTCTCATTTCCAGTCTCTGATAATCTGATCGTGAAAAATTATTTGACAGTCCCAGGAAGTCACGTGATGCATTACAGGAAAAATTGTCATCCTAATCCCTACCGTAATACTGGAGTGACCATTATTAAATTAATTAAGTATACATTAACCACATATACAATTAGAAGCGAACTGAAAACTGTCTTCAGGATTTCAGCTACACAGAAAACTCTTTTGTGTTTTTTGTTCTTAAACGTTTCTGTTGCAGTAGCACCCACATGCAGCCAGTAGATAAAGTGCCAATTGTGGTAGTCTATCAAATGCAGTACAAAGACACTACATTTTTGCCTTACGTTGCAGATTTAGGATTCTTTGGCAGAGTTTGGATTTTTGCCCATGATTCCCATTATGTTTACAGGTGCTCTGAAGATACAGAATAAATCATGAGATCAGACCTCAGAAAAGGCATTGGTCATTTCAATTTGTTTTCCTCTTACTCGGCAACATGAAACTTTTGGAGAGATGAGTTTTTATGAGTAGAATTGCAATTTTCACTCTTGAGTGGATAAAAAGAAACATATTCCAGGAACAGGGCAGTCACCAGGCTGAGTCTCTGTCACAGTCAGTTTCTTATTCCCCTTCTTCCATGGGGAGGAGCACAGTAGCTCTTTTGCAGGCAAATGACTTCCAACTTTACCTTGTGGTTTTGTGCAAGGTGAGGCCAAAACTATCTATCAGACTGTAATGTGGAGTAGTAGCCCAGAGGCAACTCCTTCATTGCTACAGGTAGTCAGAATAAATGAGTATGTGGGCACCTGTACAACTTCACTTTCCCCTGTAAGTACTTAGGCTCCCAGCTGTACTCCGTATATCTGCATATATTTGGGGTAAGAAAACATTTGTATGTTTCAGAATGACTGTGTTATGAAACAAGGTGGTTTTTTTTCTCTACTTCTGTGAAGAAGTAAAATGTCTAAAGAACAGTTTAGTTTCAATTTGGTGATATTATAATTATTTTTATGGCATATATAGTCAGTGAAGAAATCATTGCACAACCTGAAAAGCAGTAACCATGACTTTTCTTTTTGGATTTCAGAAAATATACGCTATCATATTCGTTTCTACAGAGCAGAATTGAACTATTAAAATACAGAACATTTTTATAGTGGGGAAGATAGTTATTTGTATTAATTAGATTGTCAGCTTTTCAGTGGCATTTGTCTGTCAGAAATCCTATCTGTGTTTAAATAGAAGTGTATGAACTTCAATTCACATTAAGCTCAATGTTAAAATTTCCCTTGGTTGAGGATTGTAAGACAATGGTGATCACGAAGGTCTTTGTGAGAGTACTTATAATGCTCATTTTCTTCTTTTGCCAGTAAGGTTATACATGCTGTCAGACTCACCAAGATTTGTTGAAGTAAAGGGGGCTTAGTACTTTATAAGTTTAGGTTCCAGACGTATGGGTTCATAGATCCAGACACCAGTAGCAAACTAACCTGAAAACAATGAAAATGTATTGGTTCTTTTCTATATATGGCATCTGAGCTAGCAAACCTCATAACTATGATTCCTCACTGGTGCAGATTTTCTGGTCGTAGAATGAGTGAAAGCTCGGCGTAGATTAGTATTTTTATTTTTATTAGTAGAGATAAGGCCTTAGCCTTTGGCACAAATTATCAATTTCACCACCTGTGATATTGTTTTCTTGGAAATATGTTTGTTGCAATAACAAAATTAGTGCCATAAAGAGAGAATATTTTGCATTCATGAATTAAATCTCTGCTGTCAAAATCTAAGGAAAGAAAATATTGGAGTAGGAAAATAGAAAAATGTACTTGTTCTCTTTCTCATTATTGGCTGGGAAAAGTCTTGCAGAGGAGACAAGGATATGGTTGTGAACATCCTCCAAATTTTTCAGTATGTAAAATTCTTGCCTGTCATTTTAGGGTCCCATTTACATTGTTGATAAAGGGTTGAATTTTAGAGTCTCTCCTCACTCAGCCTTGCTTTTCTACATCTTTGACTTTTCGAGAAATGGCACAGACACTTAAAGAGGGTGTGTTTATTAAAAAAAAAACCATCACAAGAAACCTACGACATCGTCTTACTAGACTCTTTGCATAAGGTAATGCTCACATGAGGAGTCAAATCTCTTGAGTTGTGTGGCATTGCAAGTCTCCATTACAAGCATCCTTGTATAACATCTTCAGCTTAAATTGGTATAACTCCCCAAACTATTTTTCTAGTTAATTTTTATACCTGGTCTGGCAACATTGTCCACCCAAGATGGTAATCAGCACTTTGAAGCATACGAGTAGTGTCTGTCTATTGCTTTTGGCCCAGCAAGAGCTGTCTGCAGGCATTTCTGTGACCACCTAAAGATCCCACCTGGACAGCTTCTGAAAAATTAGTGAAACGCTTTGTCGTGAAGGTGGAAGGTGGCCTCTCCTCAAGTTGGTCTGTTGTTCCCAATTAGCTCATTATCTCTTCTGTGCAGAGCCTAGCTAGGGAGTTCCTGGGCCACCCAGGGAAGTGCACTGCATGTGCACACAGGCACAGCCCTGTTACCCAAATACACCACAATTTTAATTGTTAACTCTAGAACAAATTGGAATTTCATTCTTAAATCACAGTTACAGCATAAACTCCATAGATTTTGCCATGATGAGTAACCATATGGTTCGGTAAAGAGTATGAATTTTTTTCTACCAATTGAAAGGTATCCTATATCTGGAATGTATGCCAAAATAGACAATCTTCAGCTTGGAGGACAGTTTTCTTGCAAATTTTAAAACCCAGCTTCCTGATTTTCTGCAGAACAGAAGTTGCTATATGCTTCATTTTAGATAACACCAAAGCACAAAACTATCAACGAAAATGGTCTCAGAGACCCCTGGAATAATGACTGAAATTATTCTTTCAGTTCTATGGGTCTTCACAGCTGAGTAACATCGATGAAACTGATTTGGGAGCTGCATGTTTCCCGTTCATATGGGAGGGCTGATACAGAGCTGCCACCACTTCAACTTCTGGCACCCCTACAGGCAGCCACCCAAGCTGGCAGATGTTGAAAACAATAATATGTTTTCATGAAGCAGGGGCATTTTTCAGCAGAAATCTAATTTGCCACAAAGGCCTCAATCAGCTCTGGTAGCAAAGAAAGTGAGACACGTTTTGCATTTTGTGAATGATTAGGCTCAAATCACTTCCTAATGAAAAGATAGCTTCATTGACCTTACCAAAAAGGAACTTCTGAAAATGGTTTCTGATTTGCTTTATATTTTGTAGCTCTTCTTTTCTGTTATGCTGATTCTTGCCCATTGGCACCCTGATCAGAATTAGCAGAATCTAAGCATAGTCCTGGTGGTATGCAAATCAGTCCTCATCAAAAACAGTATCCTGAAGGCAGCTTATGAGCAAAAAGCATCTGTTTAGATGGTACTGCTGTGCTTGTGAAACCAGACAGACTTTCTTACCAGCTCAACAAATAAGAATTCACCATGTTGCTCTTGACCATTTTAGTTTGCTAAAGTAGGTATTTTACTGGTCTTTATCGCTGACCCGAGAAGATACATTGTTTTAGCACAGCAAAGGAATAAGCTAGCAAATGAGGATATGTGAAGAATCACTAAAGAAAAGGTTTAGACGAAAGGCACCATATATGTTTGCTGAGACCTGGGACTTTGAATTCTTCTTAACTTTTCCCTTTGTTGTTAACACAGAACTCTCTTTTCTTTTTGCTGCACAACTCCTTGTGCATCTTACTGTGGTGTGCCAATGCCAGTAAGAGATGCCCAGAGCCTGGAGAAGGGTCACAAGTGAACAGGAGAGCACCTGGAGTGCAGCACAAAGGAACACCAGCCACTCCAGACAGTAAATCAGCTTCACTGGGGGCCCAACTTAAATGCCTCTACGCAAGCACACATAGTATGGGGAACAAACAAGAGGAATTAGAGATGTGTGCACGCCTGCAGGGCTACGGTCTTATTGGCATCATGGAAACATGGTGGGATGGTTCCTATGAGTGGAGTGTTGGAATGGAAGGATACAAGCTCTCTTCATGGGAGATGGGGAGTAGGTGTAGCCCTCTATGAAAGTGACCAGCTGGAGTTCGTGGAACTCCATCTGGAGATGGAAGAGAGCCGACTGAGAGCTTATGGGTCAAAATTAAAGGGAGGGCAGGGACAGGTGATGTTACAGTGGGGATCTGCTACAGGCCACCCAACCAGGAAGACCAAGTGGATGAGACCCTCTATAGACAGATAGGAGCAACCTCATGTTCATAAGCCCTGGTCTTCATGGGGGACTTCAGCCACCCTGATATCTGTTGGAAGAACAACACAGCAGGGTGAAAACAATCCAGGAGGTTCCTGGAATGCATCAATGATAAATTCCTTCTCCAAGTGGTAGAGGAGCCAACGAGGGGAGGTGCCGTGCTGGACCTTGTTCTCACTACTGACAAAGGACTGGTAGGGATATGAAGCTCAAGGGCAGCCTTGGCTACAGTGACCATGAGATGGTGGAGTTCAAGATCCTTAGGGTGACAAGGGGGTGCACAGTAAGCTCACTACCCTGGACTTCAGGAGAGCAGACTTTGTCCTCTTCAGGGATCTGCTTGGTAGAGTACCATGAGATAATGCCCTGGAGTGAAGAGGCGCCCAAGAAAGCTGGTTAATATTTGAGGATCACCTCCTTCAAGCTCAGGAATGATGCATCCCAACAAAGAGGAAGTCAGGCATAAACCCAGGAGGCCTGCATGGATGAACAGGTTGTTCTGGAGAAACTCAAACTCAAAAAGGAAGCCTACAGAGGGTGGAAGCAAAGTCAGGTAACCTGGGATGAATACAGAGAAATTGTCCAAGCATCCAGGGATCAGGTTAGCAAAACTAAAGCCCTGATAGAATTAAGTCTGGACAGGGGCATCAAGGGCAACAAGAAAAGCTTCTATAGTTACGCCGGTGATAAAAGGAGGACTAGGGAAAATGTGGGCCCTCTTTGTAAGGAAATGGGAGACCTGGTTGCCTGGGATATGGAGAAGACTGAGGTACTAACGACTTTTTGGCCTCAGTCTTCACTGGCAAATGCTCTAGCCACACTGCCCAAGTCACAGAAGGCAAAGGCAGGGACAGGGAGAATGAGGAACCACCCACAGTCAGAGAAGACCAGTTTCGAGACCATCTAAGGAACATGAAGGTGCACAAGTACATGAGACGTGATGAGATTCATCTGTGGGTCCTGAGGGAACTGATGGATGAAGTTGCTAAGCTACTATCCATCATATTTGAGAAGTTCTGGCAGTCCAGTGAAGTTCCCACTGACTGGAAAAGGGAAAACATAACCCTCATTTTTAAAAAGGGAAAAAAGGAAGACCCATGGAACTACAGGCTGGTCAGTCTGATCTCTGTGCCTGGCAAGATAATGGAGCAGATCGTCCTGGAAATTATGCTAAGGCACATGGAAAATAATGAGGTGATTGGTGACAGCCAACATGGCTTCACTAAAGGCAAATCATGCCTGACAAATTTGGTGGCCTTCTACAATGGCATTACAGCATTGGTGGATAAGGGAAGATCAACTGGTGTCACCTACTTGGACTTGTGTGAAGCATTTGACACTGTCCCACATGACATCCTTGTCTCTAAATTGGAGAGACATGGATTTGAAAGATGGACCACTTGGTGGATAAGGAACTGGCTGGATGGCAGCACTCAAAGGGTTGCAGTCAGTGGCTCCACATCCAAGTGGCAAGCAGTGATGAGTGGTTTTCCTCAGGGGTTGGTACTGGGACTGGTACAATTTAAGGTCTTTGTTGGTGACATGGACAGTGGGATTGGGTGCACCCTCAGTAAGTTTGCTGATGACACCAAGCTCTATGATGTGGTTGACACACTGGAGGGAAGGGATGCCATCCAGAGGGACTCTGACAGGCTTGAGAGGTGGGCCCGTGTGAACCTCATGAAGTTCAACAAGGCCAAGTGCAAGGTCCTGCATGTGGTTCAGGGCCATCCCAGGCACAAATACAGCCTGGGCGGAGAATGGCTTGAGAGCAGCCCTGAGGAGAAGGACTTGGGGGTGCTGGTTGATGAGAAGCTCAACATGAGCCAGCAATGTGTGCTCACAGCCCAGCCAACTGTATTCTGGACTGCATCAAAAGAAGCGTGGCCAGCAGGTTGAGGGAGGTGATTCTCCCCCTCTGCTCTGCTCTGGTGAGACCGCACCTGGAGTGCTGCATCCAGCCCTGGGGCTCACAACATAAGAAAGACATGGACCTGCTGGAGTGAGACAAGAGGAGGGACACGAAGGTGATCAGAGGGGCTGGAGCCCCTCTCCTGTGAAAACAGGCTGAGAGAGTTGTGGTTGTTCAGCCTGGAGGAGGCTCTGGGCAGACCTTATAGCAGCCTTCTAGTACCTGAAGGGGGCCTACAGGAAAGATGGGGAGGGACTCTTTGTCAGGGAGTGTAGTGATAGGACAAGGCATAATGGTTTTAAACTGGAAGAGGGTGGATTTAGATTAGATATTGGGAAGAAATTCTTTACTGTGAGGGTGGTCAGGCACTGGAACAGGTTGCCCAACGCTGTGGATGCCCCATCCCTGGAGGTGTTCAAGGCCAGGTTGGATGGGGCTTTGAGCAACCTGGTCTAGTGGAAGGTTTCCCTGCCCATGGCAAGGTGGTTGGGACTAGATGATCTTTTAGGACCATTACAACTTATGATTCTTATAAGCTTGATGGTGGTTTCCTGTTTCTCCTGATAGCACAAAGAAAAATTGTTTGTCACTCATGGAGAGAATGGAGGAGGATGGCCTCCTTGAAAATAATTAATTGTTCACACCAGGGTTATTTTAGTGTTTGGTTTTTTTGTTTGTTTTTTTTTTTTTTTTTTTTTTTAAGGCAAAAATGTATGTTCTGTTTAGTTGAAACTAGAATAGCAAATATTGTTCTGTAGAAAGTACAAGTGGCTAGAATTGCATGGATTCATTGCAGTACGAAGTGTTGTTTGGATATGCTAAATGATAATTTCCATGAAACAGAATTTCTTGGTTTTCTTATATAATAAATTCTGTGATCCCTGTAATTTTTACCTCAATTAAGTTGCAAGCTTTGTGCCACATAAAAGTGCTTTTTAGCCCAGAATTGTTCCATTATATTAACCTTCTCAGTCATCACATTTATTTTACACATTGTAGTCTTAAAAATATCATAGAGAAAGTATCACTAGTATTTCAAAACAAATTATACAAGTTGATTCACATTAGCTCTTACTTCTCTTCTGTATAGGAAGTTTAGATGTCATCTCCATTCTAAAACAAAATTCTTCTTAAGATACAGAATCACAGAATCTTCATGGTTGGAAAGGACCCTTAAGATCATCGAGTCGAACCAAACAACCTACAATCTCTGCCCTTCAGAGCATGCCCTGAAGTGCCACATCTAGACGTTTCTTAAATACCTCTAGGGATGGTGACGCAACCACCTCCCTGGGCAGGCTGTTCCAGTACCTGACCACTCTTTCAGTAAAGTAGTTCTTCCTAATATCTAATCTAAACCTCCCCTGCCGCAACTTCAGACCATTTCTTCTGGTCCTGTCATTATTCGCCTGCGAGAAGAGGCCAACACCCACCTCTCTCCACCCTCCTTTCAGGTAGTTGTAGAGGGCAATGAGGTCTCCCCTCAGCCTCCTCTTCTCCAAGCTAAACGTGCCCAGCTCCCTCAGCCTCTCCTCATATGACCTGGTCTCCAGACCCCTCACCAGCCTGGTAGCTCTCCTCTGGACACGCTCCAGCACTTCAATGTCCCTCTTGTACAGAGGGGCCCAGAACTGAACACAGTACTCGAGGTGAGGCCTCACCAGTGCCGAGTACAGAGGCACGATCACTTCCCTACTGCTGCTGGCCACGCTATTCCTGATACAAGCCAGAATGCTGTTGGCCCTCTTGGCCACCTGGGCACACTGCTGGCTCATGTTAAGCCGGCCGTCCACCAGCACCCTCAGGTCCTTTTCTGCTGGGCAGCTTTCCAGCTGCTCTTCCCCAAGCCTGTAGCGTTGCTTGGGGTTGTTGTGACTGAAATGCAGGACCCGGCACTTGGCCTTATTAAACCTCATACAGTTGGCCTTGGCCCATCAATCCAGCCTGTCCAGGTCCCTCTGTAGAGCCTTCCTACCCTCAAGCAGATCAACACTCCCACCTAGTTTGGAGTCGTCTGCAAACTTACTGAGGGTGCACTCAATCCCCTCATCCAGATCATCGATAAAGATATTAAACAAAACTGGCCCCAAAACTGAGCCCTGAGGGACACTACTGGTGACCAGCTGCCAAGAGGATTTCACCCCATTAATCACAACTCTCTGGGCACGGCTATCCAGCCAGTTTTTAACCCAGTGAAGAGTACACTTGTCTGTGCCATGATTTGCCAGCTTCTCCAGGAGAATGCTGTGGGGGATGGTGTCAAAGGCCTTACCAAAGTCCAGATAGACAACGTCCACAGCCTTCCCTGCATCCAGAAGGCGGGTCACGTGGTCATAGAAAGACATCAGGTAGGTTAAGCAGGACCTCCCTTTCCTAAACCCATGCTGGCTGGCCCTGATCCCTTGGCTGCCCTGCACTTGCTGTGAGAGCTCACTCAAGATGATCCTCTCCATGATCTTTCCTGGTCCCAAGGTCAGGCTGACAGGCCTGTAGTTCCCTGGATCCTCCTTCCGACCCTTCTTGTAGATGGGCATCACATTAGCCACCCTCCAGTCATCTGGTACCTGCCCTGTTGACCAAGACTGTTGATAAATGATGGAGAGAGGCTTGGTGAGCTCTCCCGCCAGCTCCCTGAGTAGTCTTGGGTGAATCCCATATGGCCCCATAGACTTATGTACGTCTAGGTGCAGAAGCAGATCACTGACTACTTCCTCCTGGATTACGGGTGGGCTGTTCTGCTCTCCATCCTTATCTTCCAGCTCAAGAGGCTGAGCACCCTGGGGATAGCTGGTCTGACTATTGAAGACGGAGGCAAAGAAGGCATTAAGTATCTCAGCCTTCTCGTCATTGGTTGCAACTTTCCCCCCCGCATCCAGTAAGAGATGGAGATTCTCCCTGCTTTCTTTTTGTTGATGTATTTATAAAAGCTTTTTTTGTTGTCCTTGATGTTAGTGGCCAAGTTGAGCTCCAGCTGGGCTTTTGCCTTCCTAATTTTCTCTCTGTATAACCTAACGAGATCTCTGTACTCCTTCTGAGTTGCCTGTCCCTTCTTCCAAAGGTGGTAAACTCTCCTTTTATTCCTAAGTCCCATGTGAAGTTCCTTATTCATCCAGACTGGCCATTTCCCCCGCCCTTTAGACTTGCGACACTTGGGGACAGCCTGCTCTTGGGCCTTTAAGATTTCGTTCTTGAAGAGCGTCCAGCCTTCCTGGACCCCTTTGCCCTTCAGGACTGTCTCCCAAGGGCCTCTCTCAACCAGTGTCCTGAACAAGTCAAAGTCCACCCTCCGGAAGTCCAAGGTGGTGGAGGTTTTGCTAACCCCCCTCCTTACATCACTACGAATTGAAAACTTGACCATTTCATGATCACTAAACCCAAGACGACCTCTGACCACCACATCTCCCACTAGTCCTTCTCTGTTTGTGAGCAGTAGGTCTAGCAAGGCACCTCCCCTGGTAGGCTCACCTACCAGTAGTGTCAGGAAGTTATCTTCCATGCACTCGAGGAACCTCCAAGCCTGCCTGCTCTCTGCTGTGTTATATTTCCAGCAGATACCCGGCAGGTTGAAGTCCCCAACCAGAACAAGGGCTGGCGCTTGCTAGACGTCAGCCAGCCGCTTATAGAATACTTCATCTATCTCCTCATCCTGGCCAGGTGGTCTGTAGCATACTCCCAGCACATCTCCCTTATTTGCCTTCCCCTTCAACCTTACCCATAAGCACTCAACTTTATCATCACTGGAATCTAGCTCTATACAATCAAAACACTCCCTAATGTACAGAGCCACATCCCCACCTCTCCTTCCTTGCCTATCCCTTCTGAAGAACTTATAGCCTTTCATCGCAGCATTCCAGTCATGAGAGTCATCCCACCACATTTCCGTGATGGCAACTACATCATAGCTGTCCTGCTGCACAATGGCTTCCAGCTCATCCCGTCTGTTGCCCATGCTACGTGCATTCGTGTAGATGCACTTGGGCTGGGCTACTGATTTCACCCCCATCCTTGGCCCTTTATCCCTAGGCTCATTACTAGTGGGCCTGGTTTTATCCCCTTCCCCCTTCGAAACTAGTTTAAAGCCCTGTCCATGAGCCTTGCTAACTCTTGGCCTAATACCCTTTTCCCCTTTTGGGATAGGGTTTTCCCATTCTTAGCGAGCAGGCCCGGTGTCCTGTAGATCAAACTATGATCACTGAAACCAAAGCCCTGCTCGTAGCACCACTTTCGGAGCCAGGTGTTGATCCCTCCGATTTTCTTCTTTACCCATTCGTCAGTCCCCAAAGCTGGAAGGGCAGAGGAGAACACAATTTGTGTTCCCGAATACGGGAGTTTTGAGTGTTCTATTATCTAAAGAGAAATGAAATAAGAATTTTCTTCTGTCCAGTATAAACATTTCTGGTCACATCATGGCTCAGCACTTTCTTGGCTGTAAACAGCAAATGCTTTCACATAGAAAATAGATTGTATTTCCACGTTTAAGAAATTGTGTTGGTGAAGTAATGATGCTTCTGTGATATCTCATGATAACTGATCTGTCTGTTTGTAACAAGTCTGCTATGTCTGAAAAAAAATATCATTCTCATCTCCCTGGAAAACCTCATTTTCTGAAAAATGTCAGTGTAGAGAAGTATTAAATACCTGTTCTCATTGAAAATGAGGTTAAATACACATGCCTCAGGCTAATCTACTGGCTGTCTTTGTGGTAGCGGTGGTAACAGTAATTTTATTAAAGGTATTAAAGCCTCTGAAATGGCTGAGTTACGTACTGTGCTTTTGCTGTATGGGCATTTCCAATGTCTGTGGCAGCCAATTTAGATTTTTTCCTCAAAATAAACAATAGTATCTGCAGGATGATGGTGCAAAAGAGTCTGAGCACCATGAGTGGACTAATGTCTTGCTTCTCTAAGGACTGTGCTTTGAATCTGTTTAGCCGATGGATAGTTTGAATTTCTGAATTTTATGATGTTATCTTGAAAGGTATTTTGGGTATGCATGGGTTCCTGAATGTATGTCCTTTTATATGGGAAGCAGTCTGCAGGACATACTAGTTAGAGATACCGACTAAACCCAGAAGATTTCAAATAACGCAGGCACATAAAGGACTTAATAGGAAGTAACACATCAACCTTAAAGAAAGGGAGTGCATGTGTATTGTCAGTTGTGACTATTATTCAGCTTTTAAAATTTGCAAACCCAATAACCTCTATATAAGTTTTTCTGTTTCTTAAGTTAAAGTGCCCAAGAATGTCAAAAGGAAATGTTGTTGTCATTTAATACATTTGGATCTACCTGTGTTATAGTCTGGAGCCAAAGAGTGTATGGTTGCTGGCAGTGGGAAAAATAGAACTTTCTAAACTCTTTGGACTGTTCTTTTGAATGTCAGTGACTTTTTTTTAACACTAAATGAGAGAAAAATTAGGTATATAAGAGAAAATCCAGGTATATATCCTGCTAATCACAGTACTGTTGTCCTGACCAATACAGAAATACTGCACTTAATCTAAAATTGTTTCCCATAAGGTCGTGCATTGAAGAAGAGCCGACAAATATCTTTTCTTTGTAAGGAGGAGTGGGCCATGTTTATGGCCCAAAAGCCACTGCTGGATTTTGCAGCATCACAGAAGTAGGAGATCTGTTATGATGGAGATCTGTTATTACTATGTGTGTTTTTAATGAAGGAAGGCACTGTCCGTTTATGGCCCTCCCTTATTGTTGCTACCAGCTATGACCACACAGTCCCACTCAGGAGGTTTATTTTGTGCAAGCCTGTAGCATAAGCAATAATTTATTAATAATTTTCCCAGAGGCTGAATGGCTTGAATACTGTTAAGAGTACTACTTTTTTCTAAACCTGTCTTCCAAATTTGTAGATACGTAACCTTGTGTAGGTACTTTGTAAAGCTGTTAAGAAAAAAGTGATACTGCATTTACTTTGTTTTTTGATTGGTACGGACCTTTCCAGGACTCCTTTTTTTCTCTTTACTACCACTCCAAATTTGCGTAAGTGTGTATAGGAAGGGGATAGGAACCCATAATAAAAGTTAGCACCGTTGGGCCTGCCTGTAACGTATTACTTGTTAACTAGCTCCGCAGGAGGCTGTCCCAGCTTTTATAGTTCTGAGAGCTGCAGCTATCTCTGGACAGAGGAGGCATTAAACCAGAGGCAAAGCATATTAGGATGTCATCCTAAAGTAGCTCCTCTTCTTCTACTGAAGGAGAAGGGAAACTTGTAGTGTCCAAAATCTAAACTGTCGCTTGTGAGGATTTTGAAATATTTTGATCTAAGTGTATGGAAATACAGTATATGAGCAAGTTTGATCTATGTCTCAAGAACAACTATGTTGCTCTATTGTGTTGGGTTTTTTTTAATTCACAAAGTCTGATGTTTAAAAAAATTAGAATTTTATTTGCACTGATATCCGGGATGCTTTTAAGCTAATGTTCATTGCTTTGGAGGAGGGAGCAATGAGATCCTTAAAACACAGGGTTTTTTTACATGCAAGAATGTAGAGGGTGGTATATTTCTGAGTGTGTAGTAAATACCTGATGTAGTTTTCTTAGGAAACAAGGCCAAACGCTGTCATGGAGCACGTTAAGAGCCAGATTGTTCAGACTTTGGGAAATGTTTAAATTCATTTGCGCTTGTGGGTGAAGCTGAACAAGGCAGGGCAACTTGATTTGTCAGTGTTACACATATTCATCCCCTCTCAAGTCTCACCACCCAGAATTGTAAAACTCTTGGGTGCTGATGTGTCCCAAAACACAGATACTGTAAGTTTGAGTGGTGGAAATTAGGGGTTCCACTGGGTCCATTGTGTGCCTGGCCTGCAGAAGAAATTGTGTGTGGGGGATTCAGTGCCTGTAATAATATAATGAAATCAAACTGCCATTGTAAAATGTTTTAAACTAACTTGATCAGGAAATTTCAGTGAAAAAGTATTTCACATAAGTTTGGACTTAGAAGCTTTATAGCAATTGCAGAATAATCATGCTTTGAATGACAGCTTGGTCATGCTCTTTATACTAATTTATCATTGTAACAACCGTTGAAACACCTTTGAAAATTTTATTTGAAAGTAATGTTTATTTTATTAATAAATTGTATAATGCTTATGTGGGAACTCAATTGTCAGTTTTATGTCTGTTAAAATGTATATTATTGCCTGAAATTTTAGTATGCTTCTATGATCAATATAGATGTAGTCTGTAATTTGTTTTTGAAAGTAAAATTAAATTTATTTTTAAAAAATTCTGAGATTGGAAATCATTAAAAGAATATAAAGCCAGGATCTCAAAGGACAGAGAAGCACACTTTCAGCAACATTTAAACTATACTTGCTTTTACTTACCTGCCAAGAGCTATGGTCCACTCCCATGGGTTCTGTGCTATGTCTCTCAGAGGCATAATATCATTCACACTTTAAGCACTAGAAGTCATGCAGTTGCTGTCTGTGTTTTGGTGTTTGCAATGCCAAAGCTTTCAGTAGAAACATAGCAAATTCAGGGCATGAATTGAATTCTTGATTGGTCAATGTATTTCTTTGCATCACCTATGATTTTTTTTTTTTTTTAAATTTCTTAGTTCTACAGATGAATTGGGTTAATAATTTGGGATCTCAGTTTATTAGATATATTCTGCTAAGAAGGCATTTTAGTTCACCTTTAAATTGCACAAAACCTTATATCTGTATATATATAAAAAGCAGATTACATCTCCTTCATATTCTTCTGAAGTTTTAACAGAACTAAAATCCTTCAAGGATTGTTCTAAAGCTACATAGTATTATTTAGTGCCAGTGCTTTTTTGTCTGTAAGTTAGTAAATTTATATTTAAATAATATATATGTATATGTTTTCTCTCCCTTAGTAACTCCTTATTTGCCAAGGCTGCTATGCCTCATGAATTTACTTTTGGGTTGGAAAGCTCTTTTCTCTTGGTTGGCTTTTTTCTGCATGTGGTAGAACAATACAACTTAGGTATATCTTGATGAAATGGCCTTCGGGTATGGTGGGTCTCCAGGTAGAAGTAGTGTACCTAGAAATGTGTAAGATCAGCCAGACAAATGTCCTCTTGATAGAAAAAGGAGTCAGAAGACTGTGACTTTTGCAGATGATTTCCTGAGTATCTCACAAAGACAAGAAATGATCAAGGACAGTTATAAAAGGTGGACTGGATGTGCAGTTCACCATGCTTATGGTGACTTAGCAATGGTTTCACTGTATAGCCATTTTGCCCATGTGTTTTCCTTCCTGTCTTCTTCCATCCCTTGTTGTCTCTTGGTAATGAACAAACAGATTCATTTTAGGAAGCCTCACATTAACTTTTCTTTAAACAATGTAAAATGTTTAGACAGGCAAAAGCAAAGAGAAATTTGTGTAGTGAAACACAAAAAAGAAATTGTCAGCAGAAGAATTTACGTGAGTTCGAAAAACGAAATATCTGCAAAAATAGCCTCTATGCCTTCTAAACTAAATCTGCAAAACAGGCTTCCTGGAGAGTTGGGTTAACTATCCTTTATGTCCACATCTAAAATTATGCGTTCAAAACTTGGCTAAATTTCCTAAGAGATGACAAGTACAATGAGGAATGAGAAACAGAAATTGGGGAACCTAAAGTACTTACTGTGAGGAAGACTGTGCTATTCGTGTTTAAGAGGTAGCAAAGGGACAAAAACATTGTGCCTAATACTTGTATGGCAGAAGCTGTGACAGAGAAGAAAGGGGTAAGGTGGTTTTACAGAAGCATGAATTGCTGTAGGACTACTGGGGTAGAGCCTGCCCCTTTGCATTTAGTTTTGTTGTCCCATCACAAATTCTGTGGCATGTGAAAGACCTAGGCTACTGCTCTTTCAGCCCACTACATTGCAGTCTTTACTCCTACATTTTTATACAGTCTAAATTTAAAGGTCTCAAGGGATCGAGGCTTTCACTGTTTCCCTTAGGAGATTATTACACAATCTAATAGATCTGACTTCCGGGGGAAATTTCACTGGTATTTATCTTAAATTTTCTCTTTCTTAATTTAATTCCATTAGTCCCATCTACTATACCCTCCGATACTGTACTATGCTAATAAGTCTTCTTTCTGCTTGGTGTTCACATTCATAGAATGTAAGTAGATAATAATGGCCTTTTCTCTTAATCATCATTTAGTCAGTCTTGTTTATTTCTTACAATCTTCCACCATTTTCACCTTTAAACATATTTTGTTTGCTCTTCGCTACACTCCCACCATTTGTCTCTTCATAAATATGCTCGATCCTCCCAGGCAAAAAGTTCTTTCAGATCAAGTGAAAGGTGGTGAATGCCTATCGGTGATTGGAAGGTAAAATCATTGCTGGGGTTGCTATAATTATCTCATTACTAAACATTTTGAACTCAGAATGTTCAGTTAATATTATGTTTAAATGAATGATAAACTTGCACAAAGAAATTGTCTGAGCAGTCAAACCATCTTACATCTGATCTACATCTACGGTGGCACAATGCCAGCATGAGATGATGATTATGGGAGTTCAGTAGTGAGGTTCCCAGATCAGTTTTATGTCAATTTTAAAGGCATTTTAGATTATAATCTGATACTGTGAATCAACATAGACAGTGATATTGTTATTTTGCCCATTTTTATCTGCCTACAGATGCCAGTAGAGGGAATTACCCCCAGAGACACTCGAGAAATTATTGTCTTTTAAAGCTTTCTCATTGTTGCAGGGGATAGAAGACTACATCTTCTTCCCGCTAGCTATTCAGTCTTAAATAATATCTACCAGCTCCCATTGGTTACTGAAGCAAATAATGCGTGGTTCGTGTAAGGAAAATGATGGTCATATTATATTAGGCATTAGAGATTTTCTTAGCAGTTGGTGATAATTGGCCCCTTGGCCATCATTGCTATAGGTAGGGTATATTCTCAGTCTCAGGGAGAGAAGAAAACGACCCTTAGTGGGTGCTGCAGCTTCAGAGGAGGATTCACCATGTTCTCTCTAAAAAGCAAAGGTAGAATCCCTGCTAGTGCGTTAAAAAGCAGCCTTGACCATGGAGCTGTATAAAGCATTTCCATAGTTCTGTTTAACAGATGGAGTGTTCTCAGTTCCTCTGAGTTCTACTCAGGTAGAAGTACAGCTTAAAAGAAAAGAAGCGAATAAAAAATTCTTTATAGGCACCTAGGTTCTATGGAAAACAACAAAGAAGATATTGACTGCAACCATTTCACATGTAACATTTAATTCCCAGTGACTTCTAATACTAAGTAGGCTTTATATCCCTGATGAAAAATGTGAGGCTATCCTAAATAAGGTATTTCCCAATTGTTAAAAAGTGAAATACTTTGATGATATATTTGTAGATGTAATGTGTGAAATGCACTATTTCATAGAAGATAGGATCTTTTTCCATGTTCAAATTACATATGAATATCCATTTTATATAACCATTGACCAATTAATTATGTATTTAGTATTAGGTCTTTAGAATGCTAAATATATGACCATTTCCATTTTAATATAAGGGCAGCTTACATGGTAGTTATTTTTCTGATTTCCTGAATGTCATTGTTAGGTGATGTTCAGGAGTATGAAAATACCACTACATTAATGAAAATACCACTAGATTATTACATGACTTATTAGGTTGTTAACTCAAGTACGTAAATACTAGGCAGTCACCAAACAGAGACTTTCTGTATGGTCAGAACTCCTCAAAAAAAACCAAAAAAACAACAAAACAAAAAAACCCCAAAAACCAGACAGCTACCTTTCCACAACTAAAAGTTGAATTCGGTACTTGATATCTTTGTATTTTGTCATAGCAAGCTATTGGAAGGTAACTGTGCCAGGACCAATACAATTGCAAAAGTAACTATGTATTAGGAATATAAGAATAAATTTTCAGAAACTGTTTTAAGTCATATTGCCTTTAAGACAAATGAAATGTGGTAATGAAAAAAAAATTTAAAATCAAGTTTTCAAGATTATTTTTCTTCTTGGCAATATATATATAGAGAGAGCATAGATTTAATAAGTCAGCGACACATATTTGTTGCTCCATTTTCTTAGATCTTTACTCTGTGTTGAAACTGTCTCCCTATCCAAAATATAACATTGCTGATAATATTTGTGGGAGTTTGGTTTTGCTTCCAGGATTGTCTGTGTCAAAGAATATCATTTCTTTTCTACCAGAAACGCTTCCCATCACTCTAAATTTCACAATTGAATTGTATCTGTCACAGTGAGTGTTATAATTAAAAGTGCTACATTCTTAGCCAAAATATACATTCAACTGTACTTAAATATAGAAGTCCATATTTTAGTAATATTGTGGTTTTCTCCAAAAATGCAAATTACTATTAGGAAACTTTCAATTAAGCTTTCTGTTTCAAATTCTAAAATCATAGGTCAGTTAATTGTCTGTACCATTGCTCTAAAAAAATAAATGCCGTAGGAGCAGTGATATTTTTCTCAAAGGTATTTAAACACATCAAAAATGAACCTCAAGAAAATTAGGTCTCAGTGGTACCCCAGTACACCACACGTGCTTATAGTATGATTGACTGAGAAAATTAAAATACTTCTTTTAATACAGTATCTTAATCTGGCAATCGGTGTAGACTGCTGTGTCGTTTAATCTATATTTATGTGTACATTGTAGGTTCACATGATAACTGGTTGCTTATTTGTGTGTCAGAGGCACAAAGTACACCGGAAAAAATTAGTTGGACACATGACTTAAAAAACATTCATGCTTATACAAAGTCTGGGTGCCTCTGGAAACAAAAAATATTTAGTAGTTGACTACCCTTACTGCAGATACGAATAGGTCGAGACCCGGGTTGTGTTTTCCCAAATTACAAGGATTTGCTCAGAACAGAGGGCTGCAAAACGGTGAAAGATTGCTCGCTGTGTACATACTGTAGGATACCTACTCAATAGAAGCTTCCTAAGTTTAACTGTCTACAGCCATAAAATAAATCCTCAGGGGAACTTCAAATAAATATTTTTTCAAATAATTTTTCTCATCCCCAGTTTTACAGACAAATAAGTTGAGAGGGAGAGATTATTATATGCTGGAAAAGTGGTCTCTTATTTTCAGTATGTTCAGAGCCCCGCATAGATCAGGAGGTGTTGCTTTTTTCCCCATGGAGGTTCTGCGATATTGTTGACCGATGGATCAATCAGTTTCCTAAACATCAGGGGACAGCTTCATTTTGTGAAGGCTGGGCTCCTTTGCCCCATGCAGTAGACAGAAGAGAGCACTCTTGGGGCTTTGCACGTAACACTTTTGGAGTCTTTATTCCTGTTTACTTTCAGTCTGTAGCTTTAATAAAACTGCATGATTCCTGCCTCACTTTTCCTTTCTTGCTAAATAAGAACAGTTGATATTTATATATAGGTGCATGGTGACTCAGAAAAGCACAGAGAACTTCATAAGGAAATTTTGGTTGTTTCAGCTTGTAAACTACATTATATACACTGTAGTGCTAGGGATGACATTAATGTGTTGTTTAAAAAGCTGCTGTCAGGCCAATGCATATGCATTTTCCATAATGTATATGTGCTCATGTGTGATATTTAGACTGCTCTGTAGCTGCAAATGTGTCTGGAAAAATGGCTTTGATTAATTGACTTCCCTCCTCTTCTCCTTTCCCCTCTTCAGATGCAAAGGCTCCACTCATTATCAGGGAAGATCAGAGGAGGAGGGGAGCAGAGTACCTGGGTCACACGCTGTTAGAGTTACAATTTTCCAAATGCCATAAGTAAACAGTAGGGAACGGGAAATATCCATGATGGGAGAGGACATCTGTGTTTGAAGGCCCCCCTTCATTCCAAATATTTGGTCTGATTTTATCTTTAGCTGTGCAAATTTGCATCTCTCCATTGTATATACATGTAGTGTTTGTTACATCTTCAACTCTGTCTGCCTTTTTTGTGTGCCGCATTTTCAGCCCTGCAGGTATAAAGAACCACGAGCACTGATGCACTGATTGAGGGCTATTCTTTCCAGTGTTCCTTGTCCATGTGTTCCTTTTTCTTAGGAAATTACCACCCATAAAAAGTTACGTATATAATTCTAAAGCCAAAACTTATACTTCACTACATCAACTGACAATTTTCTTCGCTTCTGTTTGTATTTATACTCGTATGAATGGTTCCCTCCTTTTAATGCCTCTGTGCTGATAAGAGTTTATTTCTGCTAAATTTCATGTATGTTCACGGTATTTGTGCCACACATAATTTATCCATCAAATAAGAATTTTGCACAAGGAGAATATTGCTAGTCAAAACCCAAAAGTTTGGCCCCATCTTTATTCATCATATTTTGCTTCTTCAGTTTAACATTATTACTGGTTAATAGGTGCACCTGAAAATCAAGCTGTATTGTAGTATCTGGTGTGTTATGTTAAATGAATCTTTTCTAGGACAGCAAGTCTCTTTTTTTTTCCTAATGAAGAAGAATACCTCATCTTTTCCAATTTTCCTATCAAACACATCCACATCATCTCGAGACACTGCCACATCCAGCTGCATCTATACTCAACTTCAATTATATGAAATTACACAACCTACTCTCAGGTCCTTTAGGTTCTCTTTTGCTGTGTGAGGCACACGCATAGTGCATTTCCTGTGAAGTGCGTGATTACAAACTATTCAGTACAAGCCTGTTTTAAGTAAACAGTAAATTAAATATTGTCAGTGCTTGTTCAGACACGCTCTTACGAAGGAAAAAGAACTTCTAGATTTGGGTTCATAAAGCTCTAGATTTAAGAAAGGGGCTGACATAAACTAGGCATCCTTTTTCCCTTTTAACTTCTCCTGGCTGACCCAGTTGTTCAACAGCTGGTACAAAACAATATATTCAGATGCCCATACAAGGAAAATTGGGCTAGACAAAATGCTGAAGGTTGCAAAATTCCTGTTTATTGCTCTTTATTTGAATGGAGAATTCTCAAAAACATTCTGTCACTAACTGTCAGGTACACTGCTGCCTGAAAGACTGTTAAGAGTCTGTCTGAGCAACGTGCCTTTTTCAACCATGACAAATACAGTAAAAGAACATCATTTTATTACAGTTCTGGCAATATTATTTTCTGCTACGCCAATCAGCCTGACTACAGGAGTTAGGAAAGAAAGGAAATGGTCGCTGCTCTAAGAAATGAGGGCTTTGGAGTATTTTGTGGTGTCTGCTACTTCACTACATGGTCACTAGTATTTGGAGAAGTATAAATAAGTTTTATAAAAATCAGAAGCTACAAATGCGCGCTTGCAAAGTCTCCTTTCATCTCTGCCAGTTAACTCATTTCCAAAAGAAGGCAAAACTCTTTTCTTCCAAGGGGTCAAATATTGTTTTCATGCGTTCCGTAGACATTTCAAAGAGAACGAGAGTTGCGTGTGTATGTTCAGGACTGCACATGATTTATGATTAAGTACAGCAAGTACCCCTTTATTGTAATTTGTTTCTCTTTCTTACACACAAGTTTAAGTGAGAAGCTCTGGCAAATAATTCAAAAATTTATCCAAATTATCAGTGGTGTATGAACTGGCATAACATAGAGTAGATCATGTTTCCACTTCTCTCTATGACTAGATTTTAATGCAATTTATAAAAATATAAAATACATTTAAAAAAGAAGCAAAATATTTTAATCACTGTTAAGGCAGAGGTCCTTTGTAAACTAGTAATAATATTAGTGCAAAAATAGATGAAAAATACTTGCTTTGCAAATTAAGAATGCAGAGATCTAAAGCAGTCTGATTTGCTCTTTGAAAACGGATATGAGTTAACTCAGAAACACAATATTAATAGATTTGTATGAGTGCACATAGGGCCGATATATTCAATGCTGTAATTTTTTCATGGTTTCATAAATAGTGCTATCACCAACATTTCAAAGAAATCTGAAAAAAACAGAGTTCATATGTGGTGGCATAAATTTAGTGTATTTTATAGAACACTGTTACTCCAGATATAGCCTTATGGGGTTGTGACTTTTCATAAAACCTAATGAATTTCTAGATTTGTCAGCTGTTTCAACACAGATGCACTTTGCTGATCTAATGGAAACATTCTGAGCCCAGATCCAAAATATCAATAGCTTTTAGTATCGCAAATTAGTTTGGCTATTGGGAAATGGGGATGTGGTTCTTGATAAAAAGCGGCAAGTAATTTTGTACGTGTGTTTTATGATAACTGCCTCTCCAATGTCTGATACTGAGGGTTTTTTTCTCTCTTTTTTCTTTTCTTTTTTTGCAGACTTTTAAGTTGAATGTAGATAGCCACTGTGCTTTAAAAGAAGCAGTGGTAGAAGAAGGACGTCAACTTCTTGAGCTTATTGTATCTCACAAATCAGGTAAATCCTTCTGAAATATTGCAAGTCTTTATGTCTCCAGACTATTAAAGAATGAAGAAGCATTGCTGTAAATTACTGCATATATTCACTTCCTTATGTATTATTAATATTTACATTATCAGATTGACCTTCAAGATTTATAAATGTTTCATATACTGCATACAATGCAGTGATACTTATAAAATGAAATACTGCCTGCAAATAGTCTGTTCATTTTATTTTGGTCTTGCTGCTCAGCTGAGTTTCAATTGAAATCACATCACTGAAAACTTCACACTGACACATTCTTTGATGTAGGTGCAATGGAAATAACATTAAGATAATGAATTAGGATTTCAAATATATATGTATTTTTACATACTCTGCATGGGTAATTGCATTGGTAAAGCTTTATTTTGCCACTTAAAACTAATTCTTACATCAATTTTAATATATTTATGAGGAATAGATTAAAATTAAAAATACTTTTTTCCTTTGGTTAGGCTTGTCTTTTTCTGCAGAGGCCTTAAATCGAGGGGAGGGGGAGAGAGATACTGATTTCCCTTTCTCTATCCCCACCGCCCCCTATATTTTTAGATGTTTGCGTGACTTGTATGATAATAGCGTTTTAATCAGCATATACTGCTACGGAATGCCATCTTAATTTTGGCCTACTTAGCATGCTTTTCATCCAGGTTGAAGTTATCCTTTGGTCTCCTGTTTTCTGATCATGTTACATGTTGTGCCGCTATTGTTTCACAGCATCAGACAGATCTGTGTAATGTGAAAGCTATAGGAAATTACCGACTTCTTTGTATAGTTCCAAAAAGGTATAGAAGCCATGGCAGAGAAGGGTAGTGCATGTCATCATATGCGTAGAAAATGGTAATATTTAAACTATGGAAAATATTTACAGGAGTTGGAGGTAAGAAAAATGTAGTTGGAAGATTACGAAATGTTTTGAGATAAAGACTAGATATTAGAGGGTGAGATTACCATAGTGTTCCCTACTGCATAGAAATCACAGTTTATGTGGGATTTTCCTTTTCTTGAAATTTTCAGCTGAAACATAATAAAAATTTAACATTATGGCTAAAAAAATGTTTTGGCCCTATAGCATCGTTTTGCAGTATGAACAACAGTAATGCTTGGATTTATTGCTGAGAAAATACATCAAAATTCTTGTTGCATTTATTCTTTTAAATATCCTGCTAATTCTTTCAATAAAGAATAATATTTAAAGATGCAGTTGAGTTTACAGCTTTTACTTTTTTCCCCTTCATTTTGGAGAAGGACTGAAGGACATGCTGCAGATGATTGCAAGTCAATGGAAGGAACTACAGAGGCAAATCAAACGGCAACACAGCTGGATTCTTAGGGCTCTGGATATCATCAAAGCAGAGATACTGGCTACTGATGTGTCTGCAGAGAATGAGGAAGGGACTGGGAGCCCTAAGGTAAGTGGCTTGAAGTTTGCCTTATTTCCTCTTATTTCCGTCTTCTTTTGAACTAGGCACCACTGAAGTTGTCTTTCCACCCTAAGGCTTTTCATTTCTACTGGGTAAACTTTTTTTTTTTTACAAACAAAATGAAATGCCTTGCTCTGAAACAATAGAAAATCTTAGAACTTTCAAGTTTTCCAGGAAGACCTGTCTCATTGTGTGTAGAGGGGTATGAGGGGGAACATAAAACATTTAGTAAACAAAACATAAAGCATCTTTAACATGAATAATCAGAATGGTTTTAAATTGTTTTGTTGCAACTATAAATCACTATAATCAGTGCAATCACTCAGCTCTGACATCCATTAGCCGCTTGGTTACAGCAAATTAACAAAGAAGAGAGAAAGTGATTCATTATCTCATTCCTGTTAATGACTATCAGATGCATTGCTTAATTAGGGGATGGCCATTGTAGTGGGAAGAAGGTCATATGCCGTTTTACAAATCTTTTTGCTCTGAGCGTAAGTCTTCCATAATCGTGCATGTGTTGAACACGGGTGCTTTAAGAATAAGGTATTGACATCTATCAACATTTTTTGGATATTAATTATTAAAGACGGCTGTAGTATTTACTAGTTGATAAACTTAATATTTTTAAGAGCATTTTAAATGCAAAACATGCTTATTCAAATTGGTGCAAGCAGTGTAGGGACGCTACACACGGTAGGAGCTTCTGGCATAGGGTCTGTGACCTTTTGTTACCATCAGTAGTAAGGAAGGGTGGTTGGGAGAGGGTGCGTTGGAAAGTGTTGATTTCTCCAATGCTTTCTCAGCAGAGAATATGCATCAGAGCAATCCAATAACATCTTGGCATGCAGCAGGCTGAAATTTATAGAAAATGTCAAGTTTCTTATTTCTAGAAGTAACAGAGATGGTTGTGCTGAGTAGATTTTCAGATTCTGATGCCAGACAGTTCTTTGCATTGATATTCAGTGCTTCCTAGTGAGTAGTTTGTAGAGTGAGTGTTGGCTGGGATTACATTAAATTTTCTGGTGTTTTCTTACCATAATTCTACATAGCAAGAATTATCTTAGAGATGGTGGAGGAAGAGCTAAGGATAACGCTGAAACAAAAATACAGGAAAATACCTATATGCAGGGGACACAATTTGAACTGATATCCCTCATCACTTGCATGGTGGAAAATGCTCCTGTGCCACACAGCTCTTACTTTAGGAAGCAGACGGTGCAGCAACACTTGATTTCATAGTTAGGCCTGTTAAAGTAAACAGACTAGCTCAATGTTCCTACCGCAGCAATAAAATGATCCCATGTCTCTGAACAGATTGGCTCATTCATGGCCAAAAATCTTAATCAAAGTTATCACATAAAGTGTTCTAAAATCCAGCTTGATTTTGCTATGAAAATGGAATCCCTGTCTTGGAATAATTATATTCAAATATTTGCTTGAAAAGGGAGGAATGGAGGGATGGTTTAGGTTGCAGTAAATTTTTCATATAGATAGGTGGTAGCTCCTTGCCCTGTGCTTTTTATCATAGAGATAGGAACCTGAAGCAATCCTTTTTTTTGTGCCTACAGTTAAATAAAAACATGAATAGACAAAATATGATCAAACATGAAGTATTTTCAAGTTATTTCATTCATTAAATCACATCCCTATATGATTCTTGTAAGTACGGGCATTCAAACACCATCTACTTCTTCATGCTGAAAGATTAACTAAAATTAAAATACAGTTGGTAATATAACTGTAGATTTCAGTTTGCATTTATTTCAAAAGCAAAAAGAAACCTGAGAAGTATAATAGGAAATATGAAGATTATATCTAGAGGGTATTTTTCTTTTTGCCTTGTTTTAGAAACTACAGGAACAGTGTTGGTGTTAGAAATCTGTAAAGAAATAGGAAAAGGAGGAATTTCAAAGACCCTAGGAAACTTTTCCCTTAGGACTTTTTAAACATTTTTTCATAGCACTATGGCATCTTTTATGCAAGCAATGGAGAGTGGAAGGGAGAGAGGGACATTCTGCACCCTAGAAACACATTGTCAACATTTGTATTCAAGAATTCAGGTTTTGCTTATGAAATTTTTCATTTATTGTATATAAGTTTCAGAGTGGTTTATAGTGATTCCTATAGAAGACTCAAGGGATTTTAAATATTTCTGATGCCTAAGCTCTTCTAATGTATTGCATTCTCTGTACAATTGTAGAAAAAACAATGAGATCTCTTCTTTAGTAACTATTATTCTGTCATTTTTATAAATAAACAAATGATGACTATTCAGCTTTAATTGGGGGATATAAAGTTTTGCCTTTTTACCCTATTGAGAACCTTTAAAAAGAAATCTCAGAATTGGCATGATATATTCCAACAAGTACTGGTCTAACATTATAAGTAGTAAACATGACATACAATACAATCTGACTTTCTTTCATAATCTTAAGACACTTTGCTAACAGTTGGGGTTTTTTCCTTTTGGAAACAGTAAATAATATTCTAAAATATATGGAAAATAGGAGGAATGCCTGCATATATGTGTGTACCTTGTCTTTTTTCACCTTCTGGAGATGTCCGAGACCACTTGTTTTGTAACTGATCTCTTTATAATTCGACGACTATTTCTCCATCAGGAAAGGTCAAATGGAACAATATTGCTTTCAATAAACAGTAGAGTCGTATTGAAAAATAACATTATGTACTTTCTTATCTAGTGGCTGTCTGAATATTACCCTGATCTATTTAACTCATAGGTTGGTGGGAAAGTTCATTGCTTTCTGAAGAGCTTCTAAGTTAATCATGTAACTAACGTCCTTGCAAAGTATACAAATGTTAATAGCATTTGCCCATAGTAGACATTCTCCTTCATTCAAAATTGTATGGAATAGTATTCTTAGGGTCAGTTTTAAGTCCTACTCCCAGCTACTTTAACTTTGGACAGTTAGTTCATGACTATAATTTTTGGATCTAGATGTTTTTGTTCTGCAAGTAAATGTTTGAATTAAGTTTTGGTTTTTTGTGTAAAAGTTCAGAGCATAACATCAGAACATAAAGGCTAGCAGGTTAAATAATTGTGTAGTCTAGAAAATATGAATGTAGTCTGTACTTCTGGACATGTCCTTGCTATATTACTGAAAAACATTTCAACTTTTCCATTCCAGCTTGAGAAATAAGCATGAAACTGGTAAGGCATTGGGCCTACTGCTCAGAACATTGAAATCTGACTTAGTTGTCTCAAGTGAAAAAGCACTCTTGGGAAGATTGTCTTAGCTCTGTAATGGACTTGTCTGTCAGTGGGTTAATGATAGAAGCAGTAAGGATTTGAAGAATATTAGAAGAAGAGGTAAAAATATGTTTAATAAAGTAAACCTAAAATCACAGAAATAATAGATGGCTCAGGATAACAGAGTTTGAAGTGGTTAAACAAACCTTTGTATAAAGCAAAAAAGAAAACCGATGTAATTTCATCTTGATATGTAATTAAGCATCCCACACTTCCAGGATCATCTCCCACTCAGTTGCGCATAATTTTACAGTTTTTACAACCACTCTAAACAAACAGTCTTCAGTACACAGAAAAGTGATTTTCATGAAAAAAATGAAAACTTGGTGATGCTTCTTAATATCTACCACAGTTTGTGATTCTGGGAAAGCTCCTTGACAGATGACAGTTTTATAGTGACACTGGTCTCAGACACAGTGGGTGGACTAAACATGGCAGTCCAGAACAATTACATCCTTCTCAGTGTTTTAATATGAGGATGAATTTGTGAAATGGACGACAAGACAGAGCAAAGGTTAGAGAATGGTAACAATCCTTTCTTTATTACTTCAGACTTGTAACTTGTCCTGGCCATCCAATCATGCTGCTTTGAGTACGACATTTAGATTAATACTTTGATACAAAAGGAATGTACAAATGAAGTGTTTTGGCATCTTTGTGATCAGTGCAGAGAAATATCGTATTTGTGAGTAGATATTTTTCTTTTTCTCAGTGTCTTTTATCAGCTCTGGATTTCTAATCTGCAGACATAGGTATGATGCATGTACTGTAATATTAAAGCCTACACACCAGTATTTTTTCCAATGTCTTCCATTATTAAAAAACAGGGAAAGTCTATTATTGGGACAGTCTTAAATATTGTCAACAGATAAAAGAGAACATGATTTCAGAATCTAGTGTTTTTATTTACATAACCACTTTGAAAACTGGGTTTCTAATCTCCAGTATATTGTCCGTATTGTCCATAAAATATGGAATATTGTATATATTATTGTAGTGGTCAGTGCTTTGAAGTTGTGAAATGGCACGTGTAACTGGGTTTCATTCTCTTCTCCTTGAGTTAGTTGCTTCTAGTGAAAGGGAAGGAATAGCATGTGCTAGAAGGATCATTTTACTTGGGTTGCTGGAGTTTCTTAAGTCATAGGGGACTGCACACCTCAAACTCAATTTATTTATTTAACTTACAGTCTCTCTGCCTTCCACATTCACAAACTCAGGATCAGACACATGCATTCAATCCTGTGTCTTGTGTCCATAATATTGTGGAATAAAATGTCAAGTAAATAGCCATCACTTCATTAGTAACAATTTGAAAGATAATGAAATGGAAATCAGACTTCCATCTCTCACATTGTACAGACATATGGAAAGGGAATTTCATACGGTGATACACATGCTATCCTAGTCTACGGTTATCTCATGGCTTAATCAAGTCTTTTTGTGGAAAAGAAACGTACACGGAAAGTTGGTATTTGTGCTTTAGCAGAAGTAATTTTTTTCTCTAATGTGGCCATAATAAGCCACATTCCCATCTAGACACAAGAGAGTTTTATGCCGTGAATACAACACCTTATAGATCAGACATTAAACTGAAGTTCCAACCACCTTTATCCAGGCTTACTTCCAGTATCAGTAATTACCATCTGCCGCCTTAATTCTTTGCAGTTTCAGCTGAATGTGTTAGTCTCTTCTGTTCAGAACAACTCTATAGTCTTGGGCACAGTTACTACTTTTCACTGGTAAATAAAATACCTTATAATACCTTACAAAGTATTTCTGTGCCAAAAAGTATTACAGCAAGTCAGTAGCTCACCATTCACTATTTCAAAAGATGGTAACAAGGAAAGTGATTTCCTGTAATTAGAACACAAGGTTCTGATATGTTGCTGTTGAGGCACAGTCTTAAATTGTTGAATATTTAAAATGCTGTCTGTACATAAATAGTATTATTGAGCCTAACAGCTGAACAGTTTAAAATCATTCATGTAACATTTCAGTTCTGAATCTTTTGGAATTTTGGAAGTCTAGACTAAAGATACTGTGATCTCACTCTTAAGTACAAATGATGCCGTTAATTCTGCCCTACTAGGAAAAAATGCATCTACAGTTGTTATTTTGCTTGGCTTTAGGTATTTTAATATGTGACATTACAATATTCTTGAACTGTCAGCTTCTACAGTGGGGGTTTGAACCATGGATGAGTTGGTCAAATGGATAGAAAGGGTAGTGGCATTTACAAATCCTTCTGTAAATCAATAGACAAAATTTTGGTTTTGCGAGGAATAAGTCTGTCTTTTAGTGTTTTTACTGGGGCATGTGAAACACAACTGAGTTCTTTTTATATTAGTTGTTATCCAAATATAGGCTTGAAAACATCCGTTAAGAATTTCCAAGCTAATCAAAACAAGCTATGTTGATGTAACAATGAAAAGAACCTAAGAAAGAAGCAAGAATGAATATTTGTGTCTTTTAGCGCAGCTAGACACTTCCTCAGTTTGCTAGTTTTTAATACCTTGCTTTCTAAGTTAGGTATTTTTAATCTCACAGACATCACCTAGAATGTGCACAGACCTAGCCATCATTGTAACAAAACGTACCTTCAGGAAGGATTTGAGAGGTGAAACCATAATTTTACACACCATTCTAGAGTGGATGAATAAAAGAAAACAGAAAGGTGTTTTAGAATAAGTGTAGTAGCAGAAGCTGGCATCGGTAAAAGGACAGCCTGAATATGGAAAACTGAATGGGACTGACATAGTAAGCCTTAATTGTAGAAACAGGAAATATAGCTAAATGGGACCTACTGAAGGGTATCAAAGATGTGATCATGACAACTGGGCAGAAAAGTTTTGTTGAAAATACCGTACCAGACTCTGAGAATTAGTTGGAAAATTTTACGTGAGAATTTTAGTATAGACAGACAGAAAACATAGAATTGTAGTACCTTTTAGTACCTTTCTTGTACAGGGTGTTTTATTGACAAAATCTGTGCCTTGCCAAGAAAGTGCCTCTTTTTATCACACTTTGAAGCAAATTTTTCTTCTGATAAGCAAAATCCCATGCAAAGCCAATGTAGCCATGTAATCTCCTATGTACAAAATGTTTCCTTTAAGTTTCTAAGTGAATGTAATCACTTACATACAGAATAATATTCACAGAATACCTTCTCTTAATAAAACTGCTAAGATCCTTCTGTCTTGTATGTTTTATCTATCCTAGAGTAAAGGCAATATGTAGCTGAACAAGTTCTTTCTTGGTAGAAATGCTTTAACTGAGCAAGTAATTTTGGGGTGAAAGATTTTAGGTTTCCAAGCTCGTAAAATTTTAATTTCAGCTGTGGCTGGTTCACGGGGAAAGAGGCTGCATGGTTCTTCCCCACTGGCTGAAAACCCACAGCCTGCGTTACTGAGGCCACCTGGGATGAATCTAAGCCATTGTTTTGGGAGTATTATGTTGTGATAATAACTACATTTTTAAATGGCTAAGGTGCAGGATTCTGCAGTTGTGCTTGTAAATGGATAACTAACACTTTACCATCGCTTTTGGTAGTCATTCCCCGTTTGACAGAAGAAATTAAATGTTACCTATCTATGAGACCTGTATTTTGAAAATGTTTCTTTTGCTTAAATAGTTGTAGATATTTTTTCTGAATGATTGAAAGCAAAAACATCAGAGGTGCCCAAAAAAAGATTTAGGACTGTTGGATGTACCTTCCACATGGTAGATTCACTGCTATTCACTGGAAGCTGTTTCTCCTGAGTTGTTAATTGTGCGCCTTTTAGTGCTCAGGAGGAACAATTTTGTATTTAATTCAAAGCCTCCCTTCACAGAGAAAGGAATGAAGCTAAGCAGCCAGTGTTTGGACTGCAATAAGAGAAGACAAATGAATATAAGCTCTATCCTAAACAACTTCTTTCATGTTACATGAGCCCTGTTAAAACTTCTCTATATCACAAGTTAACTAAATATTTTGCTAATTTTTCATGAAATTGTGTCCCTGAAGTCTTAGTTAAGCAAACCTGGGTCCGGCTTTAGCTCACAAAGATTGTTTTGTCATATATCCTTCAACCTCCTTGCATATTTGCTGCAAATTCTGTATGACAGTGTTGTTTTCATGGTATTTTAATAATCTTTAACAAGCCACATTTCTAAAATGGTAGCAGAGCTCTTCATGTTTTCCATTGAATCTAGAAGTAACCTTAGCTCTGGTTGATTAAGCTTACTACTACCAAGGATAAAATGTAGAGAGCCAGCTTTAAAAGTCATATTTTTGCAGCTAAACTGCATCTACTATTAAGCACAATATTCAATCCTGTTATAAAACATAGGCATGTTTTTAAAGCAACATGTTCTAATATTTACTGCAAAAATAGCAAAAGTCATATTCTAATTGAAGATGTGAACAAGGACTTCAAGGTATCTGTAGTATTTGTGGTATGATTCTATAATTTTTACACCTTGGTGATTCTAGATAGTGTATATTGATTACTTTTGGCAACTGTAGGCTCTTTAGCAGCCATCACTGTTAATAGAAACAGTTATGCTTAAACAGCAAAGAAATTATGATTTTTGACTTTAAGAATAAGGAAGGCTACTTTCTATTAAAACATAGATCAAGTTCAGTTTGAAAGATGTTTTAAATCTAAATCACTCCACTGAGAACAAGTGCAGACTGAGAACTTGATGAGAACAGATATTTAAACTGACATACGCCCAAGGGGCAAATTTTGTCATAATGCTATTTGAATCTTTGAACACTATTATCTGAAACTCCGGAAGTGTGTTAGGCTATTGTAACTTCACATGCATAACTGGACCAACTCTGACAAGCTTTATTTAGACAAAAATCCCAGTTGGGTTTAGCCTGTATTTGAAATATAAAAACATGAGTATATTTGTGCATGTATTCATATGAACGCGTTTATCTTAAGTGACTTAAACTAAATATTAACCACTCAAAGGCCTTGATTTTCTGATTTGCCAGTATCTGTTCATTCTGCTTTCTGTATACAATTGTATTGATGCATTTTTGTTCTGTTATTTTTGAATGTATTTTCAGCAGTGAGTATCGGTGGAAGGCTTCTTCTCTTATTCATGTCTGCCTGTTATTTCACATGCTTCTCAGATTTCCAGAGAAATCCACATTTAGTAAGTTTTTAGTGACATGCACACACAAATACACAAATTCATTTTACTGAAAACTGGAGATCTCCCACTCTAAAGCAGAAATTTCCAGGATAGCCTGTTAGAGATACTACTTGTCTCCTTTTCTGTGTGGGTTGAGTCCTGTGGGCCCATTCAAGGCCAAGTTTTTACGCCACAGGAGAAACAGAGCTTTTTTTCTTTATTTATTTTTTTGATTTTGAATTCAGGAGTTGATGGAACACACTAAAATAAATTCATAAATAAACAAGTGAAAAGAAGGAATCCTAGCTGACTGAAAATGTCTTGGTGGAACAAGTTTGTGATTGGCTTTATAACAAAATGGTCAATAACAAAGCAATTTATTTGAAATTCAGATCTTTTCAGTTAACTTTCCTTCCTTGTTTCTTACTCCTGCTCCCTCACCCTGCATGCCATCTGTTGCTCTTCAAAGTAGTTCAGGATTTCACCAGGCTCACAAGTGAAACAAAATAGAAGAGCGTGTGGGGAGAGTCTCTTCTCACAGGGTTCGCTGCCTGGTCAGATGCAGACGGAAGCAGGGTAGGACTGAAAGCTAGAGCTCTCTGAATATTGTAGCTGATTTGCAGACCATGTTGGTTCTGGTTAGCTCAAACAACATATAAAGTTTGAATGTGTGTTCTACCCATGTGATGTTTACCAGTCATCAAACACAATGATAAATATTTTGGATTGTTCAGATAACATGACATAAGAGTTAAAGGTTGGGCTTACAGGGTTTTCTTCTATCTTCTCCACCAGCCTATTTTACTTTTTCTGGCTCTGGTAGTATGAATGCGTTATCACCTTGTGCTTCTCATGCTGATCACCTCTGGTAAAGCAGACATCAGTGAAGTAAACTCTCACCTTGCCTGCTGTACTCAGCTGCTTGCTTTATTTTGGTGCCAGACTGTTCCACCATGTTTTGCTTTAAAAAAAATCATGCTTAAAAAACTAGTTTTCCTCTTTAAATACAGTCTCTTAAAAATCCTGTGCTTTAAAAATCGCAGCTTAATATGGATGCTATTGCCAATTGTCATTACTAAAGATTGTTGCTTCTGTTAATAGCATTCTGTCTTTGTCATTTTATTAAAATTTTATTACTGCTCTGAAAACAAAAATCACTGCTTTTTTCAATTGAAGAGTGACTGGCATGGCATTCCTCTGATCTTTAAAAAGAAATTTTACTTTCATTGTATTTGTGCATTAAATTAAGAGTTCATATCTACAGAATAAACTAACATCTTATAAATATTACTGTGTTTAATTATCAGTTCAGTATTTGAGTTTTTGCTGTTATGGTTGATGTCTAAGAGTGATTAAATGTGTAATAGAGAACAAAAGGAACATTGATGTGAACAAAGATACTATTAGATAAAGCTAAATTTTATCTTCTGCATGTTTTTATTCTTTTTAAAGTATTTTAATTACTTTTATATTCAGCATGATTGGGTGGCATTTCCTTTTTTTCCAATTCAGTTCCTATTTTAGTCTTTCAGAACAACATCTTCTGGCAACGATTTAATTTGTAGAAACTTTCAGTTCTAGTCTCCGCTGTATACATAAAGCAGCTATTCTTCACTGGGTGGTCACAAAAGGGAAATCAGGTAAAACAATGTTTGAAGGAAAAATCTACTTGGACATCCTGCATTTTAAATCTGACTTGTTCTTAAATGTCTTGTGGCATAGTACACTTGACTACACCTAAACTTTAGATTCAGAGTGATGTTACAGGTTTTGCTAGTTCTTTAAGCTAATCTATTAGAAGGCAACAGAATATCAGGTTGAGCATTGTGTGACCTCTGGATTCTTTATGTGTACCTACCTACTTTATCAAAAACAGAACCAGCCAACCTTTTCAGTAGAGCACTTGGTGAAACATAGACTTGCACATCAAAAGAATGCAAGATGCTTATTGTAAAAGCATATGCAAGTTTGTATGTCAGCTCTAGTAACTTATGGATAATATTTTTGTTGTATTTTTTTTTTAGTGTTTTGCCAGAATTTTTAATTAAGCCTTTCCTATCATATCTGAGATACTGCTAATTTATTGATAATTATACTTACCCAGCATAGTGTAACTAATGTGGGAGATACAGTGGGGACTGCATCACATTTAGAAATTTAAACTTGTTCCTTAAACACCTGGAAGTAACTGCAGAAAAATAAATGTGTTAGTAGTGTACTTAGCCACATCCCGTGGGCAGCTGTAAACATTAATGACAGTTAACCTAAGATGGCTTTAAATGTAAAATGAGATTTCTGACCAGGAGACAGGTGGTATGCCATATTCTTTTATAATCGCCCCATAGCATGCTTTATGAACCATCATCAGGCCAGAGAGAAAGAATAGCTCATCTGGGCATGTACACTTCATTTCTTCATCCTCTTTTTCTTCTTTACAATCGTGTTATAGAAAGGAGCCATGCATTTAGCACAGAATGCCTTAATCCTTGAGTTTATGAGCCCTAAGAACATCACAAGTGTGGTTGATGCTGACAGGTCACATCATCCCTTATAAAATGGAGAAAAATGGTGAGAAAGGAGAGATAAAATTGCAAAGGAAAAAGTTCAGATCTGCTTAAGAGTTCGGCACCGTGTGTTCTGAAATACTATGAGTTAAAGCTATGATATGCAGCAGAAGTCTAGAATGGTGCATTTATGATTGCTTACATTTGAGGACCGTCATTTCAGTTCAGAGGAGGGGGGCAAGAAGGACGTGATGGAGGTCAGCTTGTCTTTTCTGTCCTTGTTGTTGGTTTGGCAAATTTTCCTGGAGACTGCAAGGGTGTTAAGTATTAACTTGTACAGGCTGCCCTTCCTATCTTAGATTTGAGGTGCCAGAGTTTAGAGGGTCGCATAATAACCAAGTACTACCAGCACAGCAAAATGTGAAGAGGAATGCAAGAAAATAAGATCAGTTTCTATTTTACAAACTGAGTGTGGTAAGATGAAACAGGCCTGAAACAAGGAGAGGAAGTATATGCCCAGCTATTTTTTTCTAAATAGGACAATAAATGGGTTAGTTTGCAAATCTGTTATTTTTTGTTTATCAATTAGTCAACACCAATAAGGTTTAAAAGTAGCTTTCATAGGTTTATAATCAAATAAAATGTTTTTAAAATATGTTGTTTATTTGTTGGATGGGTAATGTTTTAAGGAAATAACTGGAATATATTTAAGTTCATTTTTTGTTCATTTTGCTAGTTCATTCATTTGGGCCTTGATTCATACTCTTAGTACAGATATTGCATGAAGCATCCATATTTATCTCAGAGGAATTATTCCTGACATGTATCGCTACAAAAACTATTGTTTGTAGAGTATCAGCTAATTAAAATAAATCTAAAACTGAACATGAAAAATGTTGATTTCCAATTCAGTGAATCCTAGCAATATTATAATAAGTTTGGGTTTAATTCTTGAAAAACATATTAAAATTAACTTTTCTCCCATTTACGTAATGCGTATAACTAAACTTCCTTCCTACTGTGCGACAGTTTCATTTATTGTTATTTGTAAACAGCTTAGTAAAGATGCATAGTGGATTGGTCTAGAAACTCCTTGAACAGTTTCTTTTGAAATAACACTACATACGTTAAGCTCAATTACACATCCAAACAGCCACAGCACACTTTTGGTAATTTATTCATTGATTTAACATAGTACCCAGAAGAGTCATGCCTGCTGTCAATTTTGTAATATATTATGTTTTAAATATACTCATGCTCACCCATGCACGCCATTAAGGTGTGCATAAACCTGTGTTTTTCTCTCTTGACAGCTATAAATGTTTGTTATTATTACACAAAACATATGTTCATGTTGTTTTTGTCTAAATTATTCTATCTGGGGCTATAAAGTTTTAATGTTATTAGTTGCCCTTAGAATTTTAATGTTTCACTGCTGTAACCTTCTTAGGATTTCTCTGCAATTAAATAGAAACTATTTCACTACAGCCTGGAAGAACAATATATTTTATACAAATAATAAAAAAAACACCTCCTTGCTCCATTTTCTTCCAGTGTAGTAAACTGTTTACTTGACAGGGTTCTATATACAGCAATCCTACCTGTAGTATTTTCCAGAACTGAATAGAATATTACGCTTTCCTACAGTCTTCTAATTAGGAAAAAAATCCAGTTTAACCCCTTCAAGATAGGAGGTATGTCATAAGCAGTTTGCTTTGAAGGACCTCTCCCTATTGTTCTCTGTTGTCCCCTTACTCAGTAGAGTAGTTCTATTACAGAGGAAATCTCAATCAATGTAACAGGCATTGTATGAAAAAAGGGAGGGTTTTAGGAGGTAGCATGCTAGTGTGGAAAAATCATTTGAAGAAATGTCTCCTGTGTTGTCTTCTAAATAGCAGCAGTGTTGAAAACAGGAAAATGTATTACTTCCCCCCCCTTTCAGTTTCAAGGCCTTTTTATAAGGAAAGAGAGCAGATGGGAACTCATCCAAGACATTAAAAGATATTTACTGCTTTTAAATGAGCAAAGGACTCATTTAGGACATTCTTTTCCGTATACTGGATTAAGGCATTACATGGACCTTTTCTCATATATTTTGTGCCAAAATACCCTCTCATAGAGCAAGTAATGTATAACAGTGCCATGCAGATTTCAAATATCTGGCTTTTATTATCTTATTTCTAAGTATAGCTCACTGGTATTTCTACTAGATTCATCAAGTGTTGTTCCACAGTCTGACTCTCCCTTCGTGTGTAGAGGAGCAAGAGGGAGCAATATCGATCAGAACATTCAAATTGAACTGATTAGAATATGCTTCCTCTCTTAAATTGATTAGGGAAGATTTCTTTTAGGAAAAAAAAAAAGTTATTTCTAACTGAATTTGTGCAAAATTCTTGAGATGCCTCAACCTCAGCGTTTGAATTGGAAGGTGCTTCATAAATCTTATATTACAAACTTGAAATCAAAATAACCTGCCTGACATTTTTAAGGAAAGATATGAGGAAGAGGACATAGTTATGGCAGTCGTAGCTACTAATGCTTGATATTTTTGAAGCACAGCATATGTAAACTTCAGAATGGCTTTTGAAAAAAGGTATTTTTTACATTTTACAGAGAAAGAAACTGAGGCAGAGGGGTGAAGTGCCTTCCCCACAGTTACAAAGGGAGTCATTGGGCCAGCTGGAATTAGAATTCAGGAGTTTTGTCTTCCAGCCTCATGCTGAGCTCACTGAACCAGTAATTGTCACACTTCTACAATAACAAAGATCCTTTAACATTTAATGCTTCCAGGACTTGGCCAAAAAGATTTCTTTCTTTATGAAAATGAATTCTGTCCACCCAAATTTAATTTGTCTCCCTGGCTCTCCTTGCTCTTCTTTATTTGTTCTTTCATCCACTTTTTCCTTTCACTTCCTGTACACTCCTGAATCTTTCTGTCTTTTTTAATTCTTTTTTCTTTTTTCCTCCTTTTGTCCACATGCTGTTAGAGCATTGTGTCTTTTCATCCCCAACAATATTTCTTTTTTTGTTCCTCATTTTCCCTAGGTATCTCAAACCTGTCCTCAGAACTGCTCTGTCTTATAGGTCCACGGTTGCTGCTCACAAACAGTGTTTCATAGCACCCTAATTTTCAAGATTTTAATTATATCTGAAGCTTTGCCAATTACATGGTGAACTTCTGCATTGGAAAGAATAAGACCACAGCCTTCTATCCTCAGAACTGAAAAGTCTATAACAGAAAAAAATGTACCATTTGTTGAAGAATAGCGATAACAGGGAAAAAGCAGTGTGTCAAGGTACTTGGTTAAACAATAATCTCTTACAGAGCACTCATTACTGCTAAATAATTGACTGTGTTGGGAGAAAGGTTTCTGTGTGAAGAGAGGTTCAAGAAGGTCAGTTATCTAGTGGTAATGACCGTAGCGGTCATTAGAGGGTATTAATGCTATTAAGAACAGAACTTTAACTTTATATTGAAGTTTTTATTTAAATTATATTAACTTTGATTCAACTTTTAATTGAGGTGCAACCATCCAAATTCTATAGTCAGGAACCAAGAAGTAATGAACATAAAATTACATGTTCTTCTGATAGGCTGATGGGTCTTTAATATATTATAATTTCAAGAGTCTCTACAGAGCAGTTATTAGTATAAAACTATTCAGAGGTATTCTATTAGAATTAGGGTTGGGTGACTGATTCAGGAACAAATCCCGGCTTGACCTGTAGCAAATGGAGATGGTATATTTTCTGAGGCAAAAAGAACTTTGTTTCATAAATACAGTTGCACGTGATCTCAAAAGACTTGCAAAGTTAAAGCAAAAATCCTTTGATGCCTAAAATGATCTGTATTATAAAACTGATGCATGGTGGCAGCAGCACTGAATTTATCCTGAATTGAGTTTATAGTACCATACTAAGTTTAATAGTTGTTGTATAGAGCATCTCATGTTGAAAGTAAGTAGGGACAATATTGCTGTTGTTCTTCCAGCCCCTACAAGACCCAGGGTCAGGGTATGGCTGGGGCTCCCAGGAACCTGAAACATGAGCTAGGTGGAAGGACTGAGCCAACACATCAGTAGCCCTCCTGCTCCATCTTTCTATGTTGTCTTTTTCTCTAGGGCATTTTGGGAATAGGCTGCTGAGTAAGTCTAAAGTGCTGGAGGGCTAGAGAAGAGGTATGAGACGTAAAATGAACTCTCAGGGGACCAGAGGAATATCGCACATCAGGCCACCTTCTAGTCTTGTTGCAACAGAATTTTTGTCCTTGCCTTTCTAACCTGAGGACATAGTAACATGCTTTATAATAACAGCAGCAAAACCAACATGCTACCAGAAAAAAATGCCTAGACACTGTTTCATTCACCTGGGAGAATGATGAGCAAAAGAATGGATGATATATGATAGGAGTTAATCACATTGCCAAGTGCATGTCTGCACAGGTGCTAAGAGACTTTGGTGAGAAAGGAACAGCATAGCATACAGAGGATTGCAACCTGAACAGAATCCTCCATGCTGTCATGGCAACTTTTCAAGGCACAATTTGAGAGCCAAAAGCTATATTGTATTTATGAAAAACTGTGACATTAAAAGAGATCTAGCAGTCTTACAAAGTAGCAAGGAGAAAAGAATCTCAGGGTGAGTTATTTATAACAAAGGAGAACGTGCTATCAAAAAGATTTTCTTGCTGCTTTTATATTAATGCATCAAATAAAACCAATAAGATTAAACAGTAGTTATTTATTGCATTATTATCTGTCAGGGTTTGGTTTTTTTTTGCAGTGAGGAAAGCCCAGTTACTAATACTGCTAGTGCCAGTTGACCTTACTACAGAAGAAATATTATTCTGGGTTTTGGAAATGTTCTGGCTATTTCCAAAACTTACAGGATGATGTTCAATTTGCAGTTCTGTTGTTCATTATATATTCCTATAGTTTCATTGTAGGGAGTGATACACAGTTCTATGAAAGCATCTTCTGCTTCTAAAAGCCTTTGAACTTTTTTGTTTTCTCATAATTACAGACTTGGGGAATACTTTGTATGAAATTGGTCTGCTGCCATTTTCTTGCAGGGAAATCTGCTATATGAACTGATAATGGCTTTTTTCCTGTGTAAAAAAAATAAAAGTAAACTGCTTTACATTTTTGGTAGGAAGCCAGGTTTTTGTCATTTAGACATGTCACATCGTTATGAAAACATCATGCATCATAACACAACATAACAATGTGATTTGCTGAGATGCTGACTCCTCTTGAAAATTGTAAAGTGGTGTGTGCATATTTCCATGCAAAGAATTACTACTGCATTTTCCTGGGACTGCCTGGTGCACTGGTCTACTGTATTGGCCTTGTAACTAGGAGAAGATAGGTTCTAATAAGTGATGCGCGAGTCTTTGTACTTCTACTTCATAGGTGCATGTCGTTTTCATAAAATCATACGACAAAGTACTAAAAGACGTTCCAGGAGGTCATTTAGTCCTCTGCTTTGCCCAATGCACAAAAATTTAAAAATCACATCTAAATTGTTTCTGCAGTCTGACTATTTTCTTAAAAACAGCCAGTGGTGGTATTCTGTAACACCCAAAACAATTTATTCCAGTGCTTAGCAAACTTGAAAGCTTTTTCCTACTGTCTTGCCTAAATTTACCTCACAGCAGTTTATGCACAGTTGTTCTTGTCCTATCCCCAGAAGACACAGAGAATTGTTACTTTATTCCGTGTGGCAAGCTTTAACGTATTTGAAGATCGCCATCAATTTACTGTTCTGTTTCACGTTGCATGGGCTTGTTCCGTCGAATTGTAAACTGAGTGTAAAACTACTAATAAATGAAAGTCAAGATAAATTACTTCCACAGTAAACACAAATAAAGAAGTGACATCCTCTTCTTTGCACCCCTTGAGATTCAAACATTATCCCAATATTGTGCAGTGTGGCAGAGAGTCTTCACTATATCAACAGTCACAGGAGGACACTTCCATCTCCCCTGTTCCTTTGGTGCCAGCTCTGTACACAGCTGGCGTTTCTCTCAGTAAGACCAGTTCCATAATCCCTTAGACACAGTGGAAGGTGAGCATGGAAGGTGAGGCACTGCAGGATTGTCTAAAGGCAGATGACATTTAGTCACCTGCCACCTTTCCAGTCAGGAGGTGGTGGTGTTAACCTGCTTACCTGATATCACATTTATACTAGATTAAACTAAAAATTTTAGAACAAATATTCAAGAGAGATGAAATAGTTACGATGTTTAGAGAGCGCATAAATGAACTAATAAAATAAATTATGCACCTAATCTTTAAAATTACATCAAAAATTCTCTCTCTCATTCAGCCTGGTCACTAGTTGCCTCCTGCATCTCCCATTCAGATCTTCTAGAAGGTCTAGGCTGTTTTAATCCTTTACTCTTCAAAACTCCTATTTTCTTCTTCAGTAGGGGAGACTTTCTGGCCAACCTCTTTATTGGAACAAAGTTTTTTTTCCCTTTGGTAACTCCATAGAAATATTCCTTGATTGTACTAGGAATGATCTCCTGCACTTATCTTGCTAGTAATCAATTGTTTACTCAGGGGGATGAACACTTTCCCCTCTACTCCTGTTGTTGCTACTTTAAATTCTCCTCAGTGTGTAATGTACCTTTTGCTGGACCTTATGTTCTATAGTAATATGTATGTTAAAACAGTATCGGATAAGTCAGATTTTCTTAGCTTTTTACTATCTGTTGACTAAGCCCAATGTCACTAGCAGTTAACAGCTTCGGGCTGTTTGATCCTCAAAGATTTCCTTTTAAGGAAAATAATAGAAGGCAAACAGATGAGTAGTTGGGGAGGTGTAGCACTGGCGAGATAAAGGCAAAAATACTTTAAAGTCCTCATCATGTAAGTATTAACACATGTATTTATCCATATGTTGATTTTGTTGAAGACAAAGGAACTAGTAACGTGAGCATAGTTAAGCATGTTCTCAATGGTTGCCAGAATTGAGATGTCTGTAGAAGAATGCCATGATAAATGGTAGCAAAAATTAGTGGTAGTAGTAGTTTGGAGAAATGGAGGAAAACAAGAATAGGTAGGCATGCCATGTATGCATCATGGTAGCTAAAAATTAGGAGTCAAAGTCTTGTTTGTTTGAATTGTTACAGCCCTTTCACACTTGCCTGTTGGAACTGTGTAGGATGAAGTAAAGAAGTTGTGGAGAAGGGAGGTGTCTGAAGCAGGCTGAACCTGATGAAAAATTGAAAAATCAGTGACAAAAAGATAATGAACTGAAGCAATACAAAGTAAAAGAATGGGACAAGAAATAAGGTTACTGTCTTTTGCTGGTTACCCTCTATCCTATCTAAGCAAGGGAGAGGACAGATGTAAGTTTGCTGAGATTAGTCATGGGTGGGTATTCTTGTTTTTCAGAGGTGGTAAAACAATGGCGAATGGGAGCGACACCAGCAAATGATGCAATTATGAATGATATTGAAGATGTATAGGGAGAAGTTACACTTATGAAAAGACAGCAAGGGTGAGCAGGCTAGGCAGACCTAAACTTTGTTTCCTTTACTTTTGGTGCAAACTGATGGTGAGTTCAGAGCTTCCTTGGAAAAACTGAGCTGTTCTCTGGAACTTTTCCCAGAGGACTGGTAGAGATAGAGGCTGTATTTACAGAAGACACTGCAGTCTGGAATGAGTATTATGCCCATCCAGGGCATATGGTGCATTTCCTGTGTCTCAAGGATTGCAGTCTCTTTAAAGTGTGCAATGCAAAATAAAATAAGGCCAATATTCATGCTGTCCAGCTTATTTTGGGAATTTTGTGCAAGATCAACTTGAGTATAGTTCCTTCCTTATAAGAGCAGTAATAATATTATCTCAACAGAATGGAAAAAATAATTTTAAAAATCATTGACTGTATGAATGAACATGAATCATCTTTTGACCAGTCTCATATGAATTACACAGTTAGGGTCACGTGTGCTATGTGAGCAACATTTTGTCGGGAAAGTCAAATGACCACATGTATTGATTTTTAACTGTAATTGAAATAGCTTAGTGTCGCATGGTATCTGGTTCCAATTTATGACTTTGATTTGTAGGGATTGTGAACTAATCTTGCCATCACATGTTACATTTGTAAACCAAAGTTTTAAATTGTGCTGATAAGACATATGCAGAAAATTACAGCTGTACTGCAGGCTTGCACCTGTGCCTGGACTTCATCTTTTCTAGTCTCTACTCAGGGCACATGTATAAGCTATGAGAAAGTTTATGGTGTGAGAAACCTGTATTAGTAGTATGTGTACCAGAAACAAGTGGATAGGAAGTAAGATGTGGTTCTGTTTTACAGTTAGGGAATCAGAGGCAAAGAGATGGAAGCATTATTAAGAAGTTCACATAGCAGGTCAGAAACAAGGAAAAATCAGAATCTGTATGTCCTTACTCTCAGTTCCTCTCTGTGTAGACTCCAGCCTGCTTTGTTTTTTGGTCTATTGGTTGCTACTTAAACATGGCAGAAAGTAATGCAATAATATCCTCAATAAGCAAAGGCAAGGAGTGGTGGAAGAGATGACACACTGAGTGGTCAGCAGTGATACTGTTTCCTTTGCATCTAAAAGCTTGTCTGCTTTGTGAGCACCTAGGAAATCTTATTAAATCAATGAAGTTATTCTGCAAAATTTGAAGAGCATTAAGCTCCCATATGGATGTTCTTACTCAGAAGTAAAGTCGCCATAGCTTGCTCTAGCTCCTTTGAGAAGGATTAAGCTACAGCAAATTAAGGCCACTTTAGTCCTGAACGAGTGTCCACATGGGGGATTAATGCACTTTAACTTATGCACATTATTTTTGAAGCATTAGTTAAGTGATCTTGGAATTCTTGTCCCTGTGCTGACAAGCCCACAGAGAGCTTCCAGAGATATTGATTCCCAAAGCGCTAGTGAGTTAGTTCTTTTTGCATCTCTCCTAACGTGACATTTTCTGAAGGAACATATTCTTAAATATTTAAAGTTGAGTATTTAAATAAACACATAATTTCTAAACGTGCAGTTCTATTCCTTTGCTCGTTAAAACCTTCAAAACACCATCTCAAATAGATGATGTATGTTGGCATCATAATAGTGTCAGAAAAGAACTCACTTCAATTCAGGAAATCATATAAAAATAAACAGGGTTAGGTATACATTTTCCACACTATACTATGATTTCAGATAAGTATAAAAGCTGTTACAATTGTATTTACCAAGTTAGGCTGTATAAATGAAAAGCAAAGCAGTATGTGGAAGTATCCCTGAAACTCAATAATTTGTCCTGGCAATGCGGTTGAATTTGATGAAAATATTTACTTTCCAGAGCATTTTTATTAACTTCTGAAACAGGGTTTTTAAAAGGTACTGTACAAGACATATCTTGTATTTAGAACAGAAAACTGGTATTGCAAAGAAGGAATGAATACTGGTAGGTAGTATTGTTCTTACCCAAAATAAAAATAATTCTTCTAAAGCTGTTCAGAAGTCGGATGTTGAAAAATAGCCAAATGGACATTAATTTAAATAGAGGCACTTCAAGAAGAAAAAGATGACAAGCTACTGGTCTGACTTTATTTATCTGCCATTATTCTCTTAGATGTTCATCTTGACTACAGCTGTTTGAATAGGAAGCTCTCTAGCTATAAATAGGAAACATGGCAAATTCTCTGTTTTTTTCCGTGTTGCCTAACCTTACGTTGTGTAATTGATAAAAGTAATCCTCAGATAAAACTGCCTGAAAAGGCATGCTTGTTTTCTCCCATCCCAGGCCAAGACATATCCAAAACAGTACTTAAAAAAGCTATTTATGTTATGAAGCAGATATTCTTTTATCCCCTTGTATACTTTGTTGCTCAGATTGTGGATCGTGCGAAAAAAAGCCCCAACAGAACAAAACCCCAAACCAAAATCAAGATAAACTCTGAAAGGGAAAAAGATAATTCTTTATTCATCATGCATGCAGAGTTGTCAGTTCATTAAAGTATACCTATAATTAAAAACTTAAGTTAATTAAGTTTTTAGTTTTTTATATTCTCGTTATCATAAAAGAGAAAAAAGAACAGTCTGGAGGGATCTTAATGTCTCACAACTATTGCTGGTTGGAAAATGTCCCATCTTCTTTTTCTCTCCTGAAATACTCTTACTGAAAAAAACAGAGCATGTTTTTTCAAGATGAAAACTAAGATGTTTTAGGCCATAATTTATAATAAAAAACAGTGTTATTAAAAAATTGCTATAACGTACGTTTTGCAAAACAACAAAACATATTGTTAAACAAAACCTGAATCTCCCATTGAAAATGTGGTAGTTCTGGGAAATTTTCAACATCCTTGACTCAGCACAGTAAAATTTTGCATTTAATTCATTTTAAGAAGTCTTACTGGCTTTAGCAATAACTGCTATTGGCAGTTTTGAATTTATCCCTGGTAGCAGATTTTGTTGTTCTTTGCAGTAAGCTTCTGCATCTGAAGTTTCATCAAAAAATGTTTCTAATGAACTTATGAGCTGAGAGTAACTCATGAAGAAGGGATTCATACTGGTTTCTACAGATCCTGTGGGAAAGACAGTGTTGAAAGGAAGTCTTAGTTTTACAAGATCTCATTTATATACTTTGTATTGACATCCAGATTGTGATAAATCAGGAAAGCACCTAACTTGGAATTTTCTATCTGGATGTAATCTTTACTTTTGTTTTGTGTGTTAGGTGTTCTCGTCTTTTTGGTTTCCAAAAAGAAAAGAAAAAAATCTATTAGACATTGCAGGGTTCAAGTGCTCTCAAATTATTTCAAACCAAAATAGGGATGGATGGAGAGGTTTGTCCTGTTTTGGTTTAATTTTGTTTTTCTTCTTTCAAGTATAACTCACAGCTTTTCTGAGCACAAGCCATTCACCAGAAAAGTGGAAGTGTAATTTAAAGTGAACTGTCGGACATATGGGTTTTGTCTTTAGGTTTCTAAAATTAATCTTCAGTTTTTCTGGAAAGTGCCCACACACACACGCTACTTATTGGGGTTTGGGCATAGGGTAGCACTTCCATGAGAAATGAAATCTGTCAAACAAGATTACTGGTGTCACTTTCCAAGTGACAATTGACAAGGCTTGTACACTGGTGGCTTCAGCTGGGTCATATGAGGCTCCCCAAAGTGCTGTTTTGCTGAATTCTTATACTTAGCTGGCCCATGGTCCTGTGTGACCAATCCAGCATGTGAAGGGTCCATTGCTACCAATTATTGTCAATGACTTACTAAACATCTCTTTATTGTCTTAATTATGTACAAAGGAATGCCCTGCATAAGCATTTCTTCATCTGCAGGGACAGTTTCTACTGACTATTGACAAGTATATTATCCATGTCCAGTTTGGTCAGTTCTGCAGCAGGAACTGCCTGGGGGGTCTCTGGTCCCACCAGGTTGTCCACCTGGGATGTTAATCAGCACTTTGAAGCATACAAGTAGCATCTGTCAGATGGTCTTGGCACAGCAGGAGCTGCCTGCAGGAATCTCCAGGACTGAGAGTCCCACCTGGAGCTCTCCTGAAACAATTAGTGAAGCACTTCGTTGTGAAGGTGGTGAGGCAGTCAGGGAGTTGCCTCTTAAGTTGATCCCTTGCCTCCAATCAGCCCATTCTCTCATCTGTGCAGAGACAAAGGAGGGTGTTCCTGGGCCACCCAGGGAATTAATGACCAAGTGCACTGTATGTGCACACAGGCACATGATATCCTTGATACCCAGCTGCACCACAATTATAACTTTAGCACAAACCTGAATTTCATCTTTATATTACATGTATAACTTAAATTCCATAGCCTTTGCTGTGGAAGGCTGCTGTGAGAGACTCATTGGAGGTAGGAAGAAACGGAATATCTCTTGCAAAGCTATGTAACTGTGAAGAAAAAAGGAGTTACAGAGGTGTTAGTATGTAAGATACAAAATTCTCTGTTTTGGCATATTAAAACATAAGCATGAAAGAGAGAGGATTTGTATTTGTGTATTTCATTGTCTATTTTTATTTGTGTATCTGTCACTCCAAAATCTGGACTGAGCGCACAATAGAGATTAATTAAAATCAGAGTTACTTCAGAAAGCACTTCCTATAATAGAGCTGTATTAGTAAATTAGTTGTGACTAATAGTCTTTTGTAGATGGATTAGAGGAATGAATTAAAATGTAATCTGAAATAACATTGATAGAAATTATGTCTGATAAATCCAAGGTAACTTCTGTCCTTGACTGGAAATAGAATGCTATTATGCCATTGTGTGCTCCTACGGCAACACAGACTACAAAAAGGAGCTGTGCTCTAGGCTGTCCATTTTCAAAAAATTCATTAGCAAGAATAATCAAAAAGGACAAATAATGCCCACTTATCAATTAGCTGAGTCTATCGTTGGATTCTACCCACCTAATGCCCTCTGCTTATGTGTTTCTACCAAGGCATAAATTAAGCTAATGTTATAAGTACGCTTATGTATGTACGTATTTTCTATACATAATACAATTTTATCAGTATCTAAGGGGTTGGTATCATTTAATTTATTACTGTGACAATTTACTACTACTCATCTGGTCAAAAAATTTCATCCCAAGTAATGTATTAAAAAGAGCTCTGTTTTTTCAGGTTTCAGATCTGCCTAGAGGCAGATGAGGTGTCCCTCTTAAAAGTTACTAGTGTAGGCTATTGCCCGGAGTCTGTTTTCCAGATTAGTTGCCATGTGAGAATTAATGCATGACATAATAATTTGGTAAACATTTTTGGGGAATGTAATAAATCTAAGGCATTATTAATATACACCTCAAGCTGCTACATTCCAGAAATAGTTCTAAATTAAGGTATGACATTTCCCTACAAGCAAAGATGACTAATAAAAGTATTCAGATTGCATATGTGCAGTTTGTGAAAGACCTTTCTCAAATTAGCGTTGTTTGGGACTTCTCAAATTCCATTTGCAAGCTTTCAAAGTCTGTTTTGAAAGAGCATAGTGAAAGGAATAGTGTGGCCAGCGGGAGCAGGGAAGTGATCGTGCCTCTGTACTCGGCACTGGTGAGGCCTCACCTCGAGTACTGCGTTCAGTTCTGGGCCCCTCTGTACAAGAGGGACATTGAAGAGCTGGAGCGTGTCCAGAGGAGAGCTACCAGGCTGGTGAGGGGTCTGGAAACCAAGTCATATGAGGAGAGGCTGAGGGAGCTGGGCACGTTTAGCTTGGAGAAGAGGAGGCTGAGGGGAGACCTCATTGCCCTCTACAACTACCTGAAAGGAGGTTGGAGAGAGGTGGGTGTTGGCCTCTTCTCCCAGGTGAATAATGACAGGACCAGAGGAAATGGTCTGAAGTTGCGGCAGGGGAGGTTTAGATTAGGTATTAGGAAGAATTACTTTACTGAAAGAGTGGTCAGGCACTGGAACAGCCTGCCCAGGGAGGTGGTTGCGTCACCATCCCTAGAGGTGTTTAAGAAGCGTCTAGATGTGGCACTTCAGGGCATGCTCTGAAGGGCAGAGATTGTAGGTTGTTTGGTTGGACTCGATGATCTCAAAGGTCCTTTCCAACCATGAAGATTCTAAGATTCTAAGAAAAGTAGTATGCTAAAAGCAGCTTGCACCATTAATTCGCTATTTGAACACCAACACTGAAGTTTACTTTGGGACACATGCAAAGTTTAGCAACATTTCACTGTTTCTGTAGAAAGCTTTTTTAGATTGAGCACTTTTCAAGTCCCAAAAGCATCATGTATTTAGACATTGGAGGCAAGGGCGATTTTTTGAAAGAAATAGGTTTAAAGGGAGATTTGTATGAGGATTCAGTGATTGCTTGACACATAGGATTTGGGAAGCTGATGAAAGCGTTGAGAGGTAGTATGAAGAAAGTATAAAGCTAGAAGTGGGACTAGATAAAAGATGAAATTCACTGCTATGCGAAAGACCAGCACAAAATCTATACATCACTTAGATCTTACTTAATCCCTCAACATGGGGGTTTATATAGCTATGAACTGTTTGAAGAAATTATGATGGGGCTTAAGTGGGACTCATGCAGAGCACTGATCTTGTGCCAACTCATTGCAAAATGAGCACTTACGATATGGAGAAGGATTGTGGTGAGTCTTAGGAGTCATATGGAATATATATAATGAAATGAGAGTGCAGGTATAGAAGCGGTCAAATGATGATGATGTTGAAAGTATAACAGGATGAAAGGAAAAATTATTAGGAAATATAATAAAGAAAATAATATTTCCAGCTGTACCTCCTTTAAGTAAATGGTAAGTTATGACTCTCCTCAGACTAACATAAAAAATGAAATTAAAAGAAAAAGAAAAATAAGGTCTCTAACACCTATCTTGTTTATACTAATCAGGGTTAGCTTTATCCTAATCAACAATCTTAGATTCAATCTGAATAATATTTCATTAGCTTTTCAGATCTACCTTTCCTGTCTAGGTCTAATTATATCTAATGGAATGTAGCTCAACTCACTATATTAAATCATTAAAAAAACCCTCATCATTTTAAATGATTATGGGGCCTTGGGAAAGAATCGTCCCTCCTTCCTCTAAGACCTAAAGGGCTTGCCCCAGATACTTGTCATCATTTTTCTCCAGCCTGTTGTATGCTTGAAAAGAAACTTAATATATCCATTTTCATTTGTAACCATCTATAAACAGCTACATAAGTACAAACATAAACATCTGTTCTAATCAATCCTCAGAGAAGGTTACTTATTCATAAAAGTCTGCATTCTCTTAGAGGGAGATCATCTTATAATTTTGTATTATACTTTTTTGTCTGTTCAGTGTGTTGCATATTCTATTATTTATAATAGGGTTAAAGCACGTATTGAACTGTATTCAAATGGGCTACATATGGAATTGCCAAAATATTCATTACCATCCACACATCTTGCAAATATTAGAAATATAGACCTATATCACTTAAAGGATGTTTACCAGAGCAAGACATATTAAAAAATAAATTCAAAGAAGAAATTCAAATTATTTTAGAAATAATTAGTCCCAAGCAGATTAGATCTCTGAACAGTGGTAAGGAGCCTTTACTGGAGAATCCACAGAGATGTAACATAATGATTTATCACAGGCTAGTTCCTGGATTTTTAGGAGAGCAGTGGGGCAGAATGGTGGATGGTGAAAGATGCTTGAACATAAGATAGGCTTGAGAAAATGTTACATCTGTATTGCATCTCTTCATGTTTTGAGTAGCTGTAAGAGCTGTGTCACTTTTTAAGGGCTGAAAATACACTTCAAGAATTTCCAAGAATTTAAGGAATTCTGGGAAAGACTTATAGTAATAATATTGTAGGTTTTATCACTGCTTATTTATCTTGCTGGCAACTACAGTTTTGTATGTGTGTGTTTGTGGTATCATGAGCCTGAAAGAATTAGTAAAACATACCGGCTCTGTGATTTATCTAGTGAAGTTTGGAGACCAGATGCACATGTCTAAAGAAGGAAGGGAGACACCCTACTGGGAAATTCTAGGAAATCTTGCCATGAGCTTAGACGTTAAATCTACTTATGTGAAGAGGCACAGTAGTCATGTTAAGGTATTTATGCTGAAAAATGTATTTCCAGCTCTCTGACCATTGAAAAATCCAGCTCTACCATTAAGAAAAAAAGTGGTTAACATTAGATTTCTGGAAATGTACTATCATTTGTAGAGAAGAACAAGAGATGATTAATATGTTCTTTTTGTTTGAGGGAAACTATTCCACGAGATAAAAGGCTGTTAAGCTAATTAACTAGGTATCAGTATTATTTTATTTGCTTTGTTCATGTTTGCAAACTAACTTTATTGGTATTTTGTTCTTGTTATACTCGGCTATATATTGATGATAAGAGAACGTAATTAACATGAAAAATTATACTGCAGTGGTTGGGTCTATATTTTGTAACTTTAGCATTGCCCTTTTTGGAGCCTTACAGTTATTTCCCACTTGCATTCAATAATGGGCTTGCAGTCAGGAGCATTGTATTTACACAGTTTTGTCAAAACAGTTTTATCTCTAAAAGATTATTATCTACATTGGTGGAAAAGTTCTGTTTCTGTTTAAAATTTCAATGTAATTTCTTGCCTCCCTAGTTCAGGCAATAGAAGATTTTTTTTTTCACTGATACTTCCTTGGCAGCTGTGTATTTTTCTCCTAGTCTGTAGATCTTATTTAATAAAATGCAAAGAGAAAATCCTTGAAATTAGATACCTTCCTTTTAAATGGATGATGCGAATAGCAGTAAATTGGAACAATGTCCATTTATAAAATCGTGGAAGTTACGTTATGCTTCATAAAATGCTGTGTCCTGGCTACACAGAAAAGTGAATTGTTAAAAAAAAAAGGTTAAATGAGCCCAAATAAATTTATTAACACAGGAATATATTCTTATCTTGATTCAGAAAGATTTATTTTCCTTACTATCCTACATAAGGCTGTTATATTTCAGAATAAATGTTAATACTTGCATAAATGAAGCCATAAGAGTGTACTAATAGAGTATATCTGTGTGTACATTTCCCAGGGTAAATGTGTGGTGGTAGTACAATACATTGGAAAATGGTCAACATAACTGAAAACTCAGATTATGTTGGCAGTCTTCATTATTTCTTTTTTTGTGTGTGTTAAAACAACCACAGCCTGACACAGAATTAGTGTACATACAAAACTGCCAATACACTTAAAGTATACACATATATAACATGCATGGCAATATAAAATAAGACAGGAAGGAGAAACAATAAAGAAAATACCCTTTCACTCTTGGAAAGGAGAAAATCTGAGCTTTTCTTTCAGTTCACAATATATTTATATGTTTTATCCAATAATTCTTTGCTGAAAAATTAGTCAGCCTCTAGGCTAGGGCCAGGTTTAGGGCCATACAGGCTCTCCATTCCTCTCTTTTCATTTACTTAGAAGATTGTTCTTCTCACTGGGCGATAGGCAGGATCCCTCTTGCTGCTTCTCTGGCATCAGGAATCTCGCATTTCTGATTCTCATCACCCAACTTCAGCAGGAAGAGCAGACAGTACCTTGCATGCAGTTTAGCTCTCTGAGCAGTTACTATGAGAAATCAAGTCTCTATTTTCAACTTCCCAAGAGAATGCTCTAATTACCAAGCTATCAAGAAACAGATTAATCATGGCAGCTCCGATCCCCAGATTTTTTAAAGAAAACAGCGATCTACTTTTTCTGTAGAGCTAACCTATAGGTATATCTTATGTGTATTTTGTATGTTCAGGAGGCATTTTATGGTCTGAATTCCAGATTTCCATGACATCTATTTTAGGCTTATAAACAACAGTGTGAAATTTGGCCTTTCTTCATCATTTCCTATTGGTTCCTTATATAACATTTTGCTCAGTGCACTGAGTGTCAGAAATCCCGTTCTGACTACCCAGCTAGCTCCATGCCTTGTAAAGAGAAGTTGGCCACCTTGCCTAGTCTGTCAATTTTATTTTTAAATTCCCAATCATGTGTATGTCTTGATCTGGGTCTCACATGTCTCTTTTAATTTTACACACCTTTTAGGTTCATACTATTCAGCATGTGTATAAGTCATGGCAAATTCAGGAATTTAGTTACAACTTTCATATTGAAAAAAAGATAGATTAAACAGCAGGGAGCCTAGCATTAAAGTGCTGAATTGAGTAGGTATAAGTCAACAGAGAGTTATGCATACCATTTTTCCTGACCTTGGGAAGGTCACTTAAGTAAAAATATTCAAAACCAAGCGTTTAAGACTGCATGCTTATATCAACAGTTCAATGCCTGAGTATCTTAGGTTTTGTTGGCAATAGCTAGGGCTGTGAGGCACTGCTTGTGACAAGCGGACTATTTATTGTAATCTCCTGGTAATAGTTTAGCTATATAATTGTATGCATGAATGCTTTTGTCTTATTATCTGATATCAGATTGTCTCCTGGAAGAAAGATTTCCCCTTTGAGGTTCTCCAGGTCTCTCTACCATTTGTTGGTCTGAAGTTTCCTTTCACCTCATGAAAGAGGAAAAGCAGTTAAAGAATATGAATCTTAAGGATTCAAACAATGTATAGGGACAACTATATGTCATCTATGTATGTGCATATTGTCTACAGCCTTCTTAACTCTTATTAGCATGGGCTTTTCCTCTCAGCCACTGTAGGAATAACCCATGGTTATTCAAAGTAATGCACCCTTAAAGTTTATCCATTTTCCTGAAGGTAGTCCTGGGCGTTATAGTAGGAAAATGCTCCATATCCTAATTTATAGCTGATAATTTTAAATGTCACTCCTTTTGCCTCAACAAGTTGAAAAATTCAGTACATAGAAACCATAGTCCCTGCTTCCAAGGTAATGTTCATTGCATAACCATACATTTTCCTGATAGTAAGTAGGAATTACTTTCTGTTTTCAGCTCCACACCATCTGTCCATTTAGAAAAAAGGGATTATCCTCCCTACAATGGTCTGGTCCTCAGGAGATCAGTAGTTCAATTTTATATTCTCTTTTCCTGTAGGAATATTCAAATGTGTACTAAGCAAGATGCTGATCTTCACTTCATTTTTAATATACTTTTCACATCCTCCTCAGAATTCCATTTTCCCTGATTTACTTAATTTTACCTTCACTCCCCTCTTTCTCATAATCTTATGATGACATTTTCTTTGACAAGGGGCTGGATACTCCTTCACTTGGAGACCGGCTGAGAATGTCTAATGACAGGAAAGGTTTTCTGAGAGTTCTCATAAGGCTGCCAGCACTGAAGGGATGGTTAGCATAAGCACCACTGTATTCAGCTGAAGAAGTCACAAAACAGTCATCTCTGTTGAAGATTTATTTTGTGTGGTGAATACTGAAGCTAAATCCTTTGTTATTATCTTGATCATAAAATGTTCACAGGCACATTACTTATGTTTACACAGTTCCCCTATAAAACAAGAATATCTGCTTTCCTAAAAGACCTTCCTTCCCTCTAAAGGTCAAAAGGAATCACTACCGTTCTTACACTGTGCGCTGAAAAAATAGATGAGAAAAAGCTGTTATTAATTTCTATGCATAAAGCTGTGCACATTTTAAAAAGTGCTGGTGGCTAAAGCTTGTTTGTAGCAAAAGCCACAGTCATGTAAACACTGAAAAAGTACCTTTCATTAAAATTACAGGAAGCAATCAAGAATATCGTTTATTTATCCTTTTGCAACAGTGCAAATGCCAAACTGCCAGTCTGAATCCAGGCAGTCCTACATTCTGGAATGAGTTCCATTTTGCAGTTCAGTCTTGACACACTTCTACAAAGGACTGCAGGAGATCTCGGCATCCAACTATCACTATTGTTTTTCCTTCTGTTTATGTATTTTTTTAAAAATTATGTTTCTTCTCAGTTACTATCTCACGATTCCCAAATTATGATGCAATACCATAATACTGTGTATTTGACATTACAGTCATTTTTGGGAAGATTAATTGTCATGAAACAATGAAATGTAATGTAACAAAAAAAATTTGACAGGTGTAGTAGTGTCCTTAAAAGAACAGTTATTTCTATTGAATTTACAGATATATGTTGTAGTAATTAGCAAGCATAAAAGAGGAATTCAGATGGTCAAATAACATGTTATTTTCATGCTTCAAAAAAATACTATACTGCTGCAGTCACTTAAAGAGACATTTGCTGAGATACTTTGGTGCCCAAACATCCCAAGGGTCTACAAAGCTCTGGAAGAACTTTTAGAAGTGCCTGTACAAATTAGGCACTGATGTCCCCCAGAAAATAATGGGAATTTGGACACATGCATGCATACTTTTTAATTTAATTACCTAGTTGAATCCCTGAGCATTATAAACTCCTTTGAAAATTGGTCATTTTGAGCCGCCTCTGTTTTTGTTTGTTCAAATCTTCATCTTGCAACTACTTCTGCCTGAGCAGATACCTGCTGATTTTAGAGGAGCTTTCTGCACTGGGGTCTGCAAGGGTCTGTCAATGTGCAGCAGACTGCAGGGGTTGAAGATATCATTTAGAGACACTTGGTGTCTGAAAGGTTCTCACAAAGGAAATTGAATTAAGGTGGTAAAAATTTGGGCTGATTTAGTTCAACCATTTTAAAAGGTATTAAATCAATATTGAGGAATAATAAATAAAACTTGGTGAGAATTATGCTCTTGCTTGATTAATAAAAATTAGTATGGGTATAACTAAGTCTTGAAAGCTTCAAAATGAATTACCAGTAAAAAGAAAATGTTGCAGTGCAGAGAGCACATCAGAAAAGATGTGGAAACACCGAGGGAAACTTGACTGAGCAAAAGAGATTTTATTCATCCCCCACAATGAATGGGGAGCTTTAACTGACACATTTTCTCCTACCTCTTGCATAAATGTTCAGAAAAAGACCGTGGCATGAATTCACTGAAATGCTTAAACATGCACTAAAACTTAAAGCATGTATGTTGCCTCATTGACCTTGCTGAAGCTGCTCATGAGTCTAAAGTTCCTCTCTCTATTGGGGCCAACAAACACTGCAGTCGAAGGGCAGATTAAAGATAAAGGTTTTGGGAAGTGCAGTCTTCAGTTCTGGAAGTAGTGAAGATAACTGTATGCATTAATGGTGGTTGAGCTCCTGGATGTTCCAATTTCTCCAAGATTCTTTTTTTTCAGAACAAGAAATATTTAAGTCCCAGTAGTACAGCCAGAAGAGTGTGCAAGACTCCTGTGCCCAATATTTCAGGATATATATATATTTTAAAACCTTTGCTTGGAATACTGTTAAAAAAAAAAAAGATAATTGTTAATGCAACACCAAAATTATAAATAGAATAAATTACAAGATACAACTGTTGTAAGCATTAAATCCTCTTTGATATTATGCTCACATCTGTGTCTGATCATGAAACTGTTAAAATTAAACACAATTATCTGTAAGACAGCTAGGTTACTTTATAAAATTTAACCTCATTAGTACACGCTTTTTGAATTGTATGTCTCTACATCTGCATTATGGACTGTCTCTAAATTCCTTGTGTGTTTGTGTTGAGCGAGGACTATGAAGTGTTGAGGTGTTCTTGTTCGCTAAAAAAAAACCAACCAAAAACCAAAACCAGAAGTAGCACAACATTTTCCAGTGTTCTTTTTGGTAGTGAAGTAAATAGTAGAGCTTTACGTTAGCATTATGTTCCATTAAAGGCAATATAATACATTTTCCCATAATTGAAATAAAAAAGTCTTAAAATCTTCTAGCGTGCAGTCCCTGAACACGGGGAGCCTAAATGTCCCTCCTGAAGACTCAGCTTTTATGTGTTGGGCTCTGTGAGGAACAAAAGGCAGCCTATACTGCCTTGACAGGAAAGGAACTACTCAGTCTTGGATTGCTACACATCTGTTATGGAATGTGGCTGAGCCATTGTTTTGATAAGACACACTTTCACCATTCTCACAGCTACTGTGCTTTTGTTTCAGTACATTTTAAAAAAACAGGGTGCAGTCCTGTTTTGGTTTTGAAAGCAAGCTACTCCTTTTTCAAAGGAGCAGTGAGTGTAAATTTTAACTTTCACCTAATCCTAACTGCTTTTGAAATGTTTACGCACTGAAATCCAGAGCCCCAGTGAACATACATTGTTAGCATTACCTAAGAAAACCAGTATTTTAACAATTTTTAAATTAGGTGTCTTTTATTTCTGAAAAGCTGATATCCAAACTAGCAACAGTAAAGATGTCCAGGTTTCAATGAAATATATTTCATAAATTAGCTTATCATTGCACTGATTTAGCATGCCTAGCAGGTGAAAGACAAAAACATGTGTTATCTTCCCTAGGGAACCTTCAATGAATGTCATTCTAGCTTCATATGTCTTTCTTCTCTCCCCTTCTTGAACTGATATAAAATTCTAATGTGTGCCCTCTGGTTCCATCTTCATTGAAATCTAGCAAAACCGCTGAAGGTAAGATAGTGGCAATGGTGCATGAAAAAAGGGAAAAGGAATACAGTGATTCATAGCATACTTGAAGAAAGTTGCAGTTGTTAACAGCACTACTTTTGTATGTAGACAGGTTAAAATGTGTCATATATCAGTGTTAAAAATAAAGTTATTCATCTTGGCTATTTTCTCAAAGTTCAGAAAAAAGGCAGTAAAACCTACGCCATGTGTATCTTTAAAAATTATTTCACATGTCTCTGAAAACAAACCAATTCAGTTGCTCCCAATGGTAGCAATAGTAAAGGCAGCATTTTTACATGGATTTGCTTGGGTAATTTCTGTAGTTTTGCATAGTGATTTCTCTTTGCTGAAAAGCTTCCACATGTTTTCAATTCTCTTTTGTCCGTGGACATCCAAGTTACTAATATACAGTGATGTTTTTTTATTTTGCATTTTCCTTGGAAATTATCATTGAAAGTAGACATGGAAAACACCCAATAGATCATCGCTGTCAGAATTTTAATTTATAGGCACCATGTGGTAAAAGGTTCTCTGCAATTTAATAAATTTGCACAATAAAATAGAAAATGTAACCAAATAAGGCAAAATGATCCTGTTAAATATTAATAACAGAAAATTAAATGAAAAGAACATAATACTCTATTTCCCCACATTCACAGTAATGAAAATGAAAGCAGCAATAGAAGAGTAACTCAGAAATTAAATGCTATAACCAAGTTCTTTAGTCCTTCTCTCAAAGGTGACAGGAATATGTTGTAGCATTGGGTATGTCAAAGAAGCAGAATCTTGACTGAAAGACTTGCCAGGCCTTCACTGGAACAGTACATAGTCTGTCAAAGTTGGTAGGTCCAACTTTACCATTCCCTTTCACAGTTAGAGTGAAGAGCATTAACAGCCGTACTCTACAAACCTATACGTGTGGAAATGAGTCATCACTGGAGTAGCTGCCATGAATTCGGAAAGAGGGCCGTATGAATAAAGTTCCTGCACGAGTACGCATTTGCGGGAAGGAGCCTGACTTGGTGTGCTGGCTGCTGGACTGGCACTGACGTCATGGAAAGCTGCATGAGTAAAACCACGTGCAGCGCTTTGAAAATGTAACAATGAGCACATCAGGGGAGTGGAACATCCACTGACTTCAGTCAAGCAGCATCATGCTACACAATTCATCTTCTTCAACCCCTCAACTTCTTAAATCTTCTGTAGCTCACAAATGCACAAGCTGGTTTGGGGCTTTTTTCGCTTGCTTTTTGCAGTTATTTGTTAAAAAGCAAGGATGACTTTTGGACAGTAAATCATTGGGAAGACCTTTAAGCCACCCCATTCTTAAATGAGTCATGACTGTACACAAGCGACTGTCACCTAACTGTATTTCAGGCTCACATGACATTTTAAAATAACTGTAAAGGAATGGAGTTCTGGAGACAAATATTTTGATTAAGGATATTTTCATTGATTCATTGGGCTCTGAATCAGGCTATGAAATTTTTCTTCATTAAACACTTGAAGAAAGAGGGGAGAAATATAAATTATACTGACTGCATAAAATAGATCATTAATGTGTTTTTGACAAACCCGAGAGTCCAGTGTCATATCTGTCTGCAGAGGAGACCTATCTTCTTCTTCAGACTGGAAATGAAATAACCTACTGCAACTAGTTTTTCCATAACAGTGAGCTTTTTCTTAGGATTTTGACCCCATATTTATGTAACATCCAATTCACAAGTAAATAACACAAAAGGAAAAAATACGTAGGTGTGAAGGTCTTGAGCCACCAAAGCCTTTAAGCAGGTCTACCACTTGTAGGGGTAACTGTGGGAGTAATCCTGTTGCTCTTCAATGGGACAGGTGATGCACTTGATGCATGTGTTTTACAGAATTAGGGCTTTAGTTATTGGTTTTGCATTTTTATTATCAAAGTACTGTCGCTTTCCATATAGAATATTCTAGGTCAAATTTTTTAGAGCTAGTAAGTGGTTACAAAATATATTCTTTATAAGACCGCAACATACCCCTAATTGGTATTGAAAAGATACAAACCAGTTTGATTTAAATCTTCTTTATAGTTAAGAAAAAAAGTTGGTTCTTCAGTGGATTAATGGCTTCCATAGAAATTTTTGGTAGGTAAGACAATGGAGTATAAGAACAGTGAAATACACGTTTGTGTGAGCAAAATTAAGTAGATAAATTTTCAATTAATATTTAAAGTTAGTGTTCCTTTCTAATATTTGTTTGCTGATTATAAATGGAACTGAATGCTTTCTTTCAGTACTATGTACTGTATATTAAATTATTTGCAAAAGGATACCAGCCCATACTGAAAGCGTTTCTGGACACACTGAAGATAGTTTGGTTAATGTCAGTAACAATAAATCCAACATATTTGGAGGCACACACTCCATATTTGTTAGATTAGAGTTTCTAAATGGCTGGAAATGGATTCAAGTGTACAGCCAAATAAAGATGCATTACTCATAAGCATATGTATCCTCATATTCAAATGTGGAAAATCCAGTTAAGCTCCAGCCCTTCTTAGTTCTTCATTCATGAGATGATACCTTTACAGCAAAAGCAAATAAGTAAAAAGTTTCTTTTACCCCAAATTAAAAAAAAACAACATTTTTTAAATATAAGTTCGAAGTTAGTCTTCCACAGATAGCCAATTAAATTATGCTAAAAATGACATTTTTAATTAAACACCAAGGTAAGCATAAATGGATTTCAAAATAATTAATCAAACATCAAAAAATTGAAACCTTTTTCTGCTTGAGCAGCAGAAATGAAAGAACCAGTCTTCAGGTCTCATAGAGATTCAATCTAATTTAATTCTCTGTCTTCTCTAAATAAACATTCCTAAAACCTTTTTTTCATCTGGGGGAATAAGGATGAGAGGGGTAATCAATATTTCTAGCATTTTAATTAAAACCGTTAGTGGAATAAATCCATTTAATTATCAGTTAATGAAATACAAGGTCATTTACCTGACAGGAACTTTGAAGGTGGATTACTAGCTGGAATAAAGTAGAAGAACCCAATGTCACAGCCATTTAGCTTCTGTCAAATTTAAGGTTAAAATCCTTTTAGACTGTTTAACCTATTCTCTACCATTTTCTATTATGTATGTCAATTGGCAAGAAGAAATACATGATCAAAACTTACCTACCTTTAATTTTTCTCCGAAGTTTCTGCTAAGTTTCTGTAATTTCTTTTCCATTTTTTGTCTAAAGAGATGCAAAATGCAAATGAATCCTGGGGTATTTCCACTTCTTGCAGAAAGTCTCCTCCTCGAATGAAGTTAGTGTACTGTGTTTGAACTTTGTTAGGAAATTATTAGCCATTAAACAAACTAAACAGAAATGTAGCCAGTAAATATATTTGTTGATGCGAAATATTGAGCTTCTCTATTTTTTATATGTAGTGAAGGAAAATATATAACTTGATTACAGAGGATTTTTAAGGCTGGTGTTCTCATTGCACGTGTAAGAAGAAAAACGGAAATAGAAAGGGTCTGTGAGTATGGCAGCAAACTCCCCATGCTGGTGGTAATGTCTCAATAGGACAGCAAATCAAGTGGCGAACAAAAGTTCTGCCAGAGACACAAATAGGGAATGTCAGTATTGGCAAGCAGCAAGATCAACAGAAAGGTCTCTTTCCAGGACTCCATGCAAGCACAGGAAAAAAAAAAATCAACCTTTAAGTGGAATGTTCTTACCTTGTGGTAGGATTTTAAGTTCAGGGTTGATTTTATCTTATTAGAAATAGTTTATATCAAATCAATAGGGATACTATTGGGAATTATAAACTCGCACTAAAAGGATACACTGTCATTTGGGAACATGCTAAGGTGCACGGCTCTACCATCTTTTAAAAAGAAAAAAGTGGCTCTGTAAATGACGTGCCATGTAATACAGTGCCTACCAGAGTGATTGTTTCTAATCTTCCAGTGTCTTTTATATTATGGCATTTTAAACATAGAAAAGTAAAATGTAGGTTTTCAAAATTGTTTTAGTGAGTTAACTTCAAAGCTGCATTCTCATATTCATTGTGGCTTTTGTAAGTGTAAGTCACATTTTCCAAATTACTCAAAAACCTCCACCAGACAAAAATAATAGTTATCATTCTGGTTCATAAAGGATATTAGCTGTGTATTTTCACAGCCTAAGAAAAGTCATTGTTCTTAACAAAAGGACATCGAGTGCTGCCTATCATGCACATTTTCCTTTTAGCAATTACAGAAGTGTTCCAGGCATGTTTAAAGTAGTGTTTCAGAACATGTCAAACTCTATATGGTGCAAGACTGCTCATAACTTTAGTGTGTAAGGACAAGTTATGAACTATAGACAAGGGAGACAAAGATTAATATCTTTTATTAGACCATCTGTTAGAAAAAGAACAGAAAGCTTCAGGGATGGCTCTCAGTACAATGCAAAGTAGGTGGTTGCCTATGGTAGCCATGACCCTACTGTCTGCAGTTGTCTGGGTCTAAGTCATGGGAAACTTATAGCTGCAAATGAAGAAGCTGGTGTAGAAGAAGCGGTAGCTAGTCTAGGGAGGCAAAATCCACTTCCCACAGTGAACAAAAGAGATGTGATGTCCCCAGCCCTTCCTTCCTGCAGTGGTATTGAAGAAGCAAGGCTGACATTTCAAGTTCCAGCTCAAGTTATTAACCAAACCCTATATTGTCCTGTCTTCCTCGTGATAAAAAGGGACAGCATTATTCTTAGAGTAGTAAAATTCAATTTTTCCTGTAACCGCTGAAAAACATTGACACCTCTGCACTTGCTTTCAAACTTTTCTTTTCTTGCAACCCAATGTCACAGTAGTTATGCTACTGTATGCATTCTCTAGCTATCTTAAAAATATGTAGAATATTGGTGTCAGGAATCCATATCTTTGAAATTATGAGTTTATATATATTTTTTTTTTGGTCACATGATTTGTAATAGCATATTTTGCTTGCTTGAAATAATAAGAAAATTGCCATTGACTTTGACAGAATACAACCCATCCTTCATTTTCTAGGTTTAGCCTATTTTGCTGGAGGTGCTAGAAGATTTTGAATGGTAGCACTTTCAAGACCTCACTAGGGAACAAAAAAAAGAAAAAAGAAACCTTTCAAAATGTCATGAATGCAATGCACTTCATTCCCTGTATAATTCTTGTGTTACCGGAAGTCCTGAATTTTCTTATACACAATTGTTTAGTGAAGAAAAACACTGCACCGAAGAAGGACATCATACGTACTACACTGACCAGTTTGGGAAGTTGATTTTCATATTTTAAAACTGATGTTTTTAGCAGATTTGGAAGTTGCTTATTTATAATATTGTATGATATGTGTATTTTTACTGCATTAGGACTCTTTTAAGCTGTTCATTTTTAATAAGACCCTGAACAAGTTTACTTAAGGAAAATCAGCAATGGTGGCAGAGGTGAATGAAGAACTGATTTTAATGTGGTAGAATTTCTGGGTCAGTTATTCCCAACTTTTAGTTTGATATTACAAGGGAAGCATGTCTATTTTAACTTTGTGGTATCAGGACTAATGAAGAGTATAGTGTTTGTAAAATCCATCACCCTCAACTTCAGGCTCATGTAGGTAGTATGGCCAGCTGTGAAAGCAATCAGAAACTCTTTGTCACCAAAACCCAACAACATTTGCAGAAGATTACTGCAATCAAAATTGAAGTTTCTCATTGTATCCTCCTGTTGCCCCCATTGCCCAACAATAGGGAGGTTTCCTCTGAAAAAGTGAAAGAGTGGTAGGTAGAGCCAGCTATTTAATTATGTTGCAATGACAACCGGAGGATTATTTTCTGATGGGGCTATAGAAGAGCTGGGCTTTTGCAGAGTTATTGCTTGTTCTACAGAGGAACAGGGGTTTCTGTGGCTCTTTCATCATTGTGTCATCGATACACTGTGGGTTCTCCACCCCAGGATGAGACTACCTTGATTCTCAAGATGCTGCTTAGAGGTTTTTAAGCACTTTCTTTACATATTTTATTCTTGTTTCTTTGTTACTCCCCAGGGGAAGAAAATATGTAGCTAAATTCAACCAAGTAAATAAGACAAAAAGCCTATTTTGTGGATTCATTCAGTATTGAATGTAAATCTGAATATGCACAGACCTTGAAGAACTCTGTATTGTGAAAATCACTGTTTTAAAAGTGCTGTCACATTGCTTTACAGAAAACAATAGTTTCCTGATCTCTTTGGGTTACTCAGATGAAAGTCAGGACAGATTTTGACTATTTATGTTGGTTTCAGTCCAGCTGTGGTTTTGCAGGATATAAAATATAGGGAATTAAACAGCCTGCCATGAAGAGCACGCAGCAAAATATTCTTTTAGCTGTAATGCTCTTTTAATTTCAGGGAAAATGGTCAAAATTCTACAATATGTCCTGCAGAATCCCACAAAATCTGGCAAATTGCACCAAAGAGATCTAGCTTTTTTTTAGCTGGAAGCATTGTAGATTCAGTGTCTGGAAAGCCTTACATTTGATATGTGTGTGTGTTACGAATATGAAACACAATGGAGGATTTATTCCCATGGAGAAAAAGTGCTTAAAATTGATTAAGTGAATCTTTCCAGTTTTAAAGCTTTTTTTTGTCTTCACGTTTCTTTCATGAAAGTTCTTTCCCATTCAACAAAAAGAAACAAATAGAACTCTGATGTGACATTGATGTGGTACTTCTAGGAGCTTCAGAAAGGACATACTCTTTTCTCTGCACATGTACATGCTGTCTTTGAGATCCGCAGGTATTTGGAGGCAATATGAATAGAGCATATAGTCCTTTAACATCGTCCATTCCTTTCACTGCCAAATGCAGTGGAGGTTCAGAACGTGCAGAAATTGTAGAGATCTATGTTTCAACTGACTGTATTATGCAAGACAAAACATCCAGCATCTTATTATGAGAACTGTATAACAATAATTGATATATGTTCCACCTCTATGTATTGAGAAGGGAAACCCAGGAAATAAAGTGAGTGGATCAGAAATCTTTGTGGCAATAACGAGCTTGTAGAAATGGAACTTAACCATATTTAAAGCAAAGCTGTCAGGATCGTATGGGTAAATGTATAACAGAAGGAAAGGATTAGGAAGATGAAGGTATCTTTGCATTGTTTGGAAATGTATTTTGAAAGATACTAATGTTGAATTTTATTTAAAGAAGGATATTTAAGCTGGAGCTTGTACCGTTTAATTTCACAGGCTTGGATGGAGTTTCTTATATTAGGTATGTCTGGGAACATACTATACTTCTAAATAAGAATTTTAACTTCAGATGCGAAATAAAGCAGTGCATAGTCGTAAAGACCTTGTCTGTATCAAAGAAATATTCCTGTATTTGGTTTGAAAGCAGGAGTTTAACTGCGCTTGTTCAAGTTCCCTTGCTTAGAGAGCTTGCAGAGCTGTAAATGGACCTGCAGAAAGGCTGATTTTGAACCAGCTCAGTTATATCACTACAGCTCCCCAGTGACCTGAACTCCCAGAGATGATAAGCTCAGTAGTGGGCTTTGCGACACAGTAAGACAAAAACTTTTGGAGCAACAGGATAGTTCTTGAGGATGTTGTTTTAGGCTCTGAGCAGACTCAAGAAGATGTTCAGTTCGTTTGCAAACATGTGTTTGCAGTCATAGGCTTATTTACTCTGGGGAGCAGCATGATGTTAAAATGGTATGTGTTAGAACAAGCGAGATGGGAAACAAAGCTAGTGCTGTTGACAGGACGTTTATTTTTAAAATGCCAGCTCTGGAAAATACTGTCTTGGACTCTGCCATAGAATTAACGGTGAGCAGTGGATCTGATTACAACTGAATTATTTTCATTTATAAAGCAACTATTTAGATACACATACACACATATATATAAAATATAGACATTTATAAATTTTAGACAGAAGTCTCGAAGTATTATGTGAGCTTTCTTCATATTTTAGATATTCTTAAGAAATTTTACCACCAATTTAAATGTTCAAGGATGTACATTTTATATGTATATTTATCTTTTTAAAATATTTTGATGTATTTAAAGAAAAAAGAATTGAGACATTGTATGATTTACAGTCTTGGAAAAAATAACATAGTCATAACTTCGCAGTTTTTGTGATGCATGAAGATCAGATTTTTTAATGTTGGTTAATGCTTTACTAATTAAAGTGTGCATGTTAATTAAAGCAGAGGCTAATGTTAATTACCTATATTAATGGAATCTCATGTAGCACCTGCCTGAAGCAATGGGTTCAATTTTCAAAATATCTCAATTAAGGCTGAAACTTTTGATTTGCATCTAGTAGGGTTTCAATTAACTGCATTGCAAACTTAAATAACACACTTAAAGGGATAATATCGCCAATCACATGCAGCACAGTGGAATTGGTCGGTTCAATTATTGACTACGGCTATGAGAGCTTTCACAGTTGGTAGGTAAGTACTATGGTATTGGCAAGTGATTATTGTCTAGGGCTGTCATCACTTCTGTGGCTGTTGTAAGAGAGATGTTAAATTGCTGTACTTGGGTCTCACTGCAATTCCATTGTTGAGGGAGACAAAAATAGAATGATGTTTGCTCACATCCAGTGTTTAGTGGTGAAGATTCAGCTTGTTCCTCTGAAATAAATGACCACTGTTCCATGACATGGTAAGGCATTTTATCAAATGGGAAAGGAGCATTTGTGATAAAGTGCGCAACATTGCAGTGTACTTCTCAGCCAAGCCAAGAGATGTGATTGTATTCCCAATCTCTGTTTCAGCCACCACAGCATTACGTGTTGACATAGGAGCTTTTAATGAGCAGCTTCAGGAAGCGATTAACAAAGCACTAGAAATAGATGCAATCATGCTGATTGGAAATTCTACCTAAGCTCCATAAACAAGACCGTAATGTCCTGCTACCATACAACTTTCTATGGTAATTATCCCTGATAGCTCCAAGACTTGAACTTTTAATCTGAGCCTACTCCAATACGATATTGATGGTTCAGTTATAATGAAACCAAAATCCAAAAAAAGCATGCTAACTTTTGTTGCTTTGGACACACAGTTGAAGAATGGATGTAGGGTTCTATGGTAGGATCCAAATTTTGTTCATACATGTAATGCAAAAGTGTCTCCAAGCATAATTCCCATGTGGCCTCTGTGGAAACAGACCACTAGAGAGTCAGTTTTCAACCATGCTTAGCAAAAATAACCTGGAGCACAGGGTCAGCCTGTGGCTATATTATCAGGATCTCTCACCTGTACCTATATATTTTCCAGCTAAAAATGTCCTTAGGCCTTAGACCATCATACTACAGTGGTTGTTGACTATCTGTATGATAGATTGACTGTGCTTGTTAATAAAAGCTGTAATATTCTATTGTAACACTTGGGCTTAATGCCTCCATTTTAATTAATGCTATGACAAAAGCAAAAAAAATCTTTGCAGCATCAATCAATCTGTTTAAGGAATTTGTGAGATTAGAATAAAACCTTTTACCAAACTGCATTTAAAATATTGTAGCAACCCCTGACTTATGAGTTATCAGTTTGTGACCTCTCTTGGGTTTTGATTAATCAGTGCGTAATGATTTTTGTTGCTATTTTAACTTCTAAGAAGGCTGTGTCCCACATCATGTTGTAAGGTCATTAGATGCTTTAGAACTCACAGTTTTTTAGTCTCTGGAAACAGATTAAGGTCTATCATAATCTGAGTGCTCAGAGTCCCCATGTAGTAATACTCAACTTCTTTAACGGTATAATGGTTTTTTTACGTGTACTCTATGGCCGCAAAATATTGTCTTATTGATGGTTACTGGAAATATGCATCTTTTAATTAAGGTGTTCCCTTGACAGATATTTTTTGTAGTAATTGAACCGCAGATTCCTTGAGTCAATATGCATCTTATTTTAGCTGCAGAAAAGTCACATTTTCATGGTTCGGGTGTTAAAATAAAAAGATGTATCGGGTATGCATATTATACTGTGATATGTTATTGTCATCTCAGTTATACTTCCTAATATTGTTTGAAGGAAAAAGATTAAATTCTGCAATTGTATAGTCACATGAACATTTGTGACACACATATGCCATCTTTGGACATCCACATCTTGAGAGGGATGATTTTGCTACTCTCAGTCTGCTTTGCACCTGGCACCTTTTCCTTGTGAAATTAAAATGTTTGTCCACATCCAAACTTAAAGTAAAACGTCTAAACTTAAGTAAAAATAGCTAAACATGCCCCATTTGTTGGACTCTTGGTAGCACAGAACACTGTAACAATAAATCTTGTATTAATTTGTCGATTTTAACTACATTCTAAATGAGAAATGATACAGCACCAAACAGGCAGTATTTTGTGTAATGGTCATGTCTTTGATGAAAATCTGTTGAAATCATTGTATTTACAAGATTACTGAGCTTAGGTCTCTCTGGGTATTTGTTGGCCCAAAGGCACTTAGCCAATTAAGGCTATTGGAAAAAATGAAAGCAATCCAACCTGAAGCTTTCTGAAAGGAATCTTTAACACCATTTACTCCTTTTGCTGCGTAGGGACTGTAATATAGTTTTGGTTTTATTTAGCTGGGGTGGTTTTTTTAGGTATGAGAGAGAAAAAAACGTTTAATTCATTGGTCAAATTACAAAATAATATTACATAAAAAGCATCATAAACAAGTGATTCTACAGTATCCTTTTATTAGGGAACAAGGAAGAAGGCGACCATGCAAATGTGGATGGATTTTTGTCCGTGGTGATTTGAGAGGCACACCCATGAAGTTCTTATTCTTAAGTTTTGGCATATGTACTCCTCCCAGAATGTTTGCTTTATGAGTAAGTGAAGACCTTAGGTGCTTTAGCCAAATCAGCTGTGCAGGTTTGGGCCTGGAGTCATGACAAGTTTGTAACAGAGGTCTTGGGGAAGAATAAAACAACTACAAGTACACAGAATGCAGTCTGTTCTACTGTGGCGTTTTCAATAAAAATGGAAAGAGCAAATAGGTTGAGTCGCAGTAGATAGTCATGGGCTAGAATATGTGGTATATTTTTTAAAGGGTTCACATAAGACCAAATTGTTCAGTCTTTACTCTGCCAAAATTCCCTTTTACACTGTGGAAAGCTTTCCTAAATACAGTAACTAAAGAATTTGAGTGCTGGATGTTGGCTTTTCTTTTAAAGTTATTTTTGGAGCTTTGACACACATAACATCGATGTTAATCAAAATCTGCCTTAAAGTGCTGAGATAAAAGGTTTCCACTAAATTTTGTCTTGATAATGCAATAAAGTGTTATCACATTAGAATCCTTGTCAAAGTAAGGTGTCTAACATGTTTCTGAAAAGGCAGCATTTGTGAAAAAAGTTTTTATTGTTAGAAAAGACAGATCACTTTTGTTACATTGTAGGGCTTTAATTGTTCTGTTACTTTGTCTTAGCCTTGAACAGTCTCTCTACATGAATGGATCATATCTAATATTTTATATGTATATAAACAGACGTTTTTAAAAATAATTTTATATCGCATCTGTTTTTACTGCATGTTGCTGCATGTCTCTAGAGACATACAGCATTTTTATTTTCAAGTAAATTTATATTAGTTACAGTCTCCAGCTGTTTTAGATATAGGATCATTTCCTGTTGGTACAGTTTCCAGGACAATTCCCTTTCTTTCTTCTCAGAAGAATGAGAAATTTAATTTAACAAAGACATCCTATAATTGCCTTTGTATCTAGCAAGGTATCTAGCAATCTAAATATTTTATTTTATTTAAAACATCTGTCTACATAATATCATATGACTATACAAGCCTATATCAGCCTTCTGAAAGACAGCTGCTGCCACTTTTATTTAATTTATAAGAGACCAACAAAATTGCTCCTTAAGATAAAGCCCGTCTGCCACTGAGTCATATATAAAAAAATTTTGCAAGATGAAAATTGCTTGCATTTACAGTTCTTGTTAAACTAATCTAGGTCTTTTTCAAATTTAGAAGCATCGTTTTTCCTTTTCCCTCAGCCCCCCTCCCCAATCGCTATGGAAACATAGGAGCTTTACATATACATTTTTTAGAAGCTCATTTTATTAAGATTGAAGGTACATTTCTTTTTAAGATGAAATGCAAACTAGAGTTGCATCTTAATTGCTTGCTTGTGGGATCTATTTATCTCCTGCTATCTTCATTTTCACAAAGATTTGGTGCAAATTATACTGGTCAGAATTTTCATGCATTTTTTCAGAAAATGTATAGGGGAGGTAATAACATCTGTGTAGATCTTTATCTGTTTTGTGTTACTAAGCTTTATTTGCAGTGATTATAAACTGTTTTTTTGTATGAAGCAACTCATACTGAAAAGAAAATGTTTAATAGATAGTATCAATTTAGGCACAGCAGCCGTCCTAGAAAAACAGACATAGGCATTCTACAGTATGACTAAATAAGACAAGTTTACCTTTTCCAGGGAAGTAATCAAAATATTCCTTTTTGGAGAACTAAGAATATGAAAGGAAAATGTTTATGGTTCCCTACTGGCACACAGTTATGATTGACAGGAAAAACCAACATGTATGCCACATGAGACATCTTGTTCAGGAACTTTCAGGAGGGTAGTAAATTGGTGTTGGCACAAACACAAAAAAATAAAATGACTTGATTCAGCAGTTTTCAATTCTAAATCCCCAGGCTCCAAAGAAAGAAGTAAATATTCATCAAATGATCAAAATTTATATTGATTTTTATTCTGCATTAGCAGCTCAAAGTCAAGATTCTTGACAGGGTGGATGTCGGTTTGAATGATTCTCTTTGAAATAAGGATACAGGCACTGGGCTGAGTGCTACTGTGCATTCCTGAACCATAGGAAAAGACTATTAGAACCCTAGGAAGCTAAATTTTTTAAAGCATGGTATAAAGGCATGCTTGTTCTGTACTGTTTTGATAACTAAATTGTTGTTATTAGTATGTAAAGTAATTCTTGTCGTTCCTGCTTTACTCCATCCTTTCCATTATCATCTAAGGACAACTTTTCTATAGTACTTCAAAGGGGAACGGTAGTTCACGTACTATAGGAACCGAGTTAATATCAGTACTTCCCAAAGTAAGTGTATTTTAGAGTGAAGTGCTAGTCTGGCAGAGCAAAGGAAGCAAAGATTGTATCTGCACATTATACATCTTTAATTTTGCAGTTTCTGCCATGGAGTAAATAAAGATCTTGGGGGAGGAGGGGAGAGAAGGAGGATGGAAATCCAGGGGAAGAGAATGTGAGCATGAATGCAGCACTGAAACACAAATGTGATGACTGTGATTACCGAGCTGTGAGATTTAATGAGAAAGCCTGTATTAGAGTGAAGTAGAAAATCATAACCATCACCTCTAGTCTATAGGAGTATAATTGGATCTCAGCCCCCAGCAAAAAGTAAATAAATAAGTTAGTGACATTTTTAACAAACTTAAATATATTGAGAATAAAAGGGGAAGTTATCTCCATTACTGTACTGTTGCAGTATACTTGGGGGTTTTTAAGTGTCTCAGCTTGCATTAAAATGAGATTCATTGCCGTAAAACGGAAGAAGAGAATAGTAAGTGTGTGTTTGTGGGGGGGTTAAATAAAAAGCAAAGTGAGGCAGAAATGCTGTAACTATCAAAGTGTTAACAAATTTCCCAAATGTCCTAGGTGCTTACAATTCAGCAAACATCTTTAACAGCATAGCTTTAAAATTAAATTTTACAAACATTATGGGTAATGCTTTAATAGTATGCAAATTGCAATGAAGTCAGCAGCGGCAAAGCTGACCTCTCAGCAATACAAATATTTTATGTTTAAAACAGTTATCTTTTTACAGTTCCCTCTACCTCAGTAGGTGTCAGGTACTTCAAGAGCCTCCTCATCTGAGGATAATAAATAAAGGAGCAGTAGTCTGTGCCTGCTTTTTATACATGGCAAGGCAGTTGTACAAATCAACGTATTAAGCTACATGTTTTGCCGTTGCTACAAGGATTGCTAAAATTTTTATTAATAATATTTTTTAAAATTTCCTCAAAATTCCTTTTTGAATTTTCTGGTTCTAATTTTCCTCAAAAGCCACATATATGTGTGTATATATATATATATATCACATAATATATATCGATGGGAAAAATAATGTACAGAGAAAAACACTTAGCCTGCATTTCCCTGCTGTTATTAAATAAATAAATTAAGTAACATGCGGTTTTTATCATCCTTCATAGTCTGCCTATTCTTACTTAATCTTGCAGTGGAGGCAGAGTCCTGTGTTCATATCTGCACAATTTTGTATCATTAATATTTCAATATCTAAAAAGATTCTCCGCAGTAAGAGAAAAGAAAAAGTGGTCTTAATTTAAAAAAAACACCCACAAACAAAACAAAAACAAAAACAAAAAAAACCCCAAAACATTTATATTTCATAGTAAGAAAACTTTTCCATCAAATATAACATCAAATAGACTATCTAGGCATGGAAAGACTCTCCTTCAATTTCAGAACAAGTCAAATAAGTATTCAGTGAGAATCTTTGAGGTACACTTATTTCCAAGTTTGGACTTGAAAATATTTGACAGTATTGAGCCTCTCAAAATATTTGACTCAAAATATTGAATCAAAAGGAGACTTCATCTCAAAACTTCTGCAATTTTGTGAGTTGGTATGTATAGGAAATCGTGGAACTAGTGGTTAAACATGTATATATATGTATATTTGTAATGTTTAGGTCAATAAATATGAAACATTTCTCAAGCATGTAGAAGTTTAAAATGGAGCTACTTGGAAAAAAATCAAACTGTTCATGCACTACGTAAAATAAATACTATGTAACATGTTTACAAATGATAAAGTATTACTGAAAAAAGATTTTATATTTTTTCAGTAATATGGCATCATCTTAATAGTCATTTCTACATTTTATGTAGGTTCCTTTCAACTAAGTAGCAGAACTGTACAAAAATCTCTGTTCATGAAAAGATATCAAAACATAAAACAGGAATACTACTACAGTGTGGTAAAATTAACTAAAAGTCAATGTGTCTTACCAAAGTAACTTCAGATTCATACATTGCAAGTTTAAAGAAGTAAATAATTACCTTGTATTTACTTCCAAATGAGATTTTTCAATGTAATAAATTCAGCTAACTTGGAAGCCACGTTCTACAAATAAGTCATCAGGTTTCACTTCATTGTGAGGCAGTACAGCTCCCCACAGTGAGAAAAGAGATTTCTCCAGAATATGCACAAAGTAGATCTCTGAGCAAAATTTCCAAGGAAAAGGCCGTAACATTTTTATATTAGCTCAGTCATGCCTTCCTGGGATGTGTTGGGTAGTTTTCCCTAGGAGGTATTGGTTTTGCAAGACCTACCTTCCCTCATTATTTTTAAATAGAAATGTACATGTCAATCTGCTGCAGAGACAGGGGCGGAGGAACGTGCACTATCACTCTGGAATCTCTCTTGCACACATGTGCTGTCCTGAATTCTGAACATTGGTACCTTTCACCTTAAGGGCATGGCGATTTTGAATGCCCAGCCCTACAGATTGAGTTAGGCGCATTGCCTGTCCGTGGGGATTTGTACGCAAGCCTTTTAGAGGTGCATGACTTTTAGAAATATCAGTGCTTTGGATGATAGGCAGACTCTTTAACAATCTCTTTTTAAGCCACTTCATTGCACGAAAAGTGCAAACAGAGGGAATGATAGGAATAATCAGAACTGTGCAAATAGTGGAGGTTTTAATTAAGTAAGATTAAGTTTACAATTTTAGCACATTGAGGAAAGACTTTCTGTGTCTGACTAGTCTTTCCTCTTCTTGACTACTTGGGGATCTCGAGGCTGGCCTGGAAAGGTATCCAACCTTGTGTTTAAGTACAACATATCTGCGATCTGACCTCCTGTAACCAATTGTTTTCTCTGCCGGACAGGAAAGAAACCAAGACAAAAAGTTGTGCTGATTAATTGCTACTTTAATAGGACAAATTATTCTGGGTTTGTAGGAATGGGAGTGTTTGCTCTTACATTCTTGTGGCATGTGAAGAGGTGTCACTGAAGGAGCTGGAAGGCATGTGGCAGTTTTGATGACGTGCTCTAACCGTTATGTTGATGGGTTTGGCTGGATCTGCATCTTGGTTAATTTGTACATTCTGCCTGCTTTTAGCAAGCACTGTTCTGCCATCCCAGCGCTTTCTCTTGTCGGAGCAACCTGTTCCCCACCTGGACCCCCATTATGACAAACCCTGCTTTTCCATCCTGCCTGTCACTCTCCTGTTCTGCAGGCTGGAGATGCAGACCTGCAAGACAAGAAAAGAAGCAAAAGATACTGGCCATTGTTCAATGCCCATTCTTACAAGGACTTTTTTTCACCTTGCAATTTTGGGATGCTATTGTCAGAAACTATTCACAGTCTTGGAAGTCTCTGGAGAGGTTAATCCTTTCATACTTTTCTTCAATGCTTTTTGGTATTTGTGATATAGGGAACTTCTCTGGGTACATAGCTGAGATCTGCTGGATGCACAGGGCATAGCATGCTCTTCTGTTGTATTTAATGTTACACTGAACAGAACCAAAGGCAGGGGGACAGTAAGGAATTAGACACCAGAGGTCCAGATTTTAAATTAACAGCATGATCAGGAGACCTCCATGGATTTGATCAGACAATGCTGCTGAGGCCATGCTACTGATTGCATTTGCACTCCGCAGTCCTGAAGTCACAGGTCATGTTCCTAATCTTTATAACAAAACAGCAAAAAAACTACGTATTTCTGAAAGCCAAGGGAAACCCTGCAAAAAGGTCTTGCTGTTATTTACAGGCTTTTTTTCTTTCTTTCTTTTTTTTCCTCTCTGTTATTTCTGATCGCTCTGGGAACTGCCTGAAGTTCTGTCTTGTTATAACACAGCCCTACTCTATCTAAAATTTCATTTTATGGCTCCTGTGGACAGGCTTAAAATTCACTGTGCCGTTACTGCTGTTACTTAAAGTCTACGATGAGTTTAAGTACCTTGATAAGTAAGAATGTTGCCTTGTAATTTTACTCATTCTGTGTGGAGCTTTCACATTGTTGTGATGGTTTTAGTACACTGGAAAACAAAGTGATAAAGTTATTACCAATATAAAAGCATTTCTGAGATTTATGATGATAAAAACACTTCGCTAAGATTTTAACTGGTAACAAGCATACCCTGATTAACAGAATTAATTTCCTGCATGATCAAAACACAGCGTGTCCTTTGTAATAGGCCTATCAAATGTTCAGCTCTCAGTAAACTCATTTTATGATATAGGATTATTTTTTAATCTGATTCAGTCCTGAAGAGAGTGTGCAAGATGAAGGATGGAAGAGGCAGGGGAACCAAAAGCAGTAAGGGCAGCAGACTAAGCAAGCAGTCAACTGCAGCAAGGTCCCTGTCTTAATTATGCAAAGGGAGGTGGGAAAAAAGAGAAAAGAAAAAAAATAGAAGATAAGAGTTACCATCCTGCTTCAAGAACAAAAACAGATGCCTACATTTAGAGTAGAAGAAGTACTTCCAAGAAGTCACTTGAAGTCCAAGCCTAACACTGCCAAATGGTGGACTCGATGATCTTAAAGGTCTTTTCCAACCTAAATGTTTCTATGATTCTGTTATACAAGGCCATTTAAAATGCCAGGGCAACATCTTAGAAGTACTGCTTCTACCCTAAGTGTTTTTAGCAAGAGAAGACCTGTTGGCTGGCTGTGGGGATGGAGTGGTGGATGATCAAGCCTGTCTGTATAGAGTCCTTGGTCAAACTCTTGCCTGCCAAAGAACTCTTTCTGTAAGGTACATCTCCGTGGAAGGTATTTTGAGCCGTGTACTCCTCAACATAATTTTATTCAGTAGCTGCATCTGTGACAGAGGCAGAGTCTATTTCACATCCTGTAATAAAGCCTTCTCCACAACTTTATAATGTGGAGAGATAGACAGAATATTGTGACAGAAATCAACAAAAAAGGATTGAGGGCATAGATACGACCACATAAATGCTACTGTGATCAACTTTAGGAATTGCTCCCAATTTTATCTCTCAAGAAATTCACCAATTACAAAGATATAAAGAGCGCCAAGCTGGGATGTGCATCCTTTTAGAATGGTGCAGCTGAGTTTGCACTTCTATTTTTTATATATATATATATATATATATATATATATATGTGTGAACCTCCTAAGTCTACATGCTGCATAATACCATCTGACCACTTCCTTGTTTGGCTGAAATTGGAATTTGTGCTTTAATTTAACAATCATAGAATAGAATTGCCTAGATGGGAAGGGACCTTTCAGATCATCTAGTCCAACCAATGTTTTTATCCAGCTTAAGTTCAACTAATGGCAGAGGAACTGAACTGTCCGTATTTCTTATGTAATTCTATAGTAATTACAGTCTAGTGTGGCACTGGTATAACTTTTCTACAGCACTGTAGAGAAAGGATAATGGCAGATAGGATACTTTCATAATTCAAATTCAACTGAATGTATTATAATTTGTATATTTAAAACACAGAATAGTTTGCTTACAGTAACATAGTTCATAACAAAGGACTTGTGCTCCCTGGGAAACAGTGTCTGAAAATACTTTCCTTTCAACACCAATTCAGTGATATTTATTCTAGTACATTCCAATAGAAAAAAATTTTGCAGCAGAATAACACTACCGTTGAGTTCTCATCTCCAATGTATATTGGTATAAATTTTGAGTCTCTCGTTTGATACTCTGTATACAATATAACCTTTCAGTCTCCTTCCTCCCACAGTAACAGCCATTATCCCTTGTCTTTTCTTTCTTCACTTCAGAATAAGGTCATTCTAACATGTAGGTCTAACAAGAAATACAATGTATTTTCATTGATTTGTATTGTCACTGATTACCCCTTCGTGTTATATAGTGATCTGTATAGTAAAGGACATTCTATGTTGTCATGCAAAGCCAGTCTTAAGGAACAGATTCTGCACCCCAGGCTCCCTCGGTTTATTTATAAGGTCTTGCTTTTTAGAAAATGAGCTTTCTGACAATAGCCTTGAAAATATTTACCATTATTAATCGAACACTAGAACTGAATATTTGGCACTCGTACAGAATTTTTTCACTGTTTTTCCCCAGAGACTACTGTTTTTTCATAGTCTTGTTCAGAGATTGGATCCTCCAGGCTCAGGAAAATGAGAGCATTTTGTCATTTGATTATTGGAAATATCTCAGTTTAATTTACAACAGCCTATTGTAAACGCGTTCCATCCTGGTAGGACAGTGACTGTTAGAAAATCTCTTACAAGTGTGTAACCAGACCATCACCAACATCTTTATTGTGGTTTTGCTGCAAAAATGGTCACTTACAAGAGAAGCATGAAGTGGAAAACAACTGCCGAGTATCATTCCTTGTCATTTTTTTTCCATGTTCAATTTTTCACTGATTCTGACTTGTTACATCCTCTGAAAAAAAGAAGAAACTGAATTCCACTTCTAAGATGGGACAGTAAGAGTAAATGAATGATTGCCTCCCACCCAATTTCTATTAAATATATTTGGGATGATGCATATCTCAGTAGACTTTCCCAGGATTTGCCAGATATCCATGTCTATAGAGGTGTGTTTGTGGTAGAGGTTAAGTTCTTATAGTTGTGTTAAGTAACAAGAAAGTGTACGTAGGGCAATTTGAAAATGCACACTTAAAATAAGCTAGAAGGTAAAGCAAGTAGCTTTTCTATATTTGATTAGCAATTGATAAAGTTGCTCCTTTATTCTGCCAGAATACTGCAAAAGTAGTTCTTCATTATCACTAAAGATTTTAAGTTGAAAATAAACTGCAGTAGATTTATTGCGTATCTGTGCTGTGTACTATTTTCTAGATTGCGCTTTGTGCCTGTTAGTTCAGCTTCTGCAGAATGTAGGTTTTGAGACTTAAACTGATCAATACCTACTCGAGGTCTTCAAAGCCTCTTTGGATTTACAGTTGATATTGGTAGAACAGGGACAAAAAAAAATCCTTAAGTACAACAGTGAGATAGATGAATTCATACAGAAAAGGAATCAGAGAGATCCATCTGAAATTCTGCGCTGCCTGAGTTTGAGTTGCTGTAAGTATTCACAATCGTTGAAGACAGAAATTGGGTTTAAAAACAAAAATAGTTGATTTATAGAGGGATCAGATTTCTGAGGTACAAGAATGGGGACACAATTGCTTGTATTCAGGATTCGTAGAGTATGATGTTGCCGGAGTTCATAATCCTCAGTACGAGAGGGCCTGTGAGGAAGAAATAGTGGATTCTTATTCATCCTTCTCCATATATTTACTTACCCTTTCCCTTTCTTCCACTATGCTATTTCATCCTCCCTTTTCTTCTCCCTTTTTCCATACATTACTGATTTGCCTATTTACAAATATTTTTGCAAGTGAACAGAGAATTAAAGACCTGTGAAAAGCTGATTTCTTTATTTTTCCTGTTTCTAATTTTAAAATATAGAGGAAATTACAGGGAGGGGAATTAGAAAATGCAAAAAAACCCCCGTGTATCTTAAGTATTGGGATAGCTATGCTATTTGAGAAATACCATGTGTTTATATAGTTAAGTGCTGAGTTTTAATTAATGTGTGTGATGTTGCAGAGTTGAAGTTACATGTGAATTCCCTCCTTTTGGAGTACTGGGGTTGGGGGTGGTGGGGAGAAGGGGGTTGTATACATAATTTCAACAACAGCCACCACCACCCCCCAAAAAAAAAACCCAAATAAAAACCCACCCAAAACCCATAGGAAAAAAGCAAGAATTACTTATCTTGATTTCCAAACCCGTCCTGAAAATCAGGGAAATTATTTGCTTAAAGTTTTCCACAAGATTTCTCCTCTAGGCTTAAAACAATCACAGAAGATTTTAATTTATAATATAATTGTTTTAGAAAGTTACTGGTCACTCACAACAGGACTTTAGACTGAAAATGTCAGTCAACCATAACTAAAATAAAAACAACCAGTGAATAACTGCTTTATGGTAAGAACAAATTCAAAGAAAAAATTCATAGCCTTATGTGCACAATACAAAATTTTCAGCTGGAAGATTATCCTTACTGGGGAAGAATCCTTCCAGAAAAGAAATTTGATCAGGAGCCCCTGTATACTGTGGAACGGGATTGTTTATTAACTTAAAGGAAAATGCACTTGGGATTAGAAGGGGAACAGGAAGGTGATGATGTTTCGGAAGGTGATGATGTTTGTTTATTTGCGCCTTTTGGTCATTTCCAAGTTATACAAACAGCCGTTTTAATTATAGTTCCTGAAAAAACATGTTTTAAAGCTCTCTTAAACCTCAACATTTTACTCTAGCACCACAGTCCCAACTAGTTAGTCTTGTATTCAGATTATGTTTCTTCATTGGTAACCCTACATGGTTTAATTTTCCACTATTTTAGACTAGGTATGGAAGTCTTGTATTTCATTTATGTACACAATAAAAGACCTGCATGGTTTACTTGGAATTTTTGTCTTCTATCTCCTTGGAAAATTGCTAGTATTTTTTGTTGTTTTTTTTTATTTTAATTTTTCAAAAACCTATTGGGGTTTACTGCCAAAAATAACAAATCTCACTGTAAGAAGCAACTGAGAGAGAAAGCTGTAAATGTTTGAAAGAGAAATTTTAAAAGGAAATGGAATTTCCAAATCAGGTACATTATTACTCAGCAAAAATTGCACCAAGGCAAAGCATAAGCAAATACACATAACTGTTATTACCACGAGCTTATAAAGACATTCCAGACTTCCTTCAGACTTTCCCTACTGACATTCTTCAGTGCCTCTTTTCCTTCACTTGCTTGCATTTTTCCTAGATTTTGCAGATTTCCGTTCTCCTCTCTAGCTCTTTCACTGCTTTCTCTTTACAGCTGCCTTGTTTCATAGATTGGTAACTCTGTCGTTCTGCAAGCAGCCAGGCAAACTCTTCACTATCCTGCCTCCCACAGTAGAAAATGCAAGAGAGTCCTTATACAAAATTTCCTGCGTGCTTGTTGAATTTGCTTGCCATAGCACTAAATGGTTAAGCGGGCGTTCGCCTCCTAATGGAAGTAAGAGTACATAGTTACACAGAAGAAGCAGTTTTTGAAGCATTATCAGAATTTGTAATGTGTTTTTCTTTCGGTGAGGCATATTAAAAGAAAACAATAGCATATTGGTCCCAAAGTGCTTTTGAACTTGCTCTACCCTCTGTTCTTTGTCCTGTTCCTAGGGGCAAGTGTGGCAAAACAGCATATTTCATCCTTTTATCATCTGGTTCTCTGAGCCCCAGAATCAAACCGATCACCACAGCTGCAATAAATAAAGTGTCTATTCAATAAGTTATGATGCCAAATATTATTCTACATTCTTCTGGCCAGGCAGAGTCTGATAAAAAACAGCACATCTCACTTATTGCTTTTTTCCTTGCACTCAAAATTGCTGAGTAATCAGTGGACGCCAGATATGGGAAAGCATGATGTGAATACTGCCAATTTGCTTGGTTTTGTTTACACTTACCGTTTAAAACAAAAATACCTATAGCAATATGGCTTTAATTAATTATGAAACACAGGCAATGTGTTAACAATATCAGTCTTGAAGCCTGTAAGAAATGTAATTTTATGTATCTACCTGTTCTGTCATACTGCATGATTTCTAATATCTTTTTCATTCACGTCCAGACATTTTTATGCAGCATTTGATTGGATGTACATCTCATCGAATATATGGCACATTCTCTGATAGAAACACAAACAGTTCAGTTCTAGCATTTGTGAGTACACTGTACTTGTATCTGACTTAACAGTTCGGCCTTTTTGATCATCATGCAAATGATGGTGTGAGTCATTTGGTTAAAATTGTTGCGGTCCAAAAGTATTTGTTTTAAATGCATTCTTTCTGAATTATTTTTTTAAAAAACTTCTGTTGTGTTTTCTTTTCTCTTTGTTTTCTTTCTCTAGGCTGAGGTTCAGCTATGCTATCTGGAAGCACAAAGAGATGCTGTTGAACAGATGTCCTTAAAGCTGTACAGTGAGCAGTACAACACTAGTAGCAAGCGAAAGGAAGAGTTTGCTGATATGTCAAAAGTTCACACAGTGGGAAGTAATGGGTAGGGAACTATTCTTTTTGTTGTTTTATTCTCACTGATCTGTATTTTTTTTTACATGATATACTTTTTCTTACTTCTAGTTAACCAGGATTTTTCTTCCTAGGCCAAGAGGCCGGGGAAAACTCTTTCTATATATTTATTTTTTCACATATGAATGCAAAAAATGGGTTCTGGATAATATATCCAAATCATGGTTTGTTCATAGGACTACCTAACATAATCTAATAGCAATCTATTGTTTTGATTTTAAAAAAGGTAATGTGTCCTTTTGCTTCAGGTTTTTCTCCTCCGATGGCGTCATGTCTTTTGATTTCTTAGCATCTTCCAAGGAAGCATCTTTATAATGTATTAATCCCTCTGCAAGACAATTCTCTATAATTCTTATGCTACTAGTGACTAAGAAATATGAATGTGAAGCCATTCACTTATAGTTTACCGGTTCAAACATCCCAGTTTTGTACTTCTAGAAAGCTTTAACAGTTTTCCCTTGACTTGGTCTTCTCAGTCTTTTTTTTAATAAATGTAAACACACTTACCCTCACACACATATATATTATATATGTAAGTGTATCTATAAAAGCACTATTTCTTAACAGTTTGAGCAAAGAATCTTGGACAAATTTATCACTGGACTATGATAAAATGAAGTCTTGGTGGCCTCCCCTTTTTCACATCCAAGAAAACTTGTAGTCCTGGTTTAAGACTTTTTCCTGAAGATCTTTTGAAAAACATGTCTTCCAACTGCTAGCTCCCCTAAATGAACATAAGAACACACCTGTGAATTCATAGTAGTGTGGGGCAAAAGCAGTTTGAAGAAGTCAACTAGTGCCCATTGTTTAGGTCCACCATCCTGATACAAGTTTTCTCGTAACCAGTAAATACAGCAGAACTTTTGCCAGCAGTTTCCTATGCAAGGAAAGTCACCGACCAAGGTGTTCATGGCTTCTTTATCTCCATAACTTCCTTTTCCAATTCTTAACTCAATGTTGAGGTCTTGGAAACACAGTTTTATTAAATTACCGACTGTAAAGATAAATGAGCCTTGTAAACATCCCCTCTTATTATACAGAAAGATGACTGTTTTAGAAAAGTTGATGTGGGCTAATTATGTAGGATTACTGAGATCTTGATTACATATGCAGAAATCTGTCAGATTCTCAAACACGACAGTGCAGCTAGTGCCAACCATAAAAATAATTTGTTCAGAATTGGTGTGTATATAAATGTGCACGGGGGGCTACATGTTCAAAACCAGCGTCTAATTTCTCAGCCATAGCTGAATGTGAGCAAGACTTAGGGTTGGAATTCTGTGTGGGACATAAGACAGTAAGACATCAACAACATTTGATTTTATTGAGGATAGGGGATGTAAAGCTTTAAGTCTCATGGAAAAATCCAGTTTGTAACTCTACATACCATTTGTGTAAAGCAAAAAGGCTCTTAAATGCACTTGTTTGCACTTGTAATTACATGCTTATTACTGGAAATGGTAATTACTGGTTTTCCCTACCTTTTCTGTGTCATGGCCACCTTTCTGGGCCCTTATGTCTATCCCAGCTCCTAGAGGCTCAGCAGTGGCTTAATGGGCCAAAGGACCAGAGGGAGACAAATACAATACCATGTATTCAGCCATTACAGAAGTTGGGGTGGGCTGAATTCAGATGGAAAACTTCCAGTTGAACTAGTCTGAGGTATTGTATTGAACACAATGGAAATGCCTTTCGGCTCTTTGAAAATACAGATGATACAACATTTCCCTACTGCATAAAAACTGGGGACAAAAAACTGGGGACAGAAATTCCACCGTAGGATGACCTAAGTAGAGACTGAGATCTCTACAGAGACGGGGCCATTTACACAACTGGGAAAATTAGGGTATCTATCCATTAGCTGTTGTGGAAGTTTCGCCTAGGAGAAAGAAGAGCGTCTGTAGTAGATGGAAAATTGTTTATATAGTGGGGGGAAAGATTTGGGAGGTGACTTTGTGTAGGAAGTAGCCAGACTGAGATAGGTAGGGAAGTATCTGCAGAAAAGGGTGATGCCAGTGGGTGTGTAAAGAACAGATTTCCTGCAGAACAGCGATGCTGTTACAACAGCGACAGAGAGTGTTCTCGTGTATCTGCATGGAAATGGCTAAAGGGACAATGAAAGAGAAGAGACTGAACACCCGCTGCAGGAGAACACCAGCTAGCCAGGCAGCAAGACGTAACCAAGGGCAGTTGAGAGCAGCTGCAAAATGTTATAGCAGATCTGGGTGAAGATATATCATCCCCTCAAAGCCAAGGCAGAATTTATACAGGTACTATTGGGAGATATGGTTACAATACTTAAAACACCATGGCACAACATGAAGGAGAGATCCTGGGATCCTGTCATCATTGGGCCTTCACAGATGAGGCTTTGAGATAAGTGCATTAAAAGGGGCTTCAAGTATGCATAGAATATAAAGCAATTTTAAAGCTGTTAAGGTCACAACTCTGATTTCTTCTATATCCTTCTAATAAAAACATGTGTATGGAAAAGAGTTCCAAACAATGATGACCCAGAAACTTCAAAGAACTTTTTGTCTGTCTGAATTTTTTTGTTAAGCATACCAGTGTGTTTACAGTATTTCTCAATACCATGTGAGTTATACCATCAAAGAAATAATACAAACTGGAAGTGTGTGTTAAACATGGGGAAAAATGCTGATGGAAATCGCTTCACATTCCTGTTTATTTATTAATGCCACAGACGAACTGGTTTTCTCATGAGAAAGGTGCTCATGAATTTTCATTCAAAATAATAAATTGATGTCCACATTTTAAGAAATATGTTTAGGGTTCAAGGGATTAGACATGCAACTCTGCATATCTGATTCCCTGTTTACCAAGATAAAAATATACTTCTTAATGTCATTGCAGTTATTATGTAGCTAATGGTTTTAGCTTATTAACCAACAAACCTATATTAAGGAAGCTGTAGTTACCTGCCCTTTGGCTGATGTTGTAGCATTCTTGTTGGCTAATGTTTGGGTACTTTTAATGGAAGAATCTTTTTTTGCAATAAACATATGACCCAATTTATTCTTTTTTTAGCGATTGGTGGATTTGGGTAATCAACCGTAATTAGATCTTTTCTATAGTTCTTGCATCTGTAACACAAATCAGTATTTCAGAAGTTATGCTTTCCCTGATTCTGCCTGTGGCAGTATGAAAAAAAGATCTGCTAAGCCCAGAAAAAATAGATTCTGAATAAAAAAAGAAATATTCAATATACCACAGAAATACCAACAGGTACATTTTAATCTTAACCTGTCACTGATCCTACAATTGCTGGATTTTCTGAAATATCTTTTTAGGGGTTTAGTAACTTACATCCTCTTCCAAATAGTAACTTAATAGTAATCAGTAGATGCATCCATTTAGATGTGAGGTATTCATGTTAAAAACAAAGCTTTTTTTTCTCTTTTTTTAAAAAATAACAGAGTTATTTTAGAACTATTAAAATATTGTAATCACATCTAAAAAAACCACACAACAACATAGAAGATGCTTTGTAGGCTAACTTCACTATTTTCAGGCTTAGGCAAATAACTGCCATAGACAGTTTGCTTAAAAATGTTCCCAGATGACTTTATTTCACAGCAGAAAACCAAAAAAAAAAGAAAATAGACACAGACTGTAAACTGGGGGGGTGGGGGGAGAGGAAAATCTCCATTACATTTTGCATCCCTTCCCAGGCTTTTTCCAATGAATCCTGTTTCTCTCACTCTTCATTTTGGGTTTAAGTTCCTGTTTAGAACTTTAGAATCACAGAATCATTTTGGTTGGAAGGGACCTTTAAGATCAGCAAGTCCAACCATTAACTTTGCAATGCCACATTACCACTAAACCATGTCCCTCAGCACCACATCTACATGTGTTTTAAATACCTCCAGGGATGGTGACTCAACCACTTCCCCGGGCAGCCTGTTCCAATGCTGACAACCCTTTCAGTGAAGAAATTTTTCCTAATATCCAATCTAAACCTCCCCTGGCACAACTTGATGCCATTTCCTCTTGTCCTATCACTTGTTACTTGGGAGAAGAGACCGACCCCCACCTCGCTACATGATCCTTTCAGGTAGCTGTAGAGGTCGATAAGGTCTCCCCTCAGCTTCCTTTTCTCCAGGCTAAAATAATTTTTTTAGCCATGTTTTAGCTAGAAATCAAAATGTTCAGCAGTTTCCTAGTGCTTATCTGGGTTTTATAAAGGTCAGGGAAAAGTGCGTTTTTGTGTCTTTAAAGGACTGATTCATTCTATTACACCAATAAATGGACAAAGTAGGACTGTAACTAAGATGTGGTTCTATAGACGCAAAGCAGGTGTTTGGATCCAGCACGTGTTCTGCCCATTATAGTAAAATCCCAGTTCACTTCTTGGCGCAGTTTCTAAAGGCATCCCATCCCATTCTGGCAGTAGCAGGTCACGAACATTGGATGGAGGCTTTGATTCCTGTCATCTTCATATCTTGATTTAGATTTTTCACTGGTAAAAACTGGCCAAGTCCAACTGAATCTGTAATTATTTATATGAAATGAAATCTAGTCTCTTATGTCATAAAACATATGTTTTAATTAATGCCTGTCAGTTTTATGCCTTGGGATAATATTTGGATAAGAGAGAAGGGAAAAAAAGGGGCAGTAGATACTGAAGATACAGAATGGTTATATGGTTTTCTAAGGAAGGGAGAAAGATTCAGTATCACTGCAATTATACCATTCAAAATGGAGTTTAGTTTTATTTTAGTTTCAAAATGATATCTCAGTCGAATACCTCCTATAACAGGAGAAAAGCCCTGAACTCCAAATGAAGCTATTATATTTCAGCAATAATAACTTGCCCTTTTATGCTTGCTCTTCTTTATAATAACATCACTGCTTACCTTCTCAGGGCAGCAGGCAATTTTAAGTAAGTGCACCTCATAAATTATCGAGTAAAAGTATACTAAGTACAGTGGATTAAACTAGAGAGTTACTTCAGAAGCAGAAATCAACACTTGTGCATTATACATTGTCGTCAACTCATTGAAAGTAACACCACAGAAGGCAAATGCTTTCTTCTTGCTTGCTTGCTTGCTTCCAGAAAGACAGTTCTACTTGTCACAACTTTATCTATAAGCTTTCAAAATTGCCATGCATATGGTAGTCTAGTTAATAACAACTGAAACTGTGATAGTATTAATAACATTAAAAACAAGTTTAGTTTATTGTTTCTCTGATGAAAGACTCCTAGTTTTTTAAAGACGTTGCTTAAAGAGTTGTTAATAATTGGAGAAATTAGCTTTAGTGGAACATGCGCTATTGTTTGATCAATATGGGGGTTTTTTGATACTACTGACAAGGCTTTTGTTAGTTCCAATTTTGCAAGTTTGAAGATCCCTTTTCAAGGGGTATCTTTTTGACGAATGTGCAGATTTTCAGCATGTACCTTCTGTCTTGTATCACAGTGTTTTAGAAGAATCTATGCTTTACTTATTCACTAGGCTTTCAATAGAGAATCACATTAATCCTTTTAAGCTCCTTATTCTAATGATTTATTTTGTTGAAAACCGTAGTGATCCTCCTTTGAATTTTAATGATTGCTGGCTATTCAAGGATTCATTGTTTTGACTTCCTGTCCTTACCTTTGTTTCTTACATGTCTGTAGGGAACACCTGTCTAATACTGTATCTGGCCTTAGTTCTCACTGGCTTACCATATTCACTCAAGCCTATCTTAAGGCGTTAAGTTGAAATGCTAGCTACTCATCCATGAAAATAAACGTAGGATATTTACAGAGATAGGCAGGCAGACAGCAGAGGGATGGCTGAATGGATTGAGTCATTTCTCGATGAAAATAATATTTTTATATGAATTATATCAAGATGATTGTTGCATAAGTTTGCTCAATATAAAGTCAGCACTTCAAAAACCATTAAACAACAACATCTATGGGGGATTTCCATTTCAAAATTTTTGAAGCAAACGCAGTATGCCAACAGTTGTCAGGATTTGGCATCAGCCGCTGAATTTAGGTCATGGCACTGGCTTAAATTGGATTTCAGTTTTCATTTTCATCCACTCTGTATAAATACAGAATGTCTCTTTAGAAATATAACTAGGAACATCATGAGTTTTCAAGAATATATTATTCTAATACAAGATTTTAACAACTACACAGTATTTATGCATAATACATTTTGTTCCTTATCTACAGCCTTTTGGACTTTGATTCAGAATACCAGGAGCTCTGGGATTGGCTGATTGACATGGAATCCATCGTGATGGACAGCCATGACCTGATGATGTCAGAGGAGCAGCAGCAGCATCTTTACAAGGTTAGCGCTACCGTTACTGCCTTTACCTAGCTATAGAAGATCTGATTAGCTTGACAAGTCTTTCTCTCACAGGATATCGCTGCGTTCATTGTATGTATCATGGTGTCTATTAGAATTCCCTTCCCTGTCCCCAACCTCATTTCCATCCCCTGTGCGCTGACAGGCTGCACCGACATCATAATTGCAAGAAAGTTCCCTTTATCACATTCTATTTGGTGTAATTCTATAGAAGGACAAAGATTTGTCTTCAAGATGAATAGAAATAAATGAAACTGCATTAATAAATAGACTGAAACAAAATGAAGGAAAAAATGAAATGGTAGCATTTAACAAAATGTGTTTTGATTGGAGCTTTCAGCTGGATTTTTATCCACCTTTCAGACCTTTTCTGGAAAGAAAGAAATTTGCCTTGATTTTGGTTTGCTGCTGCCAGGATACAGGACTCTTCCAATTTAATTTTTATTAGTTATACATAAAGCAGACATTGTCATGTTAAGTCATCGCACTTGCTTGTGATTTCAGCAAAATGATTATGAACTTGCATATTGAGCATAGATTCTTCATCTAACATATATACACACACACATGCATACACATGCATACACATATACACACAGTTTCTCTTATTTATCATAGCAGCCTTAGCCCAGAAGCTTTATCACTTCTTTTAGATAGACAGTACTTTTAAGAAGTTACCCAAAATGTGTGATTTGATCCTAAAATTGATTCAAGCTTCACTGTGTGTCTGAGAAGCTGTAGTCTGCGGGTCTGAGGGGCGGTGGGGGAAAGCAAGGAGGGGCTTTCGACAGAAATATCAGGCTGCAGTAAATCTTCCTCATTTAGGCAATTTTTATTGGAGTAATTCTGACAGTTGTCATCCTTGAATTGCTTTGAGCATATGGCATATTTCAAAGAGCAGATTGTGAATCATAAAAAATAAAATTAATAACTAACCACAGAATCAGCAACAGTATAATGACAAGAAACAACTACCCTCTAGCTTTTTTTTATTTCTTATCGAATAAGTGGTACATTCAAGGTCAAATAGAAGTTGTTTTCTTTCTTCTCTGATTGCATGATTTGATAATTTCTTAAATATAGTTTGTTTTTTCTTGCTTTGGCATCCTAATTTCTTGATGGTCGTCTTGCCTTTTATTCTTTCTACTTTTAGTTCTTTTATTTAAAACAACCGGTGAGAAAGGATTGTCACATGAGTTAAAATATGTTTATAAATGGAAATGTGGTTCAGGTCCAAACTGTTTTAGGCTGCAAGTGAGTTCAATTCAGTGGCCTTCATTTCTTGCTTTGACAATTATTTCTTATTTTTGCTAATGTCTTTTTCCTACCTTTCTAAATACTTAATCAGACTTAATCATACATTAACAGTCCTGGCCCTGGCTAGGCTCAGAAATAAACAATGTCATGAATGGGTAAAAAGTTTCTTGCGAATCTAAAATAAGATGTTTTGGTAGTGCCTGTCCTTATAAAACCAGCTTGTACCATGCCTAATCTAACTACTAGTTTTAGTCCTATACTAAAGAAATCAATAAACATACATTTTAAGCAAACAATCCATCCATCAGTATGAAAAGGAACAAAGCTTAAGCAGCCAGCCTGAGTATTTTAGGTGCTATTAAGGTTACTTCCCTTTCCAATATCCAAATGTAACCATTAAGAATAATTATAGATGGTAACGCTGGTACAATAATGCATGGTGAGAAGAATAGAAGAGGGCGATAATTTAAGAATTAGTTTGCAGTATGGTATGGTAGCAAAATGACGAATATTGTATGTTCAAAATGGGAAGTAATAGTCTCTTAATATTATGAAATTCTGTATTACGATAGGCATGACACTTCCAAAAGCAGAAAGTTCATGCCAGAGAGAGTAGCTGAGCCTGTGCAGCACAGACAAACCAGCACTGCTGCCAGAGCACAGGCAGCTTATTTGCTCTGCAGTCATTAATAGACCCCCATCTCAAAAGTACCTATCCGGTCACTGCAAAACCACTTGAAGAAGGGTAGGAACAGACTGCCTGCCCTCCCGCGGTGAATATTCTCTGCATACACCTGTCTAGTGAAACAGCAAGCAAATTGTTAAGGATTGAAGGAAGGACTTAACTAGAAGTGTGGAGTTTGGTTAAGAGATGACTAAGGAGTGTCCATAAAGCAGGAGGAGTATTTGCAAGTGACGTAAAAAGCTTGAGTGCATACCATTAAGATCTATTAGCCTTTCAAAAAAAAAAAACAAAACACCAGCCAACCACCTTCCGAAGAAGTGTTGAAAGCCCCGTAATTTCAGACATTTAAAAGTAGACAAAAGAAAACATTAGCAAATGTAATTGAGGGAACAATTCTGCACTAGCAAAGGAGAGATCAGATAAATCACTAGGTCTTTATCATCCTTAATTTCAGAGATCCGCGTAACAATGAATCATGCCCTCAAAAACAGTATTAACGGTTCTATAAAACTAGCCTAGTAAACCTCTCTTCTAATCAATCGTGACACCCTTTTTATTTGGAGGCTTTTATACAGAGTCGTGGATGGTCTGGTGCTCACAGCTAAGGGGCAGGAGCGCTGCCTGCGCTTCACAGTGAACACAGCCATTCTGGTCTGTAGGGAAAGAAATTTCTCTGTAGCACAGAGAAATTCAGGCAGCTATTATTATCAGAATTCCTCAATGATGTGGGGTGTTATGAAAACACAGGTCTTGCTTCAGTCGTTCTTTATCAGTTACAGCTTCATATGTGAACCTGCTAATTGCACCCTCTGCATTTTGGTGGATTCTCCTAAACCCGCAGATCCCTCTTCTCAGTTATTGAGCTGACAAGTAATTGCAGCTCTGAGCCAGCTCAGCAAGCCGCCTCTGCCAGGGAACCTGCTGTGGTATCCCTATTACCAACAGTAATCATTGCCCCTAAGGAGTCTATGAATGGGAAGGAGCAATGATAAAACAGGTAAATCGGAAGGGAAAAGCATACATTAAAGCAGCATAACGTAATATATAACTGCTAAAATTGCATATGGGAAAATAAAATGTATTTTCATGGTTAGACTGTTTTCCCAGAACTCTATTTTCAGATTTAATATAGATTTAAGTCAACTCTCAGCTTAATTTTGTTTTGTAATATTCCAGGAGCTTCATCATTTTTTATTAGGATCCTTATTATCTCTCTTTAACTAGGTTTTATTTTTCCCTTAATGTAAGAGGAGCAGCACAGCCCTATTTATTTTCTTAAACTCTGAATATGTATGTATAACTTCCTCTAGATTTCCTAGATTTTAGTGCAAAGATTGACAAAAAGAGAGAACTATTTTTGCTCACTGTGCTCCCCCATAGCCCTAAATGATTTCAGCTTTGGAGTCTTAAACTAGCTAATGATTTTGAAAATCAACTAGTGTTTGATAAAATGGCAGTCACGGAATGAATTGCTGACAGTTTATTTGTCCTCTAATGCTTTATCTATTAACGAAGAAAAAATTAAAAGGGGCATTTCCATGTTTTTGGAGTCTCGCTTCTTTGTACTGCTGTAATAGCTCAGTTTAATGCCAAATGTATCATGTTTATTTCATTTTAATCTACTGCATGTGAGCCTGATCTCATAAGCTCTAAGTACACAGAAGTTGCATTGACTTCAGCTGTATTCATATGCCGTTACTGGAGGATCAAACCCAAAGAATTTAAACTCTGCTAATTAGCCCTTTAGTGGGAACTTGAGTAATTCTGTACCTTGAATGTTCAAAAATGAAGCAAATCAGTATTTACAGGAACTGTGGAGGTTAGAAATGAGTATACTAGGCAGAAAAGTTAATGATAATCCTTTCCATTTTCCTCAGAAGATTAATAGCAAAACTTAATTGTGTTAGATTAAAACCCCATTTAAATAAGTACAGTATGATTGTTAAAATTGTTAGTGTGTTCAGAATAAAATTAACTAAACATTTTAAAATATCAAATAAAAGAAATGATATTTTTCTGTCTGATTACCAGTAATGTGTGGTGGTTTTAATACAAACTGCATAAGCTGTAAGTCTTGCACTAGTAAGTCTTCAGCAGCGATGGTCGTGATAGATGGAAAAAGACCCTTCTGTAGTAGCGCAAAGATTTGGAAAACATTTAGTTGACACGGCTTTTGAGCAGGTTAACTGCCAAACTATTTCAGCAAAGGGAAGTGGTTCTCTGTATTAAATAACATGAAAATGCACATCAAAAGCTAAGGATACCTTTCAAAAAAAGTTGAGGGGGGAAAAAGTCTCCCAGCAGTTTTTGTTTCCCTACTGGAAGCTCTCCCTCCTCGGAAGGTGCAGTTCCTTTTCTCCTCTGGGTGTGCTGCTGCTCCATTGTGCCTTTGGCGCTGGCTCAGCGTGCTGTGGCCCTGAGTGGATCAAACAAACCGTGGTGAAAGTTTCCCTCATTTGCATCACTTCTAGACAGCCCTGTCGTACTCTTTGCTGACAGGAAATCACTGTCTTTGTCACCTTTTTTCAGTGATCTCCTTTTGGCAGAGATTGGCCATGTGACCAGGATTAATCACAACAACAGTTCTGGCTCAGAACTCAATGACATGTTTTCCTCAGCACTTCAATAATGGTGTAGAGGAGTCAGTAGGAAATGACTACATTAATTTCAGAGTGAAAAGATAATTAACACTTAAGGACTAGTGCTATAACCTATGGAGCTATTATTCAAATTAAAACTAATTTATTGCAAACTTGTGAAAAAAAAAAAAAAGAAGTCCTGTCCGTTAATGCAACCGTTAAAATAATCTTACAAGAGTCCCCGAGTTTAAAAAGAAGCGCAAACTATATTTAATGCGGTAATATAAATATATAAAAACTTAAACATTTGAAACTGAAGGCTGAAGTATGTAAAGTGCTTACTTAGATGATATGAATAGGATACTGGCAAACAAAAGCAGCAGTGTGCTCCTAGAATGCTGTGCTTCAAGGAGTTTCCTTGGCAACAGAAATGCAGTTCCAAAAGTAGACAGAACTTTCCTCAGAAAACATACTATTAATAACAACCTTCCGGAACAACTTGGAACAATTTGACTACTTGGCAATAATAATGCCAAGTGTTCTGCAAATTAATCTAACACATAACAGTTATATGTTTCTCTTGCCCATAATTCTCCTGAACGGGGGGACTGAGTTCTCTGCTCTTAGAGGATACAAATGGGCAAAGCGGTTCCAAATGCTGTGCAAACAGAGAGAGGGCTCAAATAGCAGCAGCCTTTAAGGATCAATTAATGTGCTTCATATCATTTTAACTTGTAAAACAGATTAGTTTAATTGGATTACTTTCTTCCATTTAAAACGAGTCCTGCACACCTAGTGAAGCCACATTGAGTTCAGTCTTTATTTCAAGCAGATTTTCTGTATAAAGAAAACTTATTAAAAGTTTAACAGCCTGTAGAGTGATATATTTGGACAATATGCTTAGGGGATTGGTTATAAACTGGAAAATGTGAAGATTTTTGCTCCTACACCGTGTATTCTGCACAGTCCGGGATGCCTTCTGTCTGTCGGGTAATCTGTCAGTGCCTGCACAGAGCTGCTAAAACAGTGTTAGAAGATGGTGATGGTTACTTCGGAGGAAGCTCTCAGCACACTGCAGGATTGAGCCCCTCGTAGGTAGTAACTACAAATCTGCTATGTATGCAGTATTTTTAGATATGTCATCATTTCTGTTTGAGCCAAGAGAATAAACTAATTTCAGATTTGCCTTGCCAATAGGAATCATTAGAATTCCACTAAAGGCCATAAGTTTACCAGACAGGAAAGGTAGGCTGTGCTACTACCTCGGCTTTTCCTGAATTCTTAGATCTAAAGGTTAAAAGTAATCAATATCTCATTGTGCAGCCTGATAATAACTAATAACCATGTTGTTAAAATCTAAATGATTGCAGATAGCACTTAGGTGTGTTGACCCATTTGGGAGGGCTTTTTAATTGCAATCAGAATAGTCATTATAGTTTGCTAATAAACTTTTAGGCTAACTTGCAAAAATCACCACCTTTTTGAAATATGACTCTAATGCTATTAGCAAATTATGTCACAATGTGAAAGCTTTTATTTTATCTGACAAAGCACATGTAACACTTTTTTTAAAAAGAGAAAGAATATTCTGCCAAATAACATCAATGGAGATATTAATTGGCAATAGTAAATTACAGCACTTTCTTATTTCTACATACATGGATTGAGACATGCCTCAATGGAAGCTGTTCCTTGCCTTTGACATTATAGTATGTTTTTAACTGCTATGTATAGTAAAATTGACTGAGCTAAGTTTTGCAGAAAGCTCTGACTTCGGTTACGGTTGTTCTTGAAGTTCAGTAGTTTCCATATGGTCGGCTGGTTGGTTTTTTTCCCCAGCAGATTAAAAACCTCTATGCCATTCCACACTAGGTAGGAAAATGAACTGGTTTGTATGAGAGGTCTCAAAAATGCCCGATACCGCAACCAGCAGTAAAAATCTGACTGCTACTGGAACATCAACTAAATGAGTTCAGGACCTGACACAGCAAAGTTTCCTGGTCTCTTATTGCAGGGGTGATAAAATTGGTTAACTTTTTCTACACAAGTATTTTCGCTTCGGTTACACTGGAGAACAGAGTGAAAACTCCTTTGTGACACATCCTATAACAACCAGCTAATTTTTCAGTGGTCCATATGTTTAACTCTGCAATATGATTAAATTCCTTGCTACTTCTGGCAAATTTTGTATTTTAAAAAGCAGAAAAGAAAATTATGGTTGGCAAAAAGTCTTACTTGAAGCAGATAAATTATAAGTTTTAATGTCTTATATAATTACAACAGGAAAACACTGATTACCATGTCTACAGAATTACAAAGTAAGTCTAGAGAACGGATAAAGAAAGAATATGAAAAATATTTTTACATTTTCTTGGTTGCTTCCATAATATATTTCAAATGTAAACATGCGTTTTTAAAGGCAGTGCTGTAATTTCTATGGAGACTCCCTGTATTTCTGCAAGAATTGCCTTCATGCATTTCACAAAGAGTGAGTGAGTTTCTCCCATTTCTTCCCAGCATGACATTGAAGATGAACTTCACATTGTAGCAAAGCAGTATTTACTGAGCTTGTAGCAAAAGCCAGCACAGCTTTTGGGAGATTAAAGCAGTGTGTCTAGAATGAAAGAGGCATTCGACTTCAAACACAAGTAAATGTGTACCACATAGCTGTCATCACCATTCCTTCCTACAGCTGCAAAACGTGGACAATTTACAGTCATCACGTCAAGCATCTTAGTCAACTCCACATGCTCTGTCTTTGTGCCCTTGCTGGTGTAAAATGGTAGGATAAGGTCCCAAGCAGTGAGACCTTGAAGTGTTGTCAAATATTCAGCACTGAAGCAATGGACTGGCACGCTCAGCTGTGGCGGTTTGAGTGCGTCTGTCCAGCAGTAAATTGCCCAAAGCCATTTTCTCTCCATCAAGCATTTTTAGTTTTTAAAAAATGGACATGGCACGTTGATTCACCCCAAAGGATGATGAAAGTTACAACCTTCATTGCTTTCTATACGCTAGGACTGCCTAGTGTCCAAACAAGGTAGAAAGGGCTCAAGATTAGTTTCAAATATACTAAATTATTCACATTCTCTAAAGAGCAAGCAAGAATAGCTGAAGTATAGCAGCACTTTGGCCTAATCACTGGACCAAGAATGCCTAAGAAAAGGTGTTATACTTGTGCTGTTATACGTGCAGTCAAACACTGGGGACAGCAATACCAGTGCTGCAATGTTTTTCAATACCCTGGACCGAGTAAAGAGGCCATATGAGGCTCCAAAACATGGGCATGTTCTCAATTATGTTGTTCTTAGCACAACCTTTCAAAACTATATCCATTTGTCTAAAGGAGCTTAGGTTATCTGTATTTTCTTGTTTCCTGACACACTGGATCACATGCAGACCACATGTAAGCAGTGCAGAGTCCTAGAAGCTGCCTACTCTGATGCTAGTATTTAATATATTACAGCAGATTTTGTGAAAGTTCATATGAATGAGCTGACTAAAAACATCCCATGAAGTGATTTGTAAATTTGCGCTCACAATTCACTCATATAGCCTCATATACAATAAAGCCAAATAAGGGATGTCAGAGCTCTATAAAAATAAAGAAATTCAAAGCAGGCAGGACTGGTTTCTCTTTATCACACTTCCTCACACTATCTCAGAACCTTTAGTGTAATATTTCACAGCCTTTGTTCTGGGTTGTGAAACCATGTACTACCTTTAAGATCTTATACAATGACTATATAACATAAAAATGGCCCTATCCGGACAGAGAATAATGTGTCCTATGCAGGTCTCCAGATATTTTTCTTCCATGAGGTTGTCCTGTAATCCTGAGCCTACATAACCTTGCAGAAGCCACAGCATCCTGTCTCAGGGAGTCCCACAGGTTTAGCCCCACACTGTGACAAACCACCTTCTGTGCGGCGTGTCTGTGCGTGCGTCTGCTCTGAAACTGCCTTCCACTGGTCTCACCAGTGGAAGATTGAAGTAAGATAAAATTAGAAGGGTTAAGAACACAACAACAACATAACTTTTGAAGTTGTGTGTGGACATGTTCTTGGTTTTTTAGCAGCTTGGTGGATTAGGCTTTTTTACAGGGATACAGATAAAAAAATCACTAACAAAAATATACACGGCAATAGTATTACCCTATTCCTTATGTTAGTTGCCAATTTTTAATATACTTTCCTATTTTTTCTAAACTTATAGGAATTATGTGCTTTAACTGTGATGTTTTTCTTCATAAACATAATACAGAAAATACTATTTTCTTTCCCAATTACTCCTCATCAGTGTACCTTATAAATAATTGATTCTGTAATGTTTCTTTTTAAAAAATAAATAAAAAACAAATGAACACAGAAAACCTTTGTAGCAGGTTTTCTGTATAAAACCCAAACTCACTAAATCTCAATAACCTTGCAGTGGCAATACATTCAATGCATACATATCTAAATTATAAAAAATAAGTTGCAGTGAAGTATACGAGTTTATAACTCATGATTTTCTATTTGTGTATGTATTTTATTCATATTTTTATTCTATATAATATTTATGTATTGAAAATACATAAAATATCAATATAAAATATGTATTTGTCTATATTTGTAACTTTTTTATACACTTAAGGTTAGGTGAAGTTTTTACATTGCGTGTATACATTTTTAAGGCATCATACTAAAAACAGCTGCAGCATTTTGTGCTAACTTCTCATTCTAACAAGGTAAAATAAGCAATCAGTATGATTTCATTCGTAGTTGCAGTTGTGGCTGCATCAGGTTCAATGGGGTCCTAGGGTAGGCTCCAGCCACCTCCTATGGCCAGGGAGAAACACCTGTGCTGCTTCTTAATTTCTTGTGGGCGCTAATATTTTAGCATTGCAGAAAACATGGTTACCTTAGAATTTCAGTGATCATGAACTATAAATGTTAGAGGTGGCTCTATGGAGAGATGCTCTGGGGGGAAGACAGTAGTGGCGCCCTTCACATCCCATTGTTGCAGAATGACGGGTGCAGTTACAGATGGGTGGGACATACTCTAGCTGTGTCACTGAGCAGACCAGCAACACGCGGTCACAGGCTGCAGGGAAGGCTATGGGGAAGGTTGTAGTTTCCCCATACATTGAGACAAGGGGTCACCTGTGAAGACTAATTTTGGCTACTAAAGGAGCTAGGTGATTCAGAGCAGCAGCTTAAGTTGAGCACTCTGAAATAGTTTCAGAAGAGACCTTTTCTCTCTCTTATCTCTTTCTCCACTGATTGTATAAAGAAGTTATGAAGATCAGCCTCACTCGACGTTACCTCTCACTGACTCTCAGTTATCATGAAAAGAGGGGTTTTTAGTACCATTGTGTCATGTCTTTGCGATATTCCAGTTTGCAACCCTGCTGTGATGCATCCAGATTTTGACAGACATTACACGGGAGTTTGATCATCTCTGCTTTACCAGTTGATTTTTCTTAGAAATGGGAGATGATAGATACAAAATTGCTGAGTTTTTCAGGTGGTAACTTTCTAAAGATGAACATTAGCCTTTTTGAATGATGTATTGAGACTGACATATGTGGGTTTTGCTGGCCTTCATCAAGGAGGACTATGTGTCTGCTATGCAGGTGGAGCAATAATTCCTAAGATCTGTTAGCGCGTTAACATGTGTGGAGAGATCAAATAAACACCATCAGAGGTGAGAAGTAGTTAGTCATGGGATCCCACTTTGCTGCCTCAAAACGTTCGTCTCTATTGTTTTGCTTTTTCAGTAAGGGTATGTAATTTATAGTCAGGGTTCATTTTTTTGCAGCAAGTCAATAGTCAAATGCCTCAGAGTGTGAGTTGGGAAGATTTTTGCCTTTTTTTTCCCCAGGTCCCAGAAAAAAAAAAAAAGAAAGTAGAAAAACTTTCTTTCTGAAAATATTTCGTTTCCTTCTTGCTTAAGCTTGGGTTAAAGAAAAATTCTACTTTTACAACTTCTACCTGATTTAATTTTCAGTTGTGGTTTTTAGATGTCTCTGTTAGCTATCTACTGGAATATGTAAGATGTTTACACCAGAGACTGAAACAAGTAATTGTTAAAATAAATACATAATTAAACAAATAAATAAATAAAAAGAGAGAGAATAATGAAGGTGATGAAAATCACCCCTCTTTTCCACCTTTGCCTCTGCGTGCCTTACGGGCCTTTCTGTCCATTCCCTCTTACTCACAGTAATGGTTAAATGCTATGGCCGTTGTGCTGTACGAGCTTTATAGTCTCTGTGCAGTTAGTTTCCTTGATAGGTAGAGGGTAAAATTGAAGAGGTCTACTAAAAATTAGAATGGGTATGAAGATACATGTTTGATTCAGTTTTAATAAACATAGGGGTTGATTTTTTTTGTAAATATGGCCAAACAGCAGTTCTTCTTCAACTCGTGAATACACACAGTAGTTTGGTAACTAACTCGTGGAGCCCAGAGGATTGGACACAAGGGAGCAGGTTTCACTGCAGATGAAGACTGTTGGTCTGGGCTCCCTGGGCCTGCCAAAATTCAAGAATCAATCAAGGGAGTGAATAGAGCCAGTTTAAGACCAGAAATATTAAATTCTTCCATCTTATTTCCCCAAATGTAGCATATGAGATCTGAGACAATAGTCACATTAGAAAGGAAAAAATTGTCTGTGATTACTTGGGTAAAAACCACCTAAATATCATAGGACATAGGTAGCAGAGACTCTGAGCACCAGGAAAACTGGAACTCCAGGAAAAAAAAAAGGCTTTGCCTTGAGGCAACAGAAACAATGTTTTAGTCTCTAAAAAGAATTTATCAGAATGATACAAATAATGCTAAGTAAATTTAAAGCTATAAAAAGCTTTTCTTAACCAATACCAGAAACAAAAAAGGGGATATGGTATGGTGCCAGGAACTAGGGCACCCATGTGTAACTGGAGACATAAAACATTTCTTAATTGTATCTCTTCCGCAGGATCACTTGTGAAATACACAGTTCCCATTCACAGGGAAGACATTACAGTAAAGCCAATCTAATATATGCCTCCAGACAGTGGCCAAACTAACCAGAGAAGTGCCAAAACAGAAACAGCAGAACACACACATAGATGTAAGTCAAAAGAACCCATGAAGCAGGGCAGAGGCAGACTGGCTGAAAATGTAGGCATTTTAGTGCAACATATGTAGCGTAACAGGCAACATGAAAATAGAAGGAAAAATGTTCTTGAGAAAAAGAGCCAGGCAGACAGATTGAATATTGCAGTTACCTTTGAAATTTAAATACAGTGTCTGAAACCATTGAGAATTTAAGGTTTTAATGAAGAAGGAGATATCTGTAATGTGACTTAAGCAGATCTAAAGATTCTCAGTGTTCTGGCAATGCAGAAGGCTGCCAGGCATTCAAATGCTATATTTGCAACTATGCTATTAGATCAATGACTAATTTGATACCAGCTGGATTGTGGAGCCAGCTGCAGTGCAACACTGATAAGGAGCAAAATTAGACTGGAGAGATGCAACCAAGCACTGCAGATGTGCAATGAAATCATTATGAGACCAGTGGATAAATGCAGTCAGTCAACAAGGAACCCCTGAAATAAGAGATGTCATCACTTAAAGTTTACTATAGTTGTTTTACAAGAATTCTACGCACCCGTAGCCACAGGTCTGTACAAGCTCTGGTTTCAATTGGAAGGCAACATTCAAAGCAGTACCTGAAAGAAACAGGAAAGTCTCTGTGATTGCTCCCAAGCATTTTAGCTGACTATAACATACTTGGAGAAGATGAGCACTTAGGTGTTAAATTGAAGTTAGCACAAGACCCCACAAATCACCCTAGAGTCCACCAAAAGAAAATTCTGTTAGTCTAGTAAAACTGCTGAAAAAGGCAATGTGGCAAAGCAGGATGGCCATGCACCCACAGAAAGTAATGCGGAGCGGATAAATGATCTACTAATGGTCAGAAAACCTTTGAGTAAGCCGATTCCAAAATCATTGAACAAAATGCTGAAACCCTGGGACTCATTACAAATTTTTTTCAGGGCAATAGTGTTCACTGTGATGTAAAAACACATTTTGACATATTGATCTGAATGAACAACACAGTCACTGTTTCGCTGCGTTTTTTGTCAGGTGTCTGTAGGCTTTTATGCTCATCAGTCTGAGCCTCTAGAGGTATTCCAGTGTAATATGGACTAGGCACCCTTCCTCTAGCGAGCAGCTCATGGCAATCTAAACATAAGAAACAGAAATGTGAAAGAAGAGGCAATCCATAAGCAACTCCTAAATGGAAGCCTGGACAGGAGTATTAATGTAAATGCAGAAAACTTGACAGAAACTGAGTCACCAGTGGGTGGCATCCGTTGATTTTTGAAGGACTTTGCTGCTGGCCGTGAGAAACCAGAAGCGCCTCAGAAAACAGGCAGAACACTTGTCAGAAGGACAGTCCAGTCTTTCACAGAGACAAACAACTGTTTTTACAAAATTTTTGCACACTTGGCAAAAGCCTATGGATTTTTGCCATAGTCAATACAGAGCGACTCAAAAAAAAGGCTAAAGGACCAAGGGCAAATAAAAGGTGGGGCGAAGATGCCAGTTCTTAAATGGTGAGACTATTTCAAGGGACTGAGCTGTGGTCTTCCACTTTAAAGAAGTGGAGTATCCTCATTACAGAATTGCAGAGCTTTAGGAGGATCTCCTGGTGATAGAGAGTTCCTGTAGCATCTCCCCTGTCATTTTTCCCCACACCATGGTAGAAATAGTGAATGAGTGTAGGGGTAAGTAAGAATGAAAATAGCATTCCTTCCAACAGAGATCCTGGTTTCTGAAATCAGTGAAACCAGGAATTTCTGTCTTGTCCAGAAGAAACAGCACATCTTGCTCCCTTCACATGCACAATGCACTTGTCTTCCAGGAGAGGTAATGTGCCACACGTTATCTGATGGGCAATATCTCACCTTTAAGACACCACCTGCTGCCTCCAGCTGCAGACAGACCCACACTCCACTTTTTTTTTAAACTCAATTCAAGTGCTGGATGTATCTCTACAAAATAATGAAGAGTACTCAGTCCTCCATAAAAGCAGATTAGCATAGTTAGGAACTTAATATATTTGAAAGCAAAGAGAATGCTGTTTAAAGACACATATCTTCATTTAGTTCAGTTGTCTGTAAGATTCATATCTATAGACGTGTATTTCGTCTAACAGCACAAATGCTAAATAAGTGAGCTTTGCTATTCCTGGCACATTTCAAAGTTACTCAGAGTAGTAAAATATTAAGCAATAAAATGTGTATTTCATGGAAAATGTTTCTGTTTGGCTCACATTAATTAAAATTCAACACATCCCGTTAGAAGCTAGATTAAAAAGGAGGTAGAATATCACTGGCCAACTGCAACAGGCAACAGCAAGCAGAATTGCTTATTGGGGGGATAGGTGAGATGTGTGAGGAGCTTTTTGCATCTCTTTTAAAAGCCATGTGTCCCGCAAGCTATTTCTTGGCTGAATGGCAGGATGTTTCTCTGTGGACTAACCATTCCCACAGACAGTGCTCTTCATTGCCGTGGTAAACCAGCAGGTAGGAAATCTTGACCTCGGTGCTGAGGCACGCTCACATGGTAGTTTAAATTTTCTGGTTTGTCCCTGTGTGTTTAAACAGTGAGGAAATATATTTCCTGCACTTTACCCAAGTGAGTTCATGCCAGAAAATGAATCTTCTACCAATTTCCCCTGTTTCCTTCCCTTCAAACCAGTCACTAGAAATATACTACTATAACAACTTGCACATCATTTAAAAGCTGTTATGCTCATGGGTGCCTATATGTGTTCTGAACATCTCTTCACTGTCTGTGTAACCTCCAAATGCGGACACCTACAGTGATGGGAGAGCTGATGGTTTAGGCATTCGGTTTGATTAAAATCACCATAGACCAGTTAGATCATGCATATGATTTGTTTGCAAATTTGCTGTAGAGGTCTTATGAGAAAAGGCTTTTATATTTATATTTATGGTTTTATAAGACTGAAAATAGCACAGAACACCCACCATTTCCAGTCACATGCATACTGCTTTGCTCTCTAGCACTTTCTAAAATCTTCCCTCCTGAAGCATATGGTCCTTTTTCCCGGTTCTTCCAGGACTGCTGCGTCTTTGAATTCTTTTTGTAGCTATGTCTTTTAGCTTGCTGACTTAATCTGCCAGGGCAGAATTTGTTACTCTAGCACTATAGATTTTAACACCAGCAGATTCTGATTGAGTACATCTCAAAACCGGGCACTCTCCCATGTTCTGATCCCTAGCTGTCAGGTCATCCAACAGTTGAGGATCTTTCTGAAGTTTTGACCTTAACTCATCTGTTCAGGCATCTCAGTTACTTGTCACTAGTCAGCAGTGACCTTACAATTCATATTCCCTTCTTTTGTGAGTCTGAATGTACAGCGTCAACAATAGCTTGCACTGATGCCTGTTGTCATTGCTTTGTATGTGGCTATAAGACATTTGGACCCAGATCTGTGGGCACAGTAGTTTTAGTTCCTACATCTTTTTAAGTAGTGGTGTTGGACAACATATTTTTGTGTACCCAGAGAGCTTCCCTGAGAAGCTCCTGGAAAACAGTTATGGGGTTTTTTTGATCCAGTCCCTAGACTGGACTTGCCTAGGAAGCTGAGGGGTATAGTGTGATAGAGTGACCTGTTGTGGAACCTTATTTTATAAAGCAGCATGGAAAAGCCTAGGAACTTAGCTGCTGCTTGTTTTTACCACAAGAAAACATTACTCAGTCAACCTTGGTATCCTGCCTCAAGCAGTGACCACTCCCAGAAAACCTAAGATAAGATGAAGAAACACTTTCTTTTATATATACTTACGATCGTTCCAATAGGCTTTAGTTGATGGGTTTATGCATTTCTTTCATGATTATCTTCTCTTTGTATGGTCCTCTAATTTTGCGTTGGTTTAAAATGGATAATTAGCTAATTTGACCACCAGGTGGCCTACTACACTGTGTTGTTAGCCTGTACCCTGACTCACGTCTTTGAGAAGGGTGTACGGTAATATTTATCAAAACTTCTGTTGTTAGGTGGCGTTATTCCGTGAGTGCAAATGTGGCATTTGTAATCTTAACTTGGTCTTTTTTGTTGTACCAATCAAATGTAAATGTATTCATACTAGTGGGGCTTTTTCAAGCCTATAAAATGTTGCAAAATTAAAAACATATAAAATGTCCTTAAAGATTTTTGGATGGTTTAAATATTCAAAGCTTTTCCTTAAGTGCTTAATGGCTTTACCAAAAGACAGTTAACTTCTACCTCTGCCACTTCTTCCGCACTTTATTGAAGAGGCAAAGAATAAAATCAATGCAATGGCAATTCTTCAAATATCAGTACCAAATGCCAATCACCAATGAGCTGGAAAAATTACCTTTAATAGGGTTAATGTAGTGCTAGTGTAGTCGCTTAATGTACAAAAGCTCTATGGCCTGTTCTAAAATATGTATTCATTACTTTAATTTCTTTAAACTTCAGTTCTATAACAACATACTATACCTCTAGCATAATAGCTAACGAAATGACCTAAAAATAGTTGCCTCAGATGTAGATTTGAAAAAGGTAATGTAGTAATGTTAGGAACATGGAGTATTCAACAAAGTATATTTTTTTTATTTTTGGAATTGTCACTAATTATAAAAGGATTGTTTAGCAAGGAAGTACAGCCATTTAAACTAAGAAGTGAAACTACTTTCTTTATGTCACTGAAGTGCAGATATCATTCATTAAAGTTCTGTCACCATAAAAATCAAAGTCACTTATTTTCCCTGATATTCTCAATAGACTGTATTCCTTAAAAAACCTGAAAGACACAGAATAAGCAATGGGATCTTGTTCTTTACCCTTCATCCTTTTCTCAGTTTTTTTATTATATTTTTCCATCTTTTTTTTGGAATTACTAAATTCCCTACATATATAGCATATTATAACAAACATTCATTAACCAGGCAGACAACAGTTAAAGTTGAAGACATCAATATGCATTACTTTAAGCATTTATCTTTTCTTAATAGGCACAGATCTTTCCAATTTGTATTTGAACAGCCAGACGGCTATCATGGCATGCAAGGCTACCAGGATAGGCTTTCCACAAAGCAGGACCAGAATGTCTTGAGAGAATGCCAGAAAGACAAAAGTTCATGTCTTTCCTGGTGTTCACTACAGCTGAAGTAGATTCAAAATATCCTGAATTTGCTTCGTATTACTTCACTACTGGCTTTGTGTCCTGATATTTCCTGCTGCTGTGGTACTTTGAAGCATTTCTTTCCTTCTCAGATACACATATATCTTTTCCAATTTTCAAGACATGTCTTTTTCATCTTCTTTACGTAGAATTCAGACATTAAAATAGCAATAACTTACCAGTCTCAAAATCCACTGATGTTGCAAGTGTTCTATAGATTTGAATGTCGATGCGATGGTCACCAGTTTATCAGTCTGCTTAGAGCACAGAGTGAGGCAACATAAGTCAACACAAACTTGTGGGGTTTTTTTCTAAAATCCAGTTGGTTTTCTTTTTTACAGTTTCATTGCAGTATCTTTACAGAATTTTTTTTTTAATTGCTGAAAGACAGGTTTGATTAATATACAGGCGTGCTGTGTGCTGCTTTCAGAGACGCTTATTACAAAATGCTAAACACAAAAGGGCAGATTCCCCGGTCTGTCAAGATCACTTCACATTCAACTTTACAGTTTCTGAGGTGAATCTAGAGCAGTTGGTGGTGTGCACTAGAAAATAACTCTCCTTATGGGTGAAATTCTCCTTAATATCTTCCTCTTCATCTGCTACTATGGTCTTCTTCTCCTGCTCCCCATCCTCCTCTCCAGCATGAATAGAAGCAGAAAAAAAAAATCTTTACGTGAACAAGGAGAGCCTAATAAATAAAAGCCAAAATGTGAGTACAGACAATATTGTCCATAAGGACAACTTAAATCTAAATGCATTTTTTTTCATTTATCAGGGCCAAGTTATTGAAAATCAGCTTTCTGACAGCTCTAGGAAGAATCGAGCCTTAAGAATGTCCGAAGTGTGTGTATTTTGAGTTCACCAGCCTCTGCAAAAATTGTTCTGCTTCTCTGTGTTTTGATTCTGTAATTTGTAATCCCAGAAACACCAAACAGAGTTAACCTGAGATCAATGCAAGTCATCTGGTGTCATGTTTTATTCTTGTAGTAACGTCTTGTGCTAACAAATGCTTTCACATTCAAGCTATTGGCAAAGGTATAAGAAGATAAAACAGCTGGAAGTTAAAATTAAACAAATTCAAACTAGAAACAAGCCATGCAGTTTCTAACAGTGAAGGAAGCTAGTTATTTATCATCTCATGAAGGAATGCTATGAATTTTCCGTCATCTGCTTCTTTAAATCAGGGCTGGATGCAATATCAAAAGATTGCCAGAAAGCTGAGACCTTAATATAGGAAGAGAAGGTAAGACTATGGCACATTTTATACAAGTGGCGAGGTTAGATTATGACAATTTCTTGAACTTCTGATCTGTGAATCAGCCCAAGTTTTGTCAGAGAATATTTTGGCAGAATGCCATTAGAGATGAGAAGAAGCTTTCAGCTTTCATCATGCCAGCAAATAACAGAGTTCACATTTAGCAGCAGCATAAATCCTTGGAAACAGACACCTGAAATCAGGGAAATGGAAAGAAACAGAGGAAAAGTTTCTTTTGTTTCTATCTCACTAGTTGTTCAGTAGACAAAATGAGCTCAGTGTCACTGCATTCATGTATTCTTTTAAAGGGAACTATTAGTGTTGGTTCCTAAATGTCTTGTAAAAATACAGATTTATAGATTTAGAGCTGCAGTATTTTCTACAATGACTAAAATGTATGATAAGTACAATAATTCATTTTTTTTCAGTCCAGCGTGAAACAATGTTAAGTAGTTCTGAGCTCAGACAATATATTCTGCTGGACAAAATGCTGGAGCGGATCACAAGAGACTTGTGTTCCCACATCAGAGATCTTCACTGTCACTGGACACAGCATCCATCTGTATCTCAGTTTCCCATTTTAAATTGAGAATAGTATTTCTCCCCTTCACAGGACTGTTGCTACTCTGCAACTGTTTGGAGCATAGGAATGGCAAGCTTGAGCCTGCCTGTAACAGGCTGCATTAGGCATCCCCTTGCTGGTGGCCATTTGGAAAGAGGCTAAGTATCTCTCCTAGGCACAGCAGCTGTTGGAGATACATAGAAACTGTCTTTCGGCGTGTCCAGGATTGTTTTGTTTTCAACATTTCTGCACAGAACTGGAGTTCATAGTAACGTCTCACCCCATCACATCGCATGTTCATGATCACACTTCACGTACTCCTCGGAAGTTACAAGGGTCTTAAAGAGCAAGTCCCATGCAATGGGCAGGTGGCCAGAAGCAGGATTTTTTGGTCTTTTTCCCTTTTCTTTTCCCATTATATCTGTGATAGTTCCTCTTATTTTTATTGCTTAGGGTTTTTTGGTCTTAAATGATATAATATATTAAAATATTATTACATTCAGAAAGTCCATTTTGAGAAATGTACTCAGAGTCTAATTTTCTAAGACTCCGGAGGTTAAAAAAAAATCATATAATTTATCATGTATGTTAGCTTTTAGGAACAATGGCCACACTGATATAGTCCTTTAAATGTCATTCAGCAAATATAGTGGTGTTGTTAAGCGTTCTAGAATTTAAATACATCTTGGAAGAAGTTTTTCCGCCTTCAAAGTAGTCTGGCTTTTGCTAAAGAAGCTGCCTGGGCACAGCATTATGCTGTTTCGATCACCCGTGATGAAGAGAAAAAGCATCTGTGTTAAATACCCATAGGTCCATCAGGGTGCTGTCAGTCTCAGATATTCTGAAGAAGGCCAGTTGTTGGTTCTTGCTGTTCAGTTATCCTTAGATGCTTAGTTTGTTTCAGGGACTATTGGAACTTCCTATTGATAAGGCAAAAAATGATCACTGCTGCAGCATTTGCTATCAAAGCTGTTAATACCGTAAAAAATGAAATATTTTCTTCCCATGTTAAAATAATTCAATGACATTTGTGAGGTGTACAACTTCTTGCCAACTCTTCTAATTTAAAACATTATCTGTTTGAGGAAAACATATGTTAGAAATTTTTAATTCAGTGATAGGAAAGGCACTAATGAAATATGCATGTATGAATTTTGTATTGCATAAGTTTCCTCTTTCTTGAAATGTGATTAAAAGCCAAACATCTGGATTATGTTTAAAAAGCTTGAATTTCCAGTTTTCAGAGAGATTCAATCTATTTTGACACTGTACACTTAGCCTTAACATTTTCAGCATGCTGTTAACATTACTTGCTATTGTAAAAAAATAAGTTCAGGTTTAAACAAAGTTGGACTTCTCCTAATGCTAAAAATGTTTTCTGAAATAGCCGTTTCTACAGCGTTCACACAGCCATAGTTTAGGCTGTGTCAGCAGTTCCATTATAAATTTGCTCTTGAAAGCGGTTTGTAGTTGATCATAAAAATAACTTTTCAATTCGAGTATTTTTTCTTCTGTTATAAAAATACTATGTTTTTCCCAGAATAATATAAAAATGAAATACTGAGTTCTTAAGAATTTATAAAATTCAGTATAAAATGAGATTCGCCCACTGTTAACACAGATAATGGCGTTGGGATGCTAACTTTAACCTTTTGTTTTAATAACATTAAATTTGTACTGGAAAAGTGAGTAGTTATTATCTTCTGTGTCACTTGAAGGGTTCAGGATATATCTCTCTGGAGATGATAATAAGTATTTAACTATATAACTTTATTTTTAACATGTTTTAACTATAGTTTTGATGCGGAATGTTGCAATGGTATTGCTCTAAAAGGAACTGCGGTGATTGTGAGTGGTTTAAATAATCAGTGGAGATGTTCTAGCACTCCTAGTGGACCTGCTGTGGGTGCCAGCTTTGATGTGACTCAAGGGAAATAATAAGGAACAAATCAAACAGCACATTATAAAAACTATTAACTTTCACTATACTTAATAGAGTACAGGATGTGCATTTAAAATAAAAATGACATTTTTCATTATAACTTTGGGGCAAATTGAGAAATCTGCTGTCAGTACTTTTTTCTGATCAGCCCCTAGATAGGCCCTCAAACAGGTGTAAGTTCTGTTGGGTAGAAAAAAGTCCAAATACGTTAAAGATCATGTTGTTACCCTGGATACTACAGGTCATGGGAACTCAGATCCACGTGTTCTGAGGCTAGAGACTGAGCAAGCTAGCCGCAGAGTCTGTCTGGTCTTAACTCGAGGTGGCTCACCAGCCTGCAGAGATCGCAGGGCTGTCACTGCAGACCAAGGATCATTTTCTTTTCTCACAGTTGAGGAGGTCTAGTAATGTGGATTACAAAAGCCACTGTGCCTTAAATGGTGGGTGTACTGATCTTTGTGGATTCTCCTGTCTTTTGATGGAGACTTTGAGTTCTGTCTGAGGAACTTAGATACCCATTTGTCTCTTTTTGCAGTGGGGAACCTCTTCTCCCATGAAACAGTATAGCAAATAGGGAAGAAGAAGGATCCAGAGGTATTCTACCCTCAGACATATCCCAGTAGGCCTTGCTAGAAGAGAGGATAATTTATTTGTCGATTTTCAGTCAGACTTCACTCATGGGAGGCTATTACTGACCACCATTAGCATTCTGTCTGAGTAACAACGGAGTAAGGACTTCAGAAGAGCCAGTCTGTGAAAGATAAATGCGCAGGAACATCCATTTCAAAATAGAATGATACCTGTAACACACAGCCTGACAATAGTCAATGCATTTGGAATTAAATCTTTGTGTAGAGGAGTTCCAATTTTATGTTTCATGCATACTGCAAAAGCAGGCAAAGCTTAGCATAGGGGAGGATAACAGGTTATAAATTACTTTCTTTGATTATCTTCTTGAAAAAATCTCCATAATCTTACATTGGTGTATTTTATTTTGTAAAAATGTAAATGTAAATATGTAGCTATATGAGATTTGATACAGGTAGGGTCAGCATTGCAGAATATCCAGCCAAAGATGGAGCTGCAACTCCACCTTTTTGTTTGCAGGCCAAACAGTTTCTCTGCCATCAAATACATTTTCTGCTCAGTAATGGGCTAACTGCAGTCTACACCAGTGTTTTGGTATCTCCCTTACTTTGTGGTTTTTCCCTCAATAAATATACCTGAGCACAAACGCGGAAGTATAGTAGTTATTAATTCCTAAAGAGCGCTGTTTTTTATTTATTTAATATCTATTATTCTCCAGCCAACTAAGGAAATGTAAATTAAGCTAAGTCCACATTTGATATTTTAAGCATGTGTGTTGCTTGCGTCTCTATTAGTCTGTGCCAAAAGTCACACCTCTGGTGCAAGGTGTGAAAAAACCCTCAAAGCTCTAACAGTGTTGTTGCGAGCAATGCAAGGTGAATCTCAGAAGTTCTTTCAGGTATCAGCCAAAGATATCAGCAAAACACATAGTTTACGAGATCGATAGTTTGTTATAACATGAAGTACACCAGCTCTGTGGCCTTACCCGAACCGCACTATACCCTGTATGGTAGGACCGTGTTCTACCATCATCTGCCAGGGTTTGTCTTTATTTGTAGGTGGGTGGCAGTTTGTAGATCAAGTGGAATCTCATGCATCTGAGACTTGATTACTCTCGCTATATGATTTCAAGCGGCTGTAGTTTGGCTACATGTTCTTAGCAATCTAATTATAGGTAAAATCTGGTTAATAGTGTAGTAAATAACTGGTATTGCTACAAAATTGCATTCTGAAGGTAATGGTATTGAATTTCAACACAAGTTGACACTCAATTAAAATTTCCATATATCTAGTGAATTAGCCAGTTCTTGGCTGTTGCATTAAGGTGGATGTCTTCCTGCTTAACTGAACACTGAGCAAGACAGGCAAAATGCATAATAAAGCCAAATCAAGACTTAAGATACCCACTCAAATTTTTATTGTTTGTATGAAGTGGTAAGCTTACAGAACAAACGCAGGGATGTGGATTAAAAAAATTTAAATAATCAGTATTTAAACAAAATTCCTCTATGTTTAGAGTAATGACGCTTAAAAAAAAAGAGAAGTCCTTAAAACTTCTTACTGAATTACTGCCATCAGCCAGTAGATCCATGGGGCTTGTTCGGCTAAAAGCCACAACAGACTTTGTAATGCAATGATGTAATCTTGGCTTTGTGTCATTTATATTCAACCTAAAAAAACAATTTTCCTGAATAGACAGGCTGACAACAATATTGTTCGGTGTTGGTTTTTATTTGGATTGTTTCCAAATGGTTCATATGCCTCCACAGCAACACCCCATGCCCGCTTAAGTTTTTACTCTGAATTCCGAAGTTTCCCCTTTTTCCTCGCATTTTATTTTGCTTTTCAAGTCCCAGTTATGTTTGTGAAACTAACCAGCTCGGCCACAAAATTAGGATGTATCTTGCAGAGTGCATTCATTTTACTTTTTGCATATTTTTCCCGAGGTCATGTCAAGGTTAGTTTGAATTCCATCCTACATTAAGACTTCTTTCACAGCTATTTAGCTCTGCAGCCTACTCCCCGCTGGGGTCTGCCCCTTGGGCACGTCAAAGCTTCAGACCTGACAAATCACACACAGATGAAGCTGTACAGTTTTTTAAACAGTTTCATCAGTAACGTGGATTTTTTTTTTTTTCCCTTTACACTATACTTCTCCCTCCCTCTCGCCCCCCCCCCCCACTTTATTCTCTGAATTGCAGTATCCTGAAGACTGATTTCCGTATGGAAAATTCCCTTGCACAGGCGAGTTGTAAAATAGAAATGGCGTTATACAGTACGTGCCACTCACAGCCTCCCAGAAACTGAAAGTACTGCAGATCCTCTTAATTAGTAACAAGCTATAGCTCCTTGTCTAATAACTGCAATCGTATTGTTAACATCTATTTGCACAGAAGAGCCTAAAACTATAAAGGCTGATAAATATTCAAAATTTATCATCCATATTGCGAACCCGTTAGTTATCCAGGAGAGCTGTTAGTTGTTCACAGGAATAAACTTCTGTCATCCTTGGGATTACTCAGATGAGTAAATGTTCATCGGTGTCAAGAAATGACGCTGTGCTTCAGCAGCAATCCTTATGGGACCTGGGAAGTTTTAAGTGGGTGTATATGTGTATATATATAATTAGCTTCACAACTATAAGCAGGGCTTTCACCACCTACATTCATGCACAGACACTCCCCCCCCCCCCAATGTGTGTGTCGCTGCACACAAACCCTTTTGAAGTGTATAATGCAGCTTGCAGGTGAAAATAAATTTTCTAAAATTCTTAGCCGTAGCCTGCTATCTGTATTTTAGCATTTTGTGAAACTAATGGTACACCACCATTTCCCGTTTAATTGATGAAGTTAAAATGCTTGGCTGCTAATGAGTGTATTAGCAAACAATATACCCTTAACAAGCTTAAGCAGCTCAGGATTTTAAAAAGCAGCTTACTGTCCTCCTCATTTTTATAAGACAAAATGTACTGCCTTCTACAAATTGCTTGATCGACTGATGAAGTACTATAATTATAGTTGTATTGCAGTTTTGACAAAGCCACAATACCAGATTGTAGTTTAGTCCCCACTCTAGGCACACAACTCTTTGCATCACAAAACCCAGTTTTACTGGTCTAATTCTTACTGAGAACAAAAGGCACCTGGAGATGTTAACTATATACTAAAAGAAAACTTGGAATCTAGGAAATAATAATATTGAAGCATGACTTTTCTTCTCGCAGTTTGTTCATTGGGAATGGTATCTAATGAAGAGTTGTCTAAAGGCTTGCTTGTTTGGAACTAATTAAAGACAGATATCCTAAATAGAAAAAGGATCATGGGAATTACATTAGGTGTCTGGAGACTTGTTATTCTTTTGGTGCTCTGAGTAGATTGTGGAAGTTGTTAGGGATTCAAGAAATAAGGCAAGCTAATAAAAAGTTCTATTTTTCTGGTTATTGGCCAACTATTGTATTTTTGTTTGCAATAAGATTTGTGCCAACAGGCTAGGGGCTTGAATAAAACATTTAAACATTTGTGCATTAACACATTATGGTGAAAAGAGAGTCTTGTGCTTTCACTCAGTGCATTTCAGCCTTCAATTAATGTGAAAGCACTACAATGCCTATGCAACTTCTCTTGCCTAGTGGTGCACCATTTATCATTGCAGTTTTACATTGACCTTGACACCCACTTCATTAGAATAAAGATTGTCTACCATTTAGGTTACATTGTTCCTCTGCACAGAGACCCCATGCAAATTTCTGTTCAGATAGAAGAGCTGTGAGCCTGTCAGAGGTCATCTGCATTAAATGATTGCAGCTATTTTCCAACTGCTTCTTTTCATTCTACTCAATTCAGGCTAGGAGGATCAATCAAGCCCTCTGCCTGAAACAGTGGGACTGCTGGGAATATAGCTGTTTTTGGTAGTAGTGGATATGCCCTAAACAGTATTAAATATTTAATATAAATTCATTAAAGGGCATACAAAGTCTTCAAAAAGATATTACATTTATAGTAAAATTTAAAGGGTTGGGATCACCTTCCTTAAAAAAAAGGCAGAACAATGGGTACCAGCTGCATAATTTTTTAATGTAGGCAAAATTTAGTTCATGAAGTTACTTAATATTTCTTTCAACGTGTTTATTTCTCCAGCTGCCACAGAAAGGGATGCGTAGCAGAAGTGTAATCCGCATTTGCTACTTTCTGAAACAAAAAAGCAAGGTGTCTGCAGGGGTTTAAGAGAAAAGCGCTAAGATTTGTTTTGTTTTGCAGGCATGCACCCATACGCACATGCGCTCCCACACAAATCCATATTGCACTGTTGTGCTTATTTGCAGGGGAAAAAAGCAAATGGAAATAAGTTGGCGCTCTCCTTCTTGAGTTTTCTGAGTGATATAATTGGAATTAAATTATTAATGGGAGATACTTAAAAAAGATTGTTTTATGATCTTCTATTAGAGAATTTGCAATTCATTTTAATATTTGTAGTTTGATTTATATTAAAGATAATGCAATCTATGTCCAATTAACAATACATAGCCAATGTAATATGATTTCCAGATCATGCAAATGGAATAAACTAGAAGAGGAAAAACTGATTCTTAACCTCAGATGTAATTTGCTGTGTGAGTTCTGGCAATTTTAAATGACATTGCACTTTTTAATTTTTCCAAAGGCTCAGCAGCAAATTTATCCCAATCAAGAAAGCCTATTATTAATTTACAAGGACAATTGTAGGAGTCTTTATAATTTCCCTGTGCAATTATTTGCCATAAATTGCTAATAGTGAAATACATGAAGTTTGCAAGAAACAGCAACTGCTATTTATCTAGACAGATCGCTCGGCCCAGATCTTGAATGTTGTCCAGAGGTTCTAGTGCTATCGACAGTGTAAGAAATATAACCAAGCTTCTGGATGGTTTCTAAAATGTTTCACACTGATAGTACCAAAAAGGTAGAAGCATTAAGAGCTATTGTGAAGGGTAGGCTGGCCTCTAGCAGATTCCTTCACTTTGCTTGTATACAGCTGAGCTTTGGACCCTGGACTTTGGAATAAAAAGACTCTTTGTTCATCACTGAATGGCATTAGGCATGGGCTTCCTAAGGGGCCACCATGAAGCCTAGCATGAAGAGTGCAAACATTATCCAGAAAGCAAAGTGAGAATGTGTGTGAAGAGAAGATGGACAAATATTGCTATATGCGCATTGCTATATGTTTCTATGTATATTTGGTGCGTTTACTTGCAGGGTATTCTTTACTCAATTTTGTGCATGCAGTATGTTTTGCAAATGTGTGCCAACACTGACTATGCATGCGCATACAGACACTGAACGTGTGTGTGTATGCATTTGGGTCTGCCGCAGTCGAAACATCCCAAAAGGCAAGTTTTTAAAATGTGAAGATCCAATCCAGGTAAAACTAAAATTGCAGGTCACTCGGTCCTGATCGCAGTTGTATATCATACAGTGCCGTTTGACTGAAGATACTTTGTTCGTATGTGAATGATGGAATGCAGAACATCTACAAATAGCACACCCTTATTCCAATAATGGAGAAAGTTCGCTGGCTTAATTCTTCTGTACTTCGTAGCCATAGCTCCACTGTGTGTTCAGTATGTCTGGTCTCTTTTCACTATAACCAACAGAAGCACCATACAAAAGTCTTACAATGGATGTCTTAATCTCTCTGTGTGCTTTTAGAGCATTATTTTGAATTCCATCATGCAGGCTTTTTTTTTTTTTCTTTCCTCTTCTGAAGTTTTATTACAACAACAGAATTCCCAGGGAGCTTTAGGGGCAAGGTTCGCATAATATTGCCCTAAAGTTTTGCTGGAGGGGTGGAATCCGCACCCCAGTCCTGATCATCTTTTTGTGGTGTTTCTCTTTCTGAAAGATGCAGTGCGCAGTCTTACCGAGTTGTTAACTGTGTACAGATTTTTTTATTGTTTACCAGACAGTGCACATCTACGAACCTTTCATGATGATTTCTTTCTCTGACCTCTCAGTGACTAGGCATCTTGTTCCTTAACACTGAGGGAGGCTGAAAAATGCTTGAGTTGCTCAATGTGTGCCTTCTATACCAGTTTCAAAATGGCTTATTCTTCTGGTTTCCATGGTGACAATTAACACTGTTACAAGGCATTGTTCCAGTCTCCATTTGGGCAGAATTTTCGGGTGTGATTTTTCACACAAAAAAAATGTTTTATATAATTTTTTAAAGGAAAAAAAAAAAGAAAAAGAAAGAAAAAAAAAGGAAAAAAAGAAAAAAAAAAGGAGAAAAAAAAAGGCACAGTTTAGTATAAAGTGTCCAAAAATGTGTCTTAATCAAGCCTGTCTGGATTTCTTAGAATATTTTTATCAGGAGAAGTAAGGTTTTAACTTGCTTTGTTTTGGAATTCAACTCCTCGTGGTTTAAATTTTTTTGCCAGACTTACTCACGGATAAATGCTACTGCCTTTTTTTAAATTCCACTATTTGTCCTTTGAAAAATATTGATCGCATTGAGTGAGAAGGAATAGAAAGCCAAAATTATTTAACTTACATAACAATGTTTTGGATTTCTTTTGAGTGGCTTCAGAAACACAAAACCAGCCATGCATGCACACAGCTAATCATGCTGTAAATATTTTGCAGTTTTTCCAGTCTGTTGTTCTTTGGAGTTTTTTCCCCAGTTTTTTAATATGACAGGTGTTGTGGGAAATTAAATGTTACTCATTTATTTATTATCGTGGCGGTTGCGAGGAACCTGTGACTTTAACTTTCTTAATCTCATTTTTTGGCTATTAAACAGTAATCTATATCATAGCATCCACAGACTGTCACAATGGAGCAGCCTTTGCTCACTTAAAGCTGAGGAAAGAATGAATCTGAAGATTAAATTATCTTCTCACCACAGGATTAAGTAGTCCTACCAGAATAGGGTTGTGCAGCACTGATAGAGCTGGTAGCTAATTTTCCCATGCAACTGCTTAGAGTGTAGGTGTTTAATGGATTAAAAAATAGCATTAGCAATAGCATCTCATGCTATCAGTTCTCAAACTGTACCTCCTGTACATTAAGCTTTTCCCTTAACTTAAAATACACACTGCATGTTAAATATCCAGGAGTGAAACAATACTGATTCTCAGACACATACCAATACATCTAATGACAAACTAAATTCTTTCATCTTTTACAGTTACAGTATAATGCATTTTCTATCAATCAGCACTTTCATCATGCTTGTTTATACAGTAGGTTACACGGTGACAAAGACAGAGCACGTACATAAAATCTAGCGTATTTATTTTTTAATGTAATAACCTTTTATAACACCTGTCACACTATTTGGATTATGCTGCACTGAATTATTTTATCTAGTCCAAAATTAAATGAAACGTCTTCTGTTTCTATGTTAGCAAGAGGACAGTAGTTACGAGACACGCAACGTATTTTATTTCTTCCTCAGTCCTGCGCTGTCCAGGAACACACCCAGCCCCAGTCCGGGCAGCAGCAACTGCCAGCCCGGAGCAGGTGACGAGTATTAACTAGCTGTGCCTGCACCAGTGTCACACAGCTAGAGGACTCCCTCAGTCTATTAATTCACTTGACAAAAGAAAGGGAGTCGCGCGAACTCGATTTCAGCGCCTAGCAAATTGGACTCTGGATTCCCCTTGATATTACATGTACTTATGGAAATAATTATGCAAATCCTTTTCAGCTATATCATCTTTAAATAGAAATCAGATTACATAAAGAAGATTGTAATCTCCTCCAGTAACCATTCTAGCTGAAAAGGCAATAATACAGGACCAAGAAGCGTACTTGTTGAACATTTTAGTCCAATAAAATGGTGTTGCCTCTTGGCGGATCCAGTTCCCTAGTGCCAAACCTGGTTGATACCTACAGTTGTACATTTCTAAATCCTTAGCCGCAGTACACCAAGTATCAAAAGGCAAGTTCTTTATAAACAATTCCTTGTTTTTTACTATGCATATTCATGTAATTTTGGATACGCAGACACCTGATCAGTGTTCATTAATAATGAGAAATGGTTTAAATCACCTCATTTAAAACATTTGCTCTATGATCCACAAATGACTAATATTTGCTGAAGTTTACATAATACAAATGATGTGCATGTGTTGTGTAAATGAGAGATTAAAATATGAAACTAACAATATGCAAACATATGCATGGAAATGCGGAGGACCTGTTAGCTGAAACAGTGATTTCACACCTTTATTATTTTCTTTAAGCTGTCTCCAATTGTATTTTTGCTTTGTTTTCCTACAGAGCATGTTCTTGGATCTGGCACAGGCACCCATGTTTTAAACATTCCTTATTCTAGTTTAATTTTTTATACTTAGCCCAGTTATTAACATTTTCAGTATGAGCTGCTATAGCAGTTTTCTTGGCTGAATATAAAGCAAAGAAAGCTTAATGTTTAGAATACAATTTGCTAATAGCTATGCATAATTTATGTATGTCTTGTAAACACCTTTGTAAGAATACGTGCTGAAATCTCCTCTTTCAGTAAAAGGTGCATTTTTGGCTCTATCAGAAGTTCTATTTCTATGAGTGTTTTCTGCCTAAGAGGGAATTGGCTTAACTGTATGTAGGGTATGTATACGAGTGGGTGCCTGTGTGTTAAATTTTATTTTTGTATTTACTGTACCAGCTACAAAAACATAGTTAATCCCTATAGTAACTATTATATTTAATACTTAATTCAGGTTTTCAGAGAATACAGGTTTTAAAGAGATTTATTTGCCAATGTGTCTGTAGATTAGCATGTGTTTTTATAGAGTATATAACTAATATACAGCTAAAATATTTAGAAAGTCGTATTAAAGGAATTTTGAAGGAAGCTTCTGTTTTTCTTCCTGTTTTCTCTGTTTTGTTTTTTGGTTTTGGTTTTTTTTTTTTAAAAGCAAAAAAAACCCCAATGCAGGAAATAAAAGGTAGTTTCAACTTGAAGAAACTATTGGACTGTACGAGCTTTGTTGCTGTTCTTGTTTGTGTGCCATTTCACTGCTCCTGTTGGTTGATGCAATAAAAATCAAGTTACTGGTACTGTGTTGTAAGGGAGTTTTATGTCTAACTGTTTTTCTAAAGTGAAACTCTCATGTTTTCACATATAATAGCATTTCAGGCCCATATATGAGACAGAATTCACAATGAGATAGAGAAGAAATAAACTCTATGGGAAACATAATTATGAAATTATTTCTGTGGTGGTTTTTTGGTGTTTTTGTTTGGTTGGGTTTTTTTTTTACAATGGAGAGCCTCAGTGTTACTTGCTGAAGTAGCACATTTGAAAAATAAGATACCGCTGACTTGAATGAGACAAAGGCAGATCAAGCGTCAGATGAGAGAGTGTTAGTGACTATTACTGTACAAGTGCATATTGTGAGTGAGCGAATCTTACTATATGTAATCAATTGCTAACTGCCTGCATAGATACGTCACCCAGAAGGCTACGTGCTTGGTACCTAAATCTCTTATGATATGTAAGGAGAAGGTTGTGTGCTTAAAAAAGAAAATTTAAAAAAAAGCACAGTGAGCGTGATCATAACTGGGCACATAGAATTAAAGTTTAATTTCTTATAAAGAAAACTCTTCACAGTAGCTAATGCTATCTATTTCTTTTCATTTTAGAGATACAATGTAGAAATGTCAATCAGGCACCCGAAAAAGATGGAACTGCTTAGTAAGGTTGAAGCTCTGAAGAAAAGTGGTGTTTTACTACCAAATGATCTCCTTGAAAAAGTGGATTCAATTAATGAAAAATGGGAACTGCTTGGGGTATTTGCATTTTTATTACTGTTTGTGGGTTATGTGTACATTTTTGTGTGTTGAAGTACGCTGTCTGTCTGATTTCTAATTTGAGGCACAAATATCTCTCTCTTTCAATTCACCACATACATTTCAAACAAGCTACTCATGCTATTATAAAAACTCCATAGTATTTTCCTCTTCTGTTGATCTTTTTTATTCCATGCTTGTCTCCTGTCTGACTTTAATAATTTTAGTTCTTTAATACATAAAAAATGTAAGTAAAATATGCCATGTATTACGGGTATGCACCAAGTCAACTATAATGCAGTATATCTGATATACACTGACTGTCATGCTTGAGTGAATGTTAATAGAATTTATTCTGAAGGTACATGTTAGAGACATCTACTGTTTAACTATTTACTATACCCTTAAGATGAAAAGTGGGGTTGTCACTGCATATTTCAGGTCACACTGATGGCTCAAAAACAAATATGCAGATTCAGTACAAATCTGAATACCTGAAGCTAAGAATACAGGCGGGATATGTTTCATGCTGCTGTATTCAGCTCACTTTTGACAAAAGCCAAAAAAGTTTCATGTAATTCATTTCACGCTATGATGGGCTGGGTCTCAGCCAAAGAGTCAGATACAAGAATCTGGCAAAAAAAGCAATATAGTGATTCTGTTACCCAGAGACCAGTGATGGCACCGTGCAGGAGACACTATTGTCCTATTGTTGTAAAACAGCTGAGAGAGAGAGAGAGAGGTCAAACTATATATTTTTCCATCCACTTCTCTCCTTAATTGCCTTCACTTCAAATCAAGGGTAAGATAAATTTATAAATTACTTTAAATGATTAATTATAGATGTATGATATTAGCAATACAGTTACATTGCATAATTTTGCATGCTATTATCTTAGCTTAAAAAACATTTCTAATATATTGCGAGTAAGCTATACGTGCAACCTGCCAACAGCATTTTAAATACTGACTTGTGTCACTTCAGCTTGTTTGGTAAAGCAATAGCCGTTTTACAGAGGGTGGGGCTTTTTTAGTTCAGCACAGTAGTTTCTAGTCGCTTGATTCTCTAAATGTGCAAATTGTCAGAAAATGTTGCAAGTTGCCCTATGACTAGCGAGCTTATTATTTTTTAATTTTAATCTGCAGCATCACCACAAGCGTTTTAAAAATATTTGCGTATCAATAAACTTACTAATAAAAATGGGAGTTGCTAACCTATTCTTTTACATCTGATCACGGCAACTTGTATTTTTTAAATAATTTCAACTGGAAGCCTTACTTTCATGACTTTCAATGTATTTAGTCAGGTTAATTCAATGGCACTTTAGAGCTGGTAGGATGTAAAACTATGGGTTAAGTAACTGATCATAATTCTAAAAAGCTAGTAAAACTCTTTCTTCAAAAAATGGAAGCCCTCCACTTCTCAGTATATTAAAATCAAAATATACCTCTGGATTAAGTTTTGCCATTAATTTCAGCATTTACAGAAAAATAAAATATAACTATTACAGTTTTCCTGCTAAATGCAATTTCATGAATAATAAGCAGAGTTTGATAGAGTTTTGTTTAATTTAATAAAAACCTCTGCAGAAACTAACGGCACTAGGCATACTGTTTTAATTGGCATGATTACGTTTTAATTGGCATGAAAAAAATTAAAGACAAGGATTTTAACTTCTAACAATGGTAAAATAGAGGGATATGGTTTTTAATATTACTTTCATCTAAGGTGAACAGTGTGGAATGGAAATACATTAGAATGAAATGTCAGTGGTGCGTACAGTTTAATCTGTGAAATTTTGTCCCCTGTGCTGAATATTACTCTGTCTCAATTGCATATTAAACAACCCTATCAAGGCAGGCATTGGCATCTGCTGTGCTGACACAAATTGTGAATTAAATGAAATTGATGTCCTCTGTCGTATATTTATGAAGACGGACCATTCTCTGAAGTATTCTGTTTATGAAGAATTTATGATTGCAAACTGTTCCAGAACAAAAAAGTGGCAATAAATTCTTTTTTGTGACCCTACCCTCCAAGGGCATTGATTTCACCTCCTGCTGCTACTTTTGTTACAGCATAAAAACAATAGCTAGTGCTGGATTCCACTGAGGGTCTTCAAATTATCAATATTTGCACCATGAAAATAGAAGGGTGTTGCCAAGAAAGCATGTTTTTCAGTTATGATCTCCTAAAGACGTTATTTACAGAATGCCACATAGCAGATTAATGTCTGTTGATCTAATTTTATTTGTGTTTTAAAGCTTATTTTCGGAAGCTAACTTCATTGTTATCAATTACATTCCAGTAACTTTCTAAGGCGTGTATTTTCAACAGACAGCCATACTGGGTCACCTAAAACTGTATCTTCATGTTACGACAATTAACCGCTGCTAATTATCAGTTTAAAAGGTTATTGGATGCGATTGTCAGTGTATATTCAGTATTCTACAATCAGTAACACAGATCTAGTGCTTATAATAAGTGTCAGACTGACAGCCTCTTATAGGTCAGATAAAATACTGTCTGGCATAGAAGAAGCAGGCAACAGCCTATCTCCCTTGTGAGGTTAAAGGATTGCCTTTCAAAATACTGAAAAGGAAGGTATCAACTTTCTATCCCTAGCCTCTTCAGAATATTCATTATGCTCACAGCGTCCACTATCAAAATGTTATTCAGTGGTTCTTTTATTAGAAATACTACTTTGAAAAGCTGTAGTAAATTAGTTTCATTAGCGATCAGAGGTGAATGTTTATTCTGGTCCATTATTTTTAAAGTGGATGCTTAACGTGGAGAACTTAAATCCAAATTTAGTTGCCTAAATAATTAGCCTGATGTTCAGGAACATTGAGGCTTTGCAATTTCTAGCTTATTGGCGTCCAAATGAGTCCATCCACTTTTAAAAGCAAATCAGCTGTTTTGTGACCTAACTGCTCCTGTACACAACCGCAGGGCTGCAAGTTTGGAAACTGTGACCTGACAGTTCATACCTCAAAAAATATTTCAGTATTTCAGTGTTTCCCAGAAAACTTAGATGGCACCTTGGCTAACAGTTTATCGAACTCAGTGCTTGTCATATTTTCTGTTGCTGCCTAGAAACCAGTAACTCTCATGGTCATAAATGTCTAAAGCCACGGACAAATTCTGTAGAGTAACTACTTTAAAAAGTTATGTACCATTTTGTCTCCTCTGTCCATAGTTGCTCTTAATAAACATTGATTTATCATGCCTCCAACAAAGTCAGTGACCCAGAGAGAACACCATAAGTGAGAAACAAGGATACAAAAAATGAAATTGATTGAAACAAGGAAACAAAGAATGAAATTGATTGATATTAATAGCAATTATCAAAAAAAACCCCACATCTCTAGTCATCTAACAGATGCTTCTTGTTGCACATTAACCTGTATATGTTTTGGTACATGAGACTAATCTATGTTTTCTTTATCTGATGCATTAGAAAACCCTAGGAGAGAAGATCCAAGACACAATGGTAGGGCACAGTGGGTTAGGTCCACGTGACCTGCTCTCGCCTGAAAGCGGCAGCCTGGTAAGGCAGCTGGAGGTCAGGATCAAAGAGCTGAAAGGGTGGCTGAGAGATACAGAGCTTTTCATCTTCAATTCCTGTCTGAGACAAGAAAATGAAGGAACAATGAATGCTGAGAAACAACTGCAATATTTTAAGGTAATAAAAAAAAAAATCATAGTTTTCATAGAAAGACGCCTCTTTATGGTACGATAAAATATTTATCTTATACATAACGTAATGCAATGCATGTACATATGTAATAATATATTCGTATTTTCACCTTCATTTCTGTACTATGTGTTCATTCATGTTGATTTTATTGAATCTTTACAATAATATTTATTCCTTAGACTTATTGCAAAAGAGCGCTTTAGAGGGCTAATCACACTGCAATTGGAAAGGCAATAGTATTCTTTCATTCTACTTCACTGTAAAGTTGAGTTTTGTGACGAAAAGCTTCACTCTGAATTTCACTCCCTACATCAGTATACTTCATTAATGGGTTGTGTGACCATCAGTTTTATAGTGTATTTTTCTGCACATAGGAGTCAAGAATAGCCTATTTGAGGTCACGTTTAGAGAGGTACAAATTTAGCATACATGAGAAAATATTCAAGTTGTGGTGAATAGATATGTGGAAAAAGACATATACGCTATGAGATTTGCATTCATCTAGGCCACAGCATAAGCCTAAACCTGAAGATTTATGGAAAGAAGGGAAAGGAATTGTAGTCACAATGCTATATTCAGATGGATAAGCTCCTTCAACTGAAGGCCAGCATTCAGCTTTGCAGCTGACTTAGCGGAGGTCATATGTTTTTTTCCATTCCCCAAAAGTAGTGGGACCATTTGGGAAAGAGGGCTATTAAATTAGCAAACAAACCTGGTAGAATCATGTGATTTTCTTCGGTTCATAGCCATCACTTCTAAATAAACCCTCACCTGAGTCATCGTTACAGGTCACTTTACTCTGCAGGTGATCTTTGACCAAAGAGTAAGAAAGGAATGACAAGTAATTGTTGAGCTTTAAAGGTAAAAAGGTTTTTCTCTTCCACTAGTTCATCAGGGTGTCTAGGGCAACAGCACTCTTAAGGTGATGGACGATTTATTAAATACTCACCTCAAAGGGCGTGTTGCAAACACTTCCAAACAAATATTTTTTATATAAGCATTCAAGGAAATAACAACAGAAAAATTACAGTCTTCCCAATTAGTCACTCCTTAACTCTTTCTTTTCCAATAATGAGGATTAGTGAGAAGGTTGTGTCAATGTAGGTAAAGTTGGTGGAGTTTTTTTTAGGTTCCTGAGCATGTCCATGTGAATGCAATTTTAGGTTTTCTTTTGACATCCATATTGTTTCGGTTTTTTTAATGATTTGTGGTCTTCTGCTAACGGGGAAAAAATCATGCTGATTCTGATTGCTTTATCAGCAAACTTCAAAGCTAGTGGTTATGAAGGACTATTGATAGACCTGCAGAAATTCACAGCAACTGATCCATGTTTTCCACAGGAATTGCTGGATGCTTCTTAGTTCTGTGGAAAATTATAGCATTTAAGTGCATAACTATGGATTTGAAAATCTGATTTCAGACAAACTTGTTTTTAAATATGTATTTTTTAATATATGGCTAAGACTGAACAGAAATACCATAGCAATGTTACTTACGTATCTGGAATGTGCATAAATCTCTCAAATGAAATCTTTTAATATATATATGACATGATGTCATGCCAAGAGCTCTAGAGATGTTAAACAGGAGAGTACCACCCACCATGATGTAACCAAGGTATTTCATTACTTGGTTGATTATCTATTAATTACATAAATAATACATTAATTATTTTCAAAATTGTAGCCATTAGAGTATAAAAAATAATTACCTATCAAATATGGTGAGAGCACATCACTTTGTCATATATATTAAACCATCTTTGTCTCATTAAATCTGAAATCCAGTATAAGTAAGTTTTCCATTCTTCACTGATCTCCTGGGGAAGTGTATAAAAGAGAAAATGGATATAATTAACAATACTGCAACGTATAATACATATATTTGAGAAAGAACATTTTGAACATTTTCAAAAACATTAGCTATGCCACTAGTAGGAAACCTGCTGGGGTTTAGTTTGACTTACTTTCCACTTAACTTAAGAGTTTAACCTTATTACTGCTTTCACTGTGGTTAAGTGAATCATTGTTTCTTAATGGAAATTTATTGTGCTGCACCATCCTGATTATACACATAGCCACTGTACACAGAGAAACATTTTTAATAAAACAAACTCAACAATGCCATTGATTTTCATTCCGTAATGTTACTTTTTAAATTACACTTATGCCTTAGGAAAAACAGTTATTTCATTTTTCAGGTGTTTTCCTTTCATTTTGCAGTTGGAGGATGAATTGAATGTAGAGTTCACGCGCAGTTGGGACCCAAGATGAGAACAATGTGGTGGGAGGAGGGGTTGTTAAATTCAGTAGGAGGAAATTATTTTGACTTCTTTGTTTTCTCTTCTAAAAAATCACGCCATGTTAATTTGAGTGTTCTTCTTATTAAAGAATGAACTACTGCGTTACTTTTCTTTTGGGATATTGCTGTGCAGTATTAATACTTAGCATTTCTGTAGTACTATCCAACCAAGGACCTGTACATGCTGTACAAACATTAATGAACTAAACCTCACTAAACCTTTAAGGTAGGTATTATCATCCCATTTTTAGAAATGAGGAAAACAAAATGCAAGGAGATTAAGTGACTTTTCCAGGTTTTCACAGAAAGCCAATGGCTGCGTTAGGGTAGAACACAGCTGCGGTGACCGTAATCTTTGGCGCTAACCACAAGGCAGCCCTTCCTTTCTTCCTCTAGGTGACTCCTCAGTATATTCCATTTTCATATGTGATGAGAAGAGGGTGCTTCCTTGCGTTTACTGCTGTTTCTTGTTTATATTCAAAGTTCAAATCCTGCTCAGTATGTTTGGCTGATTTTTTTTCTATTAGCATATTTAGATATTGGAATTTTTAGAATACTATTAGTTAAGGCCATTACCCTGAACGTGTAAGTTCCTGTGTTTCTTGGGTTTTGTGGAAACTGTGTGGTGTACTTTGGTCAGCCCAGTGATCTACGCGCAACGCAATGTGCAGCCAGTCTGCAGAGCCATATTGTTACTCATTCCACCAGCTTTCAGTGCTCCTGGCTGCCTCAAACATTTTCATATTTAGTTACGAAGGAGAAGCATGAACTTTGCTTCAGTCTATAGTGACACTTGCTGGCCACTCCACAGCAGCATTAAGTCAGCTTCCAAGTGTAGCCAAAGCCGGGCTGCTGTCGAGAAGGGGTAAAGAGTGACCACAGGTTGCACAGCTGTAAAGGGGGAAGCGTGAGTGTCTTTCTCCTGGTTTGTTTCCTTCTGTTGCAACATGAAAAAGCCATGAATCTGGACTAAGGAAATCGAGAGATTGACTTAAAATTCGTGAGATTGTCATAACTATGAACATACATTTAGTTTATTTATTCATCCTTTTTATTTCCGTTCTGCCTTTTGAGTCCCTTGAGTTCATGTTTCCTAGCTATTCACTGAAACAATGAGGACTAGAACCAGAAACATACTTTTTAAATTAAATACGAGATTCTCAGGTAAACACATAATTCTAGCAACTGAAAGACCTAATGTCATGAGACTAATAATTGGCACAACTGATTTCCTAACCTAATGATGTACGGCAATTTTGTCGGTCAGGAGAGATTTGGAGCAGGAAAGAATGAGGAGCAATAATAAAAAGAATTCACATTCTTTCATGAAAGTTTTAGTAAATTTCATTTGAGTAAGGTCTAGCCAGAAATTTGTGTGCTTATTGGCTTGTAAGTAGAAGTGTTCTGCCACATTTGCTTTTATGTGTCTGGGACTTCAAAAACCATGCTGTTTTCCCTGCAAAATGCCCTCCAAAAGACAGCAAGGGAGCCTAAATAATTATTCATATATTTCTGTCACTTGCAATAAAACCTACGACTTTAAGTGTTCAATACAGAGAAATGACCCATCAGCATCAAAAAGGTAGTTGTTGCGGCTTTGGCTCACAGACCAGCTTCTCAAGAACAAGCTTAGACTTGCAAGTATCTGTCCATCTAGGAATCTGTTCTCAATCACGTACAACTGGGAAAGCTTCTATTGCTTTTGGTAGCAAGATTTATAAAGGATCCAGTTCTCCTTCAGGGAATAGAATTTTCCTGTCCAGAGCAGGGTTTCAGCAGAGGTTTTCTGCTAAATGGTGTTCTTTGGCAACAATGAAGTAGCATTTTATGCAGTATTCTGATCTGGTTTTATTTGAAGCAATATGCAACATGATATATATATATTGTCATACCTGTCCCCTAAATCTGTACTTGGGCCTTTAAAAAAGAGAGACCAGATTTGCAGCAGTACTGAAAGCTTGTGGTTCTCATTGACTTTACTCAGTGTATTCATTAAAGAAATCAGACTACTTATTTATACCAAAAAAATGTTGGAAAAGTTTTCTCATTTAAAATTTCTAAAAGTCAATGGTCTATTGAATTCCATAGCTAGTAGTATTTGTAGCCATTTATGTTTGACTTGTAAACTGTAGTTTACAACACTCAGAAGTGTTTTTTCATCTTCCACTAAATTTGTGACTGTGCATAGCAGATGATGCAGTATCACTTAAAAAAAAGAGTATTTCTCAGCACTATCTCTCATTTCTCTAATGCCTGAAGCAACTGAACTTTCTGATTAAACGATATAGGTTCCATTGGTAATTAATAATCAATCTGTTAATCAGTACTTCTTATGATGCTTTTCATTTTAACTAAGTTTGCGTAAGAGTCAGCACTGCATATCTTACAAATAATTCAGTTAAACACAATTCTAGCAAATACAACACAAGTCAGTTTGGGAGCATACAAGATTATGGCCAAACTGAAATCAAAGTAAAGTATTAACTTTGAGTAAGGGTTTGGGGACTCAGAGACTGGAGAAAAGTGCTGGCTGTTCCTACAGGTGCCAGGAATCACTTTTGCTACTGCATTTTGGATCCTTTACAATTTTTGGAATGATGTTCCTGGCAGAGCTGCAATCAAAGAATTACAGAAATTCAATGTGCATGTAAGAACAGTATGCAAAACAGTTCCCAATAGAAGGTCCAAAAGAAGTCAAGCAGGATTTAATCCTTTTTATACCTCTAAGATGATAAAAGAAAGTTGTAATAATTTTAATAAATGTTTCAAAGAGAGTGTGACTTCAGAGCCCTACATCTTTTCACAGATGAAGAAATGTTTACCCAAATTTTGTTTGGATTAAATTTTAACAAACAGGAAGGCATACAGTATTAAATTTTATGAAAAACAGGTAGGATTCCAAAGTCAAATGTAGCCTGATGCCACTTACAATGATTTGAAGCAAACTCAGACTGAATTTACATGACCCACCATGCCAAAGCAGCATTTCTGTAGACCACTTAAATGAGAAGCCACTTCTTTATAATAATGCAGCTCTACGTATTTTTTGCCCCAAATGTGGTATTTTGGCCCTAATACAATACATGGTTTTATAGCTCTATTTTAATTTTAATATATTCAAATAGTGATGCTTAATACCATACACACACACACACGGACTCAGTACTCAAATACCTAATATAGTCAAATGTATCTCAAATTTTGATTTAATATACTTATTACTTAAAGAAAGTTCAGTTTGTGTTTCAATGAGCTCTCCCTACTTAAGGCAACGCTAATACAATTTACAGCTCCTGTTTAGGACTAAATTTCCCATCTGAAATAGCAGCTTTCATTCCATCATCCCATTTGGACTGTGAAGGTTGAACTGTGAATTTTCTGAGTTCTTTTACATTGTGTCATGGTTTAGCCCCAGCCGGCAACTAGGACCACACAGCCACTCCCTCATACACACACATCCCCCCAAGAAGGGCAGGGAGAAGAGGGAAAAAAGGAGAAGGGAGAAGAAAAAAAAGCCTTGTGGGCTGAGATAAAGACAGTTTAATAGAACAATAACAGTAAAGAAAAATAACAATAATAATAGCAGTAATAATAATAATGACACAGGTTACTCTCACTGCCCAGTGAATTGGCACAGTCCAGAGCAGTGATCACTGATTCCTCCCTCCCGGCCAACCCCGTTTATATACTGCGCATGGCATCTAAGGCACAGAATATTCCTATTGGACATTCTATTGTTCTGTCTATGCCCCTTCTCAACTTCTATGGGAAGCTGAAAAGAGTCCTTGAAAGTATAAACATCACTTGGCAACAACTAAACCAATATACATTATTGACATTCTTTCCACAGCAATCACTAGAAAGAAAATTAACTCTTTCCCAGCTGAAAACAGGACACGTTGTTACTTCATTTTTAATTAATAAAAATCTCAAAATTAATCATGAACACTATCTGGTTGTCTAAAACCAGTTTCCCCCACAAGTGCTGTCTTTGCTGTGTGAAAGAAAGGGACTCGGAATATCTAGCCTCCAGGGATGGTTAGGTCTGACATGCTGCAGGGTTCCAGAGAGGTTTCAAAAAGTAGCTGCATGCAGTTCTGTTGCAGCAGTGGCAATGGACTTCTAGACTAAGATTGGTGTGTGGGATGGAGGTTACTGTAGTAACAGGAAGAACCCTGAGTTCAGCAGACCTCAGATACAGCAATACACTGAATCCTTTGGTGGAGGAGAGCATAGTGGCTATTTTTAGGCTACTAATTCATATTTTGCTTCCTTCCTAGCTCTTTTTTTATGTACTGTCCCCTTATTTCTGGTATACTGAGATGATTACCCTGTAGACAGTGTAGCCATATGGTAGAGGTATGTTAAACCAGGCTGGCTTTAGATACCTACAGTGCAGAGATCTTGTATGGGCTTCTTTTATAGTAAATGAGGGGAAAAAAGCACTTTTGGGATGCAATTAATCTGTCCTGTTTTAGGCATCTGACTACAGAGAAGATGTAGTGTACATCAGAATACCTGCTTCTAAACGACTAGCTCAGGCGTCAAGTTCTCCATTAGCTCAGGTGAATCCCACTCAAGGAATCATCAGGAATGTCCCAGCTGAGAAAGATTTACTGCTAGTATCTGTGAGGTTCTCCCAGACTAACTACAGGCTTATTTCTTTTCCAGGGAAGTTGAGTCTGAATTTCTCTCTCGGCCCTCCTGAGTGTGCAATAGGGTGATTATTTGAACTTGTGCCTCCTGGAGCTGGTGAGAAGGAGGCAAGGGGGCTCTTGTCCCTGTCTTTCTTACTCTACTGGGGTGGTCTGCGTTTATTTCTCATGTCATGAGTAGGCTTGTAAGATTTGATGTCTGACTCAAGCTGACTAACACAGAAGACGCTCTGGCTTACAGAGAAAGCTGTCCCAAACTGGACATTACAAAGTAAAACTTGCAATTTCATTGTGACAAATGGCTTACAGTTCCTTTCCCAAACCTTTTGCATCGATAATATCTGCAGACTTTGGGCTATATTTCTCCTCTCAGTCGTGGCATCTTGAAGAGTCAGATGTGTAGAAGTGAAAATAGCTGACTTGGCTTCTTTTGAGAGAACATTCTCTGTTCCATCACTTATTATTGTCATTATCATTGAAGATATAATGGATTTTCTTCTTTTGACCCACCCAAATGACTCCTTGAAAGTGTCAGTGCTTATTGTCCTGCTATTGCCTTGAAGATCTATTTACTGCAAAACCAGAATCTTTCTCTTCTATTACTATCAACCTGGAAAAGGAAAAGGAAAATGAGAAGAAAGCAAAAGATGACAAAAGAAAAAGAGAAAGAAATCTTTCCCCTAAAAATAAGCCAAGATTGATTTCCACTAATTTACAGTAAGGGTTGGTGCTTTGGTTGGCTTCTAAGCTTTAATTCCTTCGTTAGTGATAACATATAGAAAAACAAGTACAGTGTGGACCGTAAATATAAGAGAGTTAACAAAAATACACTATACTGTCTCCATTAATGTCCACTTTGTACTACCGCATGTGATTATACCATTTATTTGATTGTCTATAACTGCCCCTTTGAAGCCGTAGCATTGCATTTTCAGGTGCAAATCTCTCCGATATTAGTGAATTATTGATTGAATAGTGTTCTCAGGAGCCATTAAATCCTACTAATGAGGTTTTCGTTTAATTGGTGGATCATTGACCTAGTAGACCGTTGCCTAATTTTGGTTTCAGCCCTGGACAGGTTTCCCAAGTTTCATCTTTTCACATAAATTAGTAGATCATAGTTGCAATAGGGGATATTATTATAGACTGTATTAGTACCTTTACTCACACTGAAAATAATTTCATACTGCCAGGAAACCCATTGATTTTAGTAGAATTATTTGTAGGGTAAAGTGTAATTCAGTGTAAGTAAGAATATGAGTGCAAAAAAGAACAGACCTTCAGTATACATCCTGAAGTGTTATTGCAATCCTTATCAGGTATATTATGTATCACAAGTATGAGATGTCAGTCAGAAATGGGATTTGTAGACTGGCAACATATTACTAGAGACAGCAGAGCAGCTTAGATTATACTTGCTGCATAAAGTCAATGGAAAAAAAATAAATAAAGATGTATATGGATTCCTGTCCGTTGCAGGGCGATTCCCTTGCTGGTCTGTTAGAAAAGTGCTTTATTTCTTCACTTCAGAATAAAACTGAAGGCCTGGCCTCTAATCTGATGGATTTCCTGTGCTTTTCGCTGTCAGCTGATGGTGCAATGTCATTTGTAGTGCACCACCTTTCCCTTTATCGTAGTGATGCTTATTTTCATGTTTTGGGCACACTATGAGGAACTTTGTTATGTTCTCCAGTCTAAGCTTTAGTGAAGGACATAAAGCCTGTTTCGTGCCCTCTTTGCTTTCATGCTATCTAGTCTCTTACCCCAGTCCTTCTGTCCAGGCAATGGAAGAATGGCAGTTGAAGGTGCAATAATATGAGTAACGCTGAGCCTCTAAGACCATCATACACAAACTGTCACCTCATCCAGACATTTGGCTTGTGACAACCCGTAGTTTTTTGACTGCTGTTCACAGGTCATCTTGACCACATCACCTGCTTCTTTCCTCACCTCTATTCCTAGCCTTCTGATAGCCCCGGGGCCAAGCTGTGCATGTCAAAGTCATGTCTGCCTAATTTGTACAAGAGGCAAGTTAATGTTAATTTAAAATTTAATATATTTATGCAAACACTTGCCTAAAACTTATTTATACAAGCAAGATACTGAGGTAGGCTAGCCTACTTCAGGTATGAGTGAGCCTACCTCATCGCAGTGCTGTCTGGCTTTGGTTGATTCTGCTACAAGTAACTTCTCCTGTTGGAGACTTTTAGTTTTGTCTTGAGCTGAAGCCAAAAATATTTGTATATTTATGATTAAGATATGGTAAAAGAATGAAAATAATGTTTTTATGTTTTAAAGCTATATCCATTCTGAGGATGCATTGCTTTTTTGAAATAAGACGAGCAACACCATTTCTAGAAAAGCCTACTTGCTATCCTTGTTCATACACAGATACACATGAAAGCACCATAATATATTTTCCTCTGTTTACCCCGGAGCAGCTCAAGCTGTACATTTTTGAATCCAAGCTAAATTTGCTTCACTGACACAAGAAAAAAGCCAAAGGAAATCTCTTTTTCCTTACTCATTAGATGTGTTTATTCTCCTTTTCCTATCACCCTGACTATCCTGAAGTCTCTAGAAGATTAATCTAATTTATTATATGTTCACTGTTTTCCCATAAAAAGGTAACACCAATGTACTGCAGGATGTTTTTTTCCTGTAATTCAGAATGGGGTAGATTCTCACTGCATTTTGGAATATACCTGGCCCATTGCACCAGGACAGCAAAAATGCATATCTACCATCTGCGAGGGAACTAGATTACAAAAGGGAGTAAGTACAGTATTAACATCTGAACCTCAGCCTGAGTGTTACAGGTATTGATGTACATCCATGCAGTGAAGTTTTGACTTTTTAGTCTCTTATATAGTTCTGAGGCAGTATACAAAGTTTTAACAGCTTTAACTGTGCATTAAAGGTGGCTGAAATTCTGATACCTAACAGTTTTTAGGCAGTTGGAAGGGGTTTCTTGGCATCTACTGTGTGATGTATGTTGAGAAACAGATTGATTTCTTTTAAGCTGTAATTGTAAGTGAATTCCAACAACTGGAAGTAAAGTTGATCCTAACTTATGCCTCACTTGATTTTGTGGCGTTTCCACCTGTACCTTAAGTCATTTAATCTCTTGACTTTCCACACGCATTCATTTGAAACTCTGCCCAGCGTGGTGATCTAGCAAAAATTTCAAGTTTGTAATGTCCACTAAAGGCATATGAATTTTTGGGTAGTGTGGTTCAGGATTCATCACAAAAGCAAAATCTACCTGTCTGATGCTTTCCTTAATTTTAGCATTTTTGGGGTCAAAAAAGAAACCCAAGCAAATTGTGCCACTCCTTACAATATTTCTTTGGTGGAACTGTTTCTCTGGAAAGAGAACTTCCCAAATTGAATGAAAAGAGGGCACGAACCGAAGGCATTTATAAACACAAACAGTGCCAGACTAGAAAAATGACTCCTCCTGCCATCATGTCTGGCTCCTCTGTCTGGATGACTTGGCTTATCCCCTGGAACCAAGTTAACCCCAACTTTGCAGTGTGTAATAAATAGCTCTAAAATATTTCAGTGTGAAAATGAATATAATTAATCCCCTGTATGAAACACGAGAAAAATAAGGGTTGGAAAAGCTATGTTGTATTTCAGTAGCGAAGATGCATTTACACCCAATGCTGGTTTTCTTTTATTTTCAAAAGTTACCTTCCTGTAATTGCACCCTAGTTTAGAGCTAAGATAGGAGCATCTTAACAATAATGGGCACTTTTTTAACAGATTATTGCCAAAAGTGCATTCTTTATTCCAGGGAGACACTGTAATAGATACCAGCGCTTTAGTAATGATACAAGCAATCTGTAAGCTATTATAGTTTCTTTTATAGTAACTTAATCTTCATATTGTTTTATATGTCTGGAATTTTAATGGTGTTTTTAATTTATGAAGAGAAGTATATTACATGTTACTAGTTGCATGGGAATATGAGCTAAATATCAGACCATTGAACTATATTCTTACAAACAAATATTTTGAAGTACTTAAACAAGCATAAGGAATAGAACAAAGAAATTAAAGGAAGTCATACAGATACAATAGCAGCTTTTATGGAATGAGCACAGAAGCATCTATTCTGGATTGTTACTGTTTTTAATGCGTATCTTGTACTTTAGAGAAAAATGGGAAAGAACATGGGTGCTTTTAGAAAGCTATTTAAAAATAAATATTTTCTTTAAAATAAGTATATTTACCTAATTAATAAATTTATTTGCATTATTGATTGCAAATAAACACAAATTCCGATGTAATTTTTTAATGCTAGTGACGTGAATGAATTAATATAAGCACTTGATTATATGTAGAATATAAGCGCCTATGTAGATTCTTGAAGCCAGTGCAAAAATGAAGTATTTTTTCCTACTAGTTCGTTGACATTTTTAATATGTATAGAAGCAGACACAGTTCACAAGAAATATAGTGAACTGTGCTCAGACTTGTAAGGGAGATACCGTAACACTTTGCTAAGCAGCGAGTTGCAGAGAGATATGATCAGTGTAGCAATTTAGTGGTTGTAATGCTATTAAAAGTAGGGCTTTTAAATAAAGAGAACCAGTTCACTGTTTTGAAAGAAGTCATATTCTACTTTAAACTGTCATTCTGTATTTCTGGCTTGCAATTAGATGATATTTCTAAAATGTCAGTCTCAGATTCTGTTGTGACCGTCATCGTAATAAAATGTGACAGCAAAGATATTATATCAATACTTTTTCCATAATTAGCATTAAAGATCTCTCAAGGGTTAAGTACAAAGGTTTTCCACTGAATGGTCTGCAAGCCTTGTGCCTTTAAAATCTTTTAATATAGCCAAGACTGGTGACAACCAGGAGACAAATCTATGAACAAACCCGTTTGGAGAGAATAGTTTTGTGGTGTGTGATGTATGTTACGTAAATGAGCTTATTAGGACTCTCATCTATTTTATTATTGGTGCCCAATTTAATAGAGGCATTTAAAAAACAATATTTCTGCCTGACTCCTTGAAATGAAGAAGATACATTGATATAATTGAGAGCAAATGATTGCATGTTGTGCCATTTAATCATGTCATTTTTCAATTGCTGTTTTTTGCACTTCACTGCATACTTATAGAATATTTAGCTTCAGTATAGATTAAGTCCCACAGTATGCAACTGAGTAGAGTTACCATATTAGGTGACATTTTCTTTTAACCTTGAAATCAGCAAAAGCACACAGATTTGGCAGTATTTTTCTAAAAGATGACAAGTCATTGCTCATTTCCTATCTTTGTCATTTAGCTTTTTTATTTTGAGGAATTACTTTCTCACCAATATTTTTTCTTAGGAATTATTGGGTTTCTTTTTCATTCAGAAACAGAAATTCTTATTTTCACCATGTCTGTCATAAAGATGGAATATGAAATACAGGGATGCATCACCCCAGGCAAGAGAAGTTCCAACTTGCATTGCTGTTTCACAAAAACCACTGAAAACTAAATTTTACCCAGCATTTGCCACCATACTGTTTCCTGTTTTCCCTTTATTCATGTATTAGTGATGTTAGCCATGATTCTTTAAGTTTTACGTTAGCACTTTTGAAAACTGTAGTGCTGCACTAGCCAAAAATCAGATGTAAAAAGGCATTTTACATTTTTTAAAGAGTTGCAGTTTGGGTGTTGTAGTCAGAAGGGTAATTTCCATTCTTGGATTTTGCTTTAATTTCTGCATATGGCTGTTGTACTAAATAACAACAGTTCCATCTTCATTTTGTCTCCCATCAGGCCACGACTGATGCAATAGGAAGGGTATCATTCCCTCCCTCACATACCCCCATCCTGTAACAAGGAGGAGGAGTGAGGCTTTAACAGACCCAGGTTAGACAGAAACTTCCTCTTGGATCTGGTCATTCCAGATTTATCTGCAGGCACTCTTCCTATGTTTTCCTAAAAACACCCAGTATTGCCCATACACAGAAACACAACATAAGCCTAGAAATAGCATTTGTTTCAGTGTAGCTTGACATTTCTTCTGAACCCGAAAGCACAAAGAAAATCCATCTGTGGAAGTTACCATTTCTGATCTTCTAACTGTTTTCAAAGCTCTGGGCACCTCCACATGGACCTTTATTGTTCCTAATTGTAGAGTGAAAGCAAAAAAGACGGAAATGGTTGAAAGAACTTCAAATAACATAAAAATTAATTCCCCAAACAATATGTAATAAATGATGCTACAAAAATAATATCCCAACATTTTATGTAGTGATTTTTATATAAGTGAGCTAAATTAATCTTAAACTGACTTTTAAACTACTTTTAAAGGCAAGTCATCCCACTGAATTCACTGAGAGCCTTACTACTTGTAAATGATTAATATTAAACACTTTCTCAAGAACCTTGATGTAACAGTGCTTCAGCGGCCAACTTATCTACCATCTTTGTGAGAAAGCCAACTTCCCATCCATGTCTTTCTGTGGAGCAGAGGAGGCGGTGCGGCACAGCTCAGGCGCTGATACGCTGCAGGAAGGCTGAGGGTTGGAGGGGGATTGAGGCTTGAGGGGCTCTAATGTTTCTCGACTTCCCACCTTTCTATGCCTCCCACACTCTCTGGCACTGCCTGAAGCTGCACACGTGTTTCTGGTCATATGCCATTCACTTAGGAGTCACGCAGCTCTGCAGAGCACCTTCTGTTCAGATCATGGCTACTTCCATCCCCATAGATAGTGCCACTAGCCCATGGCTTGGAAAGAGTGTTTGATGTCATTCGACTCGGCAGGGGCTTTTCCAGATGATTTAAGGCATGGTATTAACAAGCTGTGAAAGTAGTTTCAGCTAGCCCTTTTTAGCTATGCGGGTGATAACTTCAAAGCACTGAAAATAGGAGTAGGCAGAGGGAAGAAAAATCTTCCAAGATTCTAACAGCAAAGACAGGAATCCTCAGTATGGGAAAATATGACTCGTAATAACGTTATAATGAATAATACCTCAATGTTATCAGGGTATCTTTTGCAAAGTAAAGGACCCAGACACAAAGTCAAGTTCATACGGACAGCTGCAGTTACTGTGTATACTCTTAGCCTGCAGCAAAAAAGTCAAATACATTAATTTAAGTCTCGCTGGAAATGATTTAAGTGAATGTGTTTCTCCCACGTTTGCAAAGGTTTGGATTGTATTTACAGTTACCACAGCTCAACGGACACACGATAACGTGAGGAGCCACAATCGAAAATGTCTTAATCTATGCTTCAGCAAATCTGCACACACAGGATGCTAAGGAGGCCTAACTGATGCTCCTCAGTCATCATTTCCTAATTTTCTGAACTGTCAGGTACCCAGTAACTTACTGTAGCAGCTGTAGACCGTCAGGCCCAAGCCTCAGTAGAGAAACTCATCATCTTTCTTCTCCTTTTTCTTTAATTAATCATGAATTATAGCTGTTCATTTACAATGGAGAATGTACCTTGCAAATAGTTAAAGTAACTGTGGTCCTGGAAGCGTACTTTGCATGTACACTTGCCATATTGACAGGTTTTTATAGAAGCATGCCATTTTAACAACAGCAGAACATGGGTGGATATACAACACTGTGAGATGTCATGTCACAGGATACAGGCAATTATTGTGTCCCTTTAGGACACTGTATGCCAGACCCTAATACTGCTTAGACTCATTATTTCTAGTGCTATTACATAGGGTTTAAAGATGTCTTTACATGATTAAGTTCTCTGGCTTTTAAAGTATTGTTGCTATAGCCAACTCTTTCAACATGCTGTTAGATACAAGCACTCCATTCTTCTCCTGTTTAATATTAACCGTAATATCATGTAATAAAATTGAAACAAAAGTGCCATAGGCCTAATTGTACTGTCACAGCCATGTAAATCAGAAATAGCTTCAGCAAAGCTACTGTTATTATGCTGGTGTAAAATTGATGTAAATTAGAAATGACTTGGATGCCGTAGCTCTGCTTGCAGATAGCACAAGGTAAAGGCCTCACTTAAACTCCCATATAATGGCTTACGAATTGAATACTCCTTACCTCATCATATTATGTGGTATTGTATCAAAAATGTACAATATTTATATGGGGTGACATAATCAGGTAGATCAAGGTAAGTTAGTGTTACGGGACCAGCTTCTGAGCTGTATTGACTTCCATGAAGTTGCTGCAGATCTATGTAGATTTGGCTGCCATCAGTATATAACTTACCATCACTTCCATAAAACCGAATTGCTTAGCTGTTACACAATGTAACATAAGAATCCTGTCTTTGTCTTTAGGTAGATTTTTTGGTTTGGTTTGGTTTGGTTTTTTTCTGATGTGACATTAGGCTAATGAACAGCATCAGAAAGGAAATGTGCCAGACATGGTGGTTACATCAAGAACTATGTAGGAAACTAGTAATGAACTCTAGGAAAATAAATAAGGGCAAGCTCAGGAAACGTAGGTGGAAATGCAGCGCTGGTATAAATTGAATAATAAAATTCCTGGTCATATTTTGCCATAAATAGGGGTTTGGGAATTTGTCATTCACCTTATTTAAAATTCAGAAATATTAAAGGTACGGGGTTCTCTCATTATAGAAGTAATAGAATTCTAGCTATTACAGAGTTAGGGTAATTTAAATAGCTATAGAATGCATTATATCAATAAGTGGAACATCTGTATGAAATGTCCACCTGCTGATATACTACTCGGTGTACTTTACAATGAAATGTACTTAATCATTTTAAGACGTCTTCTAATGAAGCCTTATCGGGATTAACATTTTGAACACAAATACTTCTAGGCATTAAAACTTCCACTTTAAATGAGATTGCATTGTCTTGTTTACCCTTGTTGATTAATAAGCAATCTGTTAACTGTTAGAACGGCCCAATTGTGCCAGTGAAAGTAGATTAGTAATTCAGCTATGCTTGTGCGTTTAATCATCATTTCTCTTGAAGCCTTTGAATAAAAAAAAACACTTGCACACTATCCATAGGCAAATATATATTTTTAGATGTGTATACCAATGTTTTGCTTCAGACTTTCAGCTTAGCATTATTGATCAAGCACATCCTTCCAACAGTAAAATACTCCCATGAGGTACAACAATCCTAAGTATAAATGCCAATTTTTAAAGAAAAAGTCATATGAAAATCTGGAACTTGAATTAACTTTCTATAGAATGTTATTGTTTTGCTAAAAAAAATTCAGGAGGGCAGGTCCTGATTTTTTTGTGAGTTAATGCTTTGAGAGATGCGGTGGCTTTTTTGTTTGCTTATTATGATTAAATGGAAGCTTAAAGGCAAATACCTTGTCTTCAAAAAAGATGATAGTTCAGATTTTCTCATGGGGTCATGCACTTTCATCTGTGGCATCCCACAGAGGGAAACAGATGTTGGCAACTTACAATTTAAATTATCTGGAAAGCTCCCATGTGTGGAGCACAGTCCCGTTAAATTCAGGAGTAGCACAGGCCTATGATTGAAGTTGAGTACTTGAACGATGCAATGCTATAAAAGTATAGGGTCTCAGAAGCTGGTCTGGAGCAGTCAGCCTCAGATGCCTTTGTGCCTTGTGTACTCCAGCTTCATAGATATTATTATTAAAACACATTATGATTTAATAAAATCCTGATTTGATGTTGAATGACGATAGAGTGGGATTGTGGATAAAACCATGCTTGAAAGCACCCCATACCGTTACCTGCATCCGGGTGGTAGATCTCTCTTTAGTTTTGGCATGTAGGATGCATTATTTATACTGCTATTCAATGAGATTCTCAGTGTAGTTACTTAGGTTTCTGGCGTAGAACCAACATATCCTGACTCCCATCAATATTCAGCAATATTAGGACTTAGTGATTGTCTCCCATCATGCAGTTCGCGTCAGACTGCATTCTTGGTAGCACTGAAATCGGTATGATGAAATAAATGCAGTGAATAACTCATTGTTAAGAAGGATACAGTTATCATAGTATTCCTACATTTACTTGAATATGGAACTACCCTGGAAATACTTTGTAATAAAAAAAACCACATCTGTAAAGAATTTTACACTGAATTTTCTCCTTCCTTAAGGTTTCTCCTCTGACAGGGTACATATGACCCATAATTTCTATTGTTTTTTTCTAAAAATATATATATTCTCATTGCATGAATAAAATTTTTCCCCCCATTTTTTCTTGAAGAATTTCTGAAGCTGATTACTGTCAGGGTAACTAATTTCAGATGTGTCCCAGTTAAATTAAAAAAAAGGAAGAATAAACCAGTCTACACCATAAAACTTTCAACATTATTGGGACAGTTAGCTATGTGTGGCATTTGTTTGAAGGAGACTGAAAGTAGCTTTACTCCTTCTGTGCTATTAAGACTGTGTTTATCTGAAAATAAAACATTAAGCTTTGACTCTAACTATGGGAATTTATGGAAGAGCTGAAAAAACTATTGTAAGATGGAAATTGGGCGCCGTTAAATATCAGATAATAGTTAATGTTTTAATTTGTAAAGTATTCCACACTAACATCTGTTGTTTGTCTGTCCTGCAGTCTCTGTGCTGTGAGATCAAACAGAGACGTCGTGGGGTAGCCTCTGTGCTGCGACTATGCCAGCACCTCCTGGATGACCAGGAGACCTGTAACCTAAACGCGGATCACCAGTCCATGCAGTTGATAATTGTAAACCTTGAGAGGCGGTGGGAAGCCATTGTCATGCAAGCTGTCCAGTGGCAAACGAGACTACAGACGAGACTGGAAAAAGACTCGGTGAGTGATGCTTGCTTTAAAAAGTTCTCATGTGCTTTCATTCTTCACAAGAGACGCTTTTTCAGTGCAAGACAAACACATTCATCTCGGAGTGTTTTCTTCTGACTGAAGATGCCATTCCTAGTATTTACTGCCAACAAGTGAAACTTTAGTTTTTTGCAAAGTATTGTATTCTATGGACAAAACTGATTAATAAGATAAACTCACAATATACATGTTCTGTTTGCGGATATTTAATCTCATCGCATCTGATCCTGTCAAGTAATGAAAACAATCTTCTCCTGTTGCCAAGTTGCTCAGTACCTAACAGAAATGGGCCCAGAGACATATTTCACTGATTGTAAATATATTTCAGAAAAAGTGTTTTCTGTGTAAGTAAGACTGGTTTTAATTAGCATCCCAGCAGTAGATGTGTATTTCACACAGAATGCCATGGGTATGTGATTAATATACAATCCTGTGTTATTTGAATATAAGTAAAATGCATTAATTTGCTTTTATCTCAGGGAAATGATTCCTAAGAGGCAAAATAGTACTCTCCTTAAACCATCCATTAAGTGGCATAAATTAGACAGGTTTTCTACAGCATAAAACTATATTACAATGCAGTATCCACATTTAAACAATAAACCATAGGGGGAACAAAATAATCCCTACTGTAGCACCATTGCCTGTAATGGATGAATTGGCTCAGCATGCCTTGTGCTACTATCATAATGCTGCAGCCTGTATACGCAGCTACATTGACAGCAACGATAACCCTGTGTAGTGCATACACTGAAGAGCCTTGAGAACAAGTGACATATATCTAGCTTACATGACTTTCCGGGTAAATTTATATCAAGCAAATAAAAGGAAAAAATGCTTGACACTTAAATGCTTCCTAACAATTATCAGACTAACAGTGAAATACTGCTTTGGACTTCTTTTTGTTAAAGTTCCTTTACAAAAATAACAGAAGTTGTAATTCTCTTGTTCAGTTCTGGTAGCGTAGCATGAAGATATACAAGACATTGCTCAGAAACACTAGCAGTTCCTAAGTGAAAACACTGTTAGTCTAAACAGGCCAAGAAATGGTGAGTTAGTGAGGAGGATGCTGTGGACGAGTGAACCATTGAAGGCAATATTAATTTGTTGCCTGCCTGCCTTTATCAAATATTATAAAGTAGGAGTGCTCCTCTGCCTGTGTGGTTTATTGGCTGCTTTGCTTTAAGTATTGAGACAGAAATAGGACTTGAGGAAGGAACAAAGTTTGAATAGACTTTCAGAACAAGTCAAACAGGGCATGTCTCTGTATGAGGCAACACGGAAGGAAGACATCATTGAAAAGCAGATGAAGTGTCAACATTGGTTTTATAAGCATGGGAGTGGTTAACTGACAATGTAAGAAAGGTAGATAACTGAGGAGAGTCAGTTAAGCCCCCCAAAATTTAATCTGGTTAAAAGAAGTGTAAAAATGATGAAGCTACCTGTGATTGTACAAGGATATAGAGAAAAAATTATTTTTCAGCCTTTCCTTGTACATCTATGTGCAGAGAGGAAGTATCTACTGAAGAGGAATACTATTGGAAACAACCAATGAGATCAACTAAGAGATTTCACTATATGACCAGGAGAAAAAGGTCAAATCATAATGATGTTAAGATTTCTCTCATAGAGCTAGTGAGAGCTGTAGATGTCACAGCTGAAGCAGATTACCAGAGGGAGAAGTCATGCTGACAGAGCTTGAGGAGATTTGGCGTGGACAGAGCAACAATTCCATTTTGTTTGTGCTTAATTTATGTTAATGGACATTTAAAGGTAGATATTTATAAGGGAAGAGTAACTGATATCATCTACCTGGACTTGTGCAAGGCATTTGACGCTGTCCTGCACGACATCCTTGTCTCTAAATTGGAGGCACATGGATTTGACATATGGACCACTCAGTGAATAAGGAACTGGCTGGGTGGCAGCACTCAAAGAGTTGTGGTCAATGGCTCCATGTCCAAGTGGTGAGAGCAGTGATGAGCGGTGTTCCTCAGGGGTCGGTACTGGGGCTGGTACTATTTAATGTCTTTGTTGGTGACATGGACAGTGGGATTGAGTGTACCCTCAATAAGTTTGACGATGACAGCAAGTGTGGAGTGCTCAACACGCTGGAGAGAAGGGATGCCATCCAGAGGGACCTTGACAGGCTTGAGAGGTGGGACTATGCAAACCTCATGAGGTTCAACAATGCCAAGTGCAAGGTCCTGCACCTACGTTGGGGCAATCCCAGGCACAAACGCAGGCTGGGTGGAAAATGGATTGAGAGCAGCCCTGAGGAGGACTTGGGGGTGCTGGTTGATGAGAAGCTCAACATGAGCCAGCAATGTGCACTTGCAGCCCAGAAAGCCAACCGTATTCTGGACTGCATCAAAAGAAGCGTGGCCAGCAGGTTGAGGGAGGTGATTCTCCCCCTCTGCTCTGCTCTTATGAGACCCCCACCTGGAGTACTGTGTCCAACTCTGGTGCCCCCAACATAAGAAGGACATGGACCTGCTGGAGCAAGACCGGAGGAGGGGCATCAAAATGATCAGAGGGGCTGGAGCCCCTCTCCTATTAAGACAGGCTGAGAGAGTTGGGGTTGTTCAGCCTGGAGAGGAGAAGGCTCCGGGGAGACCTTGTAGTGACCTTCTAGTACCTGAAGGGGGCCTACAGGAAAGATGGGGAGGGACTCTTATCAGGGAGTGTAGTGATAGGGCAAGGCGTAATGGTTTTAAACTGGAAAAGGGTGGTTTTAGATTAGATATTGGGAAGAAATTCTTTACTGTGAGGGTGGTGAGACACTGGAAGAGGTTGCCCAGGGAAGTTGTGGATGCCCGTCCCTGAAGTGTTCAAGGCCGGGTTGGATGGGACTTTGAAGACCCCAGTCTGGTGGGAGGTGTCCCTGCCCATGGCAGGGGGGTTAGAGCTACATGATCTTTAAGGTCCCTTCCAACTCTAACCTTCTATGATTTTATGATTTAAAAAAGAGGCAGAAGAGAGGGGTTAAATGCAGCTAATGGGAACTGCAGCTATCTGTATGTATATTATCATATAAAAAGGATAAAGGGATGCTAGTAAGGAAAAAAGCTTGTTCGTGTCTAGTAAAAAGCAGAAGATGAAGGAAGAAGAATTAGCAAAAAACCACAAACGAGATAGAAAAGGAATCTGTAGAGCAGAAAAATCCAAGACTGTAATTTCTTGAGATTCTGATCAAGTGGAGTCAAGACTAAAACAGAAGCTGGTAAAATAAAGATCATGAGAAAGTGATAGGGAAATATCTGTGGAATTAAAGGAATGAACAGAATTAGTGAGGATCCAGAATGAAGCTGAATAGAAAGAGGAGGTAGGAGCTTTAAACAGTACGTTCACATTTAAATGAGAGGAAAGTCAAGAAATAAAAGAAGACAAATCCCATCTCAACAGTGGCAGAGGCAACATTCTTGAGTTTTGATGGTAATGAATCTGGGAGAGCAAGAAATCAGAACAGAGTTAAAAGAAGTCAGCAGTGAAATAGGCTAGGCAAGTGAATGGGTTAGAAGACAAATATGAGACTGAAGAATAGAAAAGATTGATAAAAAAAATATAATAGTAAAGCTTTTTCATTCTCTTCAGAAATGCTAGTTATATTTTTGTGATAGTTCCGTCTTCAGAATACTTTTAGTCATATCATATTACTGATCTATTACCTCAATAGCTCTAGTAAACTGTTGGTTAGGGCTACACAAAATGTTTAATGAGCTGACCAGCAGTAGAAAAAACAGTTGAATTTTGGAGCTTGAAAACCAAGAGTGTGCAGTATTATGCATAGCCAAACCAAAAAATAGTTTTCATAAACCTGAATTTTAGTTGCTAGAGACTGAGTATCTGTTGGGTCTATAACTGCACAAGAGAGATCGGACTGGGTTTCTACTGTGCTTCTCTAAAAGGAAAAGTACCAAAAAGACGATGAACTGCCTTTTTTCATCTACAAAACTTATCATTTTGTTGTGGTAAATATGTATCTTCTATTGAATTTGGAACAGAAACAAGTTGCATTTGTGAGATAGCTTAGAGAGTTACTGTAGTGAAAGCACATTGTCTCCTCTTGCATACAGGCAGTTGCTGTGTGGAAGCAGTTTGCTGTTTGGAGCTGCAGTTACTCTAAATAAACTGTTATGAGCTAATTAGGGCTTTGCGCTGCTCTTGCAGCAGGAGCGAAGTCTTGTGTTTCTGTTAGGGATTACGATCCATCAGGAATTGAGGCATGGTGCGGGCATGAAGACTGCACCTTGCTTGATATCCGGACACTTGGAACTTCACAAGGTGCATGCTGCTCTGTTCCCACTTTGCCTGAGGTAGTCTGGAGTTATTTGCTGGGCTGAGTTGACTTTCACCAGGCAGGGGGTGTATCACTCTTTCTGCTGAGAAATGGCAGGCCGCTTAGAGCTATTATGATGCTCATCTGATTTTCACTGTGAGCTGTTTTGGTTTGGAACCTCTCATCCTAGGCTTGTTTATAATAATATGATCCTTTGAAGTATGTCAGTATCTACAAGTTTCTCTTGTTGATAAAACTATCTGTACTCGCAATATTTAAAGATGCCCAGCCACTGCAGGTTTCAGGTTTCTTTGTCTTCCCTGGCCTGAGTTGGCATGTTCTAGCCTTCCTTTTCACGCAGTTCCTGTGTAGTCATTTCTTGGGTAGGTACCAGGACTGTTTCTTCTGCTTCCCTATCTCTCTGTATTTGATGGTGTGCCAGCCTTGGCACACAAACAGTATCCCTTGGTAACAAGTCTTTATTTGTGGTTGCCCACAAAATACTGTAATTTATGAAAACAAATGAGATGGTTTTATACCCTGATGGCATCTGACTCATTCATGGCATCTGACTTGCTGACAATAAATAAGATAGCCCAGATGATTATATTGCCTCATATAAGTGTAAGAGTCGCTTGCATCTTCTACTGTCTTCTTAATTTGTGTACTGGGATCTTCCTTTGTCCTGTTTCTGCTCCTTTTTACATTCAGTCACTTATCTGGGTCACTTATAGTATTACAAAGGTATGCTGGAATTAACCACAAAAGGCTTTTAGGTTTCTTTTGAATTCTTTGCCTTCATTGGTGATTTTCAGCAGTGTTTCATTTTGCTCAACTTTTGCCATTGCGGCATACCATAAGTTTACAAATAACAAGAAAATATTAACACGTACTACAAGCACCTAAAGTCTGGTAAAAGATGTCCTTCTCATAAACCTAAAGTTACGTCTAGAATGTGAAATTATCAAAAAGAATGAAATGAAGTTGGATTTAGTAGGTTAATCTAGCTATAAAGAGTAAAGTATTCATACAATGAAAAGAACAAAGATTACTTTTAAAAAACAGTAGGACACTTGTCTGTTACTGGAAGCAGTCCTAATCTGGTTTAGCAAAAGAGGTTTTTATTTCGCCCATCTGTGTTTTTTGTGGTAAATTCTTTTCCCCCAGATTTATCATTCCATAGTTTGCTGATATAATGTTATACGTCACCTAAATTTTAGCTTCAGAATTATACAGATGCCTTATAGTTTGCCTAACAAGACCCTGCTGTCAATCATCTTAAAAGAAAAAGGAGTCTGCCTGGCAATTGCAACAGCAATAGCAACAATCTTTAGTGAACTAAACCCAAAATTGCCACCTAATATTCCTGCTCAACAGCTGGAGAAGCTTTAACTCACTATGCATTTTCCTTTAGAGGGTCTGGTCTACTTGAAAGATTGAACAGTTAAAAAAGGATTTGGGACAGACTCAGTCATGGTCACGCACACAAGTTTAGAAGTTAAGTCAAAGGGGGAATATGTAGGTTGTTTTCTACAATTTTTTTGATCTTTTACTCAGCCAGTAGTATACCCAATGTAAGTTATGCGTTTAGCCTCAGTGGATTATTCCAGCAGCTACAGATGTTCACAGTTTGGGGATGTCCGTTCCAGGTCAGATATGTCTCTGTATAGAAAGCTACAATGAGGCGATCATGGAAATTCACTTTTCTGCGACTGTTTTAGCAATATTGGGGTACTGTTATACTGCTAATGCTGAGAGAGAGACAAAACTGTGCTTTCTAATGGATTTTACTTCTTAAGTTGCAATTCAATATTCCTCTCTTTTTGGTGACTGGAGAAACTGCTTTTTCTCCAGACTGCTCATTCATTGAATGAGAAACATATCTGTTTTATGGAGCAGACAATCTCTTTTCTTATTCAACAGAGAGGGCTAATTATTGAAGGGACAGTATTAATCATGCTTTTAAAATGGAGATTTTGAGCTACGGCAATTTGGGTTAAGGTGCTGTAATTCTCACATTGTCCTGGAAATGTATGAAATATTCATTTGTCTGATCACTAAGTTCACTACTATGCTTCATGAAAAAAAAAAAAAATTATTTCTCTTGTTCTCCTGAGTCATCCCATGTGTGCACTACAGTGTATGTCCAGCAAAACCCCCATCTGTATTGCCTTGAAAGTATGCTGTACATCCAGCCACATAATTGAAAATAATAAGGCCACAATAAATGGGATGGCCTTGGGGTATAACACCCAAGGGATTCAATTGGTGTCGCTTTGCATCAATGTCCATGCATCATGGTAATTGAGGTAACATAACCAATTACCACATTTTAATTAGAGTTGTAAGGACTTGGGAAAATCTGCAATGGTGAGACAGCTCACTTTAAAAAAAAAAAAAAAAGGCACCTCTTTTCCACAAGCTTCTTTCTTAGGAGGTAAAGAGCCTGCTTAAAGGTCTGTTTAGGATTTTTTCCAACTTCCTCTCGGTTTCATTCTTTGTAATTCATTTTGAAAAAAAACTTGTTTAGAAAGGCTGTATTGCTTCTGATCTGGTATCTTTATCCTTTTTCTCTATTTATCTGTTTCTGTGATGCTTTCTGGAAAAGAAAACAGTTTTTAATAATGCTAGGCATGGTGTCTCCACTTCTCTATATTTAATTCACTGGTGCAATATTTTTTCAAGCCATGGACTGACACTTGTTCTAAGCTTAAAAAAACCCAACAACAAAACCCCTGGCTTCAGAGATAAAAAAATGCATTTGTCATTGTTCAGTTATTTGTTAGATAGCTTCACTAAACCAAAGCTTGCTTCCTAAAATATTCTTATTTTATCACAAGCCATTATTTTGTAAGGTGAGATGTATCTAAAAATCTTGCATAAAATTTAGAAGTTCATCAAAAGTGCCTAATACAGCAAAGTACTGAGGGATGATTAGCTTAATTGGCTGAGGAGGGCATGTTGTAAAGTGCTGAACACCTATTACAACACAAAGTAATTATTTCATGACTCGTGTTTGAACCTTTACAAATTGTTTTTTTCATTATCTATCACGAGTCATTTTTGTTTTGATATTGGACCTCTTCATAGCGTAGTATATGACAGTACAATCTTGATTGCTTGCGTATGTTTCTGTCAGTCATCTTTTACTCATATTTCAACACCTTGGCGCTTCCTTAAAATATGTAGTTTTTAAGTTAATGGATATTTGATTATAAAGTCTGTGATGTGATGCACCATCCTTGTACTTGAGGTGCATGTATTTTTGAGCTTCTGGGTTGCATTGCTTGCCTGATTTGTGACGTGGAATAATAATCTGTAGGATCTAAAAGAAAGTTACATAAACGGTGAACATAGTTCTAAGTTTTTCTTGGACTTTAACTGAACGTAGATGATATGCCCCACATTCTTGCAAGAAATTCTGAATTTCTCGTAATTTTCTTGACAGCCAGCCGTAGTTATGATGGCAGCCATCAGGGCAGTGTGCAGAGTCTGGATGATCTGGCAAAACTAAAGCTGGTAAAGTCCTTCTTGTTGAGTAGATCTTGGTAAAAAATTGCAGACGTAGTGGAGTTTAATCAAAATCAGTTAAAAATTCAGACAAATGCTGTGTTATTATGTTAAGAAAATCTCCTGAGTGGTCACCTGCAGTGGTAGCTTTTTAGAGTGAATAAAAAGAAAAAAGAATACCTTTAAGTCTTTCCATAGAGGTCTCTTCTCCATCCTCGGAGGCTGCAAAACCTTCCGTCACAACTAACTAACTAACAGTCTAGGGCAACAATCCAGAGGTGAAATACTCCATGTGACATTACCAGTCTGAAAAATTATTCAGCTGTTTCCCTCACCGCTGGCAGATGTTGTCATGTTTTGCCATGGCTTTATAAAATGATAGGAAGTTCAAAGGTATATTCAAACTCATAACCCCAGCCAAACCAGAACAAATTACAGTCCTCTGAAAGAGCAAACCCTCAGAAGTGATCATCTGAGCCCTCCGCCACCAAGTCATACTTTACGCTGTTGCTCTAATTTTAATCACTTTATGTGACTCTTTCGTCATTGGTTTGTTTAGGTAAGGAGAGGCTAATGGTTAATCCAGACTGCAGAGACTAAGGTAGTCCTATTTCACTATTTCACAATCTCTGTTAAACCATAAGCCTGAGCTCTCCCCCTGGAGAGGATGGAAAGTAAAGGTACATATTCCTAACTTTCTCTGGGGTCCCAGAAGATGATTTGGGAGTGGGCTGAACAGTTCAGGTTGAGAGCAGATGTACTCACCAATTCTACCTTGTTGCTTGTGTGACCTTTGTTAATGAAAAGGGAGCACTGCATAGAAAGTCTTCACATGTAGCACAGTTTCAGCGCGGACAATGCTAGGAATAGACTTTCCTGTGGAGCCTCTCCCAGTGCTCCATGAGGTGAACCACTTGGAGCAGAAAGACTAGTTCAGCATTCTTGCTCTTTCAGTCCTTTTCTCTGCACTGATATTTCCAGACGTACAACGTTTCTAGCAAATGTTGATGGTGTTGATTACATATGAATTTGTAGTTTCCAGAATAATGAAGCTCGTTCAACCACAGTCCTATAGTAGCAGGTTTTAATCACCATCCACCTCAACTGGAGTGAATATACTTCTTTGAGATGCACATTTCCCTTCTGTGACTCCCTGCTAATTCTGCAGACACATTTAGTTTCTTTGCCCTCTCCAGGGTACCCAGCAAACTTTGTAACGTGAGATGTGAAAGTTACTTTTTTGTTGCTGGTATGAGCACAGGAAGATAAATGAAATTACATTAAAAGTAAGGAGTTATTTTAATGAGAAAATAAATTACTGCAATACTTAATTACCCCAAGCCCCCTTTGATTTTTTTCTTCTTGACAAAGCACACAACATTTCTGTGCAGTATTTGAAATTTACTTGCTTTTTTAGAAGACAGGTTTCTTTATGAGACTGGGAATGTTTCATAACAGCCGATCATGGTTTTAAACAAAAAGGCTACAAAAGCAAAATAAAGCATGTATTTCTAGTTTTATTTTTAAACCAAACACGTTTGCTTGATCATGTATAACGACTGTCCACAGATCATACTACAGTGAAAAACTGACTTTAGATATTCAAAGCAGAAAATATCGTGATCACAGTGTTACAGGACTAGGTTCCTGATGTTATAATTAGCTCAAAGCACAGTGTCTGAGTTGGGTATAAAACACTGTGTCTGTACTACTGTTTTTTTGTAGTATCCTGTGAACAGTCTGTTTCAGTGACTGACAAGTCTTCTCTTTCGGTCACAAATACTTTGAATTTTTTTCTCTATGATGGTCTGTTATATTAGGAGAAGAATTACATAAACTTGCTGGCTCAGTGCCAAAAAGTTTTGTGTATACATCTACATCTCTATGTATTTATATTTAAAAAGGATTACTTCTTTGGACTTCTTTTGTATTCCTTTTCTGGTTAATGCAGTTTTAATCTGTTCGAATGTATAAATTCAGAGAGAAGGAAAACTTTCATATTTTAAAGTTGCTTAAACACTGTAAACTGTTATATCTCAGGAAGTTTCAAGGCTGGTCAGTGGTGCTGTGTTACCCAGTGAGAAGCTGGAAATCTTTTATTTTGGGGACATACAAAGTTTCTGTGTTCATCCATGCAGACGGCAGATACCTCTGTTTCTCAGCTATCTACCGGCGAGTCTGTGTTTCAGACTGGTGCAGTTTTGGAGTTGGGTGAGGGAATTTCATAGCTTGTTAAAAGTTGGTAATACTTCTCTGCTGATCTGACTTTTTTTAAACAGTTGGTGTTTACAAACCCTCAAGAGATTTAAAATGCCAGTGAGGCCTTCAAAAGTGCCAGTTTATCACACAGCTCTCTAATTCAACATATGATCGTGAAAACATTGTCCAATCTCTCATGGGTAACGGCATTTGACCCTCACTGGTGGTGTATTTCACATTCTTAATTTCTTTGCATTTATAGATAACTATATTAGTAAATCACCTTGCCACAATTCTTTAAAATTAATATTCCACAAGTAATTACAAAAATTCTGGTTTTAGGACAATCCTATAAAATCTAGAAATGCGAGCTTTATAAAAGGAAAAGTCAACATCACAGTAGCAGGTTTAGGTCTTTATAGTGTGGTGATGTATATTCTACCAACCATCTGTCGATCTATTCATCTTTTTTTCTGTGCTTCATATTAAATAATGGTTGAAACAGTGTGAGTAAAGCACTTTCCACAGCTTTGAATAAAAGGCATTCCCTGCTCCTGAAACGTTCATTAGAACTGTAAGACGTGTAAAATCTTCAAGTGAATTCTCAAGAATAATCAATTTTAGTAGGAAAATATGTAACATTCAGAAATTGGAAATCTGATGTTTTCAATACGTGCAGATGCTGAAAGCAGTGTCCAACACCATTTAAATGGCAAAAATAACTCATTAAAAAAGAAAGAGAAAAAATAGCTAGGTTTTTGTTTTCAAGAAGAGAGGTCTTATTTCAGAAGAACTCACTTCCTGTTTAGGCACTTAAGTATAGGGTCAGATATTTAAAAGTGTTTAGCAGATAGCGACCTTCATCACAGTGCATGGTGTTCCAATTACAGGATGAAGTCAGTGTTTTATTCAGATGCCTAATATCCACTGATCATAAGATGATGACTCGGGCCAGCATTGTTTATAAAATTAGAGTTAAGGAAAATACAAAAGTCACAAACTTGTGATATTTAATTAATTTAATGGCTTGTTGCAATGCTAATGACCCCAGCTCTGCAAGGAATGATATGTGAGTGTAATTGAGGCAAATCTTCTGATATTTTGTTTCAAGAGTTCTCAGACAAAATAATTTTTAGAAAGAGAGGAAGAAACCTTAGTTTCTAACAGCTTGTAGAGCAGTTATTTACATTTTACAAGGGTCTTCCATGTTGGATGATAGGGTCCCAATCCTCTAGCCGTTATGAAAATGTATTTGCAGAATCTTCAGTAAGTATATGCATAATCAGTGTTTCATTGTTCAATATTATAGGATGTTCTAGGAGCTGCATCAGCTGTAAGCAGACAGGAATACAATAAAAAACTATTTTAAAAATGCATCAAAATAAATAAGGTACAGTTACTCACTCTTTTTCTTAACACACAAAGTAAAATGTACCCGATGAAATTATCAGGCAGGAGGTTTAAAGCCATCTAAAGGGAGTGCTATTTTCATGCAGTGCATAATAAAAATGAAACTTTTTCCTACAGTATGTTGTGGATAGCAAAAATACAAATGAGTTCAGTAAGTAATTAGACAAATTAATGGAGGAGACATCAATTAATGCTTATTAAATTCCAACTCTGAAAGTCCCCACAGACTGGCTTCTCAAATCTGGGATGGCAGCTTCTATACCATTCTATGTGTTTGAGGATTTTTTAACTTTTCCATAAACATTCACCACTGGCTGCTGCAGGAGGTGGACGCAGCTGAATGGACTGTTGATCTCACCCAAAATGACAGATGCTTTTTGAAAGCACATGAACTTGCAGATTTGAAGGCCGTCCTGTACTATATTTTTATGTATAGCAAAGAAGTTTTAAGGAATGCCTAGAGGGTTTTCATTGTATTTGGGGTTTTTCCTATTTCCAAAGGCTGAGTTGTGGTCATTTAGGTAGTCTGCTTTCCCCAGAAGAAAACTTTGAAAAATGTGCCCACTTAACAGTTTTTCAATATGTTTCTAGCGCATTTTTCTGTAAAAATATACAGAAAATATAATCCATACATCTACTTAATATTTAAATATGTCCATACATTTATGTCAGAGGTACTCTAATATACATTAAATAATAAAATGTAGATTGTTAGCAATGAGGATCTGAATTTCATTTCTCCTTACATATAAGACATTTGTGTCATCGCTGTAACTCTAATCCATATTCAGGTCTTCGTGTTTGGTGTGCAGTAATATGTAAATTACCTAGCCAGCTGCATTAAGCAGTGTTTGTTTATTCTATTTCTTTTGGCATAGCATATAACTGAATTTCTGCCAAAAATGTGGCTGCTTCAGGGAACACTGTTCGAGTAGAAGGAAGTTTTGAAAGGAAACGCACATCATAAGTCTTTACTCTGTGAAACAGTAAAATCAAAACAAACTTTCTGTTCATAAAAATATCTGTATTAATGTAAAATAATGGGCTTGTAAAATACAATGAGTGAACTGAATCTTTTTTGAACGCTCTGTTTACATTGGCTTTATAAACAAGAATACAATACTAAGAGGCAGGGAGTTTTTCATACGTGGGACGGGTGACTAGAACTGGTGAAACGAGAAAATGGAAAGCTTAAGAGAAATTATTTTAAAATGGCATATTAATCTCCCCTAACACATAGCATTTAAATGCATTTAAATTTAGAAAGCAGTGAAGTTTAAGTGTTAAAAAAATTGCATTAATGATGCATAGAGCTATCTACTTATGCTGGCAGTCCTTTCAGTCTTCCAGCCTGACACTTCCTTTTTTATCCAGCCAGCTAATTTCCCCTCTTTTGTGAGGAGTAACTGTTTTCACACTAGTGCTTACCCAGCAAGCCTTCTCATTGTTTCATGGTTAATTATCTTCTTGAGCTTCACCTTCTCGAGTGAAGGGAGAAAGACCGGGCCTCCCCACAGCTCTAATGAAAGCTAGGTTTTAGAGATGCACTGTGTGAATAAATGTGGTGTCTGATCTAGCAACATAATAAATGAGTTCCTAAACTTTATGGAGTCACAGCTCATCCAGCAGGTTTACTGAACAATGCAGAAAGACGCTTTATTTTAAAAATCCCTTTCTGTTTTTACAAGGGGGGAGGAATATTTCTTCAGTGTGAAGCCAAATACCATAAACTGTTCCAAAATCTCTAAGCATTACTAAAAGAGGTGTACGTCAAACATCCAGTTTCAGCACACACCTGAGCTGCTGCATAGAAGACTTTGAGCTCTATACTTTAAAGTTCTATATTAATAACACTTGTACTAATAATGTTAATATTAATAGCCCTGTGCCCTTGTTATTACACCACTTTGTAAACTCTTAGTACTCACTGGAATTTTGGTGCCTCACCAACACTGAAAATAACCTTTGTGGATAGACTTAAATCTTAAGTTTGTGTTCCAGTTTGAGCCCAACTTTAAACTGTGTAACGTTTAAAATAAACTCTCCTGTAATAGAAGAAATCTGAACAATGGCAATAGTGGTTTTGTAATAATGAGGTACTCCCCATTGTAATTTTGTACTCAGCCAAATTAAGGCAGGCAAATACAAACCTCTCACCATAACAAAGTATAGATGTCCATTTCTTCGTCTTTTTCTAAAGGAATTTCTACAAAGTATGCTTGTATTTAATTTCCCAAGTGACAAAACCAAAACGTGCATATAACATTAGCACTCGAGACATTGCATAGGATCCATTTGACGCACTAGATTCAACTGAACATTCCAATCCTTTTGTTCCAGCCAGCTCCAGGGCTGTGTTGGCATCTAGTATGTACAGAAAAAACTATAAACATCATCACTCACCAGTGATGGAGACAAGAAAAAAAATCTGGAAGTTCAAGGATGAGATGATCTTAGTGAAAGATCTGCCTAGGGACCACTTATACTTGGAGATAAGGCCAGCGTTTCTATTTTGCAACATTTGAAAAGCAGCTCTTCTTATATTTAGGCTGTGTAATGGCAAGGAGCAGTTGTATTGTTGTAGCCTCCAGCTGATTACCATTGTAATTTTGATTTATCACCAGGAGAACTCTCTACCATTTATTGACAACTCTAGTGTTTAACTTAATGCTTGGACATCCATAGGTAGGCAGGCTGTGCAAGTACCTATAATATGCAGCATTCTTCCAGCTTTTGACTTCACAGTACTTGCTTAGTGACTCCTCTCTAGTCAATATCCCAAATTTACAGATGGTGAATCAATGACTTCAGGAAGTGCCTGATCTGAGATTACAAAGAAATTCTGTTGAAAATTTAAATGAGGGGGAAAAAGAGTCCGTTCTCTTTGATGTCATGAATTAGGCTAAATTTGGTAGTCTCTCAACTGCTTCATGAGGAGGAGAAACTGATGACAGAGCCAGATATTCTTCATGCAGTCCTATTATTTATAAATAATAGAAAAAGTCTCCCTTTCCAGTGTACAGGAAGAATTTTTATTTAGAAATTCAAGCCTCTCTCCTCCAGCTCTCAGTGAGAAGACTTTCTTTCTAGGTTTCTCCTAAGGTCAAGCTCCCAGGGGCTTATGTCCTATTCTTTTGTACCTTGTATCTATCTGTTTCTATGGTGATTCTCACTCTTTAGTGTTTCTCACAAACATCCGTTTCTGCTGAAACAAAGCTCTTAAAAACTCTATGATTTCAGGTGTCCTGATGTGCCTGTTGTAGGTTGGATATGGCTATTGTGTCTACTGAGTCGGTTCATAGTGTCCACTGAGTTGTTCTGGTTTAACTGAGAGTATACAATTAAAGGAGTACCAGGTCCAATGTAAATGATATTATATTGAAGGTATTCTTAACCGGTATGAAGACCTCTTAATTAGTACAAAGACAAAAAAATAGTGATTTTGTTATGCCACAGCAACATTGCCAGTACAATGTTGTTCATGGGCATCTGAATGCAGAATGCAACTAGATTGCCATCAATACGAGTGTAGCAGTGAAAAGTGCAGTGTGGACAAGCAATAGTTAAACCTGTTTAAGCACTGTCGGTTCCACAGATTTCCTGGTTTGGATGGATTTTTTTTTTGTCTTTACCATAAAGACTGACCTTTGACTGGGACAAAATCTGAGGCTTGGCATGGATGGATTCCCACCAACTTGCATGGGGATGTATCTGAGGTAGAGTGCCAGGATTTGCGCTTTTCTGGACTAGGTGTGCATGGCAACATTTGGGGTTTGGGCAAAGCTAGGAATGTTTTTCTGAGAGTTTCATAAAGGGCTTGTGTTGGGTTCTTGCACAAAGAAAATCATATATTCCTCTGAAGTAAAGGTGAGACCGAAATGACATTCAAGGGCAAAAAATCCTGTCATGTAACCTCTTGACAGATGAAAAGAAAACTACAAAGCAGCAAAAACAACAGTCAGTAAAATATGCCATGTAGCCAGGTTTTCTCATCACAAAAAAAAGCAAAAAAAAAAGACGAAATACACAACTTGGAATATAGGTCTGGGATTGTAAACCTGTTTGGATGACAATATGATTCGATATAAAAATGTTATAGATGTTCTTCTGCACTCTAGTAACATTTAAAGGGCTTCTCCAGCAAACGAGAACCAGAGATGTTAGAAAGCCATATAAGGATACCGCGGCAAAAGAGGAGGCGACTGCTTCCATAAAGGCTGGAAAACAAATAGTAGGTAGTGTGTTAGTAGTGGTACTCTGGGCACAGCACAGGGACTAAAGATGTTGAGTCCCTGCTTTTGCCTTGGTCTGTGATAGAAGTTCCTGCAGGCCTTCTGATGACGCGGCTCCCCTTCTGTTCCAGCCTGGCTTGTCTGCACCGACTGGTGTGTGGTGGAGGGGCTGGAGCCTTTCACTCTTCCTTTTGGCCATCTGGCACTGTGGGCAGCTTACCAAGAAAGTTAGAAGACCCCCACAGGACTCAGGTGCAGGCATGACTGACCACAGTGTTACCTAGCATCATCAAGTGACATTTAAATAGCAAAAGAATGGTTAGAGAATGGCCAATTTCTCTGACTTTTTAAAATACTTTTACACTAATCGGGAGCAATAGTTTTGAGCTAGGCATCCTCTTAAGATGTCATTGCAATTATTTCATCTGTTGTTTAGAAGGTGTGCCCACAAAACTGCCATCGGGATAAAGAAAATAATCAGTTTCAAAACCTGGATTTGAAAATCCTATCCCTGGACTTTTTTTTTTCTGACCGTTATCAGAGAACTTCAAACATCATCATAAAGACAGGTACCTGAGCAATGGTGGAATCTCAGTTGTTCCCATAGGACCCAGCCTGCACGGAGACCATTGCAGGTGACATCTGTGACTGCACAGAGCAGAAGTGAAGTTATTGTCCTTGTGGTGGTACAGGAGTCTGTACATACAACCACCCATGTAGGACCCTGGTAATACCTGTAAGCATCTGTAATACCTAACAGAAAAACACAAGTTTTGCATGTGCAGGATTGAACATACTGTTTCATTGAGAGAGGCAATAATAATTGTAAAATGAAGCAAGAGAAAGTATGAACCATAGTTTTGGGTCTTATTTTTTCAGGAAATAAACGTGTGCCTTTTTCTTTTAATAGCAATTACTACAAATGTGTGTATTAATGATCAATTTCTCTAGTGATCTGTGATAAAACATACTGTTTCTATACATTTTGAGACCATATTTTAGTGTGCAGGTCACTTCAGTATTATGCACATGGAATATTATGCATATACTTATGCATATTAAAACAGCATTGGGAAATCGGGGCCGTTTTCTTGTTGGCTATGGTATAGGGAACCTCATTTAGAAAATGAACTTAAGTGAAGCAGAGGTGAAGTGGGTACTGTACACATGACTGTTTCCCTCAGCAGAAGTACTTGGCATGCTTGCATTTTTCAAAAGACAAAATCATGTTTGTCTTCCTTGAATGTGCACACATTCCTGGAGATGGGGGATGGTTTTCTTTCTTTCTCTTTCTTTTTCCCCTGGCCCCTAAGTGCAGTTGAGTTTGGATAATTTGTCCACAGCAACTGAAGGATATGTTGCAGGGGAGGGAGGAACAGAGTTTGTATTTATTATTGTAAAAGCTCTTTTTTTCATGTTAATTCCTTTAAAAAAATATAATGGTACGTAGGGGTTACATTACAGGCCTGTTTCACCAACACAAAGTATCTGTACTGGAGTAGCACATGCAAATGAAGCCGAAACAGAGAATCATTGTTTAATAAAATTTGCTGCAGAAAAAGCAAAACTATCTGTGTTTTAGTAAAGGAAACAAATGAAAAAATGCATTTTTGAGACTTTTCCTTAAAGAGCACTGGGGTTGAGGAAATGTCTTTATTTGGCTTGATAATCTGAATTCTTCCTGTTAACATTTTCAACAGATTAACTGTTTAACCATTAAACACCAACCCTACAAGCATTTAAGGGCACACTTAACTTTGCTCACATGAGTTATCCCACTGAAATGGGAATACTGTCCTCAGCAAAGTAGTTCAGGGTTCAAATTAGGCATAGCTCAAGTCCTTAAAGCAGCACTTCCAAATACATCAGAATGAATTCAACCTTTCGCTCTTCTGAGGCTGTAATTTAATTGATTCTTGACTTAATTATATTAGAAACTTTTCATGCAACAGTAAATGCTTCCTAAGTGATGTTTATCTTGTGGTAAGATTTTAAAAATAGGAATATGCATAGTATTGTGCATCTTTTTGTTGTTATTGCACTGTTATTTTTTACTTGCTTGGTCAAAACTATTTACCTTCTTTTACTGTGAACCATGTGACCATCGAGATCTACTCTAGAAGCAGTTGTACTTAGTGACTTTACAAGGATAAAGTCACTCTGACCTACTTCAAAGATACTCATTTTTAGAAAGATGACATGTACACACACGTACTCACACATATACAAGTGTGTGTGTATTTATGCGCACACGCTCTTGCAGATACAGAAAACAAGTGTCTAAATTCCAGGAAATTTAGTGCAATCAGTTACACCAGCTGGTATCCAAGGAATTTTTGCCAGACAGAATGGCACCTTTGCAGCATGTTTTGTTGCAGACTTCAGCAAGGCCAGGGCTTAAGAGTGACCGTAGAGGGCTCACCCCACTGGGATCTGAAGCTCTGTAGCCCGCTCAAAGCTTCTCTTTAATTGTAGTCTGCCTTACATGTGGAGATCAGCATGTCTGTTTGTGACAGAGCCCTTGATTGTTGGGGACTGTGGTTCAAGGAGTGATACCTTGAACCAGGCTAGGTAGAACATCCGTTGGAGTGTGTAAGTGCAAACTGTGTAAGAAAGCCACATTCATCATCAACTGAAATGGGATAAAAAACAGTGCAGCTCTTACACGAGTAAAGTTTTCCCATGTGGAAATGGCAACAGAAGATTTGGCTGCTTTGTGTAAAAGATGTATTGTGCAATACTCTACAGTTCTTCAGAATGAAAATCAAGTTTGTTTCAAAGTTAAAACTTGGTCTGTACTTGGGAAGGGCTGCCAATGTAGCTGATAACCACTACAGTTGGACTGGTAAGTTTCTTCAAGAGCGATGATGCTTATAAGAGAAGTAGTAATTTACTAATATCAATTCAGTCAGTTCCTTGGACGGAGAAAGCTATGCTGCTAAAATGCCCATATCTGCTTAAGAGCCTTTGGAAGCGTAGCTGTGACAATCAGAAGGAAAAAAAATACAATCAGATCCCTTACCGTCACCCGTCGTGCTATGCCTGCACAACTCCTGAGTATATACCAGGCCTCAGAAAAGCATGTGCATTTGAAGAATAAAAAATAGGCTTTGAAGTAAGGAGCACTCAGTGAAGATGAACGGACTGAGGTCACAACTCTACATGTTTTATTGTTTTAGTCCATCTGACTTGCAGAACAAACAATGCAGCCAAGTGCTGATTTACAGGGGGAACGTTATCTTCCTGACCAATAAGGACCAAATGTTTTGTTTTTGAGAAAGAAAATCAGATTCTATGGAACATAAAATCCTTGGAACCTGCTGCTGATTTCCTGCCTTCGGGAATTTCTTTTTGCAGCTGGCAGAAGCTTAAAACAGTAAAATTGTGCAGTTAAGGAAGCTTTTCACAGCCATGTCTTCCTAATGCTAAGTACGACAGAGTCGTAAAACATGCCACAGAGAAAATGAGTAATTGTAGTTGATTCCTTGTTTAATCTAACGGGTTTTGAAACTATCTTAATTTATTGTCATTCTCTGGCACCAGTTTTTAGTTGCAGGTTGGTTAAGGGTCAGCTACAGGTGGGAAACTGGATCCAACTAAGTACCAACCAGGAGTCATTATGAAAACATGGCAAACTGGCAAATCGAAATATGGATTTCTGAACTCTACAATGTGCAGAGCTGCTCTGATAGTCTTAGTTGTCTAGAAAATGGGTGTTTTAATGGTAATTTAACATTTAAGGTATCACTAGCCAATATCTCATGGGGAAAAAAAAAAAGGTCTTTAACAAATTTACTCCATAAAAGCTTTGGGGTAGGTAGATCCACAAAGAGGTCTAGCTTTCAACAGGCATGACAGATTCTCAAAATACCAAAAGCCTCCTAACCTGCCAAGGAGGAAAAAAATTCTTTGTTACCCATATTTCTGCCCACAATTATTTGAGGTATCTTAACACAGCCACAGTACCTTACAACTAAGTCCAATGAAGCATGAGGACACAGATTTATCTTAAATGGAGAATGTCTCATTTTATCAAATATATTAATAATTGCATCACCTTGCTGAATGGTGGGTAGCAACTCAGCCCAATTTGAAGAAAATAATTCTTCCTTATGTCAGTAGAGTGTTTTAGCCATTGGTCTACTGGACATACTGGTGTGGGATAGCCTTGTGTCTTGCACGGAAACAGTGCCACCTATATCCATAATTAAAAAGACACTGGAACAGGGATTTGGATCTATCTGTGCCTCTTGCCAGTCAAGTGTGCACTGCAGGATGAAATTTTCCTCATCTGTCTATGACCCAATTAATATTTAATTGTTTTATGCAAAATGAAACAGGAGAAGCAGGATTCTTTTCAGAACAGCATGTAGGTAGGGCTTCTCCTGAGAGAATGGGAACCTGGTTCATGTCTCCTATGCTCAGTCTGACAAAGTGTCCCACACCCAAAATCAGTGCCCTAACTATTGAGCTGTTGGAGAACATCCCATGATTTCTCATAAAAGGGCTGAGCAGCTTCAGTTCCTACTTCAAAAACAGAGTTCCCAGCTGAGAATTGAAGCCAGAGATACGTGCCTTGCCGTGCACAATTAACCTTGGCCGAGTCTTGATGAATCTAAGTCAGGAACTAAGTTGTGTACAACTGCACTTCATTGGACTACAGCCTCATTTTATCTGCTTGTGTTTCTGTAACTTTCTAAGTTTGTTGTGATTTAGATTGCTGTTTGGCATGTGATCAGCGCTGTATTTGAAAAACAAGACTTGCTCCAAGAAAGCTCAAGAGAGCAAGAGATCATAGTTGAAAGATTTTTTGGAAAAAAGTGCTTGTTTTTCTGGATACGGTGTTCATTGTTCAGCTGTTAAGATTATTTAAACTAAACTAAACAGTTCTATTACAGTACTTCCTATATAAGAAAAGTCTTCCCTAAAGTGGGTGCACTAGAATGGGGTGAAACTGACATAAGTAACAAGCTGATCAGTATTCATGAAGAGTTAAGTGATCCTGATCAGGAGCTCAAGATGGATGATCCAAATAAATAGAAAAATAAAGTGAAATTAATTTGTGCTCAGAGAACCAGCCCCAAATCAAGGACCACTTCTATCTTATTTTGAGAGGTTTAAGGTAAGTCAGTACTGTTGGCCTTTTGACACATCACACTTGAATGAGAAAAGTTGTCAAGGTGTCGTTTCTCTCCCACGCGTGTTTCTAAAAGGAAAAATCCTTGCTAGTATATGTTCTGAGCCCATAGTAGCAGATATTACTGGAAAGTTACAAAAGTCTTAAAAAAAGCAAACTAAGTTTAGCTCAATTATTTATTAGCCCTTTCCCAGAGAAAGATGTCAGCACAGACAATATTTGAGATTCACATAGTATTTGATTAGACTGATGGATTGTACTTACAGCTGAGGATATTAACATTCATTAGTCTTACTTACTGGTCATTAGTACTGCCTTTAATATCAAGTCAAGAATAAATAGAAACGCTAATAAAAAATTCATCAAGTCTTGTGGTTTACAGTGCATTAGATCTGCTGTTTTAAGGCTGACAACACAAAAGTTTGTTATAAACATTTCAAAAATCCTTTGATAAATCCTTTGTATCTTAACTCTTTCAAACTTAAGCAGGCTAAGAGAGATTCTTGTATACGCAACATAATAAAGTGCTAATTGCATGGTTTTTACTAACAAACTTACTAACACACCCCTATATAATTCTGCAGAATGGTTAAAGCTTGTTACATATAAAATGACTAACCACAATCGATCTATGTTAAAGAAAAGTCAAATTTCTGTATTATGTTTTGATATCAAATAAGAAAAAAATCCTAAGAAGACTAAGAAATCATGGAAAATTTAATAAGTTTCATTTTAATTGAGCATTTTAATGGTACACAAAATGTAACAAAATTAAATGCTTATTAGTGATCATTGTTCCAAAAACGCACTTTGCTCCTATTAATTTACTTATATGTTTTCATTGGAAGCATATTTAAAGTGCAACTGTAAAATTTTTAATATTTGACTTTTTTTTTACAGGAGCCTCTGAACGTTATTGATCCCAGTTTGATGGATCTAAATGGTCAAAGTGAAGATGCACTAGAATGGGATGAAACCGACATAAGTAATAAGCTGATCAGTATTCATGAAGAGTTAAGTGATCCTGATCAGGAACTCAGGAAGGATGACCCAAGCCAGAAACCTGCTTCAGGACAATGCGGTGGTAACGATGTGACTGAAGACGAAAGTATCAGTGATCGTGGAAGTCCTCTTTATTGTCCCAGCATTACTTCCCCTCCAAATCCTCACATCTATCAGGTCTATAGTCTTCATAATATTGAATTATCAGAAAAAAAACACATGCCTTTCTTGAAAAAAACATCCAAACTCTCCAATGTAACACAGTCTAACATTTTAAACAAAAGTCTTAGTAAAGACTCGTCATTTTCATCTACCAAATCCCTGCCAGACCTAATAGGGGGGACCACATTGACAAAACCATGTAACTATATGTATCAGAGTGGAAACGTAAGCAGGCATTCTGAGAGTGAGAGTGGGATAGTGAGTGAATGTGACACAGAAACTACAAATAATTCCGAAATTTTTTTGCTAAATGATATAGAAAGCACTCAGAGTACTCCTGAAATTGGGCATGCAGAAACTCATGTGGATGATATAGTCGATGTAATAAAACAAAAAATAAAGCAAGTTGAAGAAGACCATGCTAGTCTCTCAGATGATTTCCAGTTGGCACCTTCTGCACGTTGTAGAAGTGAAAATGATGAGGATTTGGACAGCATTACCATGTGTAACCCTGTTTGTTTAGAAGAATTGCAAGGAAAACATGACATTTTTACATTTTATGATTACTCGTATCTTCAAGGCTCCAAATTCAAATTACCAGCGATAATGAAACAATCACAAATTGAAAAAACACATACAGAGGGCAGTTTGTTTCATGACTTTTGTTTTGATAAAATACCTGGTAAATCTGAACATAAGCCTGGAGACTCACAACCAGATGGGTTTATTCATGACCATACTCTGGCAAGTATCCCTGGAGAATCAGATCCCAATTCCTGTAAATCTGCAGAAACTGTAAGAAAATTAACCGTTACAGAGAATACAAGACAGGCTTCAACTTTATCTCGTAGTTCTTCATTAGAATCTCTGTCTGTAGTAGGTGATTTGTTCAGCTCAGGTATTTTTAAAAGTGGAGATGGTCTTCAGCGAAGCACCTCTTTGGAGAGCTGGCTGACTTCCTACAAAAGCAACGAAGATCTTTTTAGTCATCATGGCTCAGGAGACATAAGTGCAAGCAGTGATTCTGTTGGAGAACTCAGCAAAAGGACATTAGATCTTTTGAATCGCTTAGAGAATATCCAGAGTCCTTTAGATCAAAAGATAAAGCGCAGCATCTCTGATATAACACTCCAAAGTAGCTCTCAAAAAATGTCTTTTAATGGACAGCTGTCTCTAGATATTGCATCCTCTATCAACGAAGACTCAGCAGCTTCTCTCACTGAACTCAGCAGCAGTGAGGATCTTTCTCTCTGCTCTGAAGACATTGTACTGCACAGAAATAAAATACCAGATTCAAATGCATCATTTAGAAAACATCTTAATAGATCTGTAGCTGATGAGAGCGATGTCAACGTCAGCATGATTGTTAATGTCTCCTGCACTTCTGCTTGTACTGATGATGAAGATGACAGTGATTTGCTTTCAAGTTCCACCCTTACCTTAACTGAGGAAGAGCTAGGTATCAAAGATGAAGATGATGACTCCAGTATAGCAACTGATGAGGACATTTATGAAGAATGCAATTTAATTTCAGGACTTGATTATATAAAAAATGAACTCCAAACTTGGATTAGACCAAAATTTTCTTTGACAAGGGAGAAGAGAAAAAGTAACCTCAGTGATGAAATTCAGCGCAGTAAAGAAGTTAGTAATGAGACATCGAAAGCCACAGATACATTAAGCATTGAGACATTATTGAATGGTTCAGTACAGAAAATATCAGAAAATAATGGCAATAGTAAGAATGTACCACGTCATCGGGAAAAAGGGACAAAGAGTCACCTCATGAAAGATGTGTCTCAGGTTGTGAAGGATCAGCTTGAGGATGATATGGAGAACGGTAATGTTGAAAATACTCTTGGCGGTCAAAAGGAAGGTCTTGTTAGAACATCAGCAACTCCCAAAACTCATGCGTCACTTGATGTCAGAGAAGTTGAAAATGAATGTTGTGTCTGTGAAGCATTTACAGACAGTTCAGATGATTCACATATGGATGGCAAGGAGACTGTTCTGTTGTCAGATGGATCCAGAAACCCTCCAAAAGAATGTCAAAGTCATCTTCAGCCTGATCGTCACTCTGTTGCTTCCTCTCCTGCTAAAAAGCCTTGTCTTGAATCTTCCTCAGAAATGAATTGTGTAGACATACATGATACAGCTTTACAAACATCCTTACCTGATGTTCAACAACGCAGAATGAGCATTACTGAAAAATCTACTGATTGCTGTACAGGCTTGAAATCCAGTGAAGCAGAATGCGACTCCTCAGCCAGTGGTCCTGATTTGTGCTGTGACTGTGAATCTGCTGCTTTTGATAAAAGAAACGTGGAAGATGGCTCAGTACACAATTTTGTGAGGGAAATCATAGACATGGCATCAACAGCTTTGAAAAGTAAGACACAACCTGAATGTGAGTCATCTGCTCCAGCTTCATTAGCACAGATCAAGGAAAAAGTGTTAGAACACTCCCATAGACCCATTCAGCTAAGAAAAGGGGACTTCTATTCTTATCTTTCACTTTCTTCTCATGATAGTGACTGTGGAGAGGTAATCAAATACATAGAGGAAAAGAGCAGCACTCCTGTGCCACTGGACTTCACAGATGAGAGAGAAAATATTGAATGCTTTTTTGAAGCCTGTCCTGACGAAGAACGGGTTGAGCAGCAGCAATCAATTTCTAATGGTACTCCTGAAGCACGAGTTGAGCGGCAGCAACCTATTTCTAACACTATTTCTGAAACATCTTCAGAGTCACTGGGTGAAGTGACTCAAGAGTCACTAGAAGTAGTTAAAACTTCATCTAAAGGTAGGGATTTATCTTTCTTATGTGATGATGGCAATGATACAAACATCCCCGATCCTAACAAACAAACTGCATCAAACAGTTTGAAAAACGCTGCTGACGATTTGCTGATTACAGATGGGCAAACTGAAGGTTTGGAAAAGAATTCTCCAGAGCTTAGCTCTGAAGAGAGCAGTACAGGAAAATCACCTGGAACTGAAGAGCCCAAAGGATGTGTTGCTGCTTCTGAAGGGGCTTCAGCTATAGAGTTTCAGTTAAAGCCTGGCCAATCACAGCAAAAGGATGTTTTGCATCAGAACAGTAAAACTCTAACTTGTGAAGAAAATCTGCTGAATCTTCATAAGGAAAGACATATAAATATGCACAGATAGAATGTAACCCTCTCCAGGCACGTACATTATCCTAAAAACAGGTATGTACTCTAGAAGTTGCACATTCATTGTTTTTATTTTTTTTTGCCTTTTTTTTTTTTTTTTTTTACGTTTTGTACAACGGAGGGAGATGAATCACCATGCAGGTCTTCTGTTTTCTGAAGTGCTATATCATTTGTTTTGATTACACTATAATCCCAATTTACATGCCACTGGTCAACAAATGCAGTGAATACTAACTGCTTCTTGCCCTGTGGCTTTGCGCTGGCTGGAACTGCTCTCTTCTGGGACAAATCTGCCATCTTGCAGAACTTGAGAATTCTTCAAAAGTAGTATTACTATATCAGCCTCCTCTTCCCTCTTCAACTGAGCTGTGGAACCAGAAACCAGCTGTACTCATTGATCCCCTTCTCCACAGTCAGCTGGCCTTATGAGGTATTCAAAAGCACCTGATGAAGCTGAACTTCTGGTTTTACAAGAATGTTGGGTGACTAGTGAGTTGGAGTTCTACAATATTTCCAGACAAGCCACGAAGAATGGCTAAGCAGACTGGAGCATAAGTAGAGATAATAAGTCATCTCTTCATGTTAGTTTGCCATGGCTTAAGTTCAGTAAGCCATTATTAAGAACACAATTATTACAACACAGTGTTAGGCCAAAAGTTGAGGTTACCAAAATAAGAAATCTTTGCAACACCATTAAAGAGTATAACGTGAGCTTAATGTAGAATAAAGACCTGAATACCAAAGCAGATGGAAACTGATAGCCACACAACAGGACTGGAAGCTTCGATTCTATTTCGTGGTAAGCATTTTGAAACATAAGTAAGAGGATGGAACCTAAGATGAAAAAGTGGCTCTGATCTCTTCCAAAGTTTGAAAGTGCTTCAGATCTGGAGTTTCTGACCTCACATAAGTGTCTAACAATAACTGCACATTTAACAACAAAAGAGGATCTACAAAGCAACTTCTGGATCAGATCCTAGCGTGTAGCACTGCTGCTTTGAGTCTCACTAGTTGTTTGGTGACCCAAAAGCCAGCATAGCTGTATGAGAATGCCATTAGTCTTTGGAAACATTCCTCCAGTAGATCAGAGCCAGCACGGCAACTCTGACTGCCACTCCAATTCCAAATGCCGCTGCTTGCCAGAAGCTGTAGCAAAGGAATTTCCAAAAAGACACAAGGCTAAGCACGGGACCAGGTTTCCCCAGGAATCTCTGGAATCTCCTTCCTTATACATTTTCAAAATTCAAGTGTATGTGTCCCTGAATAATCTGATCTACCTTTGAAAATAGCCTTCCGTTGAGCAAGAGGGTGGACCAGATGACGTTCAAGTTTCCTTCCAACCTAAGTTATTCTATGATTCCATGGTGTTGCTAGGAGAAAAGGCTGTTATTCATCACTGGCCCTGAAAACCACTAGTACTCTCCTATTGCAAACTAGCTGTAGCAGAGGAACTGGGCCTATTTATACAAAATAGATTGCTTTGCTGCTATTAGATATCTACCTTCTGCATTTCCTGGTTTTGCTATGCTGTATTACTATGCTTTGGGCTTTTCTTTTGCACATAGTGGCAGTTTACCCAGCATTCACACATTCACATATGTATAAATACATCTAGCAAAGTCTTTAGGTTATGACAGCAGTAGTCTACAGCTTGCCGCTATCTCTTTCAACACATATCTATTTGAATAATGCCTTATCTTGGAACCATCATAGCAAAGAGGATATTTCTTGAATGGCTTTGAGATGAGCTATCGTGACCTGTTGATTGCCAATTAGGTTAATACTTGGACACATCCAAACAGCTGGAGAAGCAATGGAAATCAACTGGGAATTACAAAACTAGTAGATGATACCATATATTCTAGAATTACATTAAAAGCATAATGTGTACATGGAAGCCTCTATTTGGAAATTAAGGAAATTGATTAAAAAAAGCCTGAGGTTGATAAGCGATAATTATGTAAACATAAGCATTTCCTAAATAACTGTTTTATTAGTTTTCCTGTTTTTGCACTCATTTTTGTAATATTAATTTGAGGAAGAATACTTACTGTAGTGAATACAATTTTATTCGTGTTCTTATTCTTTCACTGATGAAGATAATAACATGACTTTTCAATTCATTAGTACTTTTCCTCTGAGGATCTCAAAATACTGTATAAACGTTCCCTCACTCTTCAGAACTTCATAGTTACTTACGTGGTATCCAGCTGTGGTTTTCGTAAGACAGGGATATGACAATATGCAGTTAAAAAGATGTAAGGACTAAGACTGGACATAGAGGATGGAGATACCATTAAATGCCCCACAATGCAATAAAATGTAACGCAGAATCTGTAGGCAACAACTTGATACGGTTATGTTACAGCTTTAATTTTTGCCCAGGGGTTGACAAATATTTTTAAGGTAACAAAGCCCTTCAGGCTACATCCCACTTTCTACATTTAGGAAGATGTTACTGGTTCTTGACTGATACATACAGCATTGCTTCCATGGAAATTATGTACTGTATTATTCCCAGTACTAAAGCCCTAGGATACATATAGTTTATCTCTGGCATATCAAAAAAATGAAAATATGAGCTGCTAGATTTGGTTTCACTGATGTCTGAGCTCCCTTCCCCCATTCACAAGCTTGGTGCTTTAACTTCATCTCTCATGCTATGGGGAATGAATTACAGAAGCAATCTATCCTAATTTGTTAACTTATTCAAATAACAGTTATTATACTTAACTATGCTAAAGATTATCTTTTTGGTGGCAGATTGTTTATTTTTTGATGAGGCTAATTACTGATTTTCCAAAGGTAATTTACATTTATTACTAATACATCTTTTAAAATGTGACAGATAAATGTTGTTCCCATAAGTGTATTATGAAAAAAGTTACTATTTAAAAACACATTATTTAATTTGAAAGATAAATGGCAAACACCATTATTTTTCCTGTAGCACCTGTGCTGGAAGCTCATTTAAATGTGTAATTCCATGTGTAGCTGCAATACTTAGAGAAAATAATCTATAGTATATGTGTACCTTAAAAGCATACTGAGAATTCGAAGCTGAAAAAGGCATCATTTCAAATGTAGTTTGATTTTAGTATTTGCCTTGGCTGTACAAGAGAATAAAAGTAATGGTGAAGAAAATATTTTTGCCAAATGTTGCAATCCTGTTATTTAGCAGTGTGCTCCAAAAAAAAATGGCCATTGTGGGAAAATAATAATAATTCTATAAGCAGGCTTAAAAATATCTCTGCCAGCACTGACTAGTCTCTCGTATGAGCCAACACAGAGTTCTTCAACAGAGGTGCTCGTAAAGCTAGGCTGATTTTGTTTCTCAAGTAGGGGACAGCTTGAAAGAACTATCTTTCTGTATATGAGATCATGCGATCTTCTGCTGTCACTGCGACCCATGACTCACCAATGGGATGGGAATTATTAGTCACGTACTCAGTATGCGTAGGGATCAATACATTAAGGAGGTTTATGTGGTGTGTCCAAAGTCTTTCTAGAGGATAAGTTAGACTTCTGTGTGTAATGTTAGTTCTTAGAAGTCACAAAAGCTATTTCCTTCCTTTTGTACAGGATTTGTAATTTAAACCTAAGTTTTAACCTTATTTAGGGAAAAAATGTATTACTTGGGCTTGAGAAAACTAAATTGGTTTCATCTGACAGTGCCGCAATGTTGCCCAGAGTATCCTGCCACTTACTATAGCCAGGAGAAACCCAGGACTGGTACTCAGAAGGCCTGACTGTTATTTCTTGCTCAGCAATAGATTTTCTGTATGACTTAGTCTTTCCTTGCCTCAGTTTCTTTAGCAACAAAATGACGAGACTAATGATCAATGGGACCTGTGAAGCATGATTTATTCACTGAAAAGTGTTTTGAGATCCACAGATAAAAGATGATACATAAACGCAAAGGACTGTTAGTCAAATATTCATTACAGGAGAAAAATAATATACAGGTTTACACACTAGTTAATTTGTATAATTAACTCAGTTTTAGAGACTGGCACTACAAGAATAATCTAAATCTTTGCTTACCTTTTTTTTTCCTCGAGGTTTTTATAGGGAGGTAGATACTATAATGTTTCTTTTATAGAGTTTAAAACAGTCTGACTTTTTAGCTCCTTACAGTAACCGACTTTAAAAAAATTAAATAGAAGAAACAGTCTTGTATTGTGTGAATTACATAATTTTTGAAAAACCTGACATAATCTATCAGCAAGACTTTTCTTACTATAGATATATGAAACTCACGCCAGAGTTGTAGAAACCTTTTGATACAATCTTCCCCTTTATTCTGATCAGTTCTTCATTAATTTCTAAACAAACTTGAGCTTTTCACTATTTTCATGTAAGTATATTTCTTCTATAAATGGGGGTGGGGGGTTCAGTTACAGCAAATAAGATCAAAGGAGAAGGTAACTGGATAGATCCAGATATTCCTGCTTAATTTGGAAGGCACATAATGCATGTCTGGAGTGCCTCCTAGGAAATGCCTGTGAGATGTACTTTGCACTAATCTTTGAGCTGTATTCTGACAGTTATTTCTTCATAATCCTCATCATAAGCCTGTGCTCTTTGATGAATAGTTTAACCCTAAACTCTGAGCTGGATAATGCTATAGTATGAAAAATTAACTCATTGCTGGTACTAGAAGTGTCTAAATAGCTATTTACACTTTAAAAATACGGTGATGACACTGACAATTCTATTCGTGGACCACTTCTGTGACAATCCTTTCCTCCTCTCCGTTGAAATCTCATTCTGTATGTTTACATAAATATTAAAATAAGCGATGGGTAGATCTTTTTGTTGTTTGGCTTTTGAAAATTCCTATGTTTTCATTGATCGGTGCACTTTTGAGTGTGCCGAAGGTAAGTTCGCAGGTAAGGATGAGGACAGGATCCAGGGAAAAGGTCAGATTTGATGACTTTCCGTGTTTCTTTAGAAACAAAGTCTTTACAAAAATCAATGAGTTTTCTACATCAATACAATTTTTTACACTAACGTGTACCTCAGGCTGTTAAAAGTCATTGTTTGCCTACTGTATGCTTCTGCATTAAACGCTCTGGCATGTGATCATTTAATGACTATCTATGGTTGTTCTGGAAGATCTATGTTTTGCAAATAAAATTTCATTTTCTGTAACCTACTATTACTTTTTTGTTTCCTTTTAGAAACTTGTCTGCAATTCAGGTGCAGGTTCATCCTGTAAACCCTGGGATGACCTCCAATTCCATTGTATCACTGCCTTTCATTACACTGACTCCCAAGATAGATTTTCTTTCCAAATGTGATTTGTCCATGTTGGCTTTGTGATCAGGCTGCATATGCTAGTCCTATTTCAGTGATCATCTTGTATTGTGGCAAGGCCATTTGCTTTCATACCGATTCCTCTCCCAAGCTACCTCTAATGACCTCCCCTTCCTAAATTGGATGTTCCTGTACTACTTATCACTGGTTCTGTTCTTTAAAGTTTTGAAGTTCCACAGAATTCATGATCAGTCTGGTTCACCTTTTCAGAACTGTGCTTGTCAGTACTCTTCTATTTTATGTATCAAATTTAATATTTATGTGTATAATGCATAAGTTTATTGAAACTATTTTACTTTTAAAGGGACAATTTTGTTGGGTTGCAGCAAAAAGAAGTCATTAGCCCTCCTGATTCAATACATCTAAAAATTAAGCAATTAAAATAAATGGCATTTTATTTATTTAATTTTAAAATTTAATCTATGCAACACTTCAAGAAACAACTACATGGTGTTGTATATTAGGAACTGTTGGCATTCTACTGAATTAAGTACAACATTTTGGGTTTTTATGCTTCTTGAGGTGGTAATGAGAAAAAAAGTTTTTAAAAAATGTGTGCCTTGCTGTATTTCTTATACCATTTATTAAAAAGCTGCTTTCACAGTAAAATTATGTTGGTTTGAAAGGAGGAAATAGCAAGGTTAAGATGTGTGAATAATTTCTGTATATATGTATAACCAAGTGCAAACATTGATGTATAATGACAGTATAAAATGCTTTCATGTTTGTGATGTCCAGTGATGTGGAAAATATAAGCCTTAAAACCATTAGATTGCATGGTAATTAGAATTGGCATAATAAACATAGTTTATTGGGGAAAAAAAGCAGAACTGGTGATCTGTTTTACCTGCGTTCCAAGAACAGAAAGCTTTATTGAAGTACGGAAGAATACGTTTTTGTTTGCCAATATTCCCTAGAGATATGAGATTCCGTAGCTGGTGAAGATTTGTGTTACCTGGCTCGGAGGTAAAGAGCCTTTTCCTTAAAGATTCTGCAGGTCTTTTGGGCCAAACAAGGAGACACAAATATTTAGTAGTTTAAGCTAGTACACTGCCAGCTGCAGTGGTGGCAATGATTAAGCACACTTTTAATAGCAGATCTTTTCTTTGTTTATCATTAACAGTTTGTTGTCTGTTTCTTAAAATTTCATAATTATATTAAATAAGCTTTGTATATATTTATATAGACACTTTTACTGTTGGCTGTTGCAATGACTTAGACTGTACATTTTAGATGTTTTTATCTTGTGCTAAAACTCTATCGTGTGGCCAAAACAAGCCAGACAGCTTTATAACCTATCTCTGCAAACATGGCATTCATCTCCTAAAAACACTATTGGGAAGGGATGTCCGGGAAGTTAAAAGGCAAGGAATGCTTTCCCATACCGTGTTTTATTATTATTTTTCCAAGTATATAAATGTTTTTACAAAAGCTTCAACATTCTTCCTCACAATTAAAAAATGTGCATCAGTTTGACAAGCGCAGCTAGTAGCTTAAAGAAACTATACTGACCAGCTGGTATATTCATACAACACCGAAGGAACAGGTATTTAAAAAAAACCTCATTTTTTTCCAAATTATTAACAGCTTTCTGTTAATGCAAGAGACAAGTTCTTTATCTCTCAATTTAAGTTTCCACTGCATAGGCTTGGGTAGGCTACGTGCGGGTAGGGCAGCAGCAACAACTCTTAGCTTAAAGTGTAAACAATAAGAAGCAATTTTTAAGAGAGCCTTTTGAATCCATAAAGTTTTCTGCTCTTGCACATCTTATATCATCTGCAAATCTAATAGGTTAACCTATAATTACCTAAAATGTATAACTATATAGCTAAAGATCACTTTACTATTTTTTAAAATATTTTTTTGAATTATACATGAAGTAATTTGGATTATAGCTCCTAATTTTAGTAAAATATTTACAGTAACAATTATGTTAATCTATGAATTATTTCAAACATGATTTTTTAAATGGTCTTGACATAAGAATTGAATTTGGAATCATTCTTTTTTTTCTCCCTGGCATTTTCTGATTTATATTGTATTTTTTTAAACTTACTTTGACTATAGTCATACCTTACACTATGATGACAGGAAAAGTAATAAGTCAGAGGCTTTTCAGATCTGTCACCTCACCCAACAGACTGTGCAGAACTCCATCAATTACTTGTACCATTCTATTAGGCCATTTGCCACAAATTTGCTTTTTTCCTGGGGGAAAATAGTAGTACTTGTCAAATCAATAAGCCACATATTCATCATACAATATCTGGAATATTATATGGTCACAACTCAAATTTCTGTGGTTCCTTTCAGAGAGATGCTGAACATTTAAATTTAACTAGTATTGCCAGATCTATATTATTTGGTCTCATGAGATAAAGTCATCATTTTTATGGCTGTGACGCAAGACCCATCATTATCAACTGTTTCTTTTTTGGCATGGTTAGAAGCTTGACCATTTTTTATTTTTCTTCTCAGAATACATAGGAATACTTTTTTTGTGAATAAAAATTGGTTCTAAAGGAAGAGAAATCCCTGATATGTACTGTACAGGATTTGTTCATGTCTTAGTACAAGTTGTATGCTTATGGCCAAATTGTGCTTAGAACTTGCAAGAAGTTCTAGTGCTAATTTCCTAAAGAAAAATGTGAGTATAGTGTAAAATTAATGTTGATGTACCAATATTACCTCTAAGATCAGCCCATACATAGGTGCCTGTATAGATCCTGTTCCCTGCTGGTGAAATTTTCCTGTGGTGTAGAAGCACGCTGCAAGCTTTCTGCAGCATTTATCCCCACCTAAAGTTCCATAGGCTGCTTTTTATTCCACACGCTCCCTGGCTCATGCTTGAACAACATCTGCAATATGTGAGGAGGCCATTTGACAGCAATGGCCCTGACACGTGGATCTCCCTTTCCTGCCTGCTTCACATTCCTTCCACGGAGAGCCAGAGCGCTCCGGCTCTAAGCAAGGGGAATGCACGCTAATGCCGGTGGTAAAAAAACTTGCCTGGGACTACGATTTAGGAGGTGTTTTGTAATCACAGTAGTTTTATATATGGATAGCCTTGTAAACCGTGTCCCCAGTCTTTCCCACTTAATGGTTTGACTTTTTCTCAAGGTAAGTCAAAGCGTTTTTATGGAACAGTGCCTCCGCACCTTTGTTACAGCAAGTTTAGGTGGCAACTCTGTCTCCTTCTGGCTCTTTGTGCTGTTCCTCGTATACCTGTGTACACGTAACCATACAGACACAGGCAAAGATACTGAAATTGTTCCTGTTTGTGTCACAATAAGCTCCAATAAAGAGTCGCTGTCAGTTAAATGGCATCTCAACCTTCCTCCGTGGTGACAGGATCCACGAATGACATAGCCTCCCATGTCACGTATTTCAGAATTTTATTTCGACTCCCCTGTGTTGAGCAAAACAACATGTTTTGACTCAAATGTATCAGGTAAAAGAGCTGCTTTTTGGGGGGGGTTGGAGACATCAGGAGCAATGTTGTAAGGTTCCTGTGCTGCAGTGCACAGAGAAGGGGTTATTAATGTTGAGGCCAGACCGTACTCATACTTGGCTCAAGAGGATTAACGGGGATGTCAAGTTCTTAGCCAAGTCAATCTCCTTCACTGACAAGTTTCTACAAACTTATTCCTAATAATAGCATCACTTTGAGAGGGATTTTGGCCAACAAATGACATCTGATCTATTGCCTTCAGTGCTGTGCTTCTAATTTTTCAGACTCGCAGTGTCTTTTATACCTTTTCTACCAACCTGAATAGCATTCATTTTTCATGTGACTACTGTTTGCTCAGTAAACCCATGCTCATCCCTGATTTTAGAAATGTTTTTAAGGACTAAACCATAAATGAACTTGGCATCGCTTGGGTCTGTGCGCTGGATGAATTCTAAGTGCTTCAGTGCTTTAAGAATGGAATTTCCTACGCAATAGCAAGTAGTATTACTTTATTTCTGGGGGGTGGGCAAATTAACTAAGTTAAAAATGAATTTAGAATTGTATAAGTCAGTAATTTTAGTGTACAAATATTACTGGGTTATTCTAGTTGTCAAGCTAATTCTTAAAAATTACAAGAAGTACAGAATTACATCCTCCTTAAAATGAATTGACACGGTATGAAAAGAACAGTTAGACAAGTAAATGTTTTTACTTCTGCCTTGTGTTGAGCTCACGTCTCTGTGACATTCTGAGTTTGGAAATAGAACTGAAAATAATTTTAAGAGCACATGCAATTTTTTAAAGATTTTTCTCTTCTTTGTAATTACTGTGACGATGTTTTAAATGCAGCAAGGATCCAGTTGTAGCATTTTCCAAAGAAACATTATGAGAATGACAGGGAAAGGGAAACACATTTGACAAGATTTCAAGCAATAGTGGAAAAACATAAACCGTTCTTGATACACTTCATTTACAGAATGAAAAAAAACAGACTCTGGAAGAACTGATACTGAGCATCAACCACCTACCCCAAATCTATCCCTTTTTTTTTTACAGGGGGTGTTAAATGTTACGGGAAATAATGTGGCCTCAGGCAAGGTGGTATGGCAGTTTCTCATACAGGCTACTGTGTGCGTAGACCCGAACTTCTGCTCTGTAGCTCTTAAATCAAAAGCTTGATCCCAGAATTGCCTTTGGAGGGCATGGGTTGTGTTGTTTCTTCGTAAGGAACAGAACCAAATTTGGGCCGAAGAAACCTCTGCCTCTAACAATCTTGGAAATGAAGTTGTAGCAAGCAGATTTTAAATAATATACAATGGCAGACAAAAAAATATAAAAGGAAAAGAAAACAGAAAGCAATCTTTCTGTAAATCCTAGTGGTCCCCTGCCAGCAGTTTAATCAAGAATACTCTAAGCTCGGTAGGATTATGATAGTTCTATTAACTGATCATTATTTATCCTGACATACTGATGCCAGACAGATCTACGTCTCTCTATAGTTTTTGCTTCGTTTACCTCAAAGTAGGTCTTTCAAAGTGCTGAAAAGATTATGGAAATGTCTTTTCAATGGTTAAAGTTGTGGCATGAATCAAAAAAAACCCTCAACCCTACAGTTCCGTTGCGTTGCTGAGCATCTGTGCCAGCCCATCGGATCAGTGATACTTTTGGCCATATTTTGTGGAGGCAAAGCCTTTAAAAAGCTTTTCATGCGCATAGAGCTCTATTTTCCACTATTAATATGGCTACCAAAGAAAGCTTCCTCTGTTAAGGGGAGTTTGCCTTAAATGAGAATATAAATGTTTCTCAAACCTGTTGCTGTTCATTTTACGTTTCCTGTATCTCTTATCCTCTGGTCCTCTGAGCTGAGCAGTTCTCCACTTGTACCTTTTCTTCTTGCCCAATTCAGCAACTAAAGGAAGGGTTTGCAACCTGTGTCTGTAACGTGCTGTTTACAGGTAACATTTGGGAAGGTGGGCTTGTGGCAGGCAGAACAGTAGGGGCTTGGAGGGAAGAGAAAGTGGCTGGTAGATACGTAATGCTGCAGCTGTGCCAGCTCGGCTGGAGGGAGGATTTGGATCTGCAAATGGCATGCTGGCTGATGGCTGAAAAAGAAGAAAGAAGCAGAGGGGGAGGTGGAGCTTCAACGGCGGCTGATGGGAACTAGCTCTGGTTAAAACATTTGTAGAACCGTAGGAGCTACACTGAATTGAAAAAGATTTATCTCTATTGCTAGACTTGTTATTGCAAACTGCACAGTGATGCTATTCATGAGTACTCATTTTTCTGAATCTGCTGTTCAGTATGCCAAGCATATCAATCAGATGTACCATTGTCAGTTAATTAACATTTGATTGCATTAAACATAGGGTGTTGAAGAGGAGGTTTCTTCTCGGAGGGGGAGGGATATCTATGTGTGAGTTCTTTGGAGGGGGAGGGATGTGTTCTTAATAATTATCATCAATTGTGACTAAAGTCAAATTGTAATCAGTGTGTACATATTTCTGTGCCACTCGCCACTCTTATGGCCACAGTAAGAGGGGAAGACAAAGGCAGTACATATATCAGCACCTTAGTCCTTAGCCATATATCCCGTGTGTTGGATTTTCATATGTAGAACGGCATCTGGAAATGTAAAGATCACCTTATTAGACAAGTGCAGAAATGTGAGAAGAAAGGAGAGGAGAGGAGAGGAGAGGAGAGGAGAGGAGAGGAGGGGAGGGGAGGGGAGGGGAGAGGAGGGGAGGGGAGGGGAGGGGAGAGGGAAGGGGAGGGGAGAGGGAAGGGGAGAGGAAGGAAAGAATGGAGGGAGGGGGAGAGTGAAAGGTGAGTTATGCCTAGAGTATAGATCTATAACTATTTGATAGCATTTTGTAACACAACAGACATGATAGTATTCAAAATAATGAATGGTTTGGTTAAGACAAATCTGTCTGTCTTCTTCTCCCAGCCGCATAATACCAAGTCACTCATGGAAATGGATTGGTAGTGAATTTAGACATGATGGAAGGAGATACTGTTCTCCTTTGCATGATATATAATTAATCTGTGGAATTTCATTTCTACAAGAAATTACTGAGTCAAATAGCTTAGTGGGATTGTAAAGGAGTCTAAATATAGAATAGGCAGCTGTGCTAAGATAGCAGGTTAGTTCGAACTAATGACAGTGGAGAGCAAACTTCATTCTCCATGATGAAAGCTGTTGTCCGCTGAAAGAACAGGGGAGATTTCCTAACTCAATGCAAAAATGTCCCAAGCAAGATGGAAGATTTCTGCTTTCTCTGAGGCAATCAAAAATGGGCCGCTAACAGACACAAGGCACGTACAAAAAGCATAGAAAATGCCTGTGTTTCTTTTCTTTCCTCTTCATCCCCTGTTGAGAATGAAGATGTGATGTCAGAAACAAATTATTTCAATTACTTGACAAGCTATTGTGCTGCAGCATAAGAAATTATCTCAAATATAATTTGGGGGATAACTGTAACCAGTTTTCCATACGCCATATGTAACATATACATGGTTACCTCGAAGGTGTTAACTGTGATAAATTATATTTCAATAAAGAAAACACTCATATTTCAGGCCAGTTGTGTAACAATATTTCAGAAGAATAACCCTTCTTTAATCGTATACTTTGATGGAGGAATGCTCATAAGCACATCAGCACAACTCAATTCTTTCCACGAGGACTGACATCTTAAACTGCTCTACACAATGAATCACCTTGTCAAATAAAGTGCGAAATGGAAAACCTGTTTTCAAACTCGTCTGAAATAATGACATTTACAACAACATGTTTGAAGTGATAAACCGACAATAATAATTATATTTCTCTTAGACTTCCATTGTACTGTGAAAGTTTTATGCAATCATATGCTTTTTTTTTTCTTCAAGAAAATTTTATACCAGCACTTTTACTTTATGAGTCTTTAAAAAAAGCCAGGACAGAAACTACATTTTGCATACAACTGGAATTCTGAATTTTAATATTTTCTTAGAAGTAAAGATATAGTTTCAATTGCAAACCGACTTATATATCTTCATCTGAAGATTCAGGTGGTTCTTTTCAAATATCATATACATTAAAATTATTTTCTGATGGTTTTTCAATGGTGATCAATAATATTTATATTTCCTGATCCTTTTTGTGACAGGAAACACACTAATGAAATATCTCTGGATGTATTTATTAAGCTTGGTCAAATTAGAAAGATATAAAATGAGTTCATGTTAATCTTAGAAATCTACAGTCTACTTATTATATTTTATCGTATTCTCATGAAGTTTGTAGAAGGGTAAGAAAGAAAGCAGCTTCAGGAACATCCTTCCAGTCGCTCTTGGCGCTACCAGAACAATGTTCTTGGCTTGCCCTGTCTCACCTACTACAGCTGGCATCCCTAAACAGGGGCTGAGATTTCATCAAAACAGATCTGCAGCTGAACCCTGGCATCTGTGAACAGGGGCTGAGATTTCATCCAGCTCTTCCAAAAAAGAAGGGGTGACGCGACATTTTTAGCGGTATTAGAACTGTAGTTATTTATTATCTGCAACAAACACATATAGATCTGGTGCTGCAGAAAAATGGGCCTCTGGGGAACAGCTTGACTTTCAGCACTGATTATGTGTTGAGTTGGAAAACAAAGGCTTAAGAACGTGGGATAAACTTCCCGGTCACTCTGGTGAACAGCAGCTGACAGTCTTTAATAGGAAGGAATGAAATGACAGACCAGGTGCTCAGAAAGCAGAATTGGGTGAGTGAGTGATGTATGTGAGCCAGCACGTGGAGAAGAGAGGATTTGGTGAGGCTTCTGCACAACCAAAAAAAACATTTATCAAGGTAGGTGTGGGCTACTACCAGAATTATTGTAACAGCTACGGTTATATACTTGAATCTAAAATGTACCTGGTAAATATATCATCTTTACAATATTTTTTGCTGAAACATCAGTTTGGATTAAAATGTCCTTATCTTACTCTTCATTACTAATGGGACCTTATAACAAAATGTTCAAATGAGTATCTCATTTAAGTTATTTTCCCCAATGCTGCTTCTTTTGTGAATACATTGTTATTTTTGCCTTGCACGAAAGGTAACAATCGAGTAGGTTTTAGAAGAGTATCTCTTTGATATTAAAAGGAGAAAACAAACAACACTTCCTCTCTACTCCTACTCACAAATAGGCACATGAAGGATTTCTCATCAGCCAAATTTTAAAAAGAAGCAAAATTACATAGTATACAGTTCTTCCATTTATGCCCACGCACATTTAAAACCAGGCCCCAAGTCCTTAAATGTAATTTCATGTATTTTCACAACGTTTTACAAATGTAATTTCGCAGTGCTAGTGAACAGAAGCCAAGCTGTTCCTATGCAAGGATCCATAAATAGTGGTTATGAAAAGGGAGCTCTTGCTGTTTCATTTACTAGTAATGCCTGCACCATAAAGCAGGCTACAGACTCTCATTGTCTGTTTTGCTTATCAGGAAATTCTGTTCTCAGCAGAGAGGATACGATTAGGATGAAAGGGGGAAAAGATCCCTGAGTATTTCTTCCTTTGCAGTGTTGGAAAGTGGAAGTTGCATAGTGAGGTCTTGTATTCACCAGGGCAAAACAGTGTATAAATAAACAAATAAGTGGTGATACAAGAAATAAGTATGGGAAACTGGATGAGAGTAGGAAATAGTAGCTTAAAAAGGCAGTATTGTTATGATGTAAAAAAATACCACAGTGGCCCCATAAATAGCCAGTCTTTATGCAAGATATTTTCCATTACACAGATGGAAACCAGAAGCAACTAATATGAACTTATTAAAGTGCTGGTGAGGTGCGATGAATCTGCCTGCAGAACCAGAGGCCCATCACCTGTTTGAAGCGTGGCTGAAAAAAGAATGGCAGCACCTTTCCTTAGCCCGAGTCCTTAAACATGTTTCCCTGCTGCGTGTTTAGAAAAGGCACGGTTATTTCTTTGTGCTGTAGCAGTTTCATCCCCACTATACTTCATCATATGCCGATACTTTTGGCTAAGTAGCAATCTGGCGTTTTAAACAGGAGAAGCTGCGGTGCTGCCTATTACTTACTACGTCTGTACTGGGCTGGGTTTGTCATGGTCTCATTCTGGATAGAGAAATCTCTTTCAAGGTCCAGTGAGAAATAGTAGGTTTTAAACTTAATTTATTTCGTGACCCAGTCTTTACATTTTACTGTTGTAAATACCTTTGGAAAGAGCAAAAAATAGTTGTTTTGAATTTGAGTATTGAGTTCCATAACAAATTACACACTTTTAAAAGGAAATATAAATGCCCGTGTTCTAAAGAAATTCTACCAGTTAAATAATACATTAACCAGCTATATTTTTTAAATTGCATTGCAATTTGTGGTTATTGCTGCCAACACAAGATTTTGCAGAATTTAGATCCTTTTCACAATTATAGTTGCTAAGTGCATAGTGCCAGAGGCACCTGACGAATTGCCCTTTAGCACTGGCTAATGACAGAGACCCAGCTTATTCACAGCATACCATGTGTCCTAGAATATAAACATGAAAAAAAGTAAGTAATGACAGGAAAAGACCTTTAAATGGATCACTCGGGTAAATCCCCTAGATTAGATGATGGAATGGTGCCTGGATTTGAATTCCTGGCCGCTTTTATGAGACTAAGTTTTAAATATTTTATAAGACAGAAAAATGGAATAGGTATTGCACTATTAATTTGGTTTACAATCTATGAGTTAAGAGTATTTACATAAGACAATGCTGAAAGGCTTATTTTTTTATTAGTGTAAAAACAAAAGCTTTAATGTTTTTATATATTTAATAGTCTATGTATTGCTAGTGCTTGTATATGAACTCTGGGCAACTGAATAATTTAGTGATTCCAAAAACTGTGTGCTTACTTTTCCCGTCCCAACCAGTACTGGCCTCTTTGCTCTCACCACAGCTAGACAAGCCCACGCTTTTGCAGAGAACAGACAACTCTTATCCCCCTGCCTTTTTAAAGGCACAGAAAGCTGCACGTAAACACACTGGAGAAAGTGTAAAGAAAAGTGTGTCTTAAGAAGGCAACTAGTACGGCGGCTCCACAGCAATAGCAGAAGAATGACTGTCTTTGCTCACACTGGAGCAACCTTGAATTTTCTTAAAATCAAGTCCAATAAGGCCAATATACAAGTTCCGAGGTTGCCCAGAGGAAAAGGTTTGTGACTATAATCTTTGTGGAAAAGTTGTTCCTTGACCTTTTTTGCCACTGTATGTCTACTGCAGCACAGGGAGGTCAAAAGTGCACTAGTTGTTAGCACCAAAAATGAAGCTTAACCAGACACTGAGAGCAATGATTGTCAAACGGCTCCATTTGCAAGACAAGAAGTGTATCCTTAGCAGAGCAAGGGAGATGAAAGAGATTATTTTCTAGGGGTCACATTTGTTCTTCTTTTCTGACCTCTCTCAAGATTGCAAAAGAAGCGGCAAGAGTTTTCTATAGCAAAGAGGTGCTACAAAGAAAACGGGACTACGCTTTCCTCATCTCTTCTCTGCTAGTCTTCCATCCACGGCTAAGCTCTCTGCTGCCTTTCTTTCTTTCTTTTTCTTTCTTTCTTTCCCTTTCGTAAGAGCCTAGTGAAAGCATAATAATTGAATAGAGAAATTAAAAGGACAGTTTCAAGTGCCTGTAATTTTACATTTTAAAGCCCTCCTTAGAACCTGGAAATGAGTCTGGGCTATCGTTTGGAGCCTTTGTTTGTTTCTTGTACTCCTTCCCCCTGTCTCTGTCATTAGTGCCAGCACGGTGGCAGCACCTAGGAGCCTTAGCCATGGGTATGTGAGGTGCTGGGCATACATAAGCTGTTTCTGTCTTGCTTTTGCGGCCTCGCTCTGATTTTTATTGACTATAGCTTGAAGCGAACTTACCTGATTTGATTTCTGGTTCCCATAAACTCAACAACATTCAAGATGTCAGAGCGTTTCGGGGAATAGGGGGGGTTGCAATGCCATCTTTATTCCATCCTTTGGTTGGCAGCCCCACTCCACCGGGGTCCAAATACAAAATCTTGCATGAAGTGAGACTTCTTTAAGAGCTCCTTGGATACTATAGCAATTTAGAGAAGTATCTTAGCTGATTTAAAACTACTTTTTTGATTCCTTGTAGAAGCAGGCAAAACACATCCAAAAGCTATTCTAACTCAAGAATTTTGAGGTTTTGAACTTGAAATAAAAAATAAAATTTTGATCTGTAACTGAAATCTTCAGGTTATCATATATTGATAAGATGAATTATTTGTCGTACAAAAGGATGTGCCTTTTTTTTGTAAGTAGTGAGTATGAAATTCATCACTTCTCAACTCTTTGATAAAAGATCAGGATTGTGGATAAATGAAAGTGTTATTATAAAGCACGGTGTGAAGTAGTTACTGATTTTTGTGCTTCTCTACTGTGACCTAAAAATCAAGTTTGACCTAATTTTTCAAGATCAAGGAGGGGAAAAAGAGAAATTCTATGCAGACGTAACTTGGAAATATGTTTCAAAGCAATTGACTGGAAAGATGGAATAAAACTCCTGAAGTTACCACAAAAAATAGGTATTGATTAAATTTTTTGAATACTTACATCTTGACAGAGTAGTTAACAAACCAAATGTCACTTGATAAACAACCCCATAGTGGGAGGCTCAAATTATGGCCAAACACTTCAAAGCTATGCAAAAATTTAAAAAAACACAATAAGTCAGTAGAATATAAGGCTAAGAAAAGAGAAGAAATTCTGACAGTAATGGGCTACATTGTTTAGCTTCAAATATTTCATGTACCTTTGAAAAGCTCTCTTTCATAGCAATGGCTTCTGTGACTATTTTTCTTATGACTTTAATTTATGTTTTACTGTCAGTCATCAATGTTTGTTTAACACGTGGAAAAGTTCTATTTAAACATTCCTTCAAGCTACTTGGCTAAACTTGCTATCCATTGGGTGCCTCGGAGGATAAATTATTGAAATCTAAGCAGATTAATACCTCATGCTTATTCCCATGGCTAATGCACAATTTTGCAGTTGGAATAAGAGTTTTAAGCCAAAACTTTAAGCGATGGAAAATTTTGCCTGCCTCATAAAATAAACAGGTTCAAGTTGCCTTTTCAGTTTGGGAGGAGCCCTTAAGAATCCCTTGATGTGGGAGGGATGGGCTGGTCGCCCCCCTGAGCCCACTGAGCAGTTTTTCAATAACTAAAACTCAAGCAGGCCAACTCCCGAGTTAAAAGCGTAACCTAGGAATGGAGAAGACCTTTGAAGGCATTTCGTCTTGTTCATGGATATCTTCACATCAGGCAATGTTCTTCTGAAGTGAATAAAAGACTCTCTTTAATGGGACAAAACCATCACTACTTTATCCTTCTTCAAAACATTGTTTTCCTGATAGTTAGAAACTTTCTTCTCATTTATTCTATTTTCTACTAACAAGAATCTTTATCAACAAGATACTGATGACAGTTATTACATACAAAATATTTTATAGCTGAGAAATAGCATCTTTCTGTCTTATTTAATCAAAAAAACTTAATGGATGTTAAATGTCTTCAGTCCTGCAGGTGCCACATTTCCCTGATTCTGTTAACCCTTGCCCTCTCTAACAATTGCGCCCTACTTCTTCCTGTCAACAGCAACTTCTTGTCTCACTACAATTCTTGTTAAAAGCTCTTAAGTTATGGCATTTGATATCAAGGCTGACAAAAGAATGGTCTTTTTTTTCCCCTTATCCTAGATAGGTGTCTTCTAAGAAGCTTTAGAATTTCACAGTGCAGCCCCCAATGTCTTAAAAACCCCCTATAAATACTGTCTCATTTCACTTTAAGCAAACAAGGGAAAAAAATAACAGAAACTAGTCCGTTCTTACAAAACAAAGATGGGAATAGAGAAATACCTCAGCAGTACTGCTGTAGATATTGTTGGTTGCCTCCTCACACACTGCAGCCCTAAAAAGCAAGAAAGAACATGGAGATCTAGTGCAAAATAACTGAATGTAGGTCTCAAAATTTGGGGATCTCAATCCATATCTGAATCTTGAAACAAAATAATTGTTTTTCAGAAATTCTGATTAGCCTCTATTTAAGTGACAGCTTTCCAATTAGGCCATGTAGATTGAATTTAGGCTTCTAAACCTGAAATACCTAATTTAGGTGCGCAAAGTCATTAAATCTGATGATCTGAATGCTTTGTAGAGCTGTCAGAAAACTTTTAAGTATCAAGGGAAATATTAAATATAGCTTTTAACAGAAGAAATGACTTGTGGCCCTGCCTCTCCTGTTCTCTCTCACACTATCTTGCTTTTTCTACACTTTTCAACTCAAAGATCATCCTTCATTTTAGCAATGGAGTGTTAAGCAAAACTCAACATGTAGCTCAACACTACTATAATACAAACTGACTGTTGTGATATGGACTGCGCTTCCAGCAATGAGCACAAAATACCGTACTTAGTACATTTTTTTTTTGTCCCTCTTCTCTTAAATCTTCTGCAAAGCACATTTTAAAGAGCAGGCATGACCTGGCTCATTGTGCTCAGCATCTTTTATAAACTCGGCAAAGCTGTGGAGAACAAGTACAAAAAACATGCTTCTGCCTTGACATATCAGAAAGAAACAAGAATACCACAGAGATTGGCCTGAGCAGTACGGATGTATGTTGTGGACCAGAGCCAGGATGCATGTTAGATTAATTACCTCCGAAATACATGAGTGACAAATAGCAATGATTAATTTAATAGAAAAAAAATTACGCAAAATGTATCAAACCTAATGAAGATCCTACTGCAATTATTTCCTTGTGCTTGCTAAATCTTTCAAGATCCAGATGCTCTTCCAAGAATTAATTGTATAACTTACCACGCTTCTCTGATTTAACTCTTAATTATTTACTTTGGAGAAAGGAAGTGCTCAAGTTGGTTTGGATTTTCAAGTAAGTGCAACAGTAGTTTTTCAAATAGAGAGGTTACAACTTACCTTATCTTTTCATTATACGTTACTTTCTAGAAAGTAATTAATTCCACAGAACTCAATATAACTGGCCATCCTGCATCCAGGAGGGTTACTGTTGGAATGACTGGGATGCAGCAGGCTAGAACTGAAGTACGTTGCCCAAGCAATATAGACTTCATGCAAAGAATCAATGATCCGTTTCGTATCTATTACGATAACATACTCCTACAAAAATAAAAGCATAATATGATATCAGCAGTGAAATTAATAAGGCCTGCTTGTTCTGAAAGATAATAGTGGTATATGACTTTCATACAATACCTAATGTCCTGACTGTATATGGAAAAACTCAGTGATTATAACCATTTACATATGGCCTGTATTTACCGGCAAGGCTAAGAAAGCAGAAAGAGTGTGCATTGTCTTCACAGGCACACGTAACATTCAAATTTCTAAGTCACCACTAGATACCGGGTGATGTTGATGCTATAGTTAAAACATGCTTGGAGCCAACCTATAATGTTGAAGGTGGTTTTGTTTCAAATTCAGTAGGGGATGAAAGTTCAGCTTTAAAGTCCAGGAAAAAACAGATGCTTTCCTTGCACCCCTAATGCAAAAGGCTGAGGATTTAAACCCAGGTGTTTTGTACGACATCCCCATACAGTTCAATCAGTGTCTTAGCTGGTGCAGGGCTATGCTCACAGTCTTTGTCCTTGTGAATATCTAATAATTCAACAGGCAGCGCTCGCAAGGATTTCCTTTCCGAAATCCTTGCAGCCTTGTGGCTATAGCACTAGCCAAACAGTTAAAAATGAAAGTTGAAGTCTCCCCAGGCAGAGTAATTTAAACTGTCTCCCATATTTGGGGAGTGTTCTTATCATAAATATGTTGTAGATAGGATGGTATTTTCTTTTGAAAGAAGACCAGTCATCACAATGGTTGTCGAGTCTTTAAGGGAAAAAAATGGTTTCCCAACATATCATAAAGCATCTTCGGTTTAGCAGGATTACGTATAAAACACACTCTCTTGTTTTGGGAAGACTTTATTTGAAAGGTGTTTCTTCAGTTATGTGGCCACGCTATTAGCAGAAAATATTGCCAACTTTTTCTTCAAAATTATGAGCGTATTAGCTGTCATTGTGATTATTCTTTCACTGTACCTTTACCAAAATTTATACCTACATATTGTAGCCATAGGAGGTAAACTATTTTTGGCGGACAAGTAACACAAATCACTGTCTCCTTTTCTAGTAAACTGGTGGAGAGTTTGGTTTTGTTTGGTTTGGTGTGTTGTGGTTTAGTTTAATTAATTATTTATTCTGACAGTGCTAAGAGAATGGAATCTATCTTTCTGGAATATTCAGCAAACACTATGTAAAAGATTTTTAGATTGCTTTGAAATTCCTATTCAGAGCACAAGCTCCTATGCAATGGTGCACTATCACAGTGTCCAAAAAAGCCACTGTAAATGGAATGGTCTTGCACCTTAATGAAACAAGCATAAATTAATAATCTGATTAAGCTGGTGGTCTGCCTAGATATAAAAGCTTCTCACGGACTTTGTATCTAAATTCCATATTCCCAGTACTAGAAGAATAATATTTACTTCACTGCAGTTAGACCTCTTTAACAGAAGGGGACATAAAGCACAAAAATTGGCATTGGGGAATGAATACATGAGCAGTTGTACTGAATCTCTATGAGGTGAGCACTGACAGAACAGCTATAAACAACATTCAGTAATAAGAAGAGAGTTTTACGCTAATGTTTCTTGGCCTGCTTTTGCGGAAGGCTATGTCAACGATCTTAATGGCAGATTTAGTCTCTGCTCCTGTAAATCACTCTGGCTGTAAATAAGAATCTGTCTATGTGGACGTCTTCACTGGATTGGGACCACTAAGTGTTGTATTTTTGCTGGAAAGATTATGAGACACTTCAAACTGTAAATCTGAATACATTTGGATACCAATCAGGCAGCTATAACACCAGCAAAACTCTCGCTGACTTGAAGGGAGTTTTGTCTGTGTAGCGAACAGGATTAGCCCCTCACATAGTTATTTCCTCAGAGAAAATACTAGTGGAATGAGACATGATGCATTCTTCTGAATTTAACATTGTTTGCTCAAAACAGTTTACTCCTATTTTGCATTTCCAAATCCATAGAAACTCTTTGTGTTATCACATACGTCTGAAGTCCATTCACTTAAGGATTTTCCTTCTGCCCTTAGACATACGTCGTACAGAGTAGATGTTGGCTTCTGATCTATCTTGACACTGTTTCCCAGGTTTACTTATCATGTTATTATTTTGTCATTAATGAGAATAACCCACATCAAAGCAACTGTGGCACAGCTACTTCCAAGAATTGAGCGCTGACATTACTTTAAGTTCACTTGGTGGTAAAAGTCACAGATTCTGTCAAACTATTGTATTTATAAATGACAGGTGTGTCTACACTTCCTAGCTGATGTCTTACAAAAGGCAATGAAACAAATGAAAAGAACTAGTCTCTTCCTTGGCAGTCTCAATCAGCAGAGCCCTTTTTTGACTGAGAAAATTAAAGCCATGATAGAAAATAACTGATAACACAGGTTAACAGCTACTGTATTTGAGAGTCTCATGTAGACAGAGACTCAACGGATTGAACTTTTAGCATAGGAAAGACGAGTTTTGAACTCCAGCAATAATCTTCATTTCATAAATACATAAGGAGTTTTAAGTTAACATCGTGGCTTTTATTCAAGTCTAGAAAGGACAGAGCAACCATTGCAGGTCTCCAATCTGAATGGCAGCTCTGCTCTGAAAACAGTCAATTCAGTCAGTGAATTGGACAAGTAGTAATGGGTAAAATCGGAAAACTGCTACTAACTCTGCTATGAAGATCAAGAAAGGATTTCAGCTTCCAAATTACCGTTTAAAAGTACTACTTGAGCATGAGAACAGAGGATTTGATTCATGCCATGCTTTGAAAAGAGTATGTAATGTGAAAGCTGTAGAAGTTAGGAAGTAAAAGGTTTTGGATGTTTTGGATGTGCACCGGCTTTCCTACACCATGGCATATGTCTACATGCACCCTGAAAACGTGACTACCAAACTAAAAATTAACAGAAAACTTAAATGAGTGGTTGCATGTGCACCAAACTCCGATGGTATAACTTTTATTCTTGCATATGCATCAAACTCCCATGCTTATCTTACTGTATCAAAGGTGATTTCTAGAGCAAAATTAAGTGAGACTAAATGAAAATATTACTTTATGTGTACAAGATGAAGAATAACTTTCCTGTAATTCCCTCCTCTTTTAAGAGGTTTTTGCTTTTGCCAGAAGTGCCTATAACAAATCCCTGCTTGTTTCCTTTCTAAGCTTCCTGAGACCCTTAGTTGACAGAAGAAAAGCTACTACTTTGTTCTCTGAGGGCAGGCCCAGAAAAGGATACTTGAACTTTGCATCATCTTGTGCAACACATGCAATAAATACCTATCATTGCCCCATAAGCTTTACGCAGTTTCATCATTTCATCTGTTCATTCTGTAGTATCATTAGTTCTACAGTGCATTTTGTTTTCTTCATGTGGAAAAATAATTATATCATGCAAATGTTGCCTGGTGCTAGGCACTTTATATTTTTGTTGGAATTTTGAGAGAAGCAGCGTAAACACCAGCCACAATTATTGAAAGTATTTCCCTGCATTAACATTACTTAAAATAGTCAGTTTTCAAATGTTTTGAACAAGAATGAGACTAACTCGTGTGAGATGCCTACCATCTGCATAGCCTGGAAATGCTATTTGCTGAAGAGTTTTGTGAGAAAAGTAAACTATAGCTAAAAAAGCCAACCCTGACTCTGGTTTAAAATATATATGTTTATTGATTCCCTTTTGGTTGTTGCAAGAATATTGCACTCTTGACAGCAAGGGACTAATAGGATCTGCGCAGCATATTCTTTCTTGCAATAAATTCTTAGGGATGGGTATTTCGGCAATTATGTCCCAAAACATTACTGAAGCAGTGCTCTATGTAGACACGTAGGCTTATGTCAGCCTTTCTGGTACTTCCCATCATTCTGAAATCTGAGCCAACACGTTGTGAGGAGTGCCTTGGTCTACATGGGGTCACGGGGGAATTATGAAAAAATCATGTACATAGAGTTCTTTCTTTGCCTGTTTCTCTCATAGCTCAAAGAGCAATCTTTGTGTCCTGTGCGTGTAGCAGTCTTTCACATAAATGGGATGGGAAAGGGAGTAAAGAAAGAGACATGCAGAAAAGTGTGGAGAAGAGGAGACACAAAGGTTTCAACTGTTCGTAATTAACCTACACGTTAGGACTTTACCTTTTACACATCTCTAGGGTTTCATTTCCTTTGGGTCTCAGAATTACACCCTGAGCTTAGATCCACAGGCATTTTACTACAGTAATCAGTACTGCTTCCTCATGAAAATATCAGCAAAAATTTCATACAATACTCTTGATAGGCAATTTAGAAATTGAGACATACCACTGCATGTCCTAAACAGGTTTCTAATTAATTAAAGTGCTAGAATAGTTGACATTTCATTACACTATAGAGAAGAACCTAAATGGAATCTCAATTAAACCAATTTTACACCAAATCCATCAACTTCCGCATTTCAGACAAAAGGAGAAATATATAACAAAGACAAAAAGGAAGGACTCAAAAGAATGCTAACATAGGGAACATAAAATGTGAGGTTGCAATAGCGTAAATAATTTTCTATAATCACTGCCCTATGACAGACTCTTATTGACATCAAAGTACACCAAATCTGCATTTAGTAGTGCTTGTATTACATTGAGGAATATTTCAGAGACATGATTTCATGGTTGCACCACTTAACATAGAGTTGTTTATCTTTGAGACAAATGTGGGATTAGTACCATAGTTTTCTGTGCTCTCACACATTTCCTGGCTGCCATATTAGCTGCCATATCTCTCTCAGATGCTAAGCATATTCTCACAGAAGTTCGCCTACAACTTTTATAGCCTCACTTTGTTGTAGATCATTCATATTTAAGATAATTTATACCAATACTAGCATTTTTGTGTGGATTCAAAGCGTGCCTTTGACGGGTAGATGACAATGATTTCCACTTACCAGGCTTTGGTTCACGCTACAGGTGGTGTGAGAGCAAGTAATCTGGATTGCTCTCACGTAAAACATTTTTAAAATTATGCCCCAACTGTAATGAGCTTTAATGTACAGGAGCTCTAGCGCATAGCTCTGATGTACAGGACCAGCCTAGAGCTGGTTTGAAAGAATCCTTCTTCCGCCCTCCAGGTGGATGTATGTTAGAAAATGTATGGTATGGGTGCTGGATCCTCAGCACCAACTGTTCTCCTCTACAGATCCGATTTAGGCTGTGTTTACATGATGAAGTGGTGAAGCCAAGAGAGGAAGATTTGTAGAGGAAAACAATTCAAAACAGAGCAAAGAAACTTCTGATTTATGTGATATTTTGGTGGTTGATTTGACTTTTACTGAAATAATGCCAATCTCCCCACTGATTTGAGAGCCCATTCTCTGTGTCTAATGAGCTGTAGTTAAAAATAACAAACACCCTCCCTCCCCAGAAACATGCTTGTTGCTCGTTTGAAAGCTCGCTCCTCTCAAATTGGTAATTATTCCTACTGTATTTCATGATTACTTTTGTCCTCAAAGGAGCAGTGCCAAAAATTAAGAGACTGTATCAGTCTCAGCAGCAAGGTATTTACGAGCTGCTTAATCTGCTTTGTAATTTCAAAAGGACGCTTGTCTTCACCCGCCTGGCAGATACACATAAGACTCGTGAGGTGAGTTTAGTGTTTGAGCTCTTCCCAGAGGGACGAGAACTCAAGACCAGAGTCCTGCTATTCCACACAGTACTATGTGAACATAAAAAAAAATCAGCTAGGACTTGTGTCCCGAGCAAGAGCATCTGCTGACGGCGGCGGAGTCAGCCAAACCGACTGTCAGAAAATCAGTCATTTTTTCTCACAGGCTGAAAGTTAAATTACTTGTTAAAGAGCATCCATTGAAACTATGTTCTACAATAGTTTGTTGACTAACATTGCTTTCCTGCTTGTTATTTTAATGCATTGTATATATTTTTTTATGTCTCCTATGTTAGGAAGGAAGGAAGGAAGGAAGGAAGGAAGGAAGGAAGGAAGGAAGGAAGGAAGGAAGGAAACCACACTAGGAGGACTAGTTCAAGAAGGACAGGGAACTGCTGGAGAGGGTGCAGCAAAGGGCTACGAAGATGATTAGGGGACTCGAACACTTTTCTTATGAAGAAAGGCTGAGGGATTTGGGTCTCTTCAGTCTGGAAAAAAGACGACTGAGGGGGAATCTTATCAACACTTATAAATACTTAAAGGGTGGGTGTCAGGAGGATGGGGCCAGGCTCTTTCCAGTGTTGCCCAGCGACAGGACAAGAGGTAATGGGCACAAACTTGAGCATAGGAAGTTCCACCTAAACATGAGGAGGAACTTCTTTACTTTGAGGGTGGCAGAGCCCTGGAACAGGCTGCCCAGAGAGGTGGTGGAGTCTCCAGCTCTGGAGACATTCAAAACCGGCCTGGACGCGTTCCTGTGCAACCTGCTGTAGGTGACCCTGCTGTGGCAGGGGGGTTGGACTAGATGATCTCCAGAGGTCCCTTCCAACCCTATGGTTCTATGATTCTATGCTTCTATAACTAGACGACCATTTACAACAGGGTGCAAGATCTGCTACCATCATGGGTAAAGCTTAGACACTGGTTTCTGCTCTGTGAGCTCAAATTCAGTCTCTCCTGAGACTGCCCATGCAGATGTGGCTGAGGTTTTTAAGTCAGCTTTTAATGCTATGAAGATCCTGGTAGAAACAGACTGCTTGCAATCCTCTGTGGTCAGTCTGTGTCACTTCAGGTTTTTTAACTAAAAGTTATTCACCAAGGTTCTTGAGTTTATTTCAGTTATTCCTTCAGCTAATATACCAGGTGTCTTTTTTCTTTATTTTTTTACAACAGAGTCAACTTCTCCTCAAGTGCAGGTGGGTTTCCTAATGATATTAGTGGGAGCTCTGTGTGTAAAATGAGAGAAGATTAAATTATTTTATTGGGAGGAAAAAAAAACAAAACCAAAACCCAACAACTGAAAGCAGGTTTTTTTTTTTTTCAATAGAAAGCAAACGTGGTGCAAAGACATCCCACCTTCTTCATCACTCAGGTAAAAATTTTGTAATGGAAAGCCAACAAAGAAACCTGAAACTACAGTCATAATTCAGAGAAAGTGCTCTTTGAATCCTATGAATATTTTAGCTAAGGAATGACTGTAGGATCTAATGACTAAGACACAAAGGAAGATGTAAAGCTTACTGGTTGAGAAGAAGCTTATGATGCCAAAACGATACTTTTATCAACATATGCTAGCTGAATTGCTACTGAAAAAAAAAGCAGAGCATGAGGTTCAGGAGACAGCCTCGTGGCTTCATGATGAATAAGACTTTAACAAGAATCAACACGCTACTGTGGAAGTTGAAAATGGAAAGAACACCAAGGGGAAAAAAACCTACCAACCAACCCAAAACTCAGTCAAGGTGAGAAGGCAGAAAGGGTAAACTCAGTCTAACAGGCAAGGTACACACCTTGTGTGCTCATCAAGAATATTTTCAGATGTGTTGCAACTCCTTTCCTAGGCTGTCTTTACATGGAAATCAAGGTGCATAGCGGGGTCATTCCTGCCTGGATCTCACTCTGACATAGAGGTGGGCTCCATACATAGTACATAGTGAGAATTGTAAGCTTGGTAGTATTCCTGAGCCTCCCAGATATACTGTTCACACTACGATTTACTTTAGAAGAAGCAAAACTAAGCTAAGTGCTTGGTCATAAATTAGAAGAGAAATTAAAACGATGCCTTAAAACTGTGTAAGGTGTAGTACCAAACAATTTAAAAATAATTCTTTCAGAGCAAGTAGAGGAAGATGACAGAAACATTAAGGCAGGCAGACCCAGTAAAATTTATATTGGGAAAGACTGAAAAAGGGAATACTTGAAATATATGAGCACTTGCACGTTGACTGAAACCCTAACAGTGCCAAAGGAGTTACACTGTGAATTTGTTGTACCATTGGCATATTTCTCTATTTTAATTCCTAATGAAGTAAGATATACAGAAGAAAAGAAAAGACAGAGAAGAGAAAAAAGAAAAGGAAAAGAGAGGAAAAGAGAGGAAAAGAGAGGAAAAGAGAGGAAAAGAGAGGAAAAGAGAGGAAAAGAGAAGAGAAGGGAAGGGAAGGGAAGGGAAGGGAAGGGAAGGGAAGGGAAGGGAAGGGAAGGGAAAGGGGATTTAAACTTTCAGAAATGTTCTGATCTTTGACAGTGACTACTTTGTACCCCACAGAGAGGAGGAACAGGGCCAATAAACAGCCAGATGACTAGGCTCCTATGAAATAAGCACTGTGAGTTTAAAACTTGTAAATCTTACCTGTTGAACATGATTTTTTTTTTTTTTGACAGAATAACTGATGTCCTTATTTAGTAAGCTAAGAAAGTCCCTAAGAATCTGTGTGGTTGAACATGAAATGAAGTTTATAGTGCTGGCAGTGCTATATTTTGGATTCTGGTTAATTATTAGGCCATATTTGATTCCAGTTTTTACAAATTCAGATTAGTTTGATTTGGAAGATAATTATCACTTCATATGACAACCTGGATGACTGTATACAAAGGGTATTAAGAAACAGCATCACAGTCGATGGGAAAGAGAATCCTAGATTGCCACAGTAATCTGTATTATGCTAGGCCTTGTTTAACTTCACTAACGATCCCAGAAAGGCTACAGAGCTACTAAGTTTCATAAACGATGTTGAATTGGGAAGAGCAGCCATTACCTGTGGAGGAACAGAGAAGTAATAGAGGAGGAAATCTAGAAAAATTAGATTTGTGAGTAGAAAGTAATCAAATCAGATTCAATTACAAAAAATAAAAGGTAACACAATTAGTACGTTAATTCTAAATGCCCTAAAGCTAAGAAGGAGACCTAAAACAGTTCTTTGAATAAGATAGTAAGTTATGGTGAGAGCGAGCTAGATATGAAGATGCCATTTGATAGAGTACAAAAAAGCAGCACTGCAAATGTGGCCTCTTTGTGCGTGTCTACCGCATCAGGAAGCCAGGAGGCAATGTCCTTACAAAATAACTGATTCAGAGCCCACTGAAGCAAATGGAAGGACTCCAGCCCCTGTCAATAGGCTTGGATCAGGCCCTAGGCATGTCTGTGTGAAGTCACTTGGAACATTGCATTCCCTTTTTAGGCACAACCATTACCACAAAGACACTGAGAAATTGAAGGAAGGCCAGAAAACTCTACTACCACAAGCACAGGGACTGGAAAGACTGAATTCAGGGTGGATTGATTTAAATCAGCACACAGGAAGCTTGGATTTGTACAATTAAATATCCTCTTGTTGTGCATTTGTACTTTATTTTCCTTAAAGAAAAGTTTATTCTTTCCAATAAATGAGCAGTAAAACATGTTGATAAATAACTTTTTTTTAGATCCCTCAAATTCAAAGGTTTTTTTTTATTTAACCAACAGCAATTAAGTATATTTATATAAATATGTTTTTAATTTAAAACTGATTTTACTGAAGACAGAAAGCAGGGCAACTGATTCTTTCTGGCTACTATGTCCAAGATTTTATAAATAGTTAATCTCTTTCTTTTCCCCTAGTAGTTAAGCATAGAGTAGAAGAAGAAAAGAAGTTTTCCTGCTTTCTAAAAATTGCAATTGGTTTTCCAGTTTTGAAAGATGTAGCTAATGAACTGAACCTATTAGAGATAAGGAAATTAAGAAAATCTTCTCTCTGGATCTATGGGCAGGGCTGCCATCAGGAGCTGGTTTAGCTTTCCAAAAAATTCTGGCTGTAGGTACATGGCTACTGACTTTCAGCAAGTTCAAAAGGATTTTTGTCTTTCTTTTGAACTTCCACAGCAGGTATATACTGTGCTTTTAAAATGAAAAATTACCTTAAAATTAGAATAACTTGAGGTTTAAAGAAGCTTAGATCAGATATCTTATACAAATATTCCTATGGAAAAATAACTTATATACTTAACTTCTTGCCATCTATTACAATTTTCATCCACTTTACCGTATCTTCGTTTATTAGTACTAAACTATTAAGAGAAATTGAGTGAGAGGGAAGCAAGGGAGAGTGCTTGGAGGACATAATTAAGCAAGAGTTAGGCAGTGTGTGGCGTAGCTGCCTGTGGAAATGGCCACTAAAATAGGTAAGGGGGGAAAGACAAAATTTCACCATAATCTGTGCTTTCCACAGTGCTGGCCAGAGTCTAGGTATGAGAACTAACTCATACCAGCACCTGGAGCTCGATGTCCTCTTCTCAAGCCCATTCCCTCAAGGGGGAGAATCTTGTGTCTTGTTCCTGCATCTTGATGTGGTGGCCACGTTTGGGTCCCTAGCAGACAGGGGAGTTGTTAAGCAGCTGCGCAGAAGCACATGTGGGAACGCCATAAGCTTGAGAACAGACCTTATCTCCAGTTATATGGGCTGACAATATATATGGCATATCACGAAAAGATGAGAGACCTGCCAGAACAACTGTCCTTCAAAGTGGGCAACTGTAACGCTTTCAGCCAAACTCACTCACAGAAAGATCTGAAGAATTTGATGCATTCAGGCCAAAGAGTCTCCAAAACAGCTGTGGTTTTCAGGTGCTTATCCTGTGATACCATGCAACTTGTTTGATGTAGGGGTTTTATCACAGGCTGCTCCCACTGACTTCAAGTCAATTTACAAAGTTTAACAGCTTTGGGAAGCTGGTACAAGTCATTTTAAATTGCATATCAAAAATCAGTAACCACTCTTAGTACAGGCTGATCCAGAGCAGCTTTTTTTAATTTTTCTATAGTTACACTTGTGTAAAACATGTTGTTTTAAAACGTTTTGGGTTTAGTCTGCTTTATAAACTTGTTTGGGAGGGCAAAGTATGACAAAGAGAACTAATATAAATGAGAAAATGGATGAGGAGGAAAGAGATATCTCTAATTCTGGACAGACTTTTATTGACATAATCCCTGCTTATTTCCCCAAAACAACAACAACAACAACAACAAAAAAGATGTTGGAAATATTTGAAAGGACTCAGAAAAACACAGGAATGTCTTGAGTTTAAGTTGAAAACATAGGCAACTCTTTACAAGTACAATTTCACTTGTCATAATTCTCAGATCCGAGACATCCTGTATAGGATGTCTCTAGCTAAGCATAAGGATCTATTTACACAAATAGACAAGGAATAAAATGAGCCAGTGACTTAAAATTACAACTAGAACACTTTAGGCTAAAAATAAGGTGCATTTTTTGACTATTAAGAAACTTACCTTACATCAGGGAATGTTATATTTTTGTTAAAATTAAGATGGAATCCTTGGACTTTTTCTTATTATCACAAGAACCAGGTAAGCAAAGATCTTCAACTCGTTTGGTTCTTTCTGTGATCTACTGCTTGCTTAAGGCAGCCCTTCGTCACACAACTTTAGCTGCCTGAGACTCTGGGATGTCTGACTTAGGTGTGTGTTGGATTTCAGCAGATGTCTATTTCTCCGTAGTAGGTACAGGGGTAATCCTGATGACTAATTTAGCCTGGGAGAGCTAAAATTTGCACACATTAGGCTAAGTGAGATGAATCCTACACCAGTAGCTTGGTTAGACCTCCTTGGTTTTTGCTTGTATTTCCAGAGGATCTCATTTCCTTAGTTTGTGCTGTATTTCCAGAATATCTTCCAAGCAGGTACTGGGGAGGTTTATGAATTTAAATTTCTAGCTTCCAATATGCTCTGAAAGAAGCCGTATTGAGCCTAGGTTTGAGATGGGATGTCATTCTAAAATGTATTTTCTAACTCAGTTAAAATTCATGGTCTCTCTTATGCAGGAATTAGCCCAGTTAGCCAGAAGAACTCCTTCTGCTCCTAGAATTTTATTACGAAAACTACAGAATGGAATAAAATTTTGTTATTTAGTTCCTATCTATGGATCAAAGAAAAATGAAAATAGGGAATAGTCAACAGTGCAGACATTGAAGAAAAAAAAAAAAACAAAACCACAAACCAAAAACCAAAGCCCCCTCAGTACATAATGTAAATAACGCATCAGGAAGAGAAAAAATCAGTGGCATCCCTTACCTTTGTGCTGCAAAAAAAAGCACATCATCTGGAGTAAAAAAAAAGTAAAAATCAAGCCACTCAAGTATATTGGCTGAAGGACTCCATAGTCTTTATAGTTCTCTCCATGATGAGGGAGAGGACCAAAGAACCCATGTAATGATAAATCACCTCTCACAGCTATTGCTGCTCTGCCACCTGTTCTCAAACAGTCATGCCAGAAGTGCCTTCAAAGCGAGCCTCTGCAGCATATAAAATATCCACCCCTCCCAGGAAAGCTTTCTTCAGGGTGGTCTGCATATTCAGGAGCTACTTACAAACCATAGCAATCTTCCTGGTCTTTCATTTGACAATAAAGGCAAACGTCTGACCTCCTCACAGGGCTTTTTTCAGACATTGTCCTGTCTCCTCAAGCACAAGATGTTAAATGTACCTTGTATCTACATACTTAGCTTTTCACGACAGTGTGAAATTTACTCAAGAGCTGAGGACCTGAGTCAGGTTCTGGGAACCAGTTTGCTGTCTGATGAACTCCAAAAGAGAGACTAAAAGCTTTGGATTTTAATGGCTACTGCCCTACTGTCTTTAGTAGTACTGGATGAAATTATATTGCACTAAGTCTTGTGAAGCCTTTTATTGCCAGGAGAAACATCATGCAAGGTGACAGAGAACAAAGATATCGTCTTGTGATTAAAAGTTTATATTGCTCTTGTTGACAACATTACAGTTCAGTGTCAGTAGTTATAGAAACAGCATTTTATCTCATATTGGACTTTTAAGATAGCTGGTCTCATCTTGGCCTCCGGGATGTCTTGTCAGAAGGGCATGTAGCCACATAGGCTGTGGTCTTGTCCAAAATTACTCAACATTTGGATCTTTGTGTTTCAGAGTATTAACCAGATTACAGGTCATAATCTGTAAAAGCTCCCCTGCCACTGCTCTGCTTGACTCCATTCCAGATGAAATCTCTTCAAATAAATCCTGGATCACAATGATACTGCTTTGTGTATCTACAGCCAAAAAGAACAGAGCAGAAAGGACAGGAGGGAGGGAAAAAATTGTATGTATATAAAGAGATGTTTCCTTCAAGGGTAAAGACCTAAATTAATGAAGTTTTTCATTTATCATCTCTGGAATTTTAAAGTATCTGTTCTTGTAAGAGAGGCCAATTACAATATTTAGGGTAAAGTAATTCATCTAGTGATCTCTCTTCCATTTGAAACTTCTTAATTTCTTATGCCCTTTTCTGTGGATTCACAATGTGAACATACCTAGGCATACATCTGTTAGTTATGGCAATTTAGAGCAATTACTTAATTAGCTATGACATATGGTTTTGTTTTACATTGGGGCTATTAGACTTGTTTTCTTTTAAGAAGAGAAAAGAAAGGCTAGATGCAGACAATACACATGAAAGGAATTAATTTAATTTGTTGCATCACATTAGGCCATTTACTGTTTACCATTCAAGACAGCTAGGGATCCAACTACCTGTTTCTAAATCCTTCATGAAATGGATTCTTGCGCAGCTGCTTCCATTTATGGCAAAGACGACACCGAGTGCATACGACAGGGAAGACTACACTTGCACTAAGGGACATAATTAAAGTAAAATGTTTTACAGTATTTTCTATGGTATGACTCCCCACACTACATGACCACTCCATGCAGACTCATCCCTGGGTGAAAGTGAATTTTAAGATCACTAGTTGCCTTAGAACGGTGGAGAGAGGGAGTAAACAGTTTCTCCAAGATTACCCAGGAATTCTGTGGAACAAAGATGATCTGAGACCTCTTCATCTCTAAGCACCAGCCTGATGCATCAAAACTCTGTTCATTACCATTCAAAGAAACGGAAGAAAAAAGAAAGCAGTTGGCAGTTTTATCTGGACTCATATATGTAAAAGTAAGGGTGTAACACTAAATCCGCTGCAATGTTCATAAATATGTAAATAACACTATTATTTACTAGGTGCTAGTCTCACGCTCAGAAATGATGTTTCAATCCCACTGATTTTCCTTCAGTGGCCTTTAAATGCTGAAGTCACTTTGGGAAACAAGACTCAAGAGCCTGAGTCCCCAGTAACATTCAAAAATCCTGCTCTATAGCAAGATAAAGAAGAGCTGATTTGAAACTAAAGAAACTTTGTTACTCAATAAAGGAAAAATAATGGCTTTGCTTAGATGTCAGGTTCACATGAACAAAAGTGCAGAATTTGTGCTCTAATCCAGCAATGTCTCTGCTACGACTGAGTTCATTCTCGGCATCTTCCACCATTTCACCTAATGAAATATGACACCAGGAAGAACCCATGGTTCCCGTAGTATGCAAAGTATTTTATAGCATATCTTAGCAGGGTCACAAACACCAGATCTAGGACTGGTTTCTTTGCTACATCCAGCATGTTAGATATCTTAGAAAGTTAAGCTTTCTTGGTTCGGGGTTTGGTTGTGGGGGTTTTTTTTCCCCATTGTTACTATTTTTTCAGGGATAATGTCTGCTCTATAGGAGCCACCAGGCAGGGCAAGGAAGGGCTCCTTTCAAACTGGAGCTGAACTGTAAGTTTTCCGCTTTCCCGGATATTTTACAAATTATTTTCATGGTCTAATGAAAGCAGCATCTAGAAGTTTGTTATGGAACCCGTTGGTTCTAGCTACTGACTAGAACATATTTATGCTGCAGTAAACCCTAAGTGTCCTATACATAGAATGGGGACCTTCAGCACCTTGCTGGAAACAAGTCCTGAGAGTCAGAATAACCAACTTTGGTAAGGCAGCAGAACTTTGAGAAAAACATGGACTGCTGAGACTATACACCAGGAAAAGTATTATTCTACATGATGTCTCTGATACTGTTTCACCAGCATCCATTTTTGACTACCCAACTGAATGGGTTTGCACGTTGTCCCAGGAAGGCAAGTCTTACTGTTTAATGATAAAGAGGGTAGCAGTAATGTTAGCAGTGGTAGTGGTAGTAGTAGGAATACACTTAGTTTCTACACTATCTTGTTGACTGTTTTTCAGACTTAGTGTACTAAGAAAAGTCTTGTACGTGAGATGCCATTACTCAGATTGCTAATGGGCTGATATTTTTTCTATTGTCTTGTAATGAACACTGCAGAAGTTCAAATATCAAACACCCGTTAGTCTGAGGGGCTCCCAAGAAAGTAATTGTAGTCTACATAAAGGCGGGTACCTAAAATGTCATTGGTATTCTAACATGAGTTTCCTTTGAATGTGTCTAGCCAGAGGAAAAAAGAAAGAACAAGGTATTTGACCGAGATGGAAATCAGAATGACAGTACCCATTGTTTCTAATAAACAATTACCCGAGGAAGCTCAAAAGAAAAACCACAACAATTAGATAACCTGAAAACCAGGGACTTGTGAAGAAGATTCCAGTTCTCCGGGCTGGCAGGGGCCAGAGAGGGCCACCCTCAAGGGTTCGGCTGCTTACCTTGTTAAACACTGACTGGTTTCACCTGACATGATCTATAAGGCTGTAAAATAGTCACACTTCAAGTGCCTTTCATGTGTACTTCAAATTCTTTTTCTTTTGAGATATTCCTCACTAACAGGATTTCCCACTTTGAAAGGGAGGACTCTCTCAAAAGCTGACAGAACGTCTCGAAAACACAGCAAAAATTAAAAAAAAAAGAAGGGAAAAACCAAAACAATGGTTTGTCACAGCCCTAAAAGGTAATGTTAAGTAGGAAGAGTTTTATTTTCACCTTTATCGAACAGTTTTATTACCTAACCTGATTTTTCACTTCAGTATTGCTTAAATGCAATTTTTTCCTGTAATATATACATACACAACAAATTATGTGACAGACTAAATGTGTTTGAAAGTGTCCTTGCATCCTTATCATTTGCATTTTGCACTGCCCATGTGGGCTGTACACATATCATATGGCTTGTTGCCAAGGCATTCAGCTACAACACAAAATGTTTTCAAGTTCAAAGCTTGTATCATTGTTCACCTCATACTTATGTTTTAGCCTCACTTCTGTTATATCGCTAGAAGCTGTTTCCCTTGCATCAATAAAATCCTTAATAACTTGCTCACTTTTAAAATGTGCAAGCCACAAATGAAAAAAAAAAAAAAAGACCAATCATCTGATACGTAAAGATAAAAGACGCCAGCTTTGTGCAGCTGCTATATTCAGCTATTTTTAAACAGTCAGTGTATAAGGATCCAGAAAGTTCAATTAACCCATCCTTAGAGATATTATTGCTCTGTTAGTGACTTTGTCTCCCACCCCAGAGCACATCTGCGGACTCTGTTGCCAGGAGCTTTCCACACGGGCCTGGGGCTTCAACAAGAAGTCTCCATTTGCAAGACCAGAGCCTTTGTGCTGGCAACCACTGACAGAATAAATATATATATTTTAAAATATAGGTCAAGTTACCTGAGTATGCTCTACTTGCATATAGTATCAGCGGTCATCTTTCTTTTGTGTGTTTCCTGGTATTAAATTATTCCCTTTCTTAGCAAAGCTTTTTAAAAATAAATAAATATATAAAAAAAACATGACAGAGCTGCTTTTCCCCTCTCAACAGTCAGGTTTTCTCTCTTGAGTGGTAATTGGGGAGGGGGAGTACAAATCTTGCTTTGAATTTCTTGATTGCATTTTCGTGCTTGTTGCAGAGGTTTTTCTTTTCTTTATATATGCACAGTAAAAACAGAGATTGGGAATAAATTCTACTTGGAAAATACTTTTTAGAGGCCCTGAAAGTGTCTATAAATAAGACTTATGATTGAGTGGAAATTAAGAGCAGAAGACAAATATCTCTATGGGATCTAGAAATTCTCTGGGTTTTCTGATCCTCCTTATTTATTCAGCAACATGCACAGGACTTCATTGCATGTCATAACCTATGGCATCTATGATGATTTACAAAGGTTAAGGATTACATCTGCATACTCTCTGTTCTCTTGTGGTGCACACCTTTTTCCTTTTTTATACTTTTATTCATTATTTTTCAAGAAGCACTTACCTCACAGGCATTTGTACTAACAGCAGACTGTTGCACCCATATGGTCAGAAAGATCACATTACGATACCTGTGTTGTACTCGGTATGTTGTAACTCACTCGAAATAGTGCCACAGTACAAACACAAATCAATAAACCATGGTACACAACAGTTTGTGTTACGCTCTAAAACCAGATTGCTGTGGTGATTTTAGGCGTACAGTCAACGGACAACTGGATAAAGCATGTTATGATTAGACTTCACTACACAACCCCAAGCAGATTCTCTCTTGACCTTTAAAATATCCAAGCTATCCTATTAATTTGGGACAAATTACTTGCATCACAGAATGTGAGTCTTTTTGTCTTTGTAAAAGAAATAAATAAAGGTTTAACATGAGGAAATGGTGGAAAGAAATAATTTTCCATCGGGTGAAAGTCTACATTTCAGGAAGACAGTCTTCAACCGCTGTGTTTTTATTGCATTTGAAATTTTGCTTGCATTTAACTCAATGTAAACGTCATATGTGTTTACCTAAAAGGAAAGGAGATTCTTCTAGAGCTACTCCAAACACAAGGAAATAGTACAGAGTACGTGTTGTAATAACCTTGCCCTTTTTACTTTTCAGTGAAGTGGAATTCTTTGGAAAATGTTCTGTGAAGCACATGTTCCATTATTTTGGTTTATGTGTCTTTTTAATGAATGTGTCAAGTTATGCATAGGCTCAAGTTATCATGCTGAATCAGAGCCTATAAATATGTTGGAAACAGAAGGTTCCCTGAGATTCTGGAACTGACAATTTAAATTACACAGGAAAAGGAAAGGAAAAATGCTGACAAATTGGTCAAAACAACTACAACAGAGGCTCTTCAGTAAGAGCAGGAAAAGGGAAACTCGATGAGGAAGAGTGTGTCCGAAAACTGTAAAGTGCCTGCAAAAGAAAGCACTTGGCAGAAGAAAAATGGGTTGGTGGCAGGGGAGAAATGCAGGAATTAATGGGCCAAAGCTATGCATATCATGGGAGAGACTTAAAGAAGCAGCTGTGAAACTGTACTTTCTCCCCCCTCCCTCCTGTCCTTCCCTTTCCTTCCTTCCTCCCTTATTCTTCACCCGGTGTTTATGAATATGCCTCTGAAAAGAAATCTTGGTCCAGCTATGCGAATTGGAGCTGTGGCACCAATTTCAGCTGAAGCTTCTCGACTCCAGCCCGCCACTTGCTGGCCGGGGAGAAAGAAGAGTTGACCATGATGAGACAGGTAGGGCTCAACTCAGTGCCCAAACTCAGGTGGCTAGTGTCGCTTTTGCTAGCCAAGGATATCCCACCTGGGCTGTAGCTGTCACTTCAGGAGCGCACTGGTCTCCTGCAGGGCCCACCAGCTCCATGTCACTGGTTTAGGTACCCCAGGATGACTCAGGGGCCTACAAGCTCTTAATAAGGCATCCAGACTGGACCCTAAATTCACTCATCATGTATTTATCCAGAATATTGGAGCTATCGACAACCATAGTTTCAATGAATGGTGAAAACCTGTATGTAGTGAATAATCATGCATTGTGCTAAAAGGTCACCAGTAGGAAAATGTACAGCTAAAATGTTAATTTTTTTTTACCATGTCTACATAGTAAAATTTAGCAGATCTACATACACTGGTCTATTCAGTATAATTTAATGCTGCTTCGATCAATATTATACATGCTGCTTATGTCCGATATCTCCAATTTTGACATAAAAGAAAAGATTTCACAAGCGGAGAATGTCTCTACTAACCGTAAGAAGATACTTAGAGCTGAGGACAATCACAGAAATTTTGAAGTTACCAGATTGTTTGGGTCAGTGTCAAATGTTAAACCAGGTTGTACAGACAGAGAGCTGTAATCCACACACTAGTGCGTTATTAAATTTCTGGAAAGTAATGAACTGGCACTGGAAGTGAAAAGGAAAAAAAGCAGTAATGTGGAATGGCTCCTTATTCAGGAAACTTTGAAAATGTGCAGCCATAATAGCTGTGGTGAAGTTCCTTTAAAGGAGACCTTGGTATGCTGTGTGAAATAAAGTCAAAATAGGAGATTGTGGCATTCCAAGTCATACTGAATAAACGCATGCATTGGGCCAAATTGTGGTCTTATTCACAAGGGAACATTTTTTCCCCCTTTTCAATAAAAAAAAAGGGAGTTGAGAACACTTTAAGATACAGGGCACAAATGTGTAATTATTCTTGGCTAACATGGTAGCTGTTGATCATTTAATGAAACCATAATTACCATATAATGGCAGGGTATTTATATGACAGATTACTACATTATTACAGGGTAAGTGCATGATTATTTCTGTCCTCAAAATCAGAATAAAAAACACATGGAAGTGGAAAAATAAGTTGAAAAAAGAGGGGGGAAAAAATCTGAATTTCCCAATGCTACTCCCATATTGTTACTCCATCCCCACCTCAATCACACAGTGATGGCAATGGCCACTGGCATTCATGATGAAGCCAAATCTCCACAGGAAACCCATGCCACAGCACAACAGATCATAAGGCTCTTTGCCAAATGGCTACAGCTCTGGGCTTCATTGTACTTATAGTTCAACTGATTCAATAGCAATTTGGTCCCTGGTCTCTTGTCCTCAGAAGACACTATACTCCTGCTTGCTTAGAGAGATAGTACGTGCAATGGATGTAAGAATTTCCACTGAGAGGTACTTAACTCCCACTTCTGTGCCTTTAGGAGACACCAGTGAACTAGTGTGGATTTCACAGTAACACCAGTTTTGTACAGGGTGAAGAAGTTGAATTCTGCAGGACTACCTATGGGCTGAGCACTGTTTGGTGCGGTTTGTTTTCAGTGAACACTGCTGGTGTTTACCACCGTGTGGAATTTTAACCTTTTAGTGAAGATTGATTTAAATTGTGAGAAAATACTTAAATAATTCCTTGTATGGGGAAAAAATGCATTGACAAGTTGTGAATTTACAAAGTTACAAAGAGAGTTTTGTATGCTGAATAGAGTCCATCTTGAGCTTTATGATGGCAAGTTTCCATATGGGAGGCAAAATCAAATTGTAAACCCAGCAGACTCACTGATTACCCAAGTCCTACATGGGTGTTAAAAGAGCTATGCAATCATCTGCTCCACCTGAAATTTGCCTCTGCGTTTTCATAGTGCTACTTCAGCTGTGTGGGACTCCAGCAGTCCCTGTTTCCAAAAAGCACTCTCTGAGCCAGAGAGTTACAAGTTATTGTAAGTACAACAGTTTGGCCCTAAATAATAACTTCTGAATTTGGCCGGATTCTTAACTCTGGTTTTCCTAGACTTTTGTCCAAGAGGCAGCGTTGTTGTAGCTATTTTCAGTCTTTAGTTATTTCTCTCCCTTTTCCTTCTTCAGTGTCTTTGCAGGGAGGGAAAACAGATTCAGGTAAAAGCCATACGCTGTTATCATAGAATCATAGAAGGTTAGAGTTGGAAGGGACCTTAAAGATCATCTAGTTCCACCCCCCCTGCCATGGGCAGGGACACCTCCCACTAGACCAGGCTGCTCAAAGCCCCATCCAGCCTGGCCTTGAACACCTCCAGGGATGGGGCATCCACAACTTCCCTGGGCAACCTGTTCCACTGCCTCACCACCCTCACAGTAAAGAATTTCTTCCTAATATCTAATCTAAATCTACCCTTTTTCAGTTTAAAACCATTACCCCTCATCCTACCACTACATACCCTGATAATGAGTCCCATTCCACCTTTCCTGTAGGCCCCCTTTAAGTACTGAAAGACTCCTACAAGGTCTCCCTGGAGACTTCTGTTCTCCAGGCTGAACAACCCCAGCTCTCTCAGCGTGTCCTCATAGCTTAGGTGTTTCAGCCCTCTGATCATCTTTGTGCCCCTCCTCTGGTCTTGCTCATACAGGTCCATGTCCTTCTTATGTTGGGGGCACCAGAGCTGGACACGGTACTCCAGGTGGTGTCTCACCGGAGCAGAGTAGGGGGGCAGAATCACCTCCCTTAACCTGCTGGCCATGCTTCTTTTGATGCAGCCCAGGATATGGTTGGCCTTCTGGACTGGGAGCACACATTGCCGGCTCATGTTAAGCTTCTCATCAACCAACACACCCAAGTCCTTCTCCTCCGGGCTGCTCTCAAGCCCAGCCTGCATTTGTGCTTGGGATTGTACTGACCCAGGTGCAAGACCTTGCACTTGGCCTGGTTGAACCTCATGAGGTTCGCACAGGTCCACCTCTTCAGCCTGTCAAGGTTCTTCTGGATGGCATCCCTTCCCTCCAGTGTGTCGAGCACTCCACACAGCTTGGTGTCATCAGCAAACTTGCTGAGGGTACATCTAATCCCACTGTCCATGTCACCAACAAAGACATTAAAGAGTACTGGCCCCAGTACCAACCCCCAAGGGATACCACGTCACTGCTTGCCACTTGGACATGAAGGTGCTGACTGCACCTCTTTCAGTGTGGCCATCCAGCTCAGGATTTATCTTATATGTCTGTAAAAGAAATACAGGTTGCAAGAGAAAAGAATTTGGAGGCACTAAGAAATCAGTCTGTGTATACTCACGTAGAAGGCAGCTGTAACTGCAGTACCTTTGTAAATAGCTCCCTTAATAAACTGGTTATTACTCTGAATGGTCAATGATTGCTCATAATTCACTGCTGCTAGGTTATTTCTCTCTGAAGAAAAAAAAATCCCTGGTCCTTAAAAAGGTAGTGCACCCACGACGCCGGTGGGAATTTGGTTACATTAAAGCGTCACCCTACTTTCCCTGAAGTCAGGTGGAGGCCCAGCACCCTCCCACAGGCAGCAGCGTTCATTCTTAAAAAGCAATCGTAGTGAGCTAACAACACATTGCCTGACAGAGTAATGACTCCTTTAAACTATTTCATTGATATACTTTATTCTGTGTGGCGCCGTTTGTGAATTCCCCCCCCGCCCCCCCCGCCATGTTTACTTTAGATGAAAATTAATGAATGAAAGAATTTTTATGAACTGAACCCTCTGCTTCTGGTATCTCTTCCTTACAGGCTTCTTCTGCCTTATTACAATATATTGTCCAAATGCCATTAAAGTAGCTCCTATAGATAAAATGGAAACTGAAGTCAATATCATGAAGCTCTAAATTCAGGAGATTGAAGTGTTAACATTTTTGCCTATTTGGTGTTCTTCATAAAGTTTATGAAGTTAAATGTAGCTAGACTGAGTTATTTTAATGCTTTGCAGATTAAGCGTACTTACAAAATCTTCTCTTAGAAGGTGCTGGTTCCAGTGGAAATCAACAAAAATCAAGACATTCGGCACCAGAATAGAAATAATCCTATTCTTCTTCTTTTGGGTATAGTGGTGTTTTGACTGTTAGCTTTTCCATTAGGAAAGTAGTCAAAAAAGTTTTATTAAATCCATTTTTAAAAAGAGTATTGATCACTCAACAGGATATCAGGAAGCATTTGCCTCTCACCTCCCCATCTTCCCCCAAATACTAATTTTTAAAAAAATCTTCAGATAATTAAATGCTGTGCTCCTCTGCAAATCCTTTGCAGCCATTATAACGTTGTCACCAAGGACCCAATCCTTCTGGCACAGTAAAATTTCACTGACTTCAACCTAACATGGTAGGACTTCCAGTAAGTCTCATGAGGAAGGGCTTTAAAAGAAAGTTCAAAACAATTTGTAATTACTTCTTAGAAACGTGTTCTATTTTTCATCTATTGCTATCTGTGCTTTTCTTCTTTCATCTACTTCTAAGCAAAGGTCATATATTAGTAATTTTATTTTCAGATTCTCCTGGCAAAAAAATCAGAGACTCGGGAAATTTTCTCCCAAGCTAAAATAAGTCAACTTCCAGGGTTTCAAATTCTGGCAAACCAACTTCTCCAAGGTCTCGTAAAAATTCTGGGCTGTTATCTCCATATGCCTGATAGACTTTTTTTGTGATCGTAATTAAAACCGTCTGTCCTTTCTCTGTGACTTCGGGAGAATGGCAATGAGTCACAAGAGCTCTGAAAAAGCTAGAAGGATAGAGGCTGAGGTTAGCAGCTCGGAATCACTTAATCTGCTATATTTCATCCACAGAAATGTAGATCCAAAGCACTGCCATCTGCCTCCTAATTCAGGCGACTCCAGAACAAGTGACCATGGCAGAAGGCTGCATCACAGTTAGCATCAGGAAACACAGGTAGTCCTGGGCTTGGATTGAACCATAAAGAGATGTAAAATAAACTAATTAACTTGATATGGAACATCATTATCCTTGTAACACTAATTTTTACTCTTCTTGTATTATCTATTAGAACTTACCAGTAATATGTTTTCAACAATATCTGGGTAAAATGTATTTTTTGAGATACAAGAGTATGTGAAAAGTGAAACGGTGAATACCCCAGGCACAAAAATGACACTGAAACTGTTATTGGAGTGTTATTAAGGGGACAAATACTTAACCTTCAAAGTATAATTTAGAAAATTAGTTCACTACGATGTTGTTATATTCTGTAGTATTTGTAACTGCTCTTTATTTCTCACACCTGGATATCCGTTCTCCAAATTTAATAATTTCCTGTCTTTTTTTGAGCAATCTTCAGTTCTGAGGTTTTTTTGCCACTTAGAGGAAGCGTGCTCACCAGGTGGATCACTTCCCCACCTCCTAGAGCCCTGATCTCCTCCCCTTTTAAAATGAGAATGAATTTCAGCAACAAATTGATCTGATGTTAGAACAGGAGACGCTGGAAGATATAATCTTAATGAAAGCCTTAATAAGCTAATTGTATTCCTGAGGATCTTCTACGTTGGTAATCTGATGCTGAGGGAAGAAAAAATTAATGTTTGACACGTTCCTTGGAAGTTCAGTTCCTCCCTGACGAGTCAATTAGTTATGTAAAACTAAGCAAACATTCATATGCCCTGGTCACATCATTCTCAGACCGAATATCATCACCATTTGGCTCCCAAATTTTGGGGAAAAAGTTGCATGTCATATAAGCATGACGGCACACGTCTGAAGCATCGATATGCTGGCTGCCTCCCGAGACTTGATGACCTCGGCACTCACTGGAGTTCAAAAAACCAAGTATCTCTGAAGATCTGGATCTTAGGTAGTATCGCTTTTTATTTTCAAAAAGAGTTGAGTACTTAAAACTATTTGAGGGCCTGGATCTAAGCTCTGCACAGGGTCAGGCTTTTTAAGTAGAATAAGGTTTGCTGATCAGAGACTGGATCTCTGTCAAACGGTGTGCAGCACTGCCCTAATAAAACAAAACATATATCTACCATGAAATAAATACTCTAAAAGGAACAAATGCATTCCCGGTATAATTCTTCCGAAATCAGCACAAGAGATGAAAGCAGAAGCAACCTTCTTAGGGAAAATCTTCTATTTTTAACAAATAATATTTCTTCAGCATATAGTCATTTTAAAAGGTTCTCTTTTATCAAATTTATTTTGGTTTCATGAAAACATGTGCAACAATATAAGCAGGCTTATCAGTTCAATTTCCTACTGAATGTGCTTTTTGTTAGTTTTCTTTATTTTCTTTTTAGCTTCCTGTTTTATCATTCAGAAGGTTTGCACTGTATTCCTGTACATATTTGGTTTGGTGCCCAGAAATGTATTATTTTAACAGGGCTAGTTCATTAAAAGTTATTACTTTACAGGGGTTCTACCACGCATACATAATTATATATATGCCCTTCTACTATGAACGGTCTGGTAAAGTTACCATAAAAAATTTTGCTTTTTAGGGTTCAACATCTCTGCCATTTCAAGTCACATTGGCTTGACTAATCCCAGCACCTAACCTTCTTACTTCAATTATTTTTTAAAAAGGTATTAAACTGTCAAAACGTAGTTTTCAGTCCTTCAGTCCTTCAGAAGCTATTGGGACTGTGAATTGACCTCCCTTTGTGCTGCCCAAGGAAGGAAGCGCGCATAGCTGTTAACACACAGAGCTTGTCTCAGCCAAAACCAGTAAGCCAGTCTTCAGTGACCTGCACAAGGACTGACTGCGATGCTCGCTCAAAATCATTTTCGATTACTATATTTTTAAGTAACTCCATGTTGCTCTATGAAGACAGTTTTTTGAGAATATCTCCAGATATACAATGTAGCTGTTCTTTTTTTTTTTTTTTTAAGACTTTGAGAAAGATTTGCATGACAAATTTTACGATGACAAGAATCTAGGTGAATTGTAAGATAAACAAGTAAAAAGAATGACATTTCCTTGCAACTATCTGTTTCTATGAAGCTGCATCACAAGTCAAGTTAAGGACAGAAAAAAATTCTGCACAACCTTTGCTGAGAGTTGGTATTAAAAGATTGAGTATCAGCGTGAGCGGTGTAACAGAGCGTTGTACTAGTGTAGTTGGTCAGGAGCCAACATTTCCAAGCTGACCTGGAAAGCACGTTCTATGCTGGTGTGACTTTAAAGTTACATAAATGTCTTCTGTACTGAGATGCCCGCTTTGCTTCCTGCAGCTAAGGCAGAATTAACAAAATTATCGATTACACTTGAAGCAGACAGGGCATTTAGTGTTTTGCTGCTTTGTTCTCCTCGTTGCCCACCTGGAGTTTCGGCGGATAGGTTTGAGACTATTTAAGCTAATCTACATCGGCTGACTTAGCCTTTTCAAGCCCTGTGTTGACTCGGTTGCACATACTTTGTTTATCTTTTATTACTCTATATACACCATCTAAGTTGGCTTATGTCCTTTGTCCCAGTGTGGATGGGACATTAAGTAACAGTTTCACTCCAGGGGTTCCACAACTACAGAATTATTCTGAGCAGCAAAGGCACTCATGAAGATACAAAATTAAACATTCAATGAAACTTGGAATTGCTGTACTTATACTTTAAAATTAAAAATGTTTACAGTGTCATTTTTAATCAGTGGGAAATAGATCTAAAGCACAGTTGTGGAGAAAAAAGAACAACCAACAACCAAAACCCAAAACTGCATATCAATTGTACAATATGTAATCACTTTGAACTATTTATATACCTCTACGTATCTAGTTCATGTTTGTGTATAGTATTTGCCCATTGACTTTTTTTTTTTACTGTAATGTGATTATACAGTGGTAAGAGTTTGGGGAATGACAGCGTCCATGAAACAGTAAAGCAAAGGAAGTCTCTCACTTTGCACTCATACAAAATAGAGTAGGAGCTAGTCGTGCATCTGCTGGTCTTATGTGAGCTCCTCTCAGCAGTTGAGAAGTTAACAGTGATTAAGTTTAAAAAAAAGTTGAAGATTCCTTTTCCTGACAAGTAGCTAAACTTAGTCTCCATTAGTTAAATGCTGCGAACCCTGTAAATGTTTTGTGTGTGCATTTCACTGAAGTGAGTGTATCCTTGCTCTCATGACAGACTTGTTTCTTTCATGTTGGGAGAGAAAGGCAGGGAATGTGGTTTTGACAATCGCTACCCTGTGCATGAGACATCCTTCAGCCTGATCCTCTTGGCTATCTAGCAAAAGCAAGAGCTTGAGGCACTGTTCAAAGAGTATAGGATATGTGATATATTGCCTAACATTTCTCTCTTGAAAACATGCTGTAATATTATGTGAGCTGTGCTGTTAAATGGTATTGTACAATTATCCTAAAAGCCTAGCAGCAACATCTGTTTACAGTTGCTCCACCAGCCTCTGTGATACTACTCTGGGGTTTTTTTAATGCATTGTGTGAAAGTGATGATACACAAATCTCGTACTTAATAAAATCTTTTTTTTTTATTCACAAGACAAGGCTGTATTGAATGTAATTGCACTGTGTGGGGTTAACTTTCTGTAGCCTGTTCCCTCTGACTTCAGTGGCTTGCTATCAGAAATTAATCTCCACAACTTCAATGAGACTCACTTCCGATAATGTTGGCCCATTGACTTCAATGAAACACTATCAAAAATTATTCTCAATTCACTTTAATAGTCATTTTTAATAGCATCAGACCATTGATTCCACAATCATACTTTCAAGACCAAATATTCAAACACTTCATAAAGACAAAAGCAAACCTCAATATAACTCAGTGAAAACTTGTTTCTTGTGATTGCAGTTTCTTGACTCCAGGTCAGAAGTACTGATTACCTCATATGAAAAAAGAAGCATCTTGCAGACTTTTTGTTAGTACCTTTTTATAAACTTTTTTTGGGGGGCGGGCGGGGTGAGGGGGAAGGTGAAAAACCCACAATGACATTTATAAAAACAAATGGATCAGCAGTCTTCCTTGTCCTTCATGAAAGTCGTACGGAAAATCCAATATGAGATACTCAAAATACTTATTGGTGATTTTTTTTTTGTGATGCTTTGTTTTGTGTGGGGTTGGAGTTTTTCTCTTGTTGTTTTGGTTGATTGGGTTTTTTTGTTTTGGATTTTTTTTTGTGTGTGCGCACACATTTTTGTTTTCATTTGGTTTATTTTTTAGGAAACTACAGAATTCTTCCAAGAAATTAAACTGCCAGTGGAGACAGTTGGGGGAAGACAAACAAGCTTGCCTTTACTTACTCCCTTGAAATAGACTACAACTCAGTTATTACTCAAATTCATGTCTGAATAAGGTGTTGCTGTTCTAACCACTATGCTGTACTATAATGCTCCTTTATTCTTAGTTTCTCAGAGGGGAAGTATAATCTGAACCTTTTTTTTTTCTCTTCTATCCATCCAGATCTCAGGTCTCCTATCTGTCCAAGATATACACATGCTCTCTGATATTTATGTATTTCAATTTGCCTTGTTTGAGCTCTTCAGAGTTTGTCATTCATTTAGATTTTTTTGTTGTAGCCACTGATTTAACTTGAAATCTATCCCTCTACACGCAAGACAATTTTGCCATTTTCCTTCAGAAGCCAGACAATTTATAGATGAGCTCAGACCAAATAAATCAGGCAAGATGTATTTATAGGTCTAATATACCATATATATTAATATATATTTTTAATCACCATCATACTGTCACTCTGCAGAAATAATTAGCTGTGAGCAGGGCATACACATCTGCTACCCAAGCAGATACTATTGCCGGTATCCAGGCTAGGACACTTCAGAACAGCCAGTGTTTAGAGTCAGACACTGCACACCGCTTGTGTCCATCAGTAATGAGGTGAGCCTTCTTCGTTTCTCTGCACTAATTCACCTGAACGACTCTGTAACTATAATTATCTTTAGACTGAGCGATTTCTTCATGAGAGAACATTTACAGTAATTCTGAACAAAGAAATAGAGATTCACACTCACATTAACTTCAGTACTTAGAGGTGGAAAAAGGCATTGACTCATCTTCTGCTCCACAGCTCCTTTTCTCACAGCATGAAGCCTTGGGAAATCCTCGGTTTTGCTTTCCAAATGAGGACTGTGTCTCAGACAGTGGTCTCCAGTTTGGGTTGACTAGATTTCTGAATATTCATGCATGAAAACCAGTGGTTTGACACTCAAAGATACTGATCTCCCCACGACTCTAAGTGAAGTTAACGGGAGAGTAAAATTCTAGTTTCGCTATGATAGCGAACATTTACCCCCAGACCTCTTTTGAAAAGTTAGTAATAATTTTAGCTTCCTGCAGCATCATAACTGAACCTAATAATAAATCACTAGGGATCTGCCTAATAACAAAACTATGTTATTTTGTAGGTTATGGAATACCGTGTGTGTGATAAAATGAACAATATAAAAATGCAGTCCATACCTGAAGAAGTATTGTTTGGCAATTATAAAGGTACACTCAAGTTAGCAGGTTTTGCATGCATATGGTATGTTCCTTTTTTTTCCTCAACGCTTGTTTTCCCTGAAACCCATACTAATGTATATTCTTTCAGTTTGTAAACATCTTCCTAACTAACAGTGAAGACAGCAGATTTTAAGCTCTATAAGTTAAATTATTTAACTCCAGCCGTGTGTGTTCTACTAACCAAACAGCACCATATTTAAGTACGTACAGAGTCTATTACAGATGCCAAGACCTATAAGTAAAAGAAAGACAGAATGATTTGCAAGCATCACCTGTTACAACAATAGGTTCAAAGAGCTTATAGTCTCCCAAAAGTCAAATTATTTTGCATTTTTCCCACTCACGGAGTCTTCTTCACCTAAAAAACAAATGCAAAAGAGTAATGTTAGTGGAAGTAGCAAGGATCCATAATATGAATATTCTGAAAGCTAAGAATACTGTTCTTATTTAAACTGAATATTTCTTCTTCCTATCTTCAAATATGCAAAGTTTGAAGTATTATTCATGTATACTATAAAAAGTGTAAGATGTACAATTAGTTCAAGAAAAATCTTAACCTTGTTTTTTTGTACTTCGGGTGTTTGATATATCAGTTTTAGTCATTTTATTAATTCAAGATTTTTTTTTGCATATAATATCTTCTTTATTATGCAGGAATTCACCCCTTGTACTTCTTCATAAGCTGACAACAGTTGAGTAAATCTGATTAGAATCAAAAGTTCAGCTTCAGAAAGAGTAATGGATTATACTATATTCTAGATAAATCGAGTCACTGTACTTGGTTGGCATATAGTGAAGGACCAGATACACAGAAAAGCTGTTATTGAATTGATGGCATAGAAAGTACCATGGGCTGTTAATAACATTCTTCAAGACAAAATTATAACTTTTTAATGAATTCAGTGATTGCATTTGAATATTAAAAGAATTAATGCTACACGGTCTGGTTATCCCCCAAAAGATTCAAAATTAGTTGTACCTGTATGATAGTTTTTATCTGCATATGGTTTAATTATTTTAGGAAGAAATATTGATTTATTCCAGTTAAAGGAAGTAATTTTTCCTCTCATTTTTTTAATGATGAAACTTCCCATGATGCTGTGGACTTTGAAACAAAAATGTTTTTCCAGAAAACTGTTGCAGAAATTGAGAAGCTGAGGAGACTAACAGTGATTATTACAAGTTGCAACTAAAAATAAACTGTCATTGTGCAGATGTTGTTGCTGTTATAACATCTACTTGTATGAACTTTCTGATATTTCTTCTTGTTCCAGACTGAAAAGGCCAAATCTATATTAAATGAAATATGCTTGAAAATCTGTAGGAGGTTTTCTGCAGAATAAAGGACCCATGTCAAAAGAAATTAAAGTTTGGCTGGAGGAGTATCCTTGCTTTTTCTTCTGTGTCCTGTACGGAGAAGGAAAAGGTGACACCCCTAGCAAGTAGTAACTTTCAGCAACCTGTTCTACAAAGGACCAGTAAAAGAATCAACTTTTTTTTTTTTAATTGTGTAGTGTGTACAAATAAAGCAAATGCAGACATTACTGGCTGTCAAGTTAATAAAGACAAAGGAGTGTCCATCTTGGGACAAAAAATAAGAAAGGTACGATAAAACCTGTTTAATTAATTTTGAACTAAGAGAAATTATAATTTTCTTCCTATAGACATCCATATCTACCCAAAAGATACATACTCAATAGCTAAATATATGTTGCCTTAAATGTGTAATCAAGAGAATAGCAGCTAAATTCCATAATATTTAAAAAGCATATATTGATGACCAGGCAATTGCATTGCTTATTGCCTTCAAACAGTCCGTAAGTTCTCCACCCAATATATTGCCAATACCTAATAGAGTGCGTCCCAAAAGTCACAAAGACATTTTATATGTTGTCCATTCATGTGTAAAGAAATGAGATAATGTGATCCATCAGCAATGAAAAGAGAAGAATGTTAGGTAACCTTTTTGGGTAATTTCCAGTGAATGAAGTATTCAACTTTTTTTAGACAGAAACTACAGTCCAGACCACTTTCTGATAATAAAAACGCACTTTGAAATGGTGAGAACACTTAAAACCAAAGAACAAAAAAGAAACTCACTCTTAGAGCTCAGCATGTTCTGAATGTGGTGCAATTTATGGCTGGTCTGTGGGTGACCCTATCTGTGAAAATGAAAATGAAAATAAAGGTCTAGCAGTGGACAACAACAATCTCAGATTATTTTCTGGTTTTGTCAAAGTTAAACTTCCCAAGGAAGGAATTCTGAAGAGTGAAAATTAAAGGACACTTAGTTGGGTCCTGCATGTCACATTCGTTAGCGCTCAGTGGTTACTATAGTATGGATAGCAGTGACAGAAGTGCAAGTAATGTGGATGGAGTCTAACTTTGAAGTGAATAAAGCTATCTCTTTAAGGTTTCTCATAGACCATGTATAAATACTAGAAAGCTTGGTTTGTTTTTTAACCCAAGAGGAGTTTGAAATTGAAAGAGTAAGACTTGAGACGTGTTTAAACTTCGAGGGCCTCCTGTGAGTATGCTCAATACTTGAATTTCTTGATTAAGAAAAAAAAAAGGAAGGGTTTTGGCCAATCGGCTGCTTAACAGTGAGAAATTAATCTGCAGAATAACAAATAGCTGTAAATAAGAACAGTACTCTGTTAGAGATTCTTGTGCCTAGACGTGGATACATTTTCAGTCAGGCTAGCCTGCATTCAAGTCTTTGACACATATATTTCCTTACAAGTTTTGATTATTTTTGGAAAAACACTAGGAACAAAGATCAAAGTATTCATTTCTGACTCTTATGTATGCTTGAAGTTACAGAAACTGTTAGCAGAGTCCCAGATTTACACGGCTGCCCACCTGGGACCATGCTACGCAGGAACACGATGCACTCTCTTCAATGAGTAGAAAAATAATGCCACTATTATAAAACAACAACAAAAAACCTGTGGAAAAGCTTGGCTTTGAGGACCTAGCACAGCTTTAAACTGCACTGGCTATTTATAACCTCTGCTGCTGAGAGATCCCAGGTCCCACTGTTGGTTTTTGGTGCTGACTGGGACTTCCAACTTGGACAGTAAGGGAGGAAACACAGGCATAGGTAGATTTGTGAATTTTCATGTCTCGTGTTCACTGCTGCGTGACCCAGCAGAGCACTGGTGGTAGCTACCAAAGACAAAAGGCTCCATGGGACTGTACTAGGCTTGTCTGAAAGAGCTCGGAGAGAAAGCTCGGTGGGGTTTTTTTTTGTTTTATGTATAATTAACTTGGACTTGTTCATCAAAAAAAAAAAGAATTAAGAGAAACAGAGCATGTTTGGTTTCTAAGGGAATGACTGCTTAGTGAGTGAAAGGATAAGGCTCCTTCTCTAAGCACAGTCAAAAAACCTTAAGCTACCTTTCCAGGACACACCAACAGCTGCTTCCACAAATTATGTTAGTTTAGGAACACTGTCAGAGGCCGAAAATAAAGGTAAATAAATAAAAGGGAGAAGCGTGTTGGCTAGCCCCATGTCCTTTATAAGTTTCACTTATGGATGACCAGGACCAAAAATCTGAATGCGGTGAGAGCACAGAATAATACGCCGGTATCTCTTAGAAGCCCTGAAGATAAAAAGCATCTACATGGTTTATTTTTCCAGTTTCTTGAATTACGCTTCTTATCAGGCCGCGTGGTATGAGTTGGGTTTTTGTGGAGGTGGAAGTAGCACAATTTAGTTGCGACCCCAATTTGATGCCAACGAAGTAGCAGACTACTCTACTTTGGAGGCATAACACTGATCTCGAAGACAAGGGAAAGGGATACACAGGTGCTAAAACTGCCTGGAGGAACATCACAGATTACACGGTCTCTGCAGAAACAGGTAGAATCTGGAAAAACTGAATAGCTGGCTGCTCCTTGATCTTCTGCTGGCGCTGCTAGAAAATTTGTGGGGGATCAACACTGCAGGAAACCTCTGGTGCTAAGAGATAACTCTTTCACTAAAATTTGGGGCCAGAGCAAAGTATACAACACAAGAGAAATTGACTTCAATACTGATGTTGCAGCCTTGGAAAATTAGCTGGCCTTTGTCATTAGGCAGTAGGCCAGAGGTGCTCCTTTGCTTTCCCGTGAAGAGCGAATTAGGCTAGCTGATGATAGAGAAAACCCCGTAATCCTCCCTGGGACAGCTTCAGTGCTCAAAACAGAGCCTAGGTACGTCGCTTTGGGTGTGGGAGTAACGCGTCAGTCTTTCTCCACTGTGGACTCACCATCCTCGTAAGGCTCTCGGCTGCCAGTACCAATGAATGAGATCCTAAGATTAGCCTCAAAGCTGAGCTGCATTTTCCCAGTGGCAGCGCAGCCTGCTAATCGCTGAGCCATTGGGATAGCCCTGTAGGGCATTCTTCTAATAGTTTTTCTAGTTCTTCCACTGATGTCCTTATACATCTTTTATGATTTCGATAGTGATGCTACTTTCCCCAGGCACTTTCCTTCTATCTTACTCTCTGCTTGCTTTTCTTTTGAATACAGGGGGGAGGGGACTACCTTAATCTTGCCCTTCGTTCCCAGCGCAACCTTTCAGAAAAGACATTTCCCTCACCTGCTCTTCCAACCCTGAGCACATGTCAAGGAATTGTGAAGATGGAAAATATTTGAGTGCCTCCTATTTGAGTTTTGATGGTCTTTTTCCTGACTTCATGTTCTATTTAGAGGTTTATTCTTCTAAACAGATGAACAGCCAGTTCTTTTTGATTTAAAATTAAACTCCAAATATTTTCTTTAAACCACAGTCATTGCTTTTACAAAGGAATGAAAACAAAATGCAACACGTGACATCATTTGAAGGAGAAAATTATGTTATCTTATATAGTTCTAGAAAGAAACTGCATTTTTTTAACTGCAGCTCTTCTCTAATGTGCGTTGCTGATAAATAGTAAAAAGGAATTCTTTCCTAACTATATATTTCTCTCGCATTATACATATATAAATTCCTTTGGGAGTAACTTTAGCAATATAACTTGAGATCTGAGGTAGCTGATATATGTGAGGTATTAATATGAAAAATATTTTCACTGCGTGTGTGCTATAAAGCTCTTGGAATATTACAGGCAACAAAAGCATAGGTCAGTTAAAGAGTTTCCTTATCCCTGTTCTGCCCATCATTTTTTTCCTGCAGGTCCATCTTCTCTTGTTTTCTTCTCCTCTCTTATTTTCATTTCCATTCACTATTATGCAGGGCGTTTTTTGTGGAGCTTCTTTTGCTTCACAATGACGATACCTATTGGTAGCAGCAACTGAAGCAACAGTCAGCGGACACTTGTAGAGATGGCGAGTTGTAAAATAATAAATCTAATATTTAATACTTAGACAGAAGATGTGGACTTTATCTACACTTAATGGGTGGGGAGGCTGATTACTCATTCATAGCTACGCCACTTGTGAATGATGAGGTCACCCCTATCTCAGGAAGATAAATGCCATATCCTGTTATGACATATTCCTTTTATATAAAATTAGTTCAATTTTCTCACTAGTGAGGAATCAGTATAACTAAAAAAAAAAAATCACTTCAAGATAAAGGCATTTTTCTACTGTAATTCATTATATATCCTATTTTCATTTTATTTTATTTCTGTTCTGTTTTGTTCTATCTTATCCTGTTCTACGTATAGTATTTTACTCTCTACCTAAATGATATCTGACTAAAGTGAAGCAAAAATTAGATGATACAATGAAGCTTTGTAGCATTCTCTCTCATACCTGTCACAGGCTCCTTCCAACAGCAGATAATGAAAATTCAAAGTCAAACCATTTAACTTTAAGTAAATGGAAATGAATTTCCAGAGAAGAGATATTTTTTCACCTGTGAAAGAAAGGAACAGTAGTACACTGACAATGCGAATAAAGATATAATATGTAATTGTGATAGAGAGGTATATGTAAAGCACAAATATTAAATGTTACTGTATTACACACTGTCATGTGTTTTTAATTTTTATCTCTACTATGTTTTTGCCTAAGAGAGGAACAGTACATTGTTAGAAACAGCGGTACTCTATTAGAATATTTCTTAGCTAAATCAATACTAAAGCAACTTGCAGCATATCTTACAATAGTATATGGTATTGAGACAAAAACTGTGTCACTTAAACACCAGAACCTGTCAATAATTTGAATTAAATGAGAAATAAACTAAATTTAAAACATTGGGCTTGATTCTTATCTCTTTTACACTAGCATACTGCACCGTATTAGTTTAAGTCCTTCATGGTATGTTGCAGCACTGGTGAAATATGTGGTGAATTGGGTCCACACTATTTAATATGGCACAAAGTATATGTTCGATGATGGGTATTTTCATTGGTGTATCAAGTAAGTCTCAGAAAATCTTCCTGGATTTTACCATCATGGTTAATTTGGGAAAAAAAGATACAAACAATCAAAACTGACTTTTCTTCAGATATGAGATAATGTATTTTTATTTGATATCTTTTAAGGGATATGAGAAAGAAAATGCTTCTGTATTCTGTAGACGATCACAAACCTACCTTTGAATCCTGCTCGTCTTACAGCATACAAAACTATTTGTCAGTAGTTCCACTGACTCAACGGGACTACTTGCGCAAGCAAAGTTATCAACACTGACTTTTCGGTTACATTAACACTTAAATTAAGATATTAATCAATTAGTCATAAAAGATCTTATTAAATATCAAGAGATCCTGGTTCTGCCTAGCGGATGAAAAGCGGTGGCTTTCGGGACTAAACTGAAGCAAGCTTGGCTAACGGCAGGCTCTCTGTCCTGGCTGTCCCTTTGAAACATGAAAATCTGCTCAGAGTTGCCACTGTAGAGCAGAGAGTGACAATCAATGGATGGGGACTTCGACATGATTACATCCACTCTACTGCCTGGCCATACATTGACAGACAAAACTACTGTAATGGAGTGATCATTTGGAAAATGGCTACTGCCCACATTTAAATTCCTTTCAGTGTTATTCCATAGCCAATTAGAGTGGTAGCCCAGCCTATATTCATGCCAGTCTTGTACTATATTGTAAGAAAAAGGAAAGGAGCAGCTCAGAAGTCTTTAATTATTCCTCCAGCCATTTATTGACCTGCTCTCTAAAGGCCATATACGGGCCTTCATCTGCATGCAAAATTCCTATTGACATCACTGGGAGGGCCACAGGCAGATGGAGGGTACTTTGTAAACCTTACATTTTAAATATGTTGTAAGAGAAAGGCCCAGAATTCGCTGTCCGTTAAAAAAAAGTGAGCAGCTTTCTCTAATACCGCTCTTTAAACGTGGAGTTTGAATAACATTTTTCCTAGCAATAACATCCCCCCTCTTCTCCGCAAGCTATCTAACCTACACGTTTCTGTAAAGTCTTCATATTTAACACTCAAACAATTGATGTCCCTATAGTATAAACAGGATAGATAATGAATATAAGTGGGATAGAAAATTAATCCTACTTGCGAGGAAAGAGAGTCATAATTCACTTAGGCTTCTCAGCTCTTACGTTATGAGGTCTTCAGCTAACTCATGGGATCCATTCCACATCCCACAGATGCTCATTATGAATTCTTTTTATGTGCAACATGTGGGGACTAACCAGTTTCATATCTCCTGGTATTAGCTGCAATCCAAAGCATTTTGTATTAAAACAGAATGCAAACACAGATGCTATTTAATACAAAGGATTTGAATGCAGTCTCTGTTTTAACATAAAGTTGATGTGTCTTAATTTGGTTTGGAACAGCAATGGAAAGAAAAGTCAAGATAAGGGGATATTGTTAGATTAGGAGTCAAGCTACGATTCCAAGAGGAATTGCACGGGAAAGGGGGAGACTGGCCCAGGCGACAGCTTTGATTTATGGAAGCAAAGGTTACAATGCCTTTGGAGCGATGGGGCAGCCTGGGACATCTGCCCCCTTCAGGGACGCTGCCATAGCCTCTCCAACACCCAGTGCAACCTTTATTCTGTCCCATGCAGCTCCTCCTGGTGTGAGCCTCGGTTTCCTCAGAAACGAGTCAACAGCACAGCTGCTGTTCGGGCAAGGTGCGCTAACGCGCTCTGTTACTTTCCTCTCTAGCTGCCCACTCACTAGGCTGGCAAAGAGTCCAGTTCTGCCCCGAGTGCACGACACTTGGCTCCAGCATCCAGCAGGTTGGAGCTACACGTCCGTAGTTTCGGGGTCACTCCGGAAGGTGGGACCCCACTACGGAAGGGGGGATGTCCCTTTTTCTCCCGTTCCCCTGCTGCCCCTGACTCGGCACGCCGCTCTTCTCCCCTCCTGCCCTCCGGGACGGCTCCCTCGCCCCTCACCTCCCGCTGCAGCCGTAGGGAGGAGCGGGCACGGAGCGCAGCCCCGGCAGCCCCCGCCGAGCAGCACGGCGAGGAGGGCTCCCTTCTCCGTGCCCCCCTCCCGCAGCGGCTGCGGGCCCCAAGCCCGCAGCAAGGCGGGGGAGCCACCGGGAGGTGGTGGTGCTGGTCCTGCCGCCGATCCCCAGCTCCCCGCCCAACTTTCCGCGCTTCCCTCCCGGCGTCCGCCCCCGCGCAGCGCCGCAGGCGGGCGGGCTCGTCGGCGGGCGGCCCCGGCGAAGCCCGGGGTGAGCGCTTGGCGAGGGTGGCGGAGGAGGAGGGCAAACCCGGCCGGAGCGGCCGGCGGGGAGGGCTGCGAGCAGTCCCGGGGGGGCACAAAGGAGCCGCGGCTCTGCGGCCGCGCGTCCCGCGGGGGACCAGCCGCCCTCCTCGCCGCGGCCGGTGCGGTGTGTGCCGCAACCCGGAGGGGAGCTTTGCAAGGGGGTTTTGTTGTCTTTTTTTCGTTTGGGTTTTTTTGGGTGTTGTTTTTTGGGGGTTTTTTTGTTTGTTTGGGGGGGGGGGTTGAGTGATATTTTTTTTTCTTTTTTTGCGCAGCTCTGGGCGGTATAATTGATATGTTGAAGCAGCAGTAGGGATCAGTGCGTGCACACACACCACACACCTTACAAGTTTGACTAGCAATAACATTGCTGCACACTAGGAGGGGAGGAGAGTCAGCTCCCTATAATAGGGAACAAACTCTGCCATTGCACAAAAGCGGCGCATTTCCTCGCTTGTGAAAACCGTCCCTTCATAGAAAGAAAGAAAAGAGAGGCGGGGGGGGGGAAGGTGGGGGGGAGCAAAAGCAAAAGCAAGTTACCAAGAGCAAGAACTTGTGCTGCAACAATCCTCCACTCTTCCTCTTCTCCTCAGGACTCTGGGAGCAGGGATATTCCTCCCCCTCCCCCCCCGCACAGTTGGCGCTAGCCCAGACTGTGGTCAGCCGCCTTTATTATTACTTCATTGAGACAGAGAAATCCTCTAAGACTCGCATTTTGGGTGGAGGGTGGGGGGTGGAGGGACGAGAAGGAGGAGGGAAAAAAGGCAACATTTGCTGCTCATCATTTTCACTGCACCGCTAAAGTAATTGCGCCCCCCTCTCTCCTCCCTGTCCCTCCTCAGCTTGGATTTTTCTCTTATATCTACAGCTCCAGTGGTATTAGACATACCTTTTTTTTTTTTTTGTAGGTCTGATATTCCACCCTCCCCCCCCCTTCACACCCCCCCCCAAATCTTTACGCGTTGCATGTTTGCAATTCGGTAAAATTCTATCTTCCCCCCCCCCACCCCCCCTTTACCCCCGGCCCCCCCAAACTCCTCTCAATCTCAGCCCAGCAGCTCACATCAAAGCGCCCTTCCTCACTCACAGTGGCCGCCACTCACTAATGGGATTGCAGCGTGCCTGGCTCTGCTGCTGCAGCCGCCGGAGGGAGAGTCGCTGCTGCTGCACCTCTTCGCCGAGACTCGCCGGGTGCTGAGCCGCGGGGATGATCAGGATCTTCCCGGATTTCAGCGTGCAGGTGACGGCGGCGGCGGCCGGCGGGGCGGCCGGGGGGGTGCCGGCGGCGCCGGGCATGGGGCGAGCCGGCGCCGCGGCCAACGGCAACCCGCAAAACGTCCAGGGCATCACCTCCTACCAACAACGGTGAGCACCGAGTGGGAGAGGGGTGTGCGGCTCTTCCTGAGGCTCCCTCACTTGCTTTTTCTTTGTGCTTTTGTGTTTCTTTGTTTTCCCTTTTTTTTTTTTTAAAAAAAAATCTCCTTGCTGTTTGTTGGGGGGGAGATTGGTTGGAGGGAAGGGCTTTTTTTCTGTTTTTTCTTTTTTCTTTTTTTAAATACAGCATCTTTTAAAATGCACTGAGAAGTAAACACAATCTCCTAGTTTTGTCTTGGATGAGCTGGAAAGCAACAATAGAAAAAAAAAAAAGAGTAAGAAAAAAAAAAAGTGAGACCCCGGCAGCATATCTTGGCTGCTGCAAAGTTTGGGATCCCGTCCGCTCATCCTTTCTAAAGAGGAATTTCTCAATGTCAATGCCTTGTGCAAATCCCAGTGTGTGGCAGCCAGGGGGATAATTGATCATGGTATGCTGATTGATAATTTGCTTTCAACCAAGAAAGAGAACAATTTTCACTTGGGGTTGCACACTTGCAATTCCACATTGTAGTTTAACAGTATTATCATGTCACCTGTTACTACAGGGAAATATAGCACGAAACCATAAGTATACTCAGCACTGTTATTTTTTTCATCTTAAATGCATTCTAATGCAAATGCAGGAAATTCACAGAGAGCGCCTTTAGGAAGCAAAGCGTAGAAAGTTGGCAGTAAGTCATAATGAAGTTTAAAGACCTTCCCCATTCCCCCTAACAATTCATCGATATGTGCTGATACTAACATGAAGCTTAATTAATTACCTGACATTTCTTTGTGTTTCTACGAGGCAAAACCTGAAGTTTGAATCTGTTAGTTTTCTCCATCATAAGCTTATAACCGAAGCCGTATCCTTAAAAAAAAGTAGATGACAACAGATAAATGTAGGCTAAAATCGGAACAAAACATTTACATTTCTCTAAATGCAATAAAAATGGCACTGTCCCAAGTATCTTGCTTTCCACTATTGCGTTAAATTAAATACTAAGAAAAATGCGGTATAATCTCAAATACCCAAACTAAATATCTCTATGATGTAAAAGAAAAAAAATCATAGGAAGTTTCAGCGTAATATTTCAAACTTAATTGGTTTAGGAGCCAGATTTAGATAATCGACCATTGCCTGTTTTGTTGTTCAGCAACTTTGAGTTGTTTCCTACAATTTTTGAAAACACAGGATGTATTTTCCTTTTGATGCCCATGATAGAAAACGTTTGGTGGTAACTTTTGTAGGTTTTATTAAATGAAAAATTAATAGGAAGTTGATACTCCTGAAATAATCCCTGATGGTGCCTAAACACTTTCTTAGCTGAGAAACATTTGAAACTAAGCACGAGTCTTGTTTTGCTCAAGCAAACACACCGATCTTTCATATATATATATATTTATATAAAATCTTGAATGTGAGACATATAAAGAATGGATTAAAGTTTATTTCTTTTCATGGTTTCTGTATGATTTTTGTCACTTATAAAATATTTAAATTACAATGGAAACTGACGGACACTTTAACGAGGAAGTACAGGCAGCAATCACAATAGTTTAGTCTGTGAAGTGGGGAAGTCAAGGGTCAGAAATGTCAGATTGGCTTTTAGACAAATGAAAGAGACCTCTGGAGACTTTAAGTTAAACAGAAATATATAGACAAGGCAGCATGCAATTTTTTAGTACTTCGCGTTTAATAGTTTGATTATGTCAGTCTGTAATCAGGAAGAAGTTATACAAGCAATACTTTTCTGACAAACTACTAACACCTCTAATCCAAATAGTGCTTAGCAGATATCCAGGTACTTTGACTAATAGGAATCCAGACCAGTCTGGATGTCTCTCACACTAACCTAACACGAGGAAACATTTTTGCACTTCTTCTACATTTTGACTATATATTATCGACAAAAAAGCGTGCTTTACGTCGAACGATTTTTCTCCGTGCTTTCTGGGAACGCTTAAAATAGAGCAGCCACCGACACCTTCTTATGCTATTGCAAAAGTCGAGGTGACACCTGTTAACTTTTATTTTCTTTTTCTTCCCCCCCCCCCTCTTTTTTGGAGGCGAGGAGACAGGTTTGCCGGCAGGGAACGGCATGTGGTACTTTCTAGACACCCCCCACCCTCCCTCTCTCCAGTTCTTCATCTCCCCATACACCCCCGAGGTGCCGCCGCCGCGGGGTCGCGGGACTCGAGTCCCGGCGGCCGCCGTCCCGCTGCGCACGTGCGGACACCGGATCCCCCCTTTCCCCCCACCCCCCCCCTCCCCCACTTCCCTGGGGCTGCCCCGGCGGCCCGGGCCGCTCCGTGCAAAGTTACGCCGGGACGGTTGCTTCCTGCGGGAAGAAATCCTCCGGACCCCGGTGCGCGGAAGACGCCCCGCAGCCAAACTTCCAGGTGCTTGGAGAACTTCCACAGCCCCCACTCCCGGTTCTCCACTGCGGATCACACGCGCGCTCCCCCCCCCCACCCCCTTCCATCCCCATCAACCCCAAACTTTTGGAGTTGTCGCGGAAACATTTCTCTCGCATAAATCCCCCCCCACACACCCCCGACTTTCGGGGCTTGTTCCTTTCCCCACGGAAGCCCGCTGGATTTTCCCTGGGAGCAGGATCAGGCCCAGGAAGCTGTACTTCCAAGGCAGCAGCAGAACAGCCACAAAGTTACCTTGGAGATGGAAAGCAAAGGAGTGATTTCTCCTTTAAAAAGCTCTCAGCGCTCGGTTTTTCCCGATGTCCTGGAAGGAACAATTAAGGTAGCGGTTTCTTTTCCCCGCTCCTTTATTTCATGACTAGTTTCATAATCTCCAATAAAACAGCGTGAAGTGCTACACCCTTTCCCAACAAAGCGGGTCATCACTCTCAGTTAACGTTTCCAGCATTACGCCCTTTATTCCGCCACTACCTAGCGCCGACTCTCAGGACGTGCGTGCACATTCCCGGGGGGGGCTGGGGGGATATGTGTTTGTGTGTGCGTGGGGTCCCCCCGCGTCCACGCCACCCCCGCGTACGGCCCCACGGGCTGCAGGTCGCTCGCATCCCCCGGCCGGCGGCGGCGTGTCCCCCCCCCTCCCCCCGCCCCGCCTGCCCGCGCACCCGCCGGGGCCCGGTCCTCCGCCGTGGGAGCCCCACGGGGGACAAGCCGCCCGCCCGCGGTCTTGCAGCCGCCGCGCCCGCCGAGTTGCAGAGGGAGTCCCTGCCTCCCTCAGCCCCTCGTCCCTGCTGGAGCCCAGACTCCAGAGGAGGAAAGTGTGCGAAACTGCAACTGAGTGGCGTTGTTGCGCCGGCAGCGGAGGCTGTGTCCCCCTGCACGCAGAGTGAGAGCGGAGCTGGGGAAGCAGCTGGAAAATGCCCAGAAATACTTTCACAGCGGTCAAGCCCGGAGATCCCTGACTCCCCTCCTTCCCTCCCCCGCCCCCGCCCCGCTAGCCCCATGGCCTGGCACCCCGCGTAGCTCGGCCCGCGGGCGCGGGGGTGTGAGTGTGTGCGAGTGTGTGCGAGTGTGTGTGCGTGTGTGTGTGTGTGTGTGTGCGCGTGTGTGTGTGCGTGTGTGTGCCGCACCTGCCGGGCGATGCCAGCGGCCGGGCTGCCCGCCGGGGCTGCGCCGCGGCTCGCCCTCCCCGCCGCCGCCGCCGCCGGCCGCCGCCGCTGCCTGCGCTGGGCATGTCTCTGGGGCCGGCGGGGCCCCGGCTCCCTCCGCTCCTCGGCTTATGGACGGCGGCAGCGGCAGCAGCAGCGCTAGCAAGCCAGCCAGCCAGCAAGCAACCTGCACCAGGACTGCGCGGAGGAGTGAGAGCCCGCGATGCTTTGGCCTCAGTACTTTTCCTTAGCCTGCCTGGCTAACCAGGGCCATTGCTGCCGCCGCTGCTGCTGCTAGACACACAACACACACCAACATCAGGAGGGGGAAAAGTAAGGGAGAGAGGAGAGGAAAAAAAAAAAAAAAAAAAAAAATCCCAGGAAGATGGCGCCCACCAAGCCAAGCTTTCAGCAGGATCCTTCCAGGCGAGAACGGTAACACTTTCTCTTTATTGAACCTGCAGCAGCAGCAGCCGCAGCAGCGCCGGGCCGGGCCGGGCCGCCGCCGCCGGGGGCCGGGGCTGGCTGCCATGGCGGGGTGGGGGGACCTGCCGCCGGCACCCGCTGCTCGCACAGCCGGGCACCGGGAGTTCCTCCGAGTGCGTACCGCCAGCCGCACGCACACACACGCACACACACACAACACCACACCACACGCACACACACCAGGGCGAACCGCGCAGCAGCAGCCCCGCTCCGGCAGCCGCACCGCCGCGGCTCGCCGGAGCCGGTGCTTGGCGGGGCGCGTTGGCGAGCGGGCGTGTGTGTGTCTGTGTGTGTGTGCGGAGCCGGGAGCCCCCCCCCACCCCCGCACCCCCCTGGGCGGCCCCCGCCGCTCGGCGGCCCCGGGGGCGGCGGGGCGCCGCGCCAGGCCCGGTTTGCCGGGCGGAGGGGCCGGCCCCGCCGGTGCGGTTCAAGTGCGGCTAGGCCGGAGCGGGGGGGGGGCCGCGCCGCCAGCTGCCCCCGCGGGGCTGCTCGACCCGGCCCGGCCCGGCCCCCCGCCCCGCCGGGCGGGCCGAGGGTGCCGGCGCCCCCCGGGGTGGGCAGAGCGGAGCCGGTGCCGGGCGGTGCGGCGGGGCCCGGGGAGGGACGGAGGGAGGGAGCCGGGGGCCGGGGGGTGCGTGGGGGGTCGCGCTACCCCCCGTTTGCTTCCCGGCCCGCCGCCTGCCCCGTACACTTTGGCTGGGGGGGTGAGAGTGCTTGCTATTAATCTGCTGTGCCGGTGACACGAATTGCCCGTAGCGGATTTGTTCTAGTAAAGTGAATCTTTCTAGAAGTGACTGGTAGGAAACAAGAGTACAAGTTCATGTGATGTTACTTTGTGATTCTTACAAAAAGTATTCAGAGCTCCGTTGCTACACTGCGTTGAGATGTATGCCCAAGAAGGAGAGAGCAGCCAGAGGGTTTGGGGTGGGCTTCCCCCCCCTCCCCCCCACTTCCCTACAGCGTTACAAGTGAGCTTGAGGGTAAGGGGTGAGGAAGGTTCCTGGTTAGTTGTAAAAATGGAAATTAACATTTAGACAGCCTTTAAAAGTAGCTGGATCGTGTGTTACTCGCTTTATATTTCGCAGCACAAGTAAGTCTGAAAAATATTTAAACAAAAATAAAGTCGAGGGAGTCAGGCTCATTTTGATCTTAATTTCAAACTTGTATTTTTTAGTGTGATCAGCATTTCTAGTACAACTTCCAAAACCCACAGATTTTATCTAAATAGCTATGCTATTTTTCCTAAGGAAGCAGACTGCCCAGTATCAGAAAACCATATATTTCGTATTCGCCACTGAAGTGTTAGTGCAGCTGTGTTAGATGCATTAGTATTAACTGTTGCGCTTTGACAAGGCTATATTGATATGTAGCAGAATTTGGAGATACGTGTAATGGGAAAACAGTGCATTCTCAGAAGTCAATGACTTAACTTACAGATTTTCATCTTCAACTATAAATATTTTTTTTAAAAATCTCCATTTCAGTGTCTGCAAAGGCGTTTCTTCTGCGTTAATAACACTTATAGCAGCAGGCTTTTCTCCTGCAGGGTTCTTTGTTGGAAAAACAATTTGTATCAATAAGTCCTGTCCCCCCCAACACACAATTCTGCTGTCTTCTTTCTGAGAATGGTACTGTATTAGTGCTAAGTGTATTTGCCAGAATAGCTTCAGTAATCTCTCCAGCAGAAGCATATTTGTGTGCCATTTTGGGAATTTCTCTGAGATAGGAATCTTGAAGATAGAATTAATTTCTAGGGGAAACTTCATAGCCTGTGCATGAGTGCTTTCTTTATCACCTGTCTCCATTTGGCATTCGGAGAAGGTAAATCAAAGTGCGCGATTTGTTATTCTGCTCCACTTGAGAGCTGAACTAAATAACACTTGGTCTGAAATTCTGATTGAAGTTGTAGGAGGATATACTGTATTTAATTTAATGCCCTTTAATAGCATCTTCTTGTTCAGCTCTGATGCTGTCATTTTAAAGGTTGGATCGGAGTAGTTTTTCCCTGTAGGGAGTGGGAGGAGTAATCATTTCAGGGGAAAAAAGTAGTCTAAATTCCTAGAACACTAATAGCCACAAACTTGGCCTAGTGTCCAAGCAGTTGTTTTTTGCCCTTAGGGTTCACTTTGTTATCACTCTTTACAATGCTCCAAACAGTTTAGGTATAAATATTACATGTAGAAGTTGATGACTTTTTTTTTTTTGTACGAGAAATAACAGCAATCTGTTTGTCCTTTAAAAAAAAAAAAAGTTTTGGAGAAGATCGATCGATGCTTCAATAACCAGGCACTCATGTACATTTTATTAAAAGTTATGTAATGTGCTCCTGAAGTCTTGCGTGTAACTGCTTATTTAAGCTGTCTTTGTACACATCCTTTCAGCTGCCTGCGCCAAGCTCCTTGAAATACAGGCACATATCACTCACTTCAGGGGTTTTGCAGTCTCTGCTTAGCTACTACTTCGGTAAACTCAAGATTAGGAATCCTGGAAATGAACTTCATGTACACTCTTTGTTTAGTCTTCATGCCCACAATATTTAGGTAGATTGTGTTAGATTTTTCCAAGCAAGAGGGTAGTGGTTACAAAACAGATGTAAAAAGTAGCAGCCTCTGATGCAAGCAAGCACTTGAATTGTTTTGAAACTTTTTTCACCTGTTTAGGTTTTTTAAAGAATGTTTGAAAAGTTACACACTTACATTTGTTTGATTTTCTTTTAAACTACGAGTGTTAGCAAATTTTACAGTTACAGTAGCGGTTTAGGGTTTTTCAATTGTGTGGATATATAACCAAGAAAATTAAATAGACAGAAGTGTCATGCATATGATATGCCAGCATTGGTTTGTAAAGCATATCGTAATATCAGAGCGCTATTGGTTTAAAGTGAAAGAGAAAAAAACCCTTTATTTTGGCATTTCTTTCTAGAGCATGAGCTTAAACATAGCAGTGATAAATGATGATATGCATTGTCTAACACTTGCTTTTATATAAATAGCTCCAGAAGATTGCTTAAATGATAATCGAAAATATGAAATAGGGTGGCCTTCATATCACAAGGCCAAGGGTCTACAAATGGAAAAACTGAAATAATGAAATATTTCCAAGGCAACAGACTGTCAACAAGAACAGTAATGCATGGGCATATCATAGAGCTACCAGAGAGGATATTAGATCTTATAGCTCTAGAGCCAGGAGTTATAATGACCTTTATTAAATAGAGCCCTCCCACATTACAACAATCTTTCCGATTTCTGATTTATGGATTAGCAGTCATACCACTCTTCATAATTTGAAACATTCTCCCACCATATTTGATTTGCTGCATTTTTCTCCACTGGAATCATACATTATTTAGGGCTTACATGAGAGTATTGATCAACAAAAGTTATATTACATATTTTCAGTAACTAATGGAATTCTGAATAACAAGGTTTTGTCTGCAGCACTGTTTCTACATTCTTTACAGCACAACTGTGTTTTTCTTACAAGTTACATCCAGTTTGCTTGTTTTGTACCAATTTAACAGCTTTATGTTCTAACGCTATATTATTAATGTTGTAAATAATTAGAGAGTTTTTTAAACAGATTAATACAGCACCTAAAACCATAGGTATTTTTAAGAGAATATCAGGATATATTGTCAACATCCGTCTCCCTTTATTAGTGTCTCACTTGAATTTCGGAGTCTAATATACTGGCAGTTTCAAATCACATTTGCTTGAAACTTGGCACACAAGTTGCCAGCCCAGATGGGAATTTTACTGTGAGAGTGATATAAAACAGTTGTTGAAAATTGACATTCTAGGCATTAGTTTCATCAGCATCCATCCTGAAAAGTACAATGTTTAAATAAATGTTTGTTTCATAAAATGATCTTTATAACAATACCCTCTTTATTGGAAAATGTATTGTAAGATAAGAATTTTGAATAACTGATACTGGCCATGAAAACTAACTGTTATCATTTTATTAACGTTTTGGGATTAATTCTGCTCCCATTGGGGTCAGTAAGATGAAGCCGTTTTACTAACGTGGGAGAATTTCATTTGATATCAATTAAGTAATTGTTTTTTTAGAATTTAAACTTATGAGACCGTTTCCTGAAATCTCCTGAAACCTTACATCCATTCATTCAGTCAATTGGATTCATTTTATATTATTGTCACTAGTAGCTCTTGCAGGTGTAAAGGCACATCCTGTGAGATGAGAGTTCAGCACTAGTCACGTTGTTTCAAAATGAATCAAGTGAACTTCTTCTGCAGGATGTTGGCCTGGAAATTTGGTTTTATATTTTAAAAGTAAGATTTTTTTAACGTAGATAGCCAAGACTCTGCATTTTCACCCCAGTCATTTGATTCTTTGGTTGGTTTGTTTGTTTATGCTTCATGTTTGGGGGATTTTTTTTTAATATTTTTTTTTTTTTTAAAAAGAAGCTGCCAAAGATTTATGGCCATGAGAGGAAATGTTTTGAAAATTCATTTCATAATAATTGCATTTTTCAGAAGAGGCAATTTCTTTCTATGTAATATTTATAAGGCTACTGCATGTTATCTTTAACATACAAAAGTCCCATTAGTGCGAATGAGGTGCGTGACTTTTTGTTTAATAGGACTTTGCATAATAAGGATAATTTGTAATAATATTGCATTTTGCTGCATAAGAAGATGTGCCATAGTAAGAATATAATGGTTGCTGCCATGTCTTATATGACTAGAGCATTGTTCTGTGACTAGCTCGAGCAGTAGTTTTGCAATACACAAAGTCCTAGTCAAATGAATAGGACCCTTGTGCCATTGGTTTGAACAGGACTTTGAGTAGTAAAAATATTCGTTAATTTTTATGCTATAATAGTATATTACATGGGACAAAGGAGGTACGCTAAGGGTAGGATAGTATTTGTGTCTGTAACTTGGCAGAACTGGACCCTGTCTGTGGGGGAATATAGAGTTCACGTTGTATGTTAATCTTTAAAAAAGTCCCAAGTGAAATTATGCATATAATTAAAGTATACTACACAGAATCACAAGCAAGGATAAAAGTATTTTTACCATATAATTCAATAGATGTGAATTTGTTCTCAGTGAGATCGCAATGACAAACTTTAACATACTTAGCGGGAGGAGGAGTGAACTTTGCATCTGTGTATTATTAAAAATTGCAAAAGTCTTGAGATTCTCAAGTGAAAATGGAGCAGTCCTGAAAGAGATTCTGATCTCAGCCTGCTCCAGCTAGATACTGAGAGTTATGCCAGCCCTTACCCGGCACTCTGCATGCCGGCAAGAGTCAGGCACATTAAAGAACAAGTGATATGTAAGCAAGAATTTGAAATGGATTACCGAAAGCAGAGTTTTGAAGATTTGTTACAGGCTGTTTTCCCAGTCTTTCTTATGCGTTGTATTTTGGACTTTCACTCTTCAGTCGTATCTTGCCATTTGTCTGTTCTAGGGAACTTCTCACTGATGCCGTACAGTGTCTGGAGAAGACTTTAATATTAATACTGAGTATTTCTGTAGATATGTTTCTTTATATAGCTTAGTGTGCTTCGAAAGGTCTGTAAACACTGTTCTACACGTTTTGCTGATGAGATAGTTACGCACAAAACATTTTTTGAGAACTAGCAGAAGTGGCAGAAGATGTCAATGTTAGCACTAGGAATAAAATTCCAGCCCCCATTTTGACCGTGTATTCAAAGATTACACTGCCTTCGTTAGAGGGATTTACATTTCTTTTACAGGCAAAACCTCCACTGAAATAAAGTGCTTTCAGAGAATGGCTTGATTGCAATTTAAAATTAGCTGTTAGCTTGATATATAATAGAAGTTCAACACTTATGTTAAATAATTTAAGTGGAAAAGTACTGTTCCATTACCTGCAGGCATGTTAGGTTTACATATGTATATAGTGAACTTACGGGATATAGTCTGGATAATACGTATGTATGTAATCTACAATAATGTCCCTGGGGCTTGGATTTTCTGAAGAGCCTATTGGATTTAGGCATCCAACACATACTGCATTTCAGTGAAATACGGGCACCTAAATCCTATAAGCCCCTTTTAAAATACTTGCCTGGGAATTTTGCCTCCAACAGGAATTTAGAACAGGCTTCATTACACATTACATTGTTTCAAACTGAATTTTATTGAGTAATGAATAGTCTTTGAACAGTCATTTTGGATTAAATCCTAAAGGGTTATAGTTTTGCTCGAATTTAGGCACAGAACCGATACATTTATATTATGACGGGGGCGATTTTTTTCCCTCTTGCCTATGCGTCATGTTTTAAAGTCATGTGCAAATTCACATTTACGATCAGTTTACTCACAGCTCAGGCTCATTTGAGTTAGGTGGCTCAGAATTGTCCTGCCAAAGCTGTAATTCACTTAGCAAAAGTATAACATACCAAATTTTAGAAGAATGCTTGTAAGAAAAGCAGGTTTTTTTTAGAGATGATGGGAGGCAGAATTTGTTACTTTGTGGGAAAAAAATGTAAGTGGGCAGTCTTCACAGGTCAAGGTTGAGGTCAATAGAAAGAACTGAGTGACTGAATCTGTACAGTGCTGGCAGCAGGATTAAAAAAGGAAAAAAGTCTTAAAAAAGAGAATAGCTGCTGGTGGTACTTATCCTTCAGCCTTCACAGCTGCAAAAAAAAAAAGTAGCTGATTTTATTTGTCTGACTATAGTTAGATGTAGGATTGGCATGTTTGCTTCACCTTTGCATAAATTACTAACAGTATGGACAGGAGGTTCTCAAAAAAAAACCTGCATTGTGAAAAAACAAAACTGTTTTCTCTTGGTAAGTAACAAATAGGAGATGAACATAAAAAGAGAAACAAATGCTTTGGGCTAAATTATTTATTCATTCTTTCTGAGTTGCTGTTCAGTTTTACAACAAAACTTGCATTTCTTGTGGAAAATCAAAAGTACAGTAATTTTTTTCAACGGCTGAATGAGCTAGATAAATGGTACTCAAGTAGCAGTGTTTGAAGGATCCAAGTAGTTTACTAAAGTATCTTAATTAATTGGATGTTCACTTTAATAGTGAGGTTTCCTGTTTGTAGGCAATGCTCTGTAACAAGAACATATATTTGATACGTAAATGATATATATGATTTCAGAAGGCCTGTTTTTATTCAAGATCTATTTTTTACTAAACAACTGTTTTGGATTAACAAACAACAAAATAAATGGAGGTGACAGAAAATACAGACTTCAGATGAGACGCATGATAGAAAAGATACAGCAGATTCCAGATCTTTCAAACATATATGTGGTTCCTTTTATCAGTCATTCTACTTAGACTCAAATTTCGAAACTAAGAGGTGCCGTCTTTCCTTTCATTCCTTTGTTAACAGGAAGAAAAATGCTTCTCTACATAGTTGTGATTTGGAAACTGTTATTCCGTGCTTTTGAGGGAAATTTCAACTTTTGTTTTTATATCACTTCTCAAGACTGCAGGATGTTGCAAGCACTGCAAATCCCCTCTTCCAAAAAAAATTATTTGACATACTGAATGTGCATCTTTAGCAACATCCAGTATTTAGGTTCTGGATTTAGGAATCCTTTTGGAGAGATGTTTTTTTTTAATTTATTATTGTTTCTTAATGGTTTTGTGATAGTATTGCAAAAAACTATTCAAGTCCTATTCATGACTTATTTTTTTTCTTGTGGCAATTATCATATATTGCAATGTTTGTTCACTTCAAATAGGAGCAAACCCCAGAATGATTAAGGGAAAAAGTGTCTTTTGACTGACAGAGAATGGCAGAATATTCTGCCTGAAGAACAAAATTAGAATTCTTCTATATTTATTCTGCTTGTTACTAATTGTGAGGAAAACTTTAAAAGATCTTCCACTGACTTGTATATTGCAAAGTGCAGGCATATGTTGTATGTTAGATAGACACAGTATATGTATTTTTTTGAAAGGAAATAATGCCAGTTGATTGTCTTCAGCAAGCTATAAATGTCTTACTTTAGATAAAGTTAAATGTAAATACATGCATTGGAATGGCGATTTTTTTTCCTCTAATGCTGTGAGGGAAAAGTAGGCTCATCCTTTTTTTTTGCACATTTTTATTGTTCTGTGTAAATGTAATTTGTTAATCCTGTGAAATTTGTCATAGATAAATTTGCTTGGATTATCTTGTCACCACCGTATCTGCATTCTTTTGTTCATTGCTTATTCATAATTTAACAGTCTGGCAGTGAGCCTTTTTGGGATGCTCACAAAAGATATATGACCTCTACCAGCTGCTACTATAACCTGCAGAATGCACAGCAAGACATTAGAAACGTGAGGATTCCTCTACTGATTAAAGTGCTCTTCATTTAAACAGTCTGTTCATAAGAATCTCAGGAATCTTTGTGGATAGCAGTTTTGATTTTTCTTTTCTCACAAAATTAGTTCTAACATTTTATTTTTTTTTCCCCGGGTGGGAAAACTAACATTGAATCTTAAGATGGTGGTGCTTTGCTTTCAGATGGACTAATGGAAATTAAATCCCTCATTATTTATGCATATGTATACATAAATGTGCATGTGCATATACACATTTGCATATATCTCTACCTATCTCTACCTATGCATGTATGTGTATCTATATATACATATGTATTCCCATATATATATGCAGTTTTGCAGTGAATTTTGCAGAGAAATTAGTGCCTACATGTCTTATTTTAAAGCTAACTCTTCTATTAGGGTATTTTTCAGCACATATTATTATCCAGTACTAATTTACAGAAGAGTTGTCTGATTTAACCCTGCTTTAGCCCCATCATCTTACAGATTGTATTGTGTAAATACTCGATATTATACAGTACATGAAAGACATTAAATAGAATGTTACTTGAAGTGTAACAACATTTTAGATTTTCATTATTCTCCCGACTCGGTTTAGCATATAAATTTTTTCCCCTATTTACTTTTTTTTCTTCTTATCTGCAGATCAGCTTGTGAGTAATGGCTAGTTTTTACCTCCCCTTTGTGCTGGCACATGATTATAGTTCAAAATAATTCATTGCTAATCCATGCAGTATTGGTTCATCTCCATCACTCTGTTTTGTGATTAGAGCCTCAGGCCTGTAAGAACATCCTTCTGCACAGCTTTCTATCCTGATTTTCTTTGACTGCAACCCATATTTTATATAGTTCCGTCATTACTGTTCACCTACCAATCCTTTTGCATTTTTCAAAAACGTATCAATTACAAGAAATTAATATTTTGGTGGGGTTATTTTTCAAGGGTTTATGAAAAAATACTTTTTTTCACTGCAGTAAGTCTCCAGCAGTGGTGTATATAGGTCTTGGTTCATCTCAGTTGATGATGGAAATCTGACTTGAGTTTCTCATTTTTCCTTAGCAGTCTGAATTTCCTGTATACTTATTTACATTAGGTGCCTCAAGAAGTCCAGGATCTTAAAAAGAAACACTGTGTCTTTTTGAAACAGACTATAGTAGAATAGTAATTGCAGTCTTGTCATTTTTAACACAACATTTCAAACAGAGCTGGTATAAAATAAAGGTGACGGAGGAACTTTTAAAATATATGGGGCCTGATGCTACTATGATCACTCTGGTTGAAGTCACTGTTTATTGGGTCAGATATGAACTGATATGACGTTAGAGCTGGGCTTATATGATATAATGATATTGTACCTTGATCAGATTTAAATTTAATATTTCCAGTTTGTGAAGCAAATCCATCGTTTTATTTCACATCAAATAGTGCTAGTTTTATGAGAAGGTCATCTAAAAGATTTTTCAAGACTTTGTTTCAGCATTGAGTAGTCCTGTGTTCCTTTTAATAATTACTTTCATCTCATTGTAGCCGTGTGTTTGAAAGTGTAGGTCAATAAGGATGATCGCATTCAGAATTTCATGATCTGTGTAGTGGAACAAATTGAAAGCAAAGCCTGTATCAATCACTGTGAAGGGAGGGTTAATTGTTACTGCTTCTCAAGCCTCTGGACAGATAAACCAGTAATGAAATACTTATTGCTCTGATATGTGAATGGTTAAGGATGAAACAATGGAAACAGAAGCAGCCTTCAAAGATAACCAAAAAAAAAGCAAAGAAAAAAGAATAATCTGGACCAAAGTAAGATACTGTATATGCGGTGTATTAACATTTTAAAAGTAATTTTTTTTCCATCTAATATAGCCTTCTAGTAATGATGTAAGACAGCAGAATGTATTAGATTTCTAAAGTGAATGTAAAATATGAATTTAAAAGCTTTTATTATGCAAACAATTTAAAATAGTTTACATGAAGTCTGGACCTTAGTTAAAGGTAACATTTCTAGCATTAAGTGTTTTCTTTTCTTTGTTTTTTATTTGTGGTACCGTTAAGTGTGGGGTTTTTTTCCTTTCTTTAAAAGCACAGCTGTATTTACTAAATCGAGTATGTTTTGTTTTCTTGTGAAGTCATTTTAAAGTATTTTGTCTACAGCCAACCCGGGTTCTAACGGAATGTTTAAAGATAGAAGCAGCAAAATAAATATGAGTGCAAAAACAAATTATGATATTACAGTAAACATTTAACTATTTCTAGAAAGTGAACTTAACATTTTAAACATCTGTTAGTTACTTATATGTTGAAATATATGCAAAAATATTTAGCCAAATTGAAGTCTTAGGCCCATGACAATCATCTCAACACAGTGGGTAGTTCTGAAAATTAATGAGAATGATAATACTGTAAAGACTGTTCCAGAGTTTGCCCAAATTCATTATCTAAGACTCTTGTTAAGAACATCTCAAAGAATTTTAACCAGGAAAATATATTAATGGTTCAAAAGCATTTTTCAAAACAGTGATTTATAAAAGTATAATGGAATTATATATGCAAGAGCTATAGTTAGAAACACAAATAACATAGGAGCGGCACATTATGAAAGAGCATTTTCCAATAGCTAAGGTACTTGGCTTTGATTTTGTCCATAGGTGTCAAGCTTTCCTTATTAATTTATATTTTGGGACAGAGGAAATGAAAAAGTGAAGGCAACTTACAAAAAAATATATTTTTGACTCTTTGTTAGTTACTTAATGAGGCCTATAGCTGCTTAAAAGCTAAGTAAAGTAATTAATAATTTTAGAACTGGTGTAAAAGTCTTTTAGACAATCAAAAAGCACTTTTAGGAGGAAGGGTGATGAGACACATCTTTAGATTTCTCTTCAGAATGTTAAGAATTTCCTGTTGCCTGTTTCCTGATGGGATTGACGCAGCTGTGTATCATATGGAATGAAAGAGGAACTGAGTGCCTGACTTTGTTTTATGCAAGTCCTTTATTTAAGAAAATATATGTGTTGATTTTGCCTTTTTTTTAAACAGATCACTGAGACAAATGCTATACACAAAATTATCCAAGTGGGAGTTAATTATAATTAATTTATCTATTTTCTAAGGGACAGAAAATTTTAATAACTAAAGTATATTATTTAAGAATGGTTTTTTTTTTCTTTCTTTCTTTTTTTTTCTGTGTGGAATGAAAAAGAAAGCAGAATGCTTGGAAGATTGCTAGGTCATTTCCATTTGTATTTTCAGAAGTCATTGATACATAGAAGTGTGTGTGAGTGTGTGTATGTGCATGTGTAATTGTTGAAAAACAAATCCGTTTATAGAGTTTCTTACTCATTTTGGCTGTTGTGCAATCTGTAGCACACCTACACAACAGTTTTCATGGGAGATGTGACTGCAAAATAGAGACAAATGGGAGGATTCAAAATAATTTTGAAACAGTAATTTTGATCTAGACTGTCCCACTTTATGGACAGATTCTTTGAAGAGAATTCAGGATTGGAAACTGTATTAATTAAATTTTTCAGTAATTTCCTTCTATGGTGAAAGAAAGCTTAGCAGAAGGCGGCTAACTTGGTTAACTGATCTGGGAATGGGTGAGGAAGAGGAAATGCAGATCTGTAGCAGTGGGTCCACCCTTCCACTTGTTGCCCAGTTCCTGGCAGAGCCAGGAGCTGTCTCTCATAAAGTTGTTTAATACTCAGTTCTAGTTGGAATTCATACTGCCTCAATCAGTATTAACTTCTGCTCAGAAGGCTGTATAAGGCAAATTCTATTACTATATAAAAAGCCCTGGGTGTTGCAATCACATGAGTAAACAGCTTCTTAGTATCATACTATAGCCCTATGCTATGATAGAAGAAGCAAACACAAATGCAGAGTGGATTGCAGTGATGGGCATGATAAAAGGCAGAGCAGAGGCATATGCGACTAAGTGGGGTGATCCCACTGGGTTGCTTTTGAGACTGTCTCTCCACGTAAGATACGGACTTCTAAATCATTATGCAAATTGCACTTTAAATCTTAAGTTTTAATCCTCTCAACCTGTCAGTCAGCTGTGAAAACAGTTGACCATGTCCCTGTTCTGTTTGCCCTGTGACTTCTTGGCAAATGTCCTCTTTCTGCTGTCCTTGGATACTTTGATCACTTCTTCAGTGCATCCTTTGGAGGATCTTTCTCATTCACTATCCAGCTTTGTGTGGGAGTTCTGCAACGTGTTGTCTCTCAGCCGCCCCCTTTTTTTTCCCTCGTTCTGCTCTTCATCTTTGCATAATCTCATGTAGAAACACAATTCAAGTATCATCTCTTTGCCGATGATTCATAGGCTCATGGTATTTCTATCTCAATGAAAATGTAGTCTTGCTTCTCTGTCATCTCCTCCTTTATTGCCTTACTTAGACTGCCTTAGTCAAAACAGATCTCCTAGAGTCCTTTCCAAGCCCTCCGTCTACTTTTTGGGGTAACACTGCCATATTGCCTATTAAGACAGGTCCGTAATTTGGCAGTCTCACTGATATAGACCCCTCTCTCCCTCATAGCTTAGCAATTAAAAAGGCAAGTAGAGTATTTGGTATTAGTAAGAAAGAAATAGAAAAACAAACAGAAAACATGAACATTGATATAGTTAATGCCAATCCATAAATCCACAGTGTGTGCAGTCTATGTATTGTCCGTACTTTTGTTATCATAATTTCAAAAAGGTATAGTTTAAGAGAATGGCATAAAGGCTGATGAGATATAAGGAAGGTGTTTTGTCAGAGGAAAAGTTAGATAAAGTAAAATATTTCATCTTGGGAAAGAGATGACAGAGGAATCGGCCATAACATCATGCAAGGCCTCAAGAAGGCAATGAGGGAACAATTATTCATTAACTCTAATATTATGAGAACAAAGAAACATCCTGCATAATTCTCAGGAAACAGTTTTAAAACACTTAACAGAAGGTGAGGTTTTTTGGTTCTGTTGTTTCGGGGGCTTTTTTTGGGCTCCCCCTCTCCCCCCCAACATAACATGCAATTGAATAGTGGAATTCCTTGCCAAAGGGTGTTTTAGAGGTCAAAATATGAAAATGGTTCAGGCATTACTCTATTATGTCTCTGATGAGCTATTAAATGTGGTGGTGATGATGCAACTCAGCTTCAGGAAGTTTTTACACAGCTGACTGCTGGATGTGACATGGGATCTCATGGAAAGGAACACTCTTTCTGTGCTATATTTAGTTTACTGACCTAGTATAACTGTTCTGTTTTGTTCTTAAGTTCTTTGCATTCAGACTACGCCTAAGTCTTGCAGGCTTTTTCTGCCTACCATCCCTGCTGTACGTGTTTTCCTGCCCACTCTTCAGTTAAATGCTCATCCTCACTACCATGGAGGACTTTTTCTCCAGTTATATCTGTTCAGAGTCCTCTTACAGAGATAATTTTCAGAGTGACAGACTGTCGCTCTGACCATGCTTTTTTATATCCCAACTGGCCTTCCTTCTCTGGTGCATGAAACACTAGGAATTTGCCCTAAGTCCAAAACCTTCTTCACCCATCTGTGTCTTACCGTTTCTCTTTGTCAAAGTTTTCCTTCAAGTTATAAGACCAGCCCTGTTGCCCATTTACTGTATTTGCAAACACACATTTGTTTGATACCTTATGCTTGCACTAGTGCTTCTTCATGACCTCACCTTTTTGAGTTCATCTGTCTTCCCAAGACGTTCCTTACCTGAAATGCCTACAAAAGCATGACACCATCAAGCTATTTCTAACAAGATACCACTTCTTCTGATACTAGCCGTGGTTGCCTGATTGCTTCTAAATAGTTTCCTGTCTCTTATCTGATACTTGCACTGTAAGATTTTGGGGAGTAGTGACAGGGTTTTTGTCCTTTGTCACTTGATTAGATGTGGATGTGTTAGTACTACAGGTACTGCTGCTAATCAGAATATTTTTTGTCAATAAAATAATATTTCATGTATTACAAATCTTTACTTTTCTGCATGTTTGGTTGATCTGGGATACTGAGTGCCTGTAAAAGGAAGTGATGTCTTTTAAGTGGGTTGGGATGTGAAAAGCTCTTGTGAATTTCAGAGGAGACGGGACAAATTAGTGTCTGAGAAATCCACTGAATGTTACAAAATACATATCTGTCTGAGAAAATGCCTGCACTGAAAATGACTGGAGACAGTGGGTGCATATCATATATGCTGTTGCTGTTTTATGTTGTTCCTTCCAACTGCTTTTGGGGATTCTCGGAGACGGGATACAGGAAACACTGGTCTGGCCCAATACGCCTGTTCTTACATTGCTGCGTAGGATGTTTCTGGAAGCTGTAGCAAGTCTCTTTGGTGATTCTCTTTCCTAGAAAACTGTTGGAGAAAATGGCCTCAGTTAAGTAGTTTTGGCTAGTATTATTTTCAGCATATTTCATGAATGGATACGAGATGTGTCGCAGCTTAATTACACTGTGTCATAATGTACTTTTGTCTCATGTTGGTATGACTGAGAAAGACCTTATTGGGACCTTGAAAAAAAAATAAATCATACCTTGAAAAAAAAAAAAAAGAAGAGTCCCTGCTTTGAAGATTTGTAATTTTAATCGTTATTTATTTTTCATTTATTGGAAAGGGTTTTCTGTAACATAGTAGTTAATTTTACACTCATATTTGAAGTTTGATTTTTTTTAACATCAAGCAAAGTGCATATTTAACAGGCTGAATTTAGTAAAATTAAATGCTTGGATATTATTTTGCTTGGTGAAGCACCAATGGCAAAAAATTAATTGTAGTGAAGCCACATTTTGCTGTTATATCAGTGTAGACTTGGCGCTATTAGAAAGGCTTCAGATAATTATTGAGGTAGCAGCAGGTATACAGTTTGCACTTTGTAAGTTTTTCTGGCTTGAAATAATTCCTCTTATGTTGACTTTTTTAAGGAAGGAGAGGGGAAAAAGAAATTGATTGTGGAATTATATTCATTGGAAGGTTGATATCCGTACCTGACTGTATAATAAAGATATGACAAGCAGATCTTGAATCAGGAGGAGAAATTTGGAGAGTTCCAGGATGGGAAACTGAAACTCGGATGGCAAGATTTCCTATAACCTTGGCAGGGAAAATGGTGCTGGTGTTCTAGAAAAACATTGTACTAATATCTCTGTGTAGGCTTCTGATTGAGCTAAATACAACTCAGAAGCCTAAAGGAATTTTTTGGAAGGAGAGTGAAAGGAAGCTTGATTTGTTCCACAGCATATTTGGAAAAGGAGGGCACAGCCTGATTTATTTTCGGGTTTGAATGTGTATCACAGTCTTGAACAGGCCTCGGTTTACCAGATGGTGTCATGAGGGACTTAGGCTATGACTTGCTTTGGATCACAGACTAGCTGAGGTTGGCAGGCACCTCTGTAGATCATCTAGTCCAACTCCCGCTGCTGAAGCAGGGTCAGCTAGAGCAAGTTGTGCAGGACTGTGTCCAGTTAGGTTTTGAACACCTCCATGGACAAAGATTCCACAACATCCCTGACCAGCTTGCAGTGTTTGACTACCTCACGACAAAAAAGGTTTTGCTAATATTTCATTGGAGTTTTCTGTGTTCCAGCTTGTGTCTTTGCCTCTTGTCCTGCAACTGTACACCTCTGCAGAGGGTATGGCTCCATCTTCTTTGTAACATTCCACTGGATAGCTGTAGACAGAAATGAGAGCGCTCTTTCATCTGCTGTTCTTATGGCTGAACAAGCACAGTTCTGTCCTGGTGCATTATGTAGTGCAGTCATCTATGTATCTTGGTGGCTTTCTGCAGTGGCTTGCTCCAATACATCCCTGTATTTCTTATACTGGAGAGCCCCAAACTGGACTGGGTACTCCTGATGCAATCTCACAAGTGTTGGAAAGAGAGGGGCACCTGCTGCCCACAGTCTAGTTAATATAACTCAGTACGCAGTTGGCCACCTTTGCTGCAAGGCTGCAATCTGATAAGGTCTGCCACAGTCCTGAGATCAAAGGTTTCTTTTCAAGTAGACCAACTCTAAAATCACAGAGCTTTCTAATAGGAAACCCCAATTTTATGGATGTTAGTGGAATATCATCAATTTGAATGTGAACTTTGCAACAAAAATGCTAAAGGTGGGTCAGTAACAGCAGTGATTTTGGGTGTCTGAACAAACCCTGATTAAAGGATACACCACAGCAGATCATAGAATGGTCAACCTTCACCTGCGATCAAGTTTGTTATATGTGATACTGAATATTGTGATTCAGGAATTGTATATTGAGTTGAAGGGATAGAAATTCACCTGCAATGAAACAGTGGTAGTCAACATCTAGGACAGAAAGATTGAATCAGATTCTTTTAAAATGTTTGGCGTCACAATAGATACTAAGGTTATGGCTGTAGCACAGTCCATAGGTAATGAGCATCAATTTTCTTCTAGAGAGAAAAATCCCAGGAAGTTACTAATCAGGAGTCTTGTTTTGTATCCAAAATGATGTAAAACTATTCTGGGAACTGTGGAATTCTGTTTGTTCCTCTTAACATTGTGGACAGGATTAATCAGAAATGGAAGCATGCTACAGAAATTCATTAGGATCAGTAGTTCAGGCTGAAATAAGTGTCTGCATATTTTTTTTTTAATTGCTCATAAGCTGTGCCTTGAGCATCAATAAGTCTTCTGCTACTTGATTTTTTTCTATAGTTACTACATGTATATCCCTAGGTATTCTGGAAGAAACCAAGGAAGATGGTTCTATCCTGCAGGCATTAGGTAATTTGACATAAGTGAGAATTTCTCAGAGGTCCACTGACTCTGGATCTTGATAATGGAGATGCTGGAAATGGACAATTAACAGTCCAAAGAAAAGTTTCACTTCCATAAGAAATGGGTACATGAGAAAACTGCAAATAACTTTTAAAAACTCATGAAAGTTGCAGCTAGTGATATTTGGGTGAGCTATGTCTGATGTGTCTCTTAGAGATATGCGATGCTTCAAGAATGGAAAAAATAGGATTAAATATTAAAATTTCCCTTCATGGTGCAGGAATGTTTTACATCACGTTGGCAGTATAGAAATGCACAAAATAAAGTGGAGTGGATGAATAATTTTTAACAACTCCTTCCGGACGTTAAAAAAGAGCTCCTGTGAACATCCAGCACTTCAAAGCCTGATTTTTCAACCAGTGTTGCAGCTCATGGTGATGCCTATTATTGACCTGGAAACAGCATTATTACAGGAAAAGAAATCCTTGTTCTGTGGGAGCAGCAAGGTGCTGAAGAAAGGCTTACTGCTTAAATGGGCAGCGTAGAGTCTCAACGTTATTTGTAAGGGGAGCATTTTGTTCTTGAAGTGGATCATAAAGGATTATACTGGCTGCAGAACGTGAAAGATCACTACTCATGTAATTGGGCGGTGTTTTACTCTGCAGTCATATGATTTCGCTTTTCAGCATAAAACATATTATAACTTGCTTGCATGTCTGGTGCTTGTTTCTGTCCCTACAGTTGAAGCACTGTGCTTGTGTGTGGGAGGGCACAGGGCTGAAAAGAGGGAGAGAAATTCTCAGGGCAAGCTGACCTTGGTGAATAAGGAAATATCTTCATGAAGAAGAGACAGTGTTTACTAAGGGGCTGGACTTCTTAATTTGTGGAGCAGAGGTTCCCAAATTGAATCCTTGAAGAGTTACCTTCTTCTAAGTAAAAGTATTACGGAGTATTACAGAGTTGTCCAGAGCTGCGCAGCTTTTTCTAGAGGGCCCAGACCAGAGGTACTGAAATTTTATTCCTGTAACCTGATGGCTGGGTTGAGGGTAGAAAGAGAAGGTCTATTGATCTGCAGAAGGGAAGAAAGGAGTGTTAGTCAGTGGGGGTAGCAATTTGGAAAGCTTTTTAGCCTCTGGGTGGAATTACTCAGGACTGTATATGGTGTAGGCACTTCTTACTTCTCCTCTTGGTCCCATGAGCAAAGTATATCCAATGTGTCATGACAAAGGCCTGTCTGGCCGTGCAGTGAGAGTGTGCATGAGCTTCAGGTCAAAGCTTAGAGGTTGCGGGCCTGTCTCTTCATCTGACAAGATGAGGTACATTAAGTGACCAGGGTGGGGATCTACTTACAGTGCTCCCTGCTCTTAAGGACCCCCACACATGGACAAGGAGAAGGCTGTAGGTCAGTTGAATGATTTGGTGAACTTGATTGCTGTCTAAATATTGGCTACTCTAAGCTCTCTTATTAATGAAGGTGAAGGCAGAAGGCCAGATCGGACTTACTGTGTTTTATCACAAAAGTATTCATTTGTAAAAAAATGGAAACTAGGATTTGTAAAGTACTGCCTGTTTCTCCATCAAAGCAGCTGGACAGGAGGAGGTGGGGGTGGCAGACCGGGAGTCCCTCTGGGAAGCAGGAGCAGGACAGAGTGCAAACAGGAGACCAGGCCTTGAACACTCATTGGTGTCCAGCAGTTGGTGGTTTACAGATGATACTTTTCACTTTGGAAGGTAAAATTCGCCATAATCAGAAGCTGTAATAAGCACCTTTAAAAAGAAAAGAAAAATTGGTGTACTTTCATGCTTTTTATGATTTCATGCTTTTCACAACTTTTAAATGGGAGGGAGAAACCTGAGCTCTCTTACAGGTGGACATTACAGGCCTAGCTCCCTGTATGTAAACAGAAGTGCATCGCGCAGGGCAGCAGGCAATATAGTGCTAATTTTATTTCATTTATAAAATTATTTCTCAACAGAGTGACCTAAAACGATAACATAGTTTCACCTGTGTAGATATCTCGTCTGAACAGGTATTTTTAATTTATTTATTTAGTCAAATACTGGTGATGGAGAAGTCAATGGCAGTATTCCCATTGACCTCAATAGGATCAGATTTTATCGTTCTTTCACTGATAAACTTGGAAACATTGGACAGAGGAAATAGGCTTAATTTAATGATAATAGTCATCATCATCATCATCATTGGACATACTAGGAGTTGTTGATCTTTGCACTTCCTGTTGGAAACTATGAGATGGTGGCTGCAGGCAATGGCACAGAGCTCGTTAAACTGAGGCCTTCTTTAACAAAAGAATAGGTGTGTTAAAAAAATCTTAGTACGGATTTAGAGAACACTGAAACTGCTTAATAGTATTTAAAATATGTGGAAGCTAGCAAGCTGCTGGAAACTTTCTGAAAGTAACAATAGATTCATCATTAAAATGGCACTGCACAAACCACTTAATAAAGTGCTAATAAGATATTAAAAAGTGTGCCTTGTAATAATATCTGAGATATACCTCTCTTAATGAGATTGTTTTAAGATCAAATATTGACAGATACGTTTTTAACAGTGTTTGAAATTATGTCAAACTTGAAATTTATTGCCCCTGGAGAGCTCTTAAAAACTTTTTTCTAGCAAACTCTTTGTTAGTATAAAGTAATGGATTCTGAGAGATGAAATTTGAGTATTTAATCAAGAGAAAATCTCATTTTTGCATAGGGCCAGCAGCTTTAAAACCATAGAAATTTGAATGCTAAGAATTGAGTTTTTACCTTTAAGGTGTGATTCAGTAAAAAAAGTAATTGTTACTGTACAGTTCACCACATCAGATTTTTTAAGATAGTGTCATCAGCTGCTTCTCTGGCACATGTGAGGAGTTAATTGATTTTATTTATTTGATTTCTTCTTGAACTATGGATCATTATTTGTCCATAGGGATAGCAAAGCAATTAATCAAGAAAATGTAGTGCTGAAATAACATAGTTAACTTTTGGTAAAGTAATACCGCTTATGTAGAACCATGCTAGAAAAGTAATGATAAAAAGATAAAATTATCACTCTTGATCAAAGAGAATCTATAAAAGATGGTTCACTGGCTGCCTCTTTATGAAGTAAAGGTGTTGAAATTTATGAAGCAGACTGAAGTTCTACATTTAGGAAAATATGGCTATAACATATGTAAACAAATCCTGTCAATTGCTTTGTGTTTAGTGCAAAGTTTTTAATTTCTCAAAAAACTTGCAACTCAGATATATGTTTTCACGCATTCAAGTTGTCTGGGTAAGACTAAATAAGTTAAGATATGGATAAATGTAAATATGTTATACATACTAAAGATACAGATATAAATAAAGGCAGTACTTGTGTAAGAGATCCAGCTATTAAAAACAGCAAAGAAAAGTACTAGTAAGTCCATCACAAATAATTCCCTTCCCAGGAAGCACAAAGCTTCTCTTAGAAGGTGTGCCACCGTGAGTGGGGAAGAGGTGCGTGGCAGAATGTGCTGTAATGGAATTATCAGTATTTACACTGATTTTTCGTATTGGAAGGGTGTTCCTTGCTGATGTAGTGATGAATTTACTACTGTACAATGTAAAACAATCTGTCAGATGTGTTTTATATAGGTAAATTAATATAAATCAGACTTAAATAGTTTTTGAGAACTTAGCTGTGCAGCAGAAATATACTAAAACTTTTAAAAGCTTTCAGTGGAAAATTTAAGGACTAGAAGAAGAAACTTAGAATCATAGAATCATAGAATCTTCATGGTTGGAAAGGACCTTTGAGATCATCGAGTCCAACCATACACACACAAAAAACCCCCCTACAATCTCTGCCACTAGAGCATGCCCTGAAGTGCCACATCTAGATGTTTCTTAAATACCTCTAGGGATGGTGACTCAACCACCTCCCTGGGCAGGCTGTTCCAGTGCCTGACCCCTCTTTCAGTAAAGTAATTCTTCCTAATATCTAATCTAAACCTCCCCTGCCGCAACTTCAGACCATTTCCTCTGGTCCTGTCATTATTCGCCTGGGAGAAGAGGCCAACACCCACCTCTCTACAACATCCTCTCAGGTAGTTGTAGAGGGCAATGAGGTCCCCTCTCAGCCTCCTCTTCTCCAAGCTAAACGTGCCCAGCTCCCTCAGCCTCTCTTCATATGACCTGGTCTCCAGACCCCTCACCAGCCTGGTAGCTCTCCTCTGGACACGCTCCAGCACTTCGATGTCCCTCTTGTACAGAGGGGCCCAGAACTGAACACAGTACTTGAGATGAGGCCTCACCAGTGCCGAGTACAGAGGCACGATCACTTCCCTACTGCTGCTGGCCACGCTATTCCTGATACAAGCCAGAATGCTGTTGGCCCTCTTGGCCACCTGGGCACACTGCTGGCTCATGTTAAGCTGGCCATCCACCAGCACCCCCAGGTCCTTTTCTGCTGGGCAGCTTTCCAGCCACTCTTCCCCAAGCCTGTAGCATTGCTTGGGGTTGTTGTGACCGAAATGCAGGACCCGGCACTTTGCCTTATTAAACCTCATATAACTTCAGGATGTCTGTTGATGGGCAGCATCTTGCTTGCGCAGAAATAAATAGATTGCTGCAGTTAAGTCAGTTAATTTATCTGAACTGATTAAAAGGGTGTAAATAATTAAATAGATTAAACAAAAAAAGAGGTCAATATTATAACAATTATCCTGGAAATTGAAATTAACTCCTAGAATATTTTCATTTCTTATCTGTAATAGTACCTAAAAAAAATCTAATGGCAGTTCTAGTGTAAATGAGGTCAAATACTCATAGTGTCAGAGAATGAGTTTATATATATTCACAAAAATAATTGGGGTATGGTTAGGGAAGGCCAGCTTGTCAGACATACTGAAAATTCTTACAAAATAAGGGGTTTGAGGGAAAATCTGTGCGACTCTTAACTAATCTTGCGCATAGATCAAAATCCAAGCCTATCCAGAGTGATTTGATTTGATCCGCTGATATTAAAATGTTGAAGAGAGCAGCAGTATCTAGTGTTCTTCCATTTAAAGTGGATTCAACAGTAACAACAATGTCAAAATGATTGAAATTTGCATTTTGCAGGCTTTAGGATCGTACTGGGAATATCAGTGTGGATTAGTCGTGAGCTCTCTTTTCTTTGATAGAAAGTACTCAGAAAAAAAAAAAGGTGTAAACTGTGAGTCATTTTTTGCCATTAGTTATATCCAAACAATTCCACTGGTATTAATGAAGTTGCAGAGTGTAATTGAAAACAGAAATCGTCCCTCTGCTATTGAACTTTAATATATATTCTGAAAATGTTTTCTAGGAAAAGTAAATTAGTTCTACCAATAATTCAAGAAAAAGATGGGATTTGCTTAGCTTTAGGTTACAGTCTTGATGGGGTGAACTCTTTTTTGCCTCAAAGTTTTGTGATTATTTGATTAATACACTGGTGTTGATTTTCAGTTTATCAGTGAGATGCCCCCAAGAAGAAATAAAATTGAAAAAATTGATTAATTGCTGCTTATAATTAAACACATAGAAATTAAAAAATAATAGTATTGATATTTTATTTTGTTTTAATGCTGGACTCCTGCGAGACAAGATTAATTGAAAGGAGAAAGAGAAGCAAGCCCTTAAGGCTGGATAATGTATTGCTTTCAATTTCACTTGCTAGCATAAACAAAGCAAATGCTAAAGTTGCCCAAGAAATTGAAACTTGGGTTTGCAGATATGTTTAAGTGAAAATCTTCAGTGAGTCCTAGTAAATGATATTAAAGTTGCTAAGTTAAGAGAAAAGCTACTTTAAAACAAACAAATAATGTTCTGTATTGAACAATTATTTAAAGTTGCAGGCCAGTATTTTCAAAACAGCCAAAGTGGTTCAGAACCTTCAGTTTCATTTTCAGATATGATTTATGTACACAAACTTTAATCTCATTGAAAAGGACAAAGATGTGTAGGTGCTTAAGGGCCTGTTTTGAAAAATGGGGCTTTGGTTTCCAAATCACCACTATTTTTTAAATTTTTCTCCACTAGCAATAAAAGGTCATTTGGGTTGTGTTTTTCATAGAAGAAAATTATGGTAACAGAGAACCTCATCTAGTTTTCATTAGAAGCTGGATTGCGTTCTTTATTTTTGCCAGAAAGGGATACTTTTGAAAGAAACAGGGAGGTTCTCTGAAGATGTGAAAACCTGATCCCAAGTAGTACATAGTGAAAGGTGTCAAGATTTCACATGTGAACATTTAAAGCCTAATAACAGTATATGCAATATGCAGATACTGCAGGTTAAATTTTAAAACCAGTTCTGTATTATCATGTGTTTTTAGACAAAGCAAAATTTGACATTCACTGATGCTCTGCTAAGTGTATGCTGATGCGGCAAAAAATGATCATCATGCACATTCTGTTCCTGTTGTAGGATGCGTGGCCCAGCCCTTCAAATCCTTACATTGCTTCTGATTTAATATCTAAGTACAGGGATCCTACGCAATTAAAGATTTTCAGGATCACTCATATGTTTAATGAATGAGTGCTTGGTGGCAACATACAGTATGCCAGAACATAAAATTATCCAAAGAACAGAGCAGCCATTTAATATTTATTTAAAATTTACATATGCAAAACTAGACAAAATATGAAATGAATGCAGTGCTACAAAATGTAGAAAAAACAGGCTTGGGGTATAACTTTGTGTTAAATATTTTCCTTAATTTAAGGAATTTGTATACCTTTGTCTGTTTTGTAAGGGTGATCTGTTTTATCCTCACCATTCAGATGCAAGCAGGCAGAAGGCTTTATTTTAGAATTTTTACATCACCATCTAGCTTTTTCTTTTTATTACTTTAGGTGCATGGCACAAGTTTATTTTTGCTTGTGGCCAGGGAAGTTGCTGAACGCCTCCCCAGAAAGCTGGCTGTCCTCCGAGCCGATTGAGACGTTCTATTCTGCCAGCTCCTAGGGTCAGGGAATCGCTCTGCTGGCAGGAGCACCTGGCATTTGTCATGGAGGACTTTCCCCTATTGTGTTCAGGCCATGCCATGATCGCTTTAAATACTTCAGATTAGTGTGTAGAAAAGGGAGAAAGAATCCCTGACAAGCAGTGTAGTATTAACAGACCTTTGCAAAGCTATACTAATGATTACTGAAGAGGTGGCTTTTCTTCTGTCATGACAGAGGTACAGTAATTCCATATTTGTACATTCCTAATTGAATTTTACTTTGTAATTTACCTTGGAGCATCATTGCTGACCAATCAGGGCCACCTCAAAGCTCACAGAAGTCAATCAATGGGAAGACGCTCAGTGACTTCAAGTGATTTTGGATCATACTCCTAGTCAAACTTTCTTAAGAACTCTCCTTCAGTGGTAGCCTTGATGTGTTTAATGTTATTAACTAGGTTTGAAGAGTAATAAAATCAATACATTTTACTTCCATTTTTGTCTGCTAAATTATCAGGGCAGTCATTGCACTTACTAGATAGCTCCTGTGAAATGAGACACGTTACTTCACAGAAATTGAGAGTAAATTCTGAAGGTTAGGACAGCAAGATACTTTTCACATCACAGGCATAAGAAAAATCATGGACTAAAAAAGTGGACTATCAGATAGACTAGCAAGTATTTTTGTAGGAATTTCCAAAACATAATCTGTCCAGGTTGCATGTTGTACATCATCTTCGGGTGTCATGTGACTTTGGATAGATTTTGAAAAACTATTAACTCACAGTGACTACAGAGTTTTGATTTTTTTTATAAATGTTTTTGTTTTTCATGAAGAAAGAAAGTTGGATTGGTCTAATCCTTAAGTATCCAGCTGATCTCTAGTTATTGTTTGGCCTGTCCCATCATACCACCATTAATGTATGTGAATTTCTCGAAGGATGTCCAGCATACTTCACAGGTTTAAGTACCTCTTTCAGTGCTGTATCTTGGGCTCACAGTGCCCTGTCAGTAAGTTTTTCTCTATTTCTGTGGAGTGCAAAGGCACACATTGCCATGGGCACTATGCACACAGCTAGAGAAGATTTTCATTATGAATCTCTTAATGGTGAGGTTACATGAGGCATTATTGCTCTGACATTACCCTCTCTGTCCCTTCATCATCTCTTTTGATTTGTACAAAAGATACAGAAATTCCCCAAACACCATCGTATTCATTAGAATCACTTAGATATTTTAATCTCTCTGGTGGGAAAGCTTGTGCTTATTTTTGTCTTGACATCAGTAGATAGAGCCAGGTTATTAGCTAGTGTTAAGTACTGTGGTTCCACTGGCTCTAGTGCTGTGTTGTGAGTTTACACAAGTTGAATATCCATCTGAGTATGTGCAGTGCAGCTATGAAATCCCATCAAAAATCATTCCAACTTTCCTCTTCTGCTTTTTCTATTGTTTTCTCTCCATTTGTACACATGGGTTTATGCCTTAGATGCAAAACCCTTCACTTAGTGTAGATACTAGAGCCAAAATTTTACATAATGTCTTGATATTAGTCACCAAAATATGTCAATACCAATAAGATGCTCAGGTACTTTTAGAAGCTGGCTGCTCATATTTAGGACATCTGATTTTTTTTCATCCCTTGGGACCTATCACAGGTAAAATCAATAAGAGACTGTTCTTTGTTTTCAATGAAAGCTAGGTAACACTGCCATTTCTGTAATTCCAAATTGTAGGTAGATACTGGAAGTCTGTTATATGCCTTCACATATAAGTATGTGAGCCTTAAAAACATGGGATTTCTGTTCCTGACATCTGATAAATGTTTGGTATGCAGTAAGATATAGAGAGAATTGTATCAATGCACAGTATGCCTTGAACTTTTTCCCATTGCTTTCCTTACTTTTCTTTGTTATTTTTCATGAACACCTGTGGTGCTCTTTGAAAAGCCTACTTTCTACCTGTATGGCCTTTAGCTGAGAGCAGAATTTTCACAAAATTCTCTTTACTTTAGCACTGTTGGTCAAATAGCTACAAGTCCTGAGTAAGCATATTTCATTGTTAACTTTAGTTATTAAAAATGTTATCATTTGACAGTGGTGTAAAACTTAGTAGTTCCAAAAGACTCTGGGGTTTTGAGGTTTTTCATTGAGCTCTTTGGATTATTATTTACTAAAATTGTGTCGGAGAAAGTCCATTTAGTCCCTCCTTTCTCTTGATATGTAAACAACATATTACACACACATACACACACACATATATATTTGAACCATAAAGGAAATGCTATTTTAATTCAAGTGTTTTCGTAAGGCGAGCTTCACTCATGTTAGCTGGAACTTTTTAGTCACTAGTTTTGGTCCCTGCTTTTGAAGAGTAAGACAGATTTGTTGAACCTTTCAGAAAGACTCTGGTCCTAGCTTTGTTGGTCTAAGGAGGATCACAAATATAGTTTCCCCTTTTCTTAAGAAAAGCACCAGCATTCCCTAGGAGGACAAGGAGTAGGAAAGGCCAGCCAGAACACCATGAGGGCATATACATCATGCCTTCAGAGCCTCAGTGATGTCACCATATGCTGACTTTGGTGTTTATTTCTTTATGCACACTTGCAAGGCAGTTGGCCAAGGGTAGCTACAGGTAGGTAGAAAAAGAGGTGACTGAGAAACTGATTGATTTTTTATGAAGAAGTTAAAAAAAATCATTCTAAAAGGGGATCACTTAGAAAGTAGCAAGGCTGCAGTTATTAAAAAATAACAAAGGTTAAACTTAGATAAGTGAGAATCCTGTTAGTCATAGAACTAACAAAGTTGTCCTCATCATTGTTGGTTTTTGGGGAGGAAAAGGGATGTTATTTTAGTTTGTTTTGCTTCATTTGTCTTCACACATTGTAAGCCCCTGGCCAGGACTGACCATTATATGCTTCTTCATTGCAGTCACACTAAAGCCTAGAGCTTGATTAGCCTTTGGGTCTTCCTGGATTATAAATTATTGTTAAAATAATAATAAAAAAGGAAAACAAATTTATGAATGACTGGCTCTAAATTGAGGTCTAAATTCAGATAGAATGGGTTTTTCATTTTAAAGTTACAGGGAGTTGACTGGTTTGGCAGAAATTTTGCTAGGAAGTGGTTTTGGATTTTGGTTTACTGCTCTGGAAGTTACTAGGAATTGGAACTGGGCGTTCCTTGAAATGCAAATTTTTGCCAGGGGTTTTTGAGCATGGCCATGGAAACCCAGGAGGCTTAGGTACTCATTGGCATTTCCCACCCTTTTTTGTGGAACTCTGTAATTAAGGGCCCATCAGTCTGGAGTGGCTGATCGGAGAAACAGAGGGTTCTTTCTTAAGTGGAAATATGCTTTCTCTGACTCAGATCTACCCTCTGGATCTCATTCTGACTTGTCTGGAGTGTCAGCTTCAGTTAATTGTATATTCCTGGTGCGTAGGAAAACTGGAAAAAACTCTTGCTTTTGGTTTGTTGTTTTGTATTTTCTGAGGCTTGGATGGTTTTGTCTTGAACTCCAAGAAAGCTGTTGTAAAAGTTGAATCGGTAGCTTGAAAAATGTGAGTTATTATTGACTGGCAGGATTGGGTTCAGCATAAACAATTGGTCTGAAGGGAAGATCTGACTCACAGAAACCAAATTTACAGGTTAAAAAAACCCCAACAAACATTGTGTGGATTTGATTGAGCTTTACCTCAGTTAAAAAAATAATGAAGAGCTGCATGTTAAATTTTCTACAATGTCATGAATTATAATACTGAATCCAGTGTCATTAAATTGTAGTTTTTTGTTTCTTGTCAGCTACAACAATTTCAGCAGAGCACAATCCGTGTGAAAGTACGAATAAAATTCAGGGAGTAGCATCAAGGACTTCTGAGCTCAGGAAACTGAGTTTGGCAGTACTAATTTGTATTAAAGTTGTTGTTGCATGACAGCAGGAAAAAGATTTAATGCTTGCCACCTGAATCAAGCCATGGAACATTGGTTTCTATAACTGCCATGAATTTGAATCAAGGCCAATATCTCTAAATTTGAAATAAACTGATACTCTGTCTTGAAAGAAGATACAGGCCACTTATGCTGCGGAAGGTATTTAGAAAATGTATTTCAATTTAATTTTTAGCAGTATATATCTTTCAAATTTTTAGGCACTTTAGCACTGGCTTTTTTGGCTTTTTCTGTATTCCAGCAAGTATGCAGCCTTTCATACATTTATTTATCAGCATCCAGTCTTGAACTAATACTGATTTGCACAAGACCACAGATGCTGGTTTTACTCCCACTATCGCTATGCAGCCGCTTACCTTAATATGAAAGTAATTTTTCTTTTGTATATAACTGCATTAATGGAGAAAATCAGATTTCAAGCCAAGTGGTCACACTATGAAGCTTTAAAGTCATCAGATACAAAGCTTGTACCACGAGCCTGGTGTAAAAACACTGCCTTTACAATAGCGTATAGTGTGATGATACTTTTCTTTCTAAAGGATCCCCAAATGCTTTACAACAAGCAGGTCAAATTTAGGATTTCTTTGCTTCTCTTCACAAAACAGGCAGGAACTATATGAAATTCTTTCCTGTATCTCGACTACCTTTGAATCTCCGTATAAATACCACACATTTACCCACAGAGATTATTTATCATTGTAATAAGAATAATTTGAATATTTACATAGTATCTGGGAATAGTGAAACAGAACTCTTCATTCCTAATTTTGAAAGTCCTTCCGTGGCTGAGTGCACAAGACTGTCTGAAGTTTCAGGACTGGAGGTGTGAGGACTAAGTAGCAACACCTGAACCCAGCTGCTTTTTTTCTGCACATGCCCTCTAATGAGTAGTTTCTGGTTTTCACTGGGTACAGAAGGTCCTGATAATTGATCCATTACATGGGAATAACTTAATGCACCATTGTAATTCAGCTTTCTAGATTGAAATGTAGCAGCTGTTTCATAGCACGTAGGAGCAATACACAAGAATCTTGTGGTGGACGGGGAAAAAGATACCGTGTGCATCTGGACGTGCTCAGGAAACTTGTTGAGGGAGAAGGCAGCTATTCCGCTAAAATTATTTGATGTCTTTGTTGTCATATAACATACTTTCTTGGGTTGTCTTTCATGTCCCTGATGGAGCCCTGAGGATATACTCCATTTCAACCCTGTTTTTAACCTCTCGCTATGCTCAAAGACACCGCCTCCTTGGTGAGGAGGATGGGATTCTCTTCAGAGCCTATCAGTGCTGCTCCTTAATCGGCTGAAGTGGTGTCTGCACGATAACAAGAGGTGCTAGTCTCACCCCAGGTTGTGCCAGCTTGGGAAGCTATAGAGAGGCTGGAAATTCAACCCAGATCTGTGGCATGGTAATACAGAGCATTACCTTTAGGCTAGCAGGCCTAGCGACAGTCCATAGTTGAAATTTAAAGTGATTTTAGAAAATGCATTCAATTTGAAATGCCCCAAGGTTCCTATCATTTGTGAAGCTTCATCTCTTTCAAAATATTATGAGTGACATTGAATTTTTGCTTTTGGTGGATATGTTATAAATATGAAGAATGATAAACTATAGGGGTGACTAGTTGTAGAAGAATATAAAGGAAAACCTGCACTGTCAAGTGTTACTGCTGTCATTTAAGTGGCTACATAGCATTAAGGCTGGGGACAACTGCTGTTACTGAGCTTATGCTAGAGACTTCATGAAACAAAAATACATAGTTCATAATTTATACATTGGGTTTTTTTAAAAGAGGTGTGGGAGGTAAACTTCCTTTTCAATGTTGTCTTTCCACTGAGCATGAAAGCTGTTCTGCAGTATTTTTCATAGTTACATGTCTATGTTTGCCTAGCGGTCTTTCTTTCCTTTACACACTTGCTGTCTTTTACGTATAGTGCTAGTGCATTCTATGAGTTGCAATACTTAAAATTATATGTAGTATATATTACCAAAATGTATAAGTACACAATATTATTTCTTAACTTTCATGGTATTGAATACTCCCTTCTAGTATAAAATGTTCATATTCCATAATGTTTTTAAATTTTGAGGGGAAATAATAACTTTAAGAAGGCTGAATAACTAAAAGACATAACAGTCTACTTTTTTTTGTTTTATTTTATTTGGGTTTTTTTCCTCCACAGCAACTCAAAAACGATGGTTAAGAAGGATGCAGAAACACTTCCCTGTTTAGCCTTCATCTGCTCAGCAATCCTGCCGGCAGCTGATAATCTTACATTATTTTCACATTGAAGACACTCTGTTTTGGACTGCTTCTCTGAAGTATTTGTACATTATTTCCTTCAAAAGCAGTCCCACTTTTTTCCCTTTCATACTTTAATGCTCCTTAATAAGCATATGGCACAATACTTGTGGTGGACAACAGGCTAACATTGTGCATTCAATGCATGCTGTTGCTTTCTTAAAGCAAAGACTTCTCTTCAGAAATCTATTATCATAAAGCAGCTGATTGTCTTTCCTGGGATAATTTAATTTATTTTGTAGAGTCAAAGGAGAGAAGGAGTAAGGGAAAAGGTGCTTTTCTTGACTGCCAGTGCCACAAGCTCAACCTGGAATTTGAAAGTCTAGCTATGTTCTTTCTGGTTCATGGATCGCCAACAATGAGGACTCCACAGCTGGAACTTAGCTACCAATTCTGCTGATGCACAAGCCAGAACAGAATCCAGTGTACTCTCCCATAGCTGTGCTGACTCTGTAAAAGAAAAATGAAAAGCAGAAAACATTTTTTTCCATTAAAGCAATTACGATTACTCTCAGAGAATGTAGTAAGATGGTACCATGTTTAAAGAAATCTGTTAATATTTTTCTGTTTTAAGTGGTGGTTACAGTTGCATCTCTTACTGTCATTAGCGCATTTGGAGAAGTGGATTAAAGTAATAGATACACCTTGATATACTGTTAAAAATCTGTTGGGAGCAGGTTTCCCTTCTTTCCACAGCACAAGACTTGGACCCCAGTTCCAAATTACACATGAAAAGCCAAGGGTGTCCCAAGTCCTACCTTCTGGCAGAACGTGCTCCAGAGGTATTTCTACAGAAAAGATAATAGAAACTAGGCTTCTCCTGTTTTAATTTCTATGGAAAGAATAAAGGTTCACAGTGCCTGTTCAGTCTTCCAGTTCTCATTACTTTTAAGTGTTTCAATCCATTTTTGTTGCTTGTAGTTTCTTCAGAGTAAACATTTCTGTTTAACCTGCAGGGTTTTTAATATTGACTATAATTTGTGGAATCTAGGTGCCCAAATATTCAAAAAACAAAACCAAGGGAAAACAAAACAACAACACCCCTCCCCCCAAGTAAACATAGCAGGTTGTTGAGAACTATAAGGCATTTGTCTACTTGAAACATGGTATGTTTTTGGCAGAGTATGTTGCAGCCAGTGTACTAATTAGTAGGTATGCACGAAAAAAATGCATGCGTTTATTGTGGGTGGTAAGGTGACATCCTTATGTTTTGTGTATTATTATATGTATGTATGTATATACACAAATGACTGACATCTCAGTCCAATAATAACATCCAATAACATGTCCAACCTGAAAGTGTCTCTGTATTTACAGAACACAGAAGTTTGTATACCCTATGTGTTGTTACTTACAATTGTGACAACAGTTGGAACTTACTTGAAACAAACTATGTACATACATCTGTGCGTATGTAGTATGTATTTCAATTCTGATAACATTTGACTCTTTCTCTCACTTAACAAAGACAATGTCTTTGTTAAGGCTGGGTTTAGCATTCTTAGTATATAACCATATGTAAAACAAATAGCATTTTTAAAGGTACTTGCAAAGTGCTTTCTTTTCCTCCTCCAAGTATAGCAATCCTCTTTTTTTGTCTCTCCCAGAGTTAAAATTTTCTGACAACCAAAATGGCAAGAAGAAGCCTTTGGCTAATTATAGCTCTTCTGTACAGAAAGATGGCACAGTTCTAAAGTTCAATGTCTTGAAGCTCTTCAGGACTAGACTCAAAATATTTAATACCATTGGAAAAGAAGAAGTTAAATTTAGAGGTGTTTTTTTTTTTATGGGTGGAATGATCTAAAATATATTTCCAGTATTTTTTTAAAACTTCCGATATTTTCAAAATTATTTTTGTGTAACATAATGTAATTTCATGTAGAAAACTATGGGAGCTTGGTGGAATGCTCCATTAGTCTAACATATTATGATATAAAAGTTTTATTAATTAGAATTTCATCGATTCTCTTGGGATAACTCCCAAGCTTTGCTTCTTGTTCCTGAATCATGGTGATGATACTTTTAAGCAATTTTACCTTATTATGCCTTCCCTTTCTATCCACACCTGTGAGATAACCTAGATAGTAAAGATTCACATTCTGCCTAAAGTACAGTTTCACACACTGAGAATTCAGAGTATTTGCAGAAACTAAAGTTATTGCCATGTATTTATTTAAAGTTATTGTACATGTATTTATTCTGTCGAGAACTTTTCACGTTTGCTGTAGTTGATTTTTCCCGTTCCTGTGTTTAATTTGGAGTGATGATACATAATAACCATACCAAAAATATACAACACTTGTCAACAGTGCAGTATTCTATCCTTAACCAGGCTGTAGCGTGGAAATGCAGGTCTTTGGGGTAGATAAGATTTCATTTTTGTAAGGTGCAGAAGCGAGTGAGGGGTGCATTTATATTTTACACCTTGGCCAAATAGTGGACTTCTCCGTGATGTAACCTATTAAGTTGGAGAAGCTTTTCTGTGTAGCTGCCCTGCGGTGCTGAAAGTAAGTTATGAATGCTGTACTGTTTAAGAGCAGAAAGGTTTGCCTGGAAGAGAGCGGTGTGCCTGGGCCCCCTGCTATTGAGAAGATGCCAGTCAGAAATGAAAACGTCTTTCATGAAACTATAGCGAACTTCCCTGTGATACAGTACAATAATGCAAGGAATTTTTAGTCAAAACCTCTAAAAATAAGTATAATACCTTGGAAATGGCAAAGAAGTACTTGCTTATAAGGGACTATTTTAAGAGGTCACTGCCAAAAATATGTGTGGCTTTGACACAGTTTTAGAAGTGACAGGATTGAGGAGTTTAAGCTATTCCCCCTCCACACCCCCCCGCCCTTTGAGATCTCTAGTTTCTTTTGCCTTTTGGTTACAACTACAAAAGATGTCTTCTGAGAAAAATGCTTTCTGCATGACATCAGAATAAAGGAATGTTCCACACTATTCAGCATGCTTAAAAGTATTGGTTGACTGAAATAACATTACATTTAAAATGAATGCTGAACAGAAGGCCAGTTAAGGGAGAAAACAGCACAGATCATGTTTTTGCAAACTTATCTTTAAGAAACGTTGATTTATTGGACTTTGTAGAAATGTTTTCTTTAAAATAATAAAATTATGCTGTGTGTAACAGCACAGCAAAATAAAGAGAACTGCTGTTTTGTCATGTGATAGAATGCATGTAGCCACAGGTAAAGACTGAAACATTCGGAATTAGAACCTAAAAATACATATATATAGAAAAGTTAAGACATTACTATAGATAGGAAAAAGCTGTAGGAAATGTACTTGCTTTTGTAAAAAGTCTCAGGGTTTTTTCTTCGTCAGTTGTTGCTTTTTATTTTGCCTGACTTCAATTTATTTTTCATATAGTATTAATAACAAAAGCTAATTATCCTCACAACTCATGCATTTATAAAAGTGTTTATTTTTCTTGAGCAATAACAAATACATTATTGCTTGGACACTAGCCTTTACATTATTCTTTGGTGTACTGTAATTTTCATTTGCACTAGGGATAGTCAAAAAAATAATTGGAAGACTGTTAAAAACAGCAAAAGAAAAAGATAACTTTAAGCAAATATCTTCTAAACAAACAAAGTATATGTAATAAACAGTACTGATACTAGTAATTGTTTTGAATTAAGAATTGTATCAGTTATAAACGTAGGGGCTTCATTGTCCAGAATCACGAAAATGTTAATTTAATTACTGCTTGCAGCGTTAATGAATAATTGTTCATTACAGATCAATGGATCTCTTTCCTTGTGGTGGAGAAAAGAAGGCCTAAGGTGCACTTCAGTCCATAGGTGAAAAGGAAAACTTAAGTTTACATGATCAGATAGTAAATGCTTTCATATCAAACTATTGGTGCATTGCTGTGAAAATCTACATTAATTCATAGGGCAGAATAGTGGTCCAAACCCTGGTCTTGAGAACTTGTGGTGGCAGGAGTTTCATAAATACAGATGTCAGCCATATCCTGCACTGCAGGCATGGAAGACTGGAAGCTGGAAGAACTGCCAGTCCCCATCATCAGTGAGACTTTTTTGCAGAGCAGCTGCGTTACGTATGTCCTGGCCATATGCTGTAGGTATCATCTAGGTTTTAGTGTTGGTTATATGAGTCCCCTTAAATTTAGATTTCTCTTTAATAAACTGAAACCACTCTAGAGTCTGTAATCTAAGCAGAGAAATGAGAGCTTGTTCCCAAAGTGGCAGCATTAGCTCAAAGAAGAACAAGCGAGGCTGTCAGAGCAGTAGGCTTCAGGGAGGCACTCACATCCCCTCCTGGGAGCAAGCTGCCTGCTCTGGACCTTCCTCTCCCAGCACCGTGGGAGCAGGAGCCCAGGGAAGCTGGGAGAGAGTTGAACTCAGGTGTCTAACAACCTGAGTAACGGCAGAGCTGCAGCACTGAAGAGAACCAGGGCGTTACAGGTTTTTTTTCAGAAATGCAAGTTTCCATGTAGGTTTGCCCAGTTCTATAGAGTAAACATCTGTGGGAAGAGCATCTGTGTTTTTATAAAGCTTGTGGAAGAAGAAGGGAGGAACAGGAGAGAAATAATTGTATGATAAGGGTTGCTACAATATTGCCAACTCTCATCTAATTATGAGTTAATAAGACTTGATGTTTTACTTGAAATTCCCTGGCATTGTGTGCTTCTATATTTCTTTTAGCCCTTCTTTAACGAGACTGCAAACCTTATAGGCTCAGAACAAAGAAGACTTATACCTTGAAATGTATTGTTATTATTACTATTTTGTTATTTTGATTATGCATCTCATGAGATTTTTATTGCTGTAGTTGTCAGCCCTTCTACACCGGGTACCTGTTCACTGAGTCCATACAATGTCTTACACCAAATGAGACACCACCCATTTTCGCATCTTACAGCACGAGAAGCATCACAATGCATGAGAAGCAAAACAGAGGCAGGGGACATATTGTCCTCTGTATGGACTCTCTGCAGCAAGTCACATCTGCACAACAGAGTATTTCGGATAGAAGGGTTTTGCTGTCTGTTTTCTTTTTACCATCATCTGTCTGAATAATGAAGTTTCATTTGACACAGTCAGAGAGTTATTTGGGGAGATACCTAGAATATACCTGAGGTGAAAAATGAAGAAAAAAAATATATTGTTAGTTTTAACTTTGCATTTTGGAAATAAATACTAAAGTAGTGAGGATAGCACCATCAGGCAGACAGCAGGTGGGCCAAGCAGCAGGAGGGAAATGATACTTGCTGCACCTGCTTTGCACACTTTTTTAAAAAAAAGAAAAAGGGAAGAAAATTTGGTAATTCCTGCATGACACCTACTTTTCTTCTGGTGTTTCATTTTTGTATTTTCTTAGTTCATCTTAAAATATGTGGGAGGGAGATCTGGAGATTTCAGGCCACTTTATACTGTGTAGATTTATGTGTATACATACATTCTTATATATATCATCGTGCTACCTGAACTGTCGTGTGATGCTAATAACAGTAATAAATTAAACCCCTTTATTATTTTCCTGATGGAGATAGTCCACTACAATTATTCCCATTTTACAGGTGGACAAAAACTAAGTATAAAAGGAGGTCAGCATCAATTCATGGCTTAACTGTAAACATAATTTATGAGTTGTAGCTCAATTGTGTAGAGGATGAAGCTAGTGCATGAAAATGGCTTTGGTTTCCTTTTGCTCTCTTGCTTCTCTGACGGTTCAGTAACCCTGTACTTCACTGAAGAATTTGCTGTCTGGTCTAATTTCAGCCAGATTGGAAACAGCTGCAGGGGTCAGAAAGTGCATCAAGTATCAGTGTGGCAGAGGAAGTGGCTAAGCCTGGCCCTATTTTTCTTGTGCAACAAGCAGTAGAGAAGACAACAGCATACCAGCTCTAGGTTAGATATGTGGTGCCAGCAGGATCAGCTGTTAACTAGTCAAGGCAAGGTTACCCAATTAAGTTGTTACTAGGGCCATTGTATACAGAGCATTTGTTGTAAAGCAGCTGGATTCTACCAGTAGATTTGGCTCCAAATTGCTGGCTCACAGAGCTGACTGAGCTATTAGGAGATGTTGCTAGAGACATGGTTAGTCTAAAATATGCTCTCAGGATTAAGGTGTCTGGTGTTTCTGGCTTCCACTCGTCAGTCTGCTACAACTTGTTCCAAATGATCTTAGGTAAGTCGCTTTGCTTTATTTCTCTCAGCGTCCTCCTTGGTGGAATTTTGCCCCATTGCCTGACACAGATACTACAAGTGTTATTTGGGTAGTGCTTTGCTTTGACCATATGAGTTGTTGTAAAATACAATGGTACTGTTTGTTTTATTACTTCTTCCTCAGAAGTCCTCTGTTACAGAATATAGCACATACAGGGATTTATAATTTGACATGAGAGCTAAGATGTATGGAGTAAGGAGTATTGAATAAATTATGTGGGTACGAGAGTTCAGTCTAGTTTGTCTCTTGGTGATTATGATTATTGAGAAAAGTGTATTTCTGCCTTCAGAAGTTGGATAATATTTAAGGTGCCAATAAGACCTATTTGAAAGTTAAGCGGTTTGTGCTACTCAATAAAAATTATGTTCTTTAACAGGAGGAATTTTGCAGCGTAAGGGCCCCATTCCGTAAATAAATGTTCCAAGATATAGTTCGTAATTGCAGTGTGAGAAGTCCAATTGCTAGTCAACAAAGCAAGTACTGTGTACTTATGTACTTAGTACATAAAAGTAAATACTGTGACTAGTGATAAGAAATGTAGGACTGGGTCATATACAGTAGGAATTACTTTATTCCTATATTGACTAATTACCATGTTTTTCATTGGCCACCAGTGATTCAGGATTTCACTGTGGTAAAATGAAATTTACCTTTACTCAAAATCCTGGTTATTGTACTTGATCATAGCTCTCTAGAAGTAGTGTAGATGCTGTTTTCATGTTTTATGCCTGTCTTGTTCTGAAAGAGGTGAAGAATTGCTGAAGAACTGACCATAACTAAAGATAGCGAACAGACTGTTTTCTGACAGACATTCTCAGACAGGAGAATCAACTACTTCTTATTAGGGCAGTACAGAAACCTTCAGTTTAGCAATAAACTACAGCTGGCTTGGAATAAGAATCATAGATAGCTTGATTGAGTAGATTAACTGGGTGCTGTATTATTCTTTAAATAAGAGCTACCACAGTTTATCTTCCATATGTGTGAAGTGCATTTTACATGGTTGTTCAATCATTGTGTGCGTATTGGTGGAAGAGCCCATTCTGCCTGCAAAAAGGTTGCTCATATCCACCTTAAGAGAGCTCTTCATGAAATGGATTGCATAAATAACAGCTAAATTTTTTGAGGAAGATCCCCTTTATCTCCCAAGTGTTTAAATAAGATATCACTGTTAGTTAGATTACTTCATAAATGAATCCAAATATTTGAAAGAGAAGCTGAACATTGTGTCCATAGAAAGAAAACATTTTAAAAAATCCTTGCAAATAACATTTTACACATGTTTTTGAAGAGAAGTTTCGCATTAAGTGACAAAGCTATTATCAATACATTAATTCTTTCATGCAGAATAAAGGAAATCCTTCCCTAATGTGAAATTAGGACAAGTAAGTAATCCCAACAAGATGTTTAGCAGTTTTTTTTCTTTTATCCGTCATTTGTAACTGTAAAACAGCTTTGCATCTTGAAGTACTGCAAGTTCGGGGAGGGGGGAAGGTGTCATGGCGTTCTTTAATTATTTTTTCCTAATGAAAAATAAATATGTGATTGGGTAGGTATAAAACTTCTGTTGCAGAACATACAGTAGTGTAGTTACAAAAGACAGGCAGCTTACTACAGATGGGCTGTTGTTTGGCTCTCTTGCACTGCAGCAAGGGGAAATTTCCTTTTCCCTTTAGTATAGATTCTCTTTCGCAAGCTGACAATCATTATGTTCAAGTGTGAAGAAAGTGTAGCTGCATTAACTTTAGCTATTCATTGCCTGTGAAGTTCTAATCACTGAGTCAGCTGAAGATGAAGTCCTATTTCCTCACAGGTCAGGTGCAGTGCTGGTAATCAAAATGAGAACTTCGTAACCTGGTCTGCTTACTAAGACACCTTCCTCATGAGTTAGAAAAGCAGGGAACACTGGCCCCAAACTGGCAGTGGGGTGTTTTGGGGTTGGGTGTCTTTTGTTTAGATTTCTCTTTTTTTTGAGATAGGCCTGACTCTAGTCTGTACTTGGATGATTTTGTTTATTGGCATGGGTATTATAACTGCATCTGAAAAGACAATGAAGTCATATGCTGTTGCACCTAAATATCAATTTGCATGTCCTGTTCCTTAAGTAATCTCTCCTTCAGAGCTTGCCACGAAACTGGGTGTACCTACTTTTTAGATTTCGATTTATTATTTTTTTTAAACACTTAACCTTTTAGGTTCTGTATTCTGAATTACCTTTAATATATATATATACACACTTTATTTTTTTTTCCCTACTAGCTATGTTAAGTCTTTGTAACTCTGGTGATCTTTATCCTCTTTTTGAAAATATATGTATATATTTTTGTTGGCATTATTTTAGCTGTTGAAGTAACTCAGTTTACGTACTGCAAAGTGAACTTGGTATTTTTAACATATTATATTAAAAAAAAAAAAAGGAAGCCTGTGATGATATTCTGAATTTCTTTAGAGAAGACAGTGATTCCCAGTTCTGAAGCTGTAAGTCCTCAGCCTTTTGATGGCCCACAAGCACAGCCACATAGTGGTTGTAAGCCTATAACTGTTAGAGTATCACACAAACCGCAGGTCACTGATCACTGCGGAACTATAAAGCGAAGATACTTGTTTACGTGGTTCTGTCGTTGGTATTGCAATGCACCATCTTGGTAAATTCATCTCGTCGCTGGAAATCCTCATGCAGTTTAGGTGCAGGGATTGATAATAGGCTTTTTGTATTTTATAACAAAGGCATCTGAGGAAAGATGGAGAAAGTAATTGCTTCTTTTTGGGTTGTCATCAAAATACGTGACTCTATAGCTGACAGAGGAGTCTGGTGTGCTAACGTGCTATCTGTGCTACGCACTGAGGACTAAATGCTTTCTATCTCACACAATAGTAATGACAAGTAACTGAGGAGCTCTGCAGGATACAAAAAAAGTTTTAATTTGTGTGTGCTAAAGACTGATGAAAAGACATATCATATCTTGCTTCTCTTTGATGCTGTGACCATGCCTGGTTTTCTTTGCCAGCACCATAGGCTTTCTGCTTGCTGTAGGTCCATAAAGTTACCCTTCTGGAAAGGAGGCTGATCTTGCTACTTACTTTTTCGGCCTCCTTTTCCCGCTGTCTTTCTGCTCTGTTTGTCTTCTGCCAATGCTGACAAAAGCTGTTGCAGATACTGGGTTGCACTGGCTTGCTTTGTGCCCTATACCATAGGTTAGTAATTACACTCATAAGCATCAGTTGGTGGGGGTGGGGAAGGAGGGAGTTGCTTTTACTCTGTAATAATGTGTCATACTGATGTTTATAGTATAACATTATAAAAGTAATCTAATAGTTACATGTGGGTCATATTAGCCTTCAACCAACAAAATACTTAGACGTATGCTTTAACTCTAATCCAGTGAATCGTTCCATTGACTCCAATGCAGTGCTCACCTACTAAAAAATAAGGATATTTAAGTGCTTTTCCAGACTGAAGTCTTTATGAGTAACCTGCATATTATATATGTGTATTGTTCGGATACGCAGGATATTCATGTGGTAAATTATTCCTTTATGTTTGATAGGACTGAATAGTATTTTTGTATCTGTCTGCTCTATTCATTTTTCACATGTTAATGACATTCATCTTGTCTATCTGTGGCGTTTTTAATGTGCCCATCACCAGAGTATCTGCCTGTCTCTTCTGCAAAATAAATGCCTCTCAAGAAGAGATAGGAACAGTAATGCATGTGTAATTATTTATAAAAAAAAAAAAAGGAGGTTATTACTGAAACATACTAGCCTTCCTTCCCCCACTCCAATATTTGTTTTTTTCCTAGTGACAAAATCTGCAGCAAAAAGCACCAAGCAACAAGTTTATCAATTTGAACAGGCCAACTGCACAACTAAATGTATGTGAAACTTAACAAATCCCTTGGGGAAGCTGACTGTAAGAATTTCCTAGTCTGTGTCGAGTTACTGAGGTGCGACATGGTGGATTGAACTTAATGCCTTAGGCAAGCACAGTCAAATAGAGAGAGTTTAAGATTTTGCTGTGTCCATGACGGGATCTGCTGGTAGTTGTCTAAATTAAGCTTTCAGAAAAGAATATAACACTATCATGAGCTCCTTCCCTTGAATATTTTCGCAGGTTATTCTGCTTTAAAAGAAATCCAACTAGGATTTCCTCTGTGGAAGCCTCATAGCAGTTGCAAAAAGCTTGAAGGGTTATTCCTCTTACCAGGAATAGCAAAATATGGGAACAGAAATTTTCCATTACACTGCACTGTCTGTTTTAAAGGCATAGCATCTTAGCCAAAACCAAGGATCCCCGCCTCCATGGGGATGGACTGCTGTGACCCTGAAGGTGCTGCTCATGCTAAGGCTGCAAGGACTGCGCAGCTACCCTGAGGTTTCTCACCACCTCCTTTCTTCTTGCTTGCATCTCTGTGAAGGGAAAATTGATGCTGGTGACCGGTCTGGCCTTAGTGACCTTTGTGACCCTGTAGCAGCTAGCCTGAAGAAGGAAGCAGCTCCTTATGGAAGAGTCTGTACACATGCTACCAAGTTTAAATGAGGTCTGCCAGTGACAGCGGTGAAGAAGCCACTTGTTCTGTACATGCTAAGAGTCAGAGAGCCACCAGGAGGGAAGGGAAAAGCATGAGTAATCAGGTGCCATACATAAATCCAGACAAATGAACTTTAGCATTTTTGGAATATTTTTCTGAGCAGAGGTAAGCTGTCATCCTGGAAAGTCAGAGTTCTTGATCAACTGCCTGCAGCACAGCTTCAGCTGTAGATGACGCAGCTGCAGGGGTAGCCTTGCCCCGTGCCTGGCATGTAACTAAAGTTCTTAGAGCGAAGCTGGAGCTGTTGGTAGAGCTGGACCCCAGGTAGAAGGGCAGGATTTGAGCTGCCTCAATCATAGCCCACAGCGGTGGCAAAATAAAGAGAGACTTTGGAGTTAAAAATTGCCTGCTCTGTCCTTGAAAAGAGACTTGAAACCTAGATTTCACTATGTGCTGTTCACCCTCCATTGCCATTGGGATCTCCAGCACCATTTCTTCTCTAGTGTGTACACACACAGCTGTAAGTGACATTAGGACTTCTTGCATCAGCTTCTTGGGTCACTGCAGTATAAATAGCATATTTACAAGGTGGCCTGCATGTCAGAAAACATTATACTGTTTGGGTTTTGTTTGTTTATTTCTTTGTTTGGTTTTATAACCCGAGACAAATATTCATTGGCTGGGGAGTGCTTTTTTTCTTTTTCCTGAAGCATCCTGAAATTTGGACTTGAAAAATTGTTTTACTGTTCTCTGACTCTTTGGGTATTTTTTTTTTTTTTAACCTGTTCTCAGATTTTTTTTTAATATTATTATTTAGTTGTTCATTTAAATTGCTTAGTGGAAGTTTGCCTTATTGCCTGGTAAGATTCAGGCAGGGAAAATTAAGCAAGTATATACTACTTGGATTATTTAAAGGTGATATGGGGCTGAGGTGCCACTGCATTTTTGCCAAATCTATATTTAGATCATAATATTTCTTTAGCTCTTTGCATTGCTGGTATTGATGATGATCTCAGCTGGAGGATGAGCCTATGCCCTTTTCTCACTTGTTAACTCAGGACCTCTGGCAATTAGGTAGAGTCAAATAAATATCATGGGATATAAGAATGATGCTAACCTCCCCGGCTGAGTGGTGTTTTTATGTTGAATCACTACTTTTTTAGTTAGATTACAGGAACTGATGAGCACATTTATCATGCTATCCTAGACAGACTGTTGGTCAAGTGTTGAACTTGACTGCCATTGATGCTACCTAAGAATTTCTGGTTCCAGGGAGATGAGATGCTGCTCCAAAACCTGTAGGAACAGGGAGTTAGGCATACGCATAAGTGTGTTTTAATCTGTCTCCTATTGTTCAGAGCAAGCAGTAGTCTGCCAGCACAGTGACCAATCCCTAGAGTTAATTACCATAATTCATTAGCAAAGCCTCACTTCCTGGATGATTTGAGTTGATTAGTAGCCACTTTGTTCTATCACCTTTTTTGGCTGAGCATTCAGTTAGACATTTCAGACTCCAAAGACTTAATGGATTTACATGTAGCACTTACCCAGGAGGGAGAGACAATTGAATTCTCATGCAACCTGTTGCTCTTCATGTAGCCTTTGGGACTTGGTGCAAGGGTCAACAGGAAGGAGACTTTTTCACTCGAAATAGGGAAACTTTTTTTTTTTCTCCTCTGACTTCCTTCTGAGACCTACGACCTTGTTGTATCAGCTGATTACAGCTGACCACTTTCAGAGAATTTAGGGTAACTTTTTTTACTCAAATGCTAATAACATTGCATTAGGTTATATATGTTCCTGAAGAAGAGCGGGACCTATGCAAGTTTTCTGTGACACAAGTCACTCTCACCACCCAGTGAATTGGTACCTTCCTGAGCAGTGATTGTGGATTCCCCCTGCCCCAGCCAACCCCCATGTATATACTGAGCATGATGTCTATGGTACAGAATATTCTGTTAGCCGTTCCACTGTTCTGTCTATGGCCCTTCTCAGCTTCTATGAGAAGCTGAAAAGAGCCCTTGAAAAGTATAAACATTGCCTAGCAACAACTAAACCAAATGTATTATTGACATTCCTTTCACAGCAGTCACTAGAAAGAAAATTAACCCTTTCCCAGCTGAAACCAGGGCACATGTATATTGACATAAGCCATTATTTTTCAGGTAGAGAAAAAAGCTACTCGTCTATTACCAATGTGTGACTGAGAGTGACCAGGCTTTTATTTGCTTATGTATTTTAGTAGACAATGGTATGTATCAGGGGCCTGTAAGTCATGAGACTGTGGGAAGGTACACAGTGAAATTGGAGGATGTACCAGTTGCAGTGAACCCTATACTTGCAGATTTTGAGCAGGGTTTAGTGACTGTTCTTCCTATTTGTGGATTTCAAGTTTGTCTGTCCCTGTTTGTGTGTTTGTGAAGCACTGCTCAGTTCACCTGTCTATGCATAAATAAAACCATGATACATAGCAAAATTTTGTTAATCTCATGTTTAAGCTAATATGAATTACAGGCAAGACCAGCTCTTCCCAGTGTTGTTGCCTGAGGACATAACACTTCAATTTTTTTGTAATTTTCTTTTGTTCTGCTTCTGATTCAGTTACAAAACTAACAAAAAATTTAAAATAAGAGGTATGTTTTTGAAGAAAGGCTAAAAATTTTCCCTTTCCTTCCAGAGTGATGTTTTTGGGAGGTAGGGAAACAGTGTTGATGGACTGGATTTTAAGTATTGAGCTGGGAAAGGAACAACTTGATGTGAGGAGTGATTCACATTAAAAAGGATCTATAACCCTTAAAGTAAAGTAATGTAATATTGACCTTGTATTGTATAATATTACTAAAGTAATCTGGCTCAAGGTATACAGATGGACTAGGTCAGAAATTAGCAAGTAGCAAAGTTATTTTCTTCAGCAAGGTATGCTACTGCATGTATAAACTTAGAGGTTGTTCCAATGACAAATTCTGCATGCACTTTATACATTAATTGAACCAAGTAATAAGTAATTTGCACCTTATCTGATGTTACAGAGTTGCTTGAATACCTTTGAAAAGGTGCTAGGAATCTAGTACTCTGGCTAGCTTTGGTTGAGAACAGTCAAATACTCTTGATTTTTCTGGATGTCTTTTTTTTGGGTATGTGCAATAACAAGACAGGAAAGGAAGAGTTACTGCAAAGTAAAATTTTATTGTCATATGCAGGTATTACCCCATCTTTAGTTTCTCAAAAGACTTCAAGTCTGATCAGTGTTGGTAGACTCAGGAGTTTGACATTAGGGCTGGACTGCATTTCTTTGGGGTTCAGTATATATGGTGTTTTGCTTTAGGCTCTGATTATTTACTACTGCAAAGACTATTGGCTGTCAGATAATATTGTAGTGTGAGTTACTGTATTTCAATAAACCTGTGGCCTTGGCCTTTAATCCGGTTACCAGAGATCTATGCTTTCTGTCTGTGTAGTCCAGAGTGGCATTTGCAATATAACAAACATTTTAAAGATTTACTTTTCTCTGGCATATAAGAATGTTCTTCCAACTTAGTGTTTGTTCCCTAAAAGAAGTATGCATCTTCAAATACTTAATTTCTAATATGGACAAGTAGACTGACTAGTCTTACACACTTTAGTGGTGTCCTGGCTTTAAAGAAAGGATTTTCCATTTTGCTGAGAAGACTTGACAGTGTTCTTTCTTTCCATAGTGAGTTTTGCATAGAAGAAACTAGCCCAAGTTATTGGAAAAGCTAATAGCTTAGTAAATTGGTATATATTAATGTTTTTAAGCTTTGAAGTTTATTTCTAGTAACAAAAGGATATATTAATATTTAGTTACAACTGAAATCCTATGAAAAGATAAGCAAAATATACAGTTAATTTCTTATACTAAAAAATGTTAATAAAATTATTTTATATAAATGCAGTACAGGCAGCTAAGACCTTTCTTAGTTGTGGGGTTCTGCAAGAGTCCTCTGACATGGTGAAGAGGTGTGCCAGATGCAGAGCTTGCTGTAAGTTAAAATTAAATGAAAACACAGAGATGGAGGTGCCTGGAAACTGGTAGGGCATGGCTCTGCCTTCCATCCACTGATAAGCAGATCTGGCCAGCTTCCCACGGATAAAAATGATGCAAAAATCTGGTGCATCCTGGACAACTGGTACAACCACAGCTGTGGGAGGCTTTTAGTTATTATTTGTAATGTATCCTGCCAGGCTTTGCTATGTTCTCTCTGCCTATCTCATCATCAGTACTATTCTGTTAAAATCAACTGGTCTTGTAATTTGTTAACATTTGGAGCATTAGTAAATAGATAACTATTAGTAAAATAAAAATTAGTAAATAGATAAATATTTTAGGTGTTTCAAAAGTTTGCACAGCAATGTGCTCCATCTAATCTACTGTGCAACTGAAATACAACACAACAAATTATTATGAACCAGCTAATTTATTTGCAGATAATAGGCAATAAATAACAAATACTAATTCATAACAGATTTTCTCATCATGAATTATCTGTAAGCATTTTCACAAATATATTAGCTATTCAAAAGTTTCATTCACAATTAAGTAAACTTATTAAGTAAATCTTACTGATTTGGGAGATGCTATTTGTGAGACTAGATGGGATGTGAAATTTAAGCTCTTTCAATTGGGTTTATGATTGGTTTTATTCCCTGATTGAATTAATACCCAATCTTAAAAGTTTTATTCCAATGCTAGTCGCGTATTGGGTTTGTGTGGCGAGGTTTTGGTAGTGGGGGGGCTACAGGAGTGGCTTCTGAGAGAAGCTGCGAGAAGTTTCCCCTATGTCTGACAGAACCAATGCCAGCCAGCTCCAAGATGGATCTACTGCTGGCCAAGGCCAAGCCCATCAGCAGTGATGGTAGTGCCTTTGGGATAATGTATTTAAGAAGGGGGGGGAAAAAACCCCAACCCTGCACAGCTGGAGAGAGGAGTGAGAATATGTGAGCAACAACCCTGCAGACACCAAGGTCAGTGAAGAAGAAGAGGGAGGAGGTGCTCCAGGCACTGTAGCAGAGAATCCCTGCAGCTCGTGGTGAAGTCCATGGTGAGGCAGACTGTCCTCCTGCTGCCCATGGAGGTCAAGAGTGGAGCAGATATCCATCTGCAGCCTGTGGAGGACACCACACCAGAGCAGGTGGATGTGCCTGAAGGAGGCTGTCGTGCCGTGGAGAGCCTGTGTTGGAGCAGGCTCCTGGTGGGACCTGTGGCCCTGTGGAGAGAAGAGCCCATGCTGGAGCAGGTTTGCTGTCAGGACTCATGACCCCATGGGGGCTCATGCTGGAGCAATCTTCCTGAAGGACTGAGCCCTATGGAAGGACTCATATTGGAGCACAGGAAGAGTATGAGGAGTCCTTTCCTGAGGAGGAAGGAGCAGCAAAGATGACATGTAATGAATTGACCGCAATGCCCATTCCTTGTCCCCCCTGTGCTGCTGGCAGGGAGGAGGTAGAGAATTTGGGAATGAAGTTGAGCATGGGCAGCAGGGAGGGGTGGGGGGAAGAGGTTTTCAAGATTTCATTTCACTTCTTATTGATTTGATTGGCAATAAATTAAGTTAAATCCCCCAAATTGAGTCTGTTTTGCCTGTGACGTAATTGGTGAATGATCTCTCCCTGTCCTTATCTCAACCCACGAATTTTTCATTATATTTTTCTCTCCCCTGTTCAGCTGAGGAAGGGGAGCGATAGAGCGGTCAGCTACAAACTCTGCAGTAGGCAAAGCAATTCCCTGTTTCCTTACACAATTCTGTCAGGAAACCAGTTTGCCAGAGCACTGGTAGAAAACAAACACAAAGACTTCTAAGTATCATAGAAGTGATGCTGGTAAACCACTAAAGTGAATGCTTTTCAGTTTCTGCAGCTTGGGAACAGAAATATATGAAAAATAAATGGCTGTGTGTGAAGTAGTACACTGGATAGGGATAATCTATTCTGAGCACTTTCCCAAATATGTTACCTTCCCAAGAACTTCTGCATATTTGTCCCTTTTCTGTCCTCCATCCTTCCAAGTAAACATTTATAAACTGCTTAATCCCCTCTCAACATGTGCATATAACTTCCACTGACACTAATGGTAATTACTTATGCTTAGTGCCAAGGAAATAGGACCTCTTTTAGGGTCAAATTGACTTCACTTGTGTAAAGCCATGTAATTGACAGGTCCAAAAATTCGCTACTGCAATCTAGGAGCAAAGTGTTGGGGCTTTATGCAATGTGTAGCCTTTCGAGTCACTCCTCCAGTTGCTTGGCCTTATTTGCCTGTCTCTAGCATTTCCATGGCTACCACTTGGCTAGTTTTCAGTTTTTTGATTAATTTTCCCGATGCCTTTCTGGCTGTTGGATAGGAGTTTGTGCTGCTTTCAGAATGTGTAACGTATCCCATTATTAAAGACAGTAAGCTTCAAGAAAGTGCACTTCAGTAAACTCGGAGAAATGGCAGGTAGCTCTCTGATGGAAGCAGGTACATGGTGAAGTGACGTGAAGGCAGTTGACAGTTCTTTAGTGTTTGAGCCCTTGTGAATATTTCTCTAACTTTACTAGTACAAAGAAAGGAAGTTTAACACAGTCCGGTTTAACTAAACACGAGCTCCTCAGTGACCTAAAACTTGAGGGATGTTGCCAAAAGCTGAAATTGGGTCAAATTACATGGATGAGTATGAAAGAATGGGATGGGCAGGTGGAGATAAAATTTGAAAGACTTGGGCACAAAATAGAATTCAACTAATAAGAGACAAAGCACTGAGAAAGGAAGGATGAGAAAAGGGCTTGCCTGCTGCTTAGTGATTATGTAAGAGATCAGTAAGTGCCTTGGCATTCTTGGAATAATTTGTAAACTTCTTGCTGCTTAGTTCTCACAAGGAGTTCTTATTAGTGGACGTCATATGTTTCTATTAACATCCATGGTGAAGTGTGTTGTGGTGTGGTGGTTGTTCTTGTTTTGTTGGGGTGTTTTGGATTTTTTTGTGTGTGTTTTTTTTTTTTAATAACTAATGATATTTATCCAAGAGTAATTGAGAACTGGCCAGACCACTCACCTAGATGACAGTGTTATCTGTGAAAACCCTTGGAGAACTGGGGAGATCCCTAGCATGCTAGCAGGTATAGAGCTGTGCTCACACTGCTTCCTTCAGCACACAACTTAGATGCCGAAGTTAGGCCTCAGATAGCGACTAGAGATGATTCAGGGTGCCTAATAGAGGGAGGGGGCTCCTCCGGCAGTGCCCTTCTGTATAAGAAGTTCTCATTTAGGCATTTAATTGGTTTCCCGAAGGAAGACTCTGTGAATACTGTCTCTTTGCTCAGCCACGCTTCTCTTTAAATTTTATTGACCCAGGTGCCAACAGAACAGTCAGCAAACTTCAGTTATTGGAAAAATAGACATTGCTCATAAGCATTTTGGAAGATAACAAAGACATATGTAACAATCAACATGACTTCTTCAAGAATGTAGTGTTAAACCTACATGATTTTTTTTCAGTAATAGGATAAACACACCTTATAGGTAGTAGAGAAACAAGGTGTGTCATACATCATTATTTTAACAAAATTCTAGATTTTAGAAGATAATTTTGACATTCTTTCTTCAGATGTTCTGTGAGAAACGTGATTAAGGGGAAGTAGTCATAAAGGGGGTGGGAATAATGATTGAGAGAAAAATCATAATCGGATAGAAAGCCTAGAATCCTAACACAGGTACCAAACTCCTGTCCTAAAGTAAGCAATGTGAATACAGTTTCAATGTAGAGGGAGTCGGTGAGATACCTTCAGGACCTGACCTCAGTCTGATAACATTTGTCTTCACTGATGCCTTGGATGAAGAAATAGGAAGTACTTAGTTTGCAGTTGTTACCCAGAGCTACTTACAGCAGGGAAGGTCTGCGAGCACCTTAAATCCAATTCAAAATTGGATTTTCAATTGGAATTCAAAATTATATTGATAAATTGAGGACATAAAATATATGCAATTCACTAAAGGGAAGTGCTAAACTTTATGATGCAAAGACGTTAAATACTTGGTGAGAAGATGATCTAGGAGAAAAAGCACCTTGGGGTCATGGCAGTTGGTAACAAGCTGAACGTGAGGATAGTGTGGCACGTTAATACAAAACGCAAAGATTGGATTATCATTCTGAGATGTGGAACAGGAGTCTTGAGTAAGTATGTGAGATCTAGAAACCTCAGTCTAAAAGGAAAAAGTGAAGAATTTAAGGTTTGTTTGTTTTTAATCAAGGAAATCCTAATGAGAGGGATATAACTGTCTGTAAATTTGACAGGTAAAGTGCTCCATGTGTTGCCTTGAGCTAGGACAAGGAAATAGAAGAAAACCACAACATCACATTTTCTTAGTCACACATGAGCATGTTCACACACTGTGGAAGGCCAAACAAAATCTCTTTTGGGTACAAGTAATGGCAGCAGTTTCTTGAATTGATTTAGACATGCTTCCCAGTCCATGTAATGAGCCAGTTTGAGATGGTACTTATTTTATTGATTAAAACCATTCCTTTCATAAAAAGAAAATAAACTGGTGTGCACATCTGCACTTTGTTGCAGCTAATAAAGTTAGCACTAAGTTATGTGCTGATATGTAACCTATTCATAAGCACTAACTCTGTTCATAATACTTCACAGGTATGCAATCTTCATTTTAGCATTATAACACTAATACAGTAATCAGATTCTTCTCATGTATATACTGTGGCATCGTTGTAGCGTGCAAGTGTAATTCAGGTAGTGTAATGATAGGACACAGGGTAACAGCCTCAAACTGAAAAGGGGCAGATTTAGATTGGGTGTCAGGAAGAAAGTCTTTACTGTGAGGGTGGTGAGGCACTGGAACAGGTTGCCCAGGGAAGTTGTGGATGCCCCATCCCCAGAAGTGTTCGAGGCCAGGTTGGTGGGGCTTTGAGCAGCCTGGTCTAGTGGGAGGTGTCCCTGCCCATGGCAGGGGGGTTGGAACTAGATGATCTTTAAGGTCTCTTCCAACCCAAACCATTCTGTGAAGTGTAAACTGAATGTGTATTAGAAGGGTGTGTTTTGGCATAGGTTTGGGCTTTAAGTTTATTTGGCACAAAACAGAAGTCTGTAAGACTTATCTTCGAATTATGGCACAACATGACTTGGGAGATGATGCTAGAGGATCCTTCGATCTATGTTTCTCTTGTTGTCTGTGATGGTGATAGATGAAGTCCTAAAGGCTGCTTTTGCACCTGAGCATCTGCTACTCCTTTCTATTTGGCTATAACATATTTGTCTTATGATATGCTTTCTATTTGGATATAATATATTTGCCTTATGAAATGTGCTCAGTCAGATTATTTAGAGTAGATACAAACAGAACTGTTTTGATTTGGGATAAAGTGAATATAAAGAACTTTGGAAAATAATTCCAAATATTTGCTGTTAGATATAAATTGGTTCCCTAGTTTATTGCTGTGTGAGGCTTTGAAAAAGATTAAACAAGGCCCAGGGCTACTGAATCATGGAATTCAATCGTGGAAAAGACCAGTTAGATCATCCAGTTTTTACAGTGAATCTCCACAGTTTATTTTCTAGTCTTCTGCTTTTTTCTACAAGTCAAAAGCTAGTGGGCTTCTGCCATCTACCCAGTGAGACTGTTCTATGGCCTAATACACTTGGCTTTTAGGAAGATTTTCACAATGATGTGTATGCTCGTTCTTTAACCTCACCCTAGTGTTTCTCATTGTTGTTTCATAGAATAGTTTGGGTTGGAAGCATGTTTCCAGTTCAGTGGATACAAGTTTTCCAGCTGTAATTAGACCATCTTAAGTGGTCCTTTGCAACTATTGCATACTATTCCTGTATATTATATGTATTTGCCTAGACTATTGGTATTCTTTGTATCTCTTAAGCGGACTGCTGTGAAAGTGCTAATTAGCCTTCAGCTTTGCATCACTGGAGAGTACCTGGAACAGCCTGGATGGGTGAATAGCAGATACTTCAGCAACAGTTTTCCCTTGCTGTTGCTGTCTCTATTTGTCTCTTTTTAGGACATCTGGGTATGGTACTGGATAAGATACCAGAATTTCTGTGGTTAAATATTGGATGCCTGCATGTGTCAAAGCTAGATGGAAGTCATAGACTACAAACGTAGCAAGCTTATAAAAACGTGGGCAGATTTCTTTGCAAGTTCAGTTTTGAAACACTGAGAGGGGCTGATCAGGGCATAGCTGTTGGGGTATAAAGTTAAAGTTCGTTAAAAGAGTGAGAGATACTGTTTTTACTTCCAGAAGACAAAGACTTGTAGAGAGGTGAAATGGGTGTTCTTACAGGTGGGGTGGAGAAATGAGACACCAAGTGCAGAGTTCTTGTGGAGTGGTCAATTTTTTTGTTTTGTTTAAATACTGTAATTCTTGTGAGGTAGTTGATTTGACCGAATGTGTATGTGTGCATATATATATAGCAACTAGCAGAAAAGAGACAAGTAGGAAAAAGATGTGGAAGACAGAATGTTTGCAGCTATAGACCAAAAATCATTCTTTCTGCCCTCATGTGGCATTGTGTGGATGTAAAAGTAATTTAAAAAAACTATTAATTTGAAGTTTCTGTAATTGTAACTACAAGTTATGAGTAACAGGCAAGTGTAAACATATTGCTACAACAATAATACGCCCAGATCATTTCTTTTACTGTGTATTAAAAAGAAAACCAAGAAACAACCAAAACACACCGAACTTTATGTGATTATTTGGAATGTGATAAAGGTTAGTCCATTAAACAGCACATTATTATTTGTTCTGTTAAGAGAATAAACCTACTGAACTGGAAGAAAGCAAATTTGTTCTTACTTATTTATGTGATGGAGCTGTCTTAAGTTAGTAACCAACGAGACTTGGCCTTTTAAAGGAATGAATTCACTGATGAAAAATGATGTGTGTTTATTTCATCTATGCCATGTTAACTTTATGGGTTAAATTGATTTCTTAGAATAGCAGTAAACCATGGTTAGAAGAAACATTTTTTTCTCACTATTTTGGAAAGTGCCAGATGCTGCAGTTCCACTCAGGGATCTGCAATGGTAGTTCATGTAACTAAAATCATAATACTAGAATCAGTTGTTAGGTTATTTTGGTTTTAATTGGAAATAATTTACCCTGTTTTTGAGAAATAATTCTCTCCATTTTGTAAAGGACAAGTACCATGCTGCTGTTTTTCTCATGTCCCACACCTTGTGTGTGTGCACAGTTTTTGTTCTTGTTTGGCATTGAAGCCTGGAGCGTAACAGCTTATGTTAAATAGTGTCCAATGTGAACAGTGGCATTTTGCATATTTTTTTTTCCTGTAGCATCAGTTTAAATGATTACACAGAACACAGGAGTATAGACAAATAGGACTTATTTTACTTAATTTATTTTGCAACAAATCAAGGAGGTAAGGGAAATATGAGTGTGTGAGTTCTCCTGACTATGTCTGTGAAACCCCACTGATGGCACTGGGTTGCTATCAGTGGGATTGCAGAGGTGTAATTTGAGTATACTTAAGAAGTTGAATAGATGAAGTCAATAATGTCCCAGTGGTCCTTTGAATTTGGCCCCATGAAATTAATTTCCACCTCAGCTTGTACATAGAATAAATTAATTCATACAGACCCAGTACTGCTCTTCTATAATCTGTGTAATTGCTTGTTTATTCCAGCACCTGGTAGGTCTCTTTATCTCTGAACTTTTGTGCTCTGCAATATTAGCTTGTCTAAGGCTGTAAAATTAAAAGTTACTTAAGGATTTTATTGAGCTGAAACGATTGTGTTTTCCAGCCATAGAGGGTTTGTTTACTTAGCAGTGATTCAACCCCACCCAGTTGTAAGGCCAGCCCAAGCTGTTATCACACAATAGGACTCGGTGTTTGACCATAACTGCACGTCTCACTCAACAGGCAATCAGCATTTTAATTAGTGATTAAAGGAAAGTCATTGTACTCTAGCTGCTTTATCACAATAGCCTAATAATTTTGTGTTGAATAAATAGATAATGCAAAAGGGAAACCTCCCCTCATAATGTTGTTGTCATTAAGGGCTCTTTTACTCATTTGTGTATGTATTAAAACACACATGACATGAATAGAGGTAATTATAATTACTACAGGTTTTTTGGCAGATTAGCTGACATTTTTTACATTGTAAACCTTTTCCTTTATAATGCCACTCCAAAATGAATGCAGTGTTTAAAAGTTCAGATAAAGGTAAGTAGTGGTGGCTCTCGCTCACCAAGGTGTGTGGATGTGAATGATTGATTTGCTGTGTGCATCACTGGAATTAGGTAACTTGTATCATGACTGTGATGTACTGTGTAATTGATGCAAGCCCTTTCATAGCATTCTGAGATTGAAATCAATATTTATTTGGAGTGCAACAAATGTAATAAGCTGTGTTTCTTGTGTAAGCATTGGTCTAGCTCCATTTTTAGTTCAGTTTCGTAGAAGATCATTCAGAAGCAACTGATACATGTTTTGATGTGGTTAAAGAATTAGTTAAGAGGATACAAACAAGATATGGAAAACAATCCAGTCTGAAGCTATGAGTTCATGGAGTTAACATTCTTTTTATTATGAAAGGCTTGACACTTTATTCATAACTTTGTTTATTTACTACTACAAATATTCTTCACCTACATATCACATAGACAGGAATCGTGTGTCACAACTTCACTATGCTTTTATCTATATTAATAGTGAATGTCAGTTACTAAAACATGTAATAGTTTGGAGACAATTAAGAAAGTCTTGCCTTCTATGTATGCAAGACAAAGATTTCTCAAAGTAAACAGGTTATTGCAAAACTATAGTGCTGTAGATGCAAAATTTTGTTTATTTACAGCAAGGATGCACCTTTGATGCTTGGGAAGACTTTGTTTGAGGGTTTTCTGTTTCTTTGTTTTTTCTTTTGAATAAAACCACTCTAAATTGTAATGAACTCAGCCATTTCTAACTCAGAAATTATAGGGCATGGTAGCTAAAGGGACACTGTCAAATGGATTACTTTGGGTACTTCGCAAGGGATTTATACACCCAGTTTTGATTACTTAGAACAGGGAGTTTCGAGTGCTGTGACGATTGCCATCAGTGCTTGCCTTGCTAAGCTGTTATGTTCAGGCATTAAGGTTCAGAGAGTTGCAAGGGCAGGGACTTTTCGCAGTCCCATTGCTTCATGATGTGCGTTTGAAGTGTTACAGTTCTTGTTTTTAAGAGTCAGCACCCACTCCATGCTCTCTTGATACACTCTTTGTAATCCTCTCTGCTGGCAACTTTGGCATGTTGAAACAACAAGCTCACGCACACCTGACTCGATAAAAGGAGTTCTGAAATAGATGCAGTGGTAATTTGCCACTAGGTTTTTAGAAGTGATGTTAAATCATTTTGCATGTTATGTGCTTGAAGGTATGTGAACCATGTAAGGGGACAGCTTTCATGCACAGGTTTTTTGTGTGGTGATTTTTTTTTTTGTCCTTCCTTCCCTTCCTTCCCCCCCACCCCCCCAAAAAAAAAAAAGGTGAAATCTACAGAGACATTTAGACCTTTTTTTGGTGCTGAAGTAGGTGTTCCCTGCTATTGAATTTTATTTTATTTTTTTTCCAATGGTGATTGTTAGTGGGATTGTGAGGCCTGCCTGTATTACTAACACATATGTTGCTGTGTTGCTTAATAGGCTTTTTGAAGTATCCATGCAAATACCTTAAACTCTCAGAGAAGAGGGAAATTAAATATTTGATGTAAAGACTGGATGGCCAGCATGAGGGATGTGAACAGTAATGGAGACAGATCGGGCACACAAATTCCATCTGGAGATAAAGGAGAAGGTTGTTAACTCCACCTATACAAATTCAGAAATGTTGGCTTTCATTTACAGTATCTTTTTCTCTCCATAACTGGAAGTCTTTCAAAACTTCCCATCAGTATGGACAGAGCTTAGGCTGCCTCCCTATTTTGTTCCATGGTAACGTGCAACTTTAATTCCTGTGTAAATAAATAATATGCTATGAGTTGTGCTTTTTTCTGTGTAGTAGGATTTTTCAGGGAACAAAAAAATGTAACAAACTGAGATTTTTATAACCTGCTTGTCTTTGAAACTCTAATAACATTTTAAATCTATTTGTAATATATAACTGAATGGGGAAAACATATGGAATAGATGAGGTACCAATGCTAAAAGTTGCTAACTGAGCCATAATCCCCCTTCCTTATAGGTTTGTATTCCCAAGAACTGAGTTACCTTGGTAAATGTCAAGCCCACACGTAGGATGCTCCCATAATTACAGTACTGTTGAAATGCTACATCCCTATATCAGTATCTAACAATATTCATAAATCACAGAGCAGCATATTGAGTGACTGGCAGTTCACATGAAATGCCTTACAGCTGTCCAATATAGAGAACAGGGAGAATGATGTTGACCCATTTTGGTACAATGGCAAATCTCCATTTCTTGCTGGAAAAAGAACTGGAAGAATAGGAAAAAAAAAAAAACAACTTCAAGTTCTGTACAGAAGGATGAAACCAGACTTGAACTTATCTCTGTTCCCCTCGCACAAAAAAAAATCCCAAGAAAAATGATGTCAAGTCTCTTGTGAATGACACTCATAAATGTGAAGTACAGTTGTATGTCGGACTCTTAACATTGTCCTTGTTAGTGAAACAGCGATGGGTGGAGATTCTCCCTGTGTAATGACAGGGCTGAGTTACTGTAGTCACTCCTACCACCATAAAAGCGTAATGCTGAAATGCACCATACCAAACAGTACTAAAACTATGTGGTGCTACTGTGATTCCTGTAATATTTGTGGTAGCAGTTGGGTGCTATGTTGTGCCTGGCTCCGCCAGCTGTGCTGTGCCTCTGTCTTCCTCATCTTGCCTTTAGCTGAAGCAATGCCCTGTGGGTGTGGAGTTGGTCAGGAGGAAAAAGAGTAAGGGCAGAGCACTGCAGGGAGAGGTGGGCCTTTATTCCAAACTAGGAGGACAGAGCTGTCCTGGAAGTAGGTAACACTGAGGACATGGATCCCATATGGTTAAGAGTGAGCAACAGGGAGGTTGGGGAAGGAAATGGGGGCCGTGTGTTTGTGCTGTGCACCTCCACAATGAAGCCCCTAAGGCACAGATCCTGTATAGGTGACGCGTAGGTCACCGTTCCAGAACAACCAGATTGTGAGCTGGAAGGTCAAAGGGTGCAAGACCCCTGCTAGGATGCGTGGTCCCCTGAATATCCACTGACTTTTTTCCCCAGCCCAGTAAATTATCATATGACAACTATTCTTTTCAGTTGGTATTTCATTTTCATATTGCTTAAAGGCTAAGAAATATCTCTGTGCTGCAGAAAGCAGCTGCACATCTGGGAGAGGTTTTAGTGTTGGTGGATTTACTTACAGTCCGAGGCTTGGTTATCTCCCTAGTGAACAGTGTGACAAGCTCATTTTTTTTAAGAAAAAAAAAAAAATGGTATGAAGCTTGACATGATATTTGCAATGACCGTTAGCCAAACTATTGCAGAATTGCATATATTTCTCTGCTCCTTTCTTTTGGCTTGAGGTTTTGATGTAACGAGCAACTTCTCCTGTAACACTGTAAATAAAGCAAAGTCCTCTCTGCTGTCATCATTAATAGTATACTAGCTGTATTATATAATATGTCATATGGGCATAATCAATACCTGTGAGAGCAAGATGGGCATTACATCATGAAGCTTTCCTAACGATGAAATTGCTAAACCAGTAGTTTAGATGGGTTTTCCAATAACTGTTTTGTACCTTTAATACTGTAATCATTTCTGGCAGATGGTAGTAAATATGTGACTCATGCTCTTTATAATACCTCTAAAATTAGTTTAATAGTAACTTAATACTTCTATCAAGTAGTATCATGACAGGTTTTAGCATCATGAGTCAAATGTAACCCTCCATTCCTATCTGCTGGATGACGGGGTGGGGGAGAAGGTTTGTTGTCTTTTTTTTTTTTTTTTTTTTTTTTTTTTTTTTAAAACTCATTCACATGTTACTTAGGTGTCTCTTAATTGGTGACCTCCTTCCTCTGCAAATATCAGAGAAGACCAGGCTTGCAGACTCCTGTTGTCCCTCCTTCCTGTTCTGGTCTTTTGTAATGTTTTTCCTCCTGTTGTGTGTTCCTGCTGAGATTAAGCGTAGTGGCAACAAGCCAATTCATGTTGGAGAACCTGCCAATTTGGGATTGGGATGTTAGTTGTGATGTGGTCCATGCCCTTCCTTCCTAAATAGTAAATAGATAACTCTTAACTAGCTGGCTTAGCTAGTTCACGCTGAGTTCCAGATTTTGTTTCTATTATATAGTTGGACCATCCTGTTGGTAGCGTGTTGATGTGTTTGCTTGCTGTGAGGCAAAGGGATCAGTTTTCTTCAGCCTCTTAGTTTTTTATGATTTCTCTTTTTCTAATGTACAATCACATTAACAGAAAGCGCATACTAATTTTGGCACTGTAAGAAGGTAGCTGCAGCAATTTTCGCAGTTAACAGAGCAAGATCTTGAGAACCCTTCAATTATGGAAATGTTACAATGATTTTTTTAATAGGCAGCATTATTGATGTCAGCTTACAAGGCAATGTATATTTCCATGCACAGTACTTTGTAGTAATCTGTACATATTAGCTGTTCAGAATCCTTTTGCAAACATGCAGATTCCCAGTAGTCCTTTCCCACTGTAGTTATTAATGCAGCCACTACTTATCGCTGGCGCTGTTATCCAGAGTTATCAACAGTTAATAAACACGTTATCCTCCTAAGCTAAGCTTTAACAATGTACGTTTTATACCATTTATAGGTCTATTTGTATTAATAAATTACATAAGCTAGTTATAGATATCTTAATAATATGTAATACATTAATATGTGATTTAATTTTTTAACATTAACACAAATGTTCCTAGCCACTTGTCATAGAAAAATGTTATTTTCCAGCTTTAGGTTATTACTATTCTCATAAAAGTCAGAGGATCTCCTTGGAAATCAGGATCCTCTCTACTAAATGTATAAACCACAACAGGAAAAATAGTCATATATTCTAATGGAGCTGATGTCATGCTAGTTAAGTACTTCATATCAGAATGCCTCATCCTAGACCTAAGGCATAGACACAAATTAGTTTTACAACTAAATGTTTACAATATACAAGCCAAAGTTGTTTGTGGTTTGTTTTTTTTTTTTAAGTGTACATCTGAATAATTTACTGTATTTATATTTTTATTTTAATGGATTTGAAATTCTTTACTTAGAGTCTGTCCACTTGGTTTGGGTTGAACCAAAGCCTGAGGTGGGGGGATTCCTTTTATTAAATTGTAAGTATGTTGTCACTCTGGCTTCTCTGAAAATTCATTTGTTGTCCCTTAAGTCCAGCAGTCGCTGTTAAAGTTCCTTTCATCTGCAGTTTGCGTTTTTTGAGATGCTGCAAATCCAGTAAGGTCTTATGACATGCATTCTACGCGAACTTCTTCAGCATGTATTTTCAGAACTGAGTCATCACTCACCTATAAAATATATTGTACCTATGTTTGCAGAACCCTCGCTAATCCTCTAGTTCCTTATGTTACATACAGAGAGGTTTCATGTTATGAACACTTTGGCTAGGATAACACTTTCAAGATTTCTTAATGATTATCGTATTATAAACTGTCAAATGGCATTATTTTTGGCAGGTAGTAATGCAACTTTCTAATTAAGTTTTATAACTTCATAAGTATAGAGGTCATTTATATGGGAACTAGGACTGAAAGAGTGGACTTTGTTGTTACTCAGTTATTTAGATGCAAGTCTGCATGTTGATAGTCTTTTCCTGGTATAGCGTGGCTGTTTTTGGCGTCTTCTGGTAACATTTTGTTTTGTGGTTGGTTTGGTTGGGTTTTTTTTGGTGGTTGTGTGGTTTGGCATTGTGCCTTTTTTTTTTTTTTTTTTTTTTTTGGGTGATGGAGTGTGTTTGTTTTGTTGAGTGTTTTTGGTTTTTTGCTTGTTTAACATTGTTTCAGCTCCAGGTTAGAGATGCAGAAGAAGCTTTTCAAAGAACTTTTAATTCATGGTATATTTTCAATGACAAGTGCACAGTGTTGGTTTTGGAGGCAAGTTATGGGCATTTGTGGAGTAGATGGTGGGTCCACTTTTTTGAGCTGGTTTCATGAATATATTTTGATGCAGCAACATTTCATTCAGGTGGCTGTTTTTTTCCATTTCACCGATCAAAACAGACTGACCACACAGCAAAGCAGCAAGCTGCACAGCGTTGTTGAGAAAACAGTGCAGTGGGGACAAATGAAAAAGTCATCTATGCGCTGACTAGTCACTTGGCGTGCACATGGGCATTGCATGGTTGACTTGCTAGACATCTTTCATATAGAACATGTCACTTCTTACAACCCATTTTTTGGTTCTTGTAATGAGCTGTATTACAAATACGGCATTGCTGTAGGCCCTCTTAAAGCTGTGCCAACCTTGTGCCAACTGTGCCTTCTCGTCAAGTGGTCTTAACTGTCTTTGTGAGTTATACAGCCTTTCAAGTATGCTTGATAAATGGAAGTCTGAAATGGTGTTTGTACTGCAGCTTAAAAATATGCATATTGTAAATCTATTCAGAAGTAAGGAGTTGAACCTGCGCGTTGGGTTTCAGCCATTCAACCAAAGACAGAAAGATGATTGAATTCAGTCTAAAATTTTATAGAACTAAATTTAATGGTGAGCACAATCACACTCTGTGGTGATTGTTTTCAGTGCTGCTTTATTAAGTTATGTAATGGCAAGAGTTCAAACTCCAGGGATTGTTGAAATGGTAGATTTAGAGACTACGTTAGAATGCTTGTCAGTAAGAAGTATATGGGTTTTCGAAGTGCAGAGATTTTTACCTAGATATCGCTGCAGCTTGTGATTTTTATTTAAATAGTTTGGAGGTTTTAGACTTAATACCCTGCTTTTTAAAAATGTTTTAAAATCTTGTTTTATTCCCCAAAGATTTGTTTTCTGCTGTTGCGATTAGATGATGACAGCTAGCTGGCTTTTAAAATTGATCAGGAAGTATTCTGGCAGTCATTCAGTGTTGTAATAGCACTTTAATGGATATGAGCTATTCACCCAGATCAGACTCAATGTCAAAACAGGCGAAAATACAGCTGTCACTCTGGACAAGAAGTTACACATATGCAAGCAGCTGCTAATAATACTGGAAAGGAAGCCTTATAATAGTGCTTTAAAGGTGCATGCATGTATATGCATACATACTGCTTCTACGTGTGTAGATGCCTCGTAACAAACATGCGAGAGACATTATTTTCTGGCCATGGATGTGCTTAAGAAAAAAAGAAAAGTGAAACATACTCTGACCTGTGAGGAAGTTGTGATAAGTTCAATATGTACTGGTGGGCTCCCAGTTTTTTTTGCAGTAAGAAGCTCTGACTGATGCATTGCTAGGAGCATGGTGTAAATTTTATCTTTTAACAAAATTATGACTTTGTTGTGGGTCCTCATTTAATGCACGCGTTGTACTATTGGTTTCAATGGAACTTTGACCATGCATTTAGGTCAAGAATGTGGCTACAGAAATGCAGTGGCTTTTTAAAAGGCAATTAATTTTCTGTCAGAAAACTTAATAACAGTATCTTAATGCTCATATATACGTTAGAATCATTTTTTGTCAGGGTATTTTGCTCTCCTTTGTGTGTGTCGTAGGGTTTAATCTGGTTGCATATATGGTGTATTCTAAGACCCTTCTACGTCAGAGAGGTACTTGGATAATCTTCATGTGGACAAAAGCATTCATGCTTTCCTATTGTGAAAAGCATATGTAGTTATACATAGAGGCGATGTTTGATGTAAACAAAAACTATGATTCCTAGGGATGGTATGTTTTCTTTCCTATTTGGAATTTTTGAATGGAGGTAAGTAAATGTAAAGTATAGAAATGCTTTGCTGTTTGACTGAATAATGCTCAAGAAAGTCAAGAAGCAATGAGACTGGGGAATGCCTTGTGTCCCCTTTTAAAATACAGTAGCACATCTCTTGCCTAATACAGGCTATTGCCAAAGCTCATTGGATAGTGTAAAGGTGATGGTGATTGCTTGATTTTTCTATTCTTGCTTGCCATTAATGAGTCTGGTGCCTTAATTTTGTCTTCATAAGGCTTTTTTTTTTTTCATAGAGTTTTAGCTTGATGTATTTCCCAGTGTTAAAAATATGTGAGAATTGAGATATGTGAATGTACAAGAAATGCAGGAGGTCTTCTGAGCACATTAAACTTGTTCACATAGCTCCCTAAGCTAAAGGGACAAATTCACATATTATAGGAGAGTATTTTGAGAAGGCCGTAAAATAGTAAGTCACTTACATTGAGTATATGTAAAGATTCAGTAATGAAGTTTGAGAGTTAAAAATAATAATCATACATATATATACACACACAGTTATATTTCTGAGCTTTTTATTTTCCAGACACATACTAAACCTAGACACACAAAACTGCATTCAGCAAGTGTGAGGATAAAATTAGCCAAAAACTTGAGGATTAGCTCTCCTTTTGTATGGTTCAGAGGCACAGGAAGGACTGTGAACAGGCCAGTGAAGCAGTCCATGCTAAAATGAGAAGTCATCTGCCTGGGCTGAGACATTCAAGACAGGGCTGTCCTTGGGGACAGCAAGTAGAGGAATGCATGTCACCTTAGATCATTGAAGCACCAAGAGAAGGAGGAGTGGGACTAGCCCGTGTGTAGTTCTTGTTGGCGAAAGCACTTCTGGGTTTTGTGTCATTTCTAATCTCCAGTGAAAATAAAAGTAAACGTTCGATAGTGCTACATGTGACGTGCATATCGGGAGTATGCACTTAATAGACTCATTTCTGTTCCTCTTTAATCATGTAGGCCTGTGTTAGACTTGAAATTGTGCCCATATAAATGGAATAAGGTCATGTTCTATATAGGCAAATCTATATCCTGTATTGGCTGCTATATACCTGAAAGCTAGACATATGTTGCATCCTTTTGTAATCTTCTCCTGGAAAAGGGAGTTATTTGCAAGCTTGTATATTCCTCTTGGATGGCCTAAAATGCTGAGTTTTAAAGTCTTTACAAAGTACAGTCCAGGAATTGCATTGTTTTGGCTATTTAAAATACAAATCTCTTCACTTCAGCAAAACTTCTAAGGAGAAAATTAACAGTATAGTATTTACTTACAGATGCTGTGGGATTACTTATTGTTTGGTTTTTGTTTTGAAGTCAAACTGGATCAGGAGAAAAATTCTCTTTAAAGTGCTAACTGGAAAGAATATTTTCTTACCTGCAAATGATTTTATTTTTTTCCCCCTCCACAATCCTGTCTCCCCCTCCAAAATTGAAAATTTACTTCTTCAAACAATAATGCGTGATGTTCACCTGCCTAATGCTCCTTTTCTTTTCTGCTCTCGTCCTATTCCGTGAAAGATTTACAGTGCCTATAAGTGCTCAGCACATTGAGAAGGAAATACACACCTCTGCGCTCCTTTGACTTACAGGCTTTTAGAACCGGTTCCCACCATGGTAACCACGTATGGCTGTGGAATCAGGATCATGGCAGACTTGCAGCACAGAGATCTAATGACTTGCTGTGCCTGGTATAAATTGCTCAAACAGCATCCTTCCAGGTTTTCCTCTCAAGGGAGCAAATGCTTTAAAGAATGACCTTGCTCTGCCCCAGCACGTCAACCTGGAAAGTTTCTATTTGCTATTGAATTCTTGACAAGTAATAGGCAGTACTTAAACCTACTTAGGACATAAAATGTGAAAGATACGGTGCTTTTTTCTTTAATATCACATAAAAAGTATGTTGCTTGCATTTCATGTTTTTCTTTGCTTTTTTTTTTTTCTTGTGCCAAGGCATCCAAAAAGGCATTTTGGTTTTATGTGCCGCTTCTAAAACTAGAAGACCTAAAATATCTTTTCAAAACCACTGTTCACAACCTTCTCATCCTTGAATTACGCAATACTAAAGTGTTCAGAATTGGAAGGACTAATAGTACTCTCTATGCTTTCAATAAATGACAATACTAAAAATACTCATTATCTTACAGTCCTTTTTCTGAAACATCAAATCCATGAGTGTTTTGCTCTAACAGAAAGCCAGTTCATTTTAAGTCATCATTAAGCAAGCAGACAGCAATTGCAGCATGGTCTTTGATTAGTTGTTCTGATACCGGTTTTGAACTGAGTCTTGCTACTTGTGCTCAGTGGAAATCCCAGAAGTTTTTTCATAATCATTTTCAGTGCAAAATTAGAAATTACTGTTAAGATTCAGGGGACAAAATGTTATTAGAAACCAGAGAGAATCCATATCGGTTGTCCTCCTTTATAAAACTGAGGAAAAATACTGTGCAATTATGGCTAATTACATATAATCCTTAGTAATCCTCTCCAGAAAGTACAGACTGTCAGGCCACACAGTTCTTTTCAGGACTTGAGTTGATTACGTGTGAATCTGAGGGGTTTTTTTCGCGGATGTTTTTTGTGAGGTTTTTTGTGGTTTTTAATGTGTTCGGTTCAGTGCTGACTTTTCAACAATCTTGTTATGATTTAATATGGAAAGCTGGTTCATTCTCAAAAGAACTCTGTGATTGTTATATTTTTGTATAACTGAGATCTGCTGTATTTTGGTATCCTTGTTTTAAAAAACAAGAAACCAAAAAAAACCCACCACAACCAACCCAAGCAAATCGCAAGTGGTGTGGATTAAGAGACAGTGTTGTAAAGGTATGCTTCTAGCAAGTTTTCTTCTTCTCTAGGGATTAAGTCGACTGTGCAGAAGCTCACTGTGTTTTAGGTCAATCTCTGAAAATGCCTAGTGTAGAACCGAAAGTTTCTATTCACACCATTTACTCCAAATATTGTAGTTTGGATGAGATTGTTGCTGAAGTGGCTGAATGTTTTGGTAAAAGCATCTTACAAGTAGAAGATGCAATTTAATGCTTTGCACTTGATTGAGTTTCATTTTTTCAGGTTGTTGTTTCCGTATGGAAAGTAAGTGCAGTTTATTTGGAACACACCCACCTGCCAGGCTCCCTTTGCTTAAAAGCACGTATATTGCATCCATAAGGGCTTGAGTTTTTCTTGTGTGTGTTGTTTTCTTTCCTTGCATATTTTTTTTTTTGGTTATCCAGAGAGGGGTTAGTATTAATTAACACACAAGCAATATGACCATTTATCACTTTCATTGCAAGGGTCTAAGGCTGATCCTTTTATACTCAGTAAATATTAAAAAAAAAAAATAATTATATGTATGAAAGGTTAGGAAGACTCTTGAAGTTTAATTTGTCTATTTACCACCATTATTCCCTGAGGCCTGTATTTTATGCACACACCTTTCCTGAGCATGCTTTACTGCTAATTGAACTTAACCCAAGCCCCTTTGCTTATCTCTTTTCTTTCTCATTTCCATCCCTCACAGTCTCGAAGAGAAAACTATACTCAGTTTTCAGACTTCTTTAAATCTTTAATCTACCTTTTTTTTTTTTTTTTTTTGACAGCACGGGTTATTTCAGTTAATGGGGTGATGGAGGACTTTGAGGGAATGGTAGAACATTGTTCCAGTAGTAAGAAATACAGGGGTTAGAAATTTTGGGGAATGCAACAGCTTCCTGCCTCTCTAGCCCACACCACAGTAACTATTCCAGCTGATGGTACGATTGGCGCTCCTGCCACGTGTTTCCCCAGCCATGGAGCCTGCGGTAGCAGCTGGTACAGCTGTTGGCATTGTGTTTCTGAGGAATCCCCACTATGGTGCCACATCACCTGATGTGTTCTTTCCTGCCCGAGGAATATCCACAGCAATGGCCACCAAGGACCCTTCTGTGGTGTGTGTAAGCCTCGGGCTGGGCTCGAACTCTTAACGCAAGCGACTCCTGTAGCTGTGCGCTTTCCCCGTATGACAGCTGGTGTGCCCCAGTTAAGCGTAGCTGCTCTGCTGGTGTTTGGGGTGTGTGTGGGTAGGTGTGTGAGTATATAAAAAAGCGGGAACCCGTGCCACTGAGGTCACTGAACTTCTGATTAGACTTGGAATTGAAATTGGGCCTGCTGTATGATAGGCAATCATTGTGGATTGTGTTGAATTACTGTGTTTTGGTTTTGTTTAACTATTTGGGATTTACAGTCTATTCCATATGGGTAGCTTGGAGGCTCTGTTTTCAAAACTGCATGTTAAAATAGCTTAGTCTATTGTTGTATTAATGATTTATTCTCTTGCTAAGGTTCTTGTCCTTTTAAAAAATAGCAATCCTCTGTCCAGCTGTAAATGGGAAAACAACTTCATTTTGGCTACCGGTACTATCTGGGAATCCAGTAACAGATGTGAAACTAAAAATATCCTGATGCTCCTATTGTCCGTTCTTAATGGGAAGAGGTAGCTTTGGATACTAGCACTGTGAGGCTAGAGAAATGTCTGTCCTCTTGCCCTCTGCTTATGGAACTGAGTCTGCAGCTACTCTGCAGTTCATGGTCTTTAGGAAGCAATCCTAAGCACCACCATGCTTTTGGATGTTCCTGAGAGGAACCATCACAGGCAGTTTAACTATACTTCATGTATCAGAGGAGACAAGAATCGTATGATGCATGGTGTCAGCAGGAATCTGGAGATCAAATAGCATTAGTGGGTTTTGACTTTGTCCATAGCCAGCAGGTGCTAATCCATTGAAGCCTCGCTCAAGGCCGTGTAAGATTTCTATACAATTGCAACACAGCGTTATGGAAGTTGAAGAGAGAAGCGGTAACTATGATGGAATTTTGCAGTGCAAGTTAATGACATTTCCTTGTGGATCATTCTGCATGGAGTAGCTGATCTCTGCCATCACTTCAGTTTGTTAACCGTAGCCACTGTTTGAAATTTTTTTTTTTTTCCTCTTGGTGCACAGCAGTCTCAGCTGTTTTGTGGCAGGCCAGTAGTACACACACACACTGCACGGCCACCTTTTGCCCTCCTCTGTCTTAGTGAGGGGCCCGTCTGCCCAGCTCCAGCGTGTTGCAGAGAGGAGCATCTGGCCCTTTGTGATTGGAAACTTGCTGGGTAACTGATTCCTTATGCAGAATTAAGGATGCTGAAATAGACCCTGATGACAGCAAAGCTTTCATGAGAGGGTTCAAGAAGCTGACATTGATGCCTTAGAACAGTTGAAAAGAAATAATGACGTGGAAGTGAACTAATATAAATAATTTAATAGGAAATCTCTGTGCAGTCTCAAATACAGTCCTCTTTTGTTCTGAAATATGTCAGTGTCTGGCTATTTTGCCAGTATTATGGAGCCAGTATAAAGATCTAGAAAAGTTGTAAAATATTGTCACCAGCAGAATAGCAGAGTCGGAGCATTTCAAAAGCACAGCAGTTTTCCAGAGAACAAATTATGCAAAGTAACATTGGGGGAGGGAAAGAGCACTTTATCCTTACAGTTTTTACCATTTTACCATTCCCCTGTATGTGATCTCAACAGTTTGGGAGTTGACACTTTTACAATGTACTGGGCAAAAGTACTGGAAATTCAGTTTCCCGGTGCTGGAAAAAAAATTGAAAAAAGGCTAGCCTATTATCCAAATAACTTGAGAAATATCCCTCTAGTTACATTTAATGCTTTACTCATGAGAACTGATTTTTCTTTTTTTCCTTTTTTTTTTTTTAATTAAAAAGAAAGGGTGGGGGAGAGAAGCTCCCACTACAACTAGGTGACAAAATATAAATAATCATCCACACTGTTCAGCAAAACAGTTAGGGATAGTCGCTAATATCCTTTGCTGGAGTACTCAGGGTTATTTGGAATATCAGTTTGAAAATAAAATGAAACAAAATACAGTTGTGCACCACCTTTTTACATGTTTACTATACTGATGTTCTTTGTCAGGACTTGGTGTTTTCTTTGCACTGAGCATGCCTTTGTGTGTGTGTGTAGCTGGGAGGTTTGTGTGAACAGACTTTCTGTCCTTTAGTTTTTGAAGACTTTTGGCTTAGGTTTATGTGGCTTAACGATGTTTTAATAAAAGATTGGAATATTGTATACAGTTGTCTTCAGCAGCATGAATATTGGAACAAGGTACAGTTTTCATTAATAGCCTTCATCTATAACAGTTTGCTGCGTTTGAGGTAGCATTTGTGTATACTAAGCTGGGAGGGTGTAGACCTAATCTTACACAGGTTTTCTGGTTTTTCGGTTGTTTTGGTTTTGTGTTTGTTTTTTTTTTTTTTCCGGAGTCCTTTTCTGCTATCTGGTTGCAGTCTAATTTCCATTGTATTCACACTGCTATAGAAATACTTAATGTCAGGAAGGAGATATTTACTGGAATACATGAGTCCAGAATTCATCATGATTCAGTGTGAAATCCACTCGCCCTTTGCTCCCCACCCCCTCTTGAATTGGAATGAAATGTGCCTTAAACTGAAGTGAAATACATCACATGCAGCAACAGTGGGCCCTCGCTTCGCCTCTATTCCTGGTGTGAAATCGATACACTATCTTTCCTCCTGACCTGTTCTGTGACCTCCATTGCAGCTTTCATGCTGAACAGCAATTGCTTTGAACAGTCTGGGTCTGCCACAGCTCACAAATGATTCTCAGCTTCTGTCTAAAACTGGTGCTGATAACAAAGGCTTGATTTTAAATAATGCAGTTGTAGTCATCTTCTAATTACGAATTACATGAAAGTGCATGGTCTTCTATTATTAAACATTTTCAATAGCATGTACAGTATGTATGCAGCCAGAATAATTTCTCCCTGAGAAGACACAGGAGTTCTGTTCCTAAATGTATCTGATAAAGTTTATGTTGTTATGGAAGAGGAGAAACATAGCAAATACTTCAGAAGACTATTAATGCTATTTTTAAGTGGAAACACATTTTTCTTTGACTTTATCACTGGCTAATAGGATACAATTTTATTTTTTTTAATACCATTTGAATTTTCAAAGGAAAAAAACATATTGGACAGTGCGTACGTTCAAGGGAAGAGGACTGTTTCTTGAACTAAGATGTCTTAAAGCTGTTGCAAAACTAAGCAAAACCTAATCCTTTGCTTAAAAATAAAAAAATCAAAACAGAGAGGAAAATACATTCTGTATACCTGATTACTAACTAACAGTGATCAGCAAATATCAGCATTTTGAAGACATTTATTTATTTATTTATTTATGAGCATGATTTAACGGAGGATTACTGAAAGCAAAGACAAATTGAAGATATAATGGGCATTTATGCTTGCACCAAGCAGTCTATTGTGCTGTTAGCTAGATTACTTTAATAGCCTTTACTGGCTTTGAAATCAAAAAGCTGCATGAACTGCTGGATAAGCATTCATTTTTTCCAAAATTTTGTGGTAGGAAATAGGATAGCCGCAGATTTTTGTTATGAAATTAATGTCTCTTAATGGAGTATTCCTCTGCCATTCTTCTCCCCAAAACAAAAAATGCAACTGTAGCAATCTTGGCATCATGAGTGAAGTAAAAATCAGCTTTCAACATAATATAGTTTACTAAGCAACGCTAAACCCTGTAACGATAAATGTACTGTCTGAATTTCACTTATGAAACTGTTTACAATGATATTAGTGAGAGAGAATATTGCTCTCTATATACATTTTTAACAATACTTAACTATATAAATAACCTAATTCTTTTGTTGCTCCTTCACATATTAATTCAGGCTGTTATCAGCTTAGATTTCTTATATCATCAGAATCTGGGAAGGGAGAGATGTATAATAATGGTGTCTGTATGATGCAAAGAACCATAAGAGTGACTGTGACTCACTAGTGTCAGGCTAAGTAGTATGTTACTGAAATAATATCTGTTTACTAAGTGATACCTGTTTGGAACATGTTCCAGTGATCTTTACAGTATTAGAGTTTTACCGTTACTGTCACCTTTATTTGGAGAACTTAGGTATGTAAAACTCGCCACGTTTTGGAAATGTAATCATTGTAGCATAGGGACTCAACACATACTTACTGATGCAGTCCCAGTGTACAGAAGTGGTATTAAAAAACAAAATGAAGAAATCCCCACCCAAACAAAAAACAAGCGACCAACAACAAAAAAATCAAACTGTTTTAAGAGTTCTCTTAAAACATGCCTAAATGGGCTCATAAGAATCAGACAACCAGGAATAAAATATAAAATAAACAGGTGGCACTGCTGGGAAGCTTTTTTTATTCTTCTCCTCTTCTAAGCAAGTTGAAATGCTTCTTAAAAAAAATAAAAGTTCTACTGCATTATTCTCTGAGGCTTTCAGTGCCACCAGCTGTTTTCTCTCCATTAATACATTTAGATTGCCTTATGTTTTCACTCATTGTTCACGATGAGGTGTATATCAAAAAGATGTCTATCTTTTCGATGTCTATCAGAATAGGTCCAAGTCAGCAGTAGGCAATGAGTTTCTATATTTGAGCACTAGTTACCAAGACCATTTATTCCTTAACATCAATGTCATCCTTTTCAACTGCTAAACGACATCTATAGTTTCCTGTACAAATTCAGGCTCACTTTCATTAATTTTAGATTGATCTCTGTTAGTTGTTTGTTTTTAAAAGTAATTTAAAACATGTTGTACTCTAATCACGGATGAAGGAACATAACGCAACATATTCAGCTCAACCCAATATTAAAAACCAGGTATGTGTACAATAGTGCAGTTTCAAGGAATAATATCCCCATTCACTTATCTGCAAACAAACACCAGTTGATGTGGTTGCTTACAGTGTTGCATAAAAATCGTATTTCCATACCAAAAAATGGAAATTGCACTTGCAAGACAGGAGGGAGAATTTTTGTTATTTAGGAGACAATTTGCGTTCAGGTGTGTGTATGGGAATGGTGTGCATGCCCATTTCTGCATGTGTAGTGCTACAGGCATAGGTTCAGCATCTGCAGAAACTTAGGCTCCAAGTAAGCAAAAGGAAAATAAGTATCTCATATTTCCATGTTGCTGCTGCTGTTTGTTTCTTTGTAAACACAGTTTTAGTTGAGTATAATCTTTCTGTGAGAGTGTATTTTGTGAGGAATTACCACACAGTGGTTCAAAAACTGTTCTTGTCACTCAGAAGTTCAAGATCAATAATAGGGGTCTGCCATTCATAGGAATAATCAGTTTTAACGGCGCAAGATTTATAAGACTGTATACTGCTCAAAATTTTTTTGAAGTAGCAGAATAGTATGCTAACCTAAAAATAAAGTGGAGAGTATCTCACACTTCTTCTTTCATGGAATACTCCCAGACAGCATTTTTCAAACATTTTATTAAAGTTAAATTCCCTTAGCCAGAGGTTTTTTAATTATTATTGTGAATATGAGCAAGTAATATGGTGTATGTTCCCTCCAATGAATTACTGTGCAACAAGACTTGATGCTAATTCTGCCTTTCCCAAAATCTGATATCAAGCAATTTATCTTCTAAATAATACTCCTGAGTACTAAACCTGAAATGTTTTGGCTTCAGCCCAAGTCAAACTTCAGGAAGCTTATTCTCAGAAGCATATTCCCTACCTTTGTAAATTTAATTGTTATAATGAATAGAATACATGTGTCAAGATATTACTTACGAATTTCACCTGTTTACTTTTTGTTCCTGAAACAGAAACATCAAAATGACAGCATGAAACTGACATAAAGGTTTTGGAGGCAAATTATTTATTAAAAAAAAAAAAAAAAAAGAAGAAGGAAAAACTTGAGGTAAACCTGCTAAACTGGACAATCCTATCCCCTCATCTGAGGGGGTCTGAAAAACTTTAGTAGTGACATGCAGGAGGAAAACCCTTTGCCCCACTGTTCTACAGAGCTCTGCATGAGACCTCCCTGCATCATGTTGTTCTAGGAGATCCTGTCAGTGGAAATGGATAGGTAGTAACTACGTGAATCCACCAGCAAAAAATACTGTATAAACTGGGGCACTGAGGCCATGGACTTTCAACGTGTGGGGTCAGGTCTTATAGCATCAGCAGCTGTTTGTTGTTTGTTTTTTTTTTTTTTTCCCCCTCTCATTCTGATATCAGGGAATGAAACCTACAGTCCTATACAGACCTCTCAAATTATGGACTGAAGATTGCATTTAGCCCTACAGGACTGGTTCTGCTACTGCTTCTATTCTTTGCCAAAACAATGGCAAAATGAGGGTCCAAGCATTTTAAAAGAATACTTTGCTTATCCCAGTAACAATACGAGTAAAACTAACTTAAAAGCTTTTCTTTTGTCAACTTTCAAATAAAATTTGAATGCTTTTTTGTAAAATGAAAAAAATTGTTTAGAACTTAAACGTATAGAAGAAACAAGAATGACTCCTAGGCTTGAAAACAGTGCCTTTCTAATCTATTAGAAATTTGTTATCAAATATTAATTGGAATAAGAAAAAAAAATGGTGTGATATTTCTATCAAAAGGTTCTGAAAGTGTCCCCCATTAGAAATTTTTTTGCGGAAAATTTAATACATTTATGAGCCTTTTAAAAAGGGAATAAGATATGGAAGAAGCTCACTTCTGCTTAGTTTTGTAGAGATTAGAAGAAACTGTGAGGGACTTCTGAGGCACCTCACTGAGCTAACAGGCAGCATAATGCCAAATGATTCATTGCTGACAGATGAAACGTAGTGCACATTGGAAAAAAACAATTTAAACTACTCATACACATTGCTGGGTTCTAAATTAACTATAACCTAGAGGAAATATGCCTGGGTGTCACTGTGGGCAGCTCAGTGACAATCTTTGCTTTAGTGTGCAACACTAAACATAAAAGCAAACAAAATGTTAAGCTGTATTGAGGGATGGAGTAGAAAATAGCATTGAAAATGCATCTAATGTGTGATGCATCTAATAGTGTGAGCATTACAACAAATATATTGTGGTATGTAGATCGATGGTATGACATCACTTGAATAACGTGTTCAGTTCTGATCGCTGTGAGAAAGAGATAGCAAAATAAAGCCAGTCTGAAACAACTAAAATCATTTGTGTTTAACATGAAGAGGCTGAAGAGACTGGGTAAGTATCAAAAGAAATAAGATCGGAGATGAACACTGTACATACATACTAACAGAGATATACACTGAATGCTCCCATTTACTGTGTTTATAATGGGAGATGTGAACAGATATAAAGTAAAATTCAAAAATTCAAAGTTGACAATTTAAGAATACAAAAATGTACTCAACCTCGCTCCCTACACTGTATGATTAATTATTGATTTTCATTGCCCTCTACATCCTTGATATCAAAAATGTAGGAAGATTCAGAAAGGATTTGATGTTTGTTGAAGTATTGAGGACATTCACCATTTCAGCATGGGCGAAGGGTTGGGAATTCAAGACCTCATTTCACTTCTGTCTGATACTGACCTGCTCGGTGACCTTGGGCTTCACCTCACAGTCTTTCTCAGCTGCAGATGTTTGTCCAGGACAAGACTTACAAAACTATTCAACTTCTTAACTTGTAAGCAGGTGCTAAACTTCCTATGTAATCAATATGAAGTTAGGTTCCTATGTAAGAATTAACTGTCCAAGTGTTTTGTGTATCTTGTCTCCTAGGCAGAGGTCCCTGATGATCTTTATGTAAACGATTTCAGAAAAATTAAAAAAGTGATAGAACTATGTATGCTGGGGTACATATGAGCCAACTACTAACTGGATGCACTTCTGTAATACTCTTAACCTCAGAGCAGGTGTTTTTTCCTATGTTTCGACTTTAAAATACTTAATTTTAAAAAAGAAAGTATGAATATAACTACTCTGTTAAAGTTACTCATGTGTGTAGCTTAAAAAAAAAAAGTGGCAGGACCTCATTCTAAAGTTGTCTATGTGCAAAAATGAAAGAAATAAGAAAGTGAGGAAAGAGAATCTGGAGAAAGCTGAAGCGATATAGGGGAAAAACTGGCCAGAGGTCAAAGCAAAGATGACAGAGACAAATTTTAATTTGGAAATTTCAAGTACATCTGAGTTTTTGTAATCTCTTCTATTTCCATGGCTGGTGTCACTTAACTTTTTGGCTATGGCATGGAAATTTGGTTTTTCTTTCCTTATGTTAAAAGTACTGTCCTTATGTTAAAATTCTGAAGTTTATATGTTCATAACATAAAAAAGGCTAACAAAATGATTTAATGTTTGTGTAAAAAAAAAAAAAAAAATTAAAAAAAATCACATAAATCAGAAACCTTGAACCAGATTCAAGTCTTATGTTTCCCAATGACAAACGGTCTCTGAAAATTGAGGCCTAGGGCTGTCTGAATCTGGGCCCTCACACTCTTCATCCCTAAGTTTTCAATGAAAACCCCCTTGTCCTCTGGAAGTAATGTTACTGTGCTGTTATTAAGGTAAGAACAGAGGAGATAAGCTGTTTAGAACAACTTTCTCAATTATGAGGGAGGAATCTCTAATTCATGCTACTTTTACTGATGAGGAGGTGAATCCCTGAATACAAGAGCCTTCCTACACAGAAAATGCTTCCAACACCAAGCTTGTGTTACTACTACAAGCTTGAAAAATTATGCTGATCTGTGCAGGCATGGAAAAGAAGCAGAAATCAGTGGTGTATAAGAATCACAGGGTTAATCTTAGCACTTTGATCTCTGCCAAGAATTATCTGGGAATTCTTAGAAGACAGGAACAAAGTTAACGAAAAGGAAGGTAGACCTTGCAAAATTTCTGGCTTATTTTCAAACATTTAATGGGAAAAATGTTTCAGTGTCTGGAAATTAAATGACCAGATTTAACTCTAAGCACCAGATCTGAACCTTACCACAGTTATGCAGCCAAAATGAGGCAGGGACAATAAAATAAATAATAAATTATTTGCTACAAGCCTACTAAGTCTTCCCAAGAATGCTCAAGAACCCAGCAGAACTTTCAAATTGCCATGTTTAGTAAGAACTGTCAGCTAACTCCTGTCCATGAAGTCTGCAGTTACAACAGTTGATGGCTTTCCCTGTTGGCCGTGTTGCATTCAGTGAGCTCTCATCTACACTAGGACAACAGGGAGCCTGAGACCCAGCTTTGTCTTAGACCAACAGCATACATATAATGCTGAGGGTCATTTGCTCTGTAGCTGTTCTTCTGGCCTATCTGAATATGAAGAATGGCGAAATGCTATTCTTTGTCTCTCTCACGAGAGAGAAAATTCAAAATAGATGAACAACCGCCACAAATTATCTCCATGCTGTTTTAAGAGGAAGAAGAAAGCAGCCCCTCCAACTCATCTCTGACTTGCCTTGCTGGAGTCTGCTGACAGAAATATGTTGGGTTGGGGGCAGGGGAAAAAGTAACCAACACAATTTTAAAAAATCAGTCTGGATGTTTGATCTGTCGTTCTTGCAAGAAAGAGGACAATCATCTTTTTAAACAGGTGTAATGCTGCTACAAAAATTATATGGACAAATTATTTATACTTGGCTAGTTGTTGAATATTGTGGTGATTTGCAATGTATATTAAAAAAGAACAAGAGGAGTAGTCTGGTTCCTAACATCTTCTAAATACAGATGTTGCCAAATCTTAGAATTTTCAATCACAATGAGAAATCAGGCCTATGGATTGGCCTGCTACCTTTGAACTTGCATCTCTGGTAAAGAGGATGGGGATATGGGACGAATAATCTAATCTCTTTCAAAGCTTCTTCATTTTTCTATATTGAAATCCTATTTTTAGTAAGTATACAGACTTCTGCTGAAAGTTAAATGGCTAATACCAATGAGAAGAATGTACATCTGTGGTTCTTGGATGGCCTTGATATATGCTTTGCTGATGTACTCAGTTTACCTTAAATAACTTTACTGTCATTCTTTGAAGACATTAGACTTGAATGGATAAAAAGCTATTTTCTTGATTGTCCTTTCTATGACTTTCTATAAATTCTTTCATGAAGTCCCTTTCTTAATATTGCTTAATGAAGTAACAAGTTCTGCTTGACTATGTGAAAGCCAGAGACCCAACAATACAAAAACATTAATGCTGGGATAGTCTTATTTCACCATCCCCTCTGAATAGATATATGAGCTATTTTCTTCATCTTCTATAGGGAACTAGGACTTTTTTAAAAACCGAAGTATTAGTAAATGTTAAGTTTGGATGCTGAAACATTAGGCGTGTATATATAATCGGAGTTAATTTTAAAGAAAGTCACCTTGGAATTGTTGTAAAATATTCTTGCACCTTAAGATTATATATTTTCTGAAGAAAGAAATTAGATCTCTACAGAAAACATTATTACTTAGAATACTCCCTCCTGGCAGGATGTATATAAGGTAGTAATTTTAAGGCTTCATAGGCTTCATATCTATATTTAGAAAGGATTGTAATTCTAGGAACTGTCCTAATTCTGCGCAAAAGGTGTCAGTCAAGGTACTATCTGGTATTTTTGACTCCCACAAAAAAAAAGGCATTTTTCTAAGAGCCTTATTGTACCAATTCACATAGGACATATTGGAATTATAGTCTCTACCTATATGTCAGCCTTAACTCTGAATTTTCATGTTTTCCAAGATTGTTAGCTATTTGTGTTACTTCACTTAAGAGGTGGTGTTTGGGTTTTGTGGTTTTGTTTTTTTTTTTTTTTTTAATAGTTTAATATCTTACTTATCAGAGAAAAGCAGGTTCCAGTTAGTTAAGGTTTCAGTTGTACGTGGAATGCGACTTCCTAAGCTTGTCATGCATCAAACTGTTATGGCTGGCAATTGTTTAAAAAAATTCATTTTGTTATGAACTAGCCTGTTTTCAACTGGGCTGTTCAGAGATGGATTGCTTTCTGGAGTTTTTGACAGGTGTAATTGTTAAGGCGTCATCTGTTCTTGTTTGCACAAAATACATTTTAGCCAACTGTAGGACTTGCCCGCTAATCTTTCTCACATCATTCCATTCTTTGCTTGCCACTAGACAAATCCCCTGTTATTTGACCAGATGGTGGAAAATCCATTCTCATGATAAGTTGCTTCTAGTTTGCATTTAGATTACCTGCAAAAATGGAACAATTTACTACTCTGCCTCTAACCATCTCTTTCCTCCTTTTTTCCTTTAGTTTGACTTCTTGTAACTAATTATTTAAATTCTGCCCTGTGAGTTAAAATTAGTCATAGCTTACACGTTCCACATGTATGTAAATGCACTTAAGTTCCACCTCAAGTTGTATGATGAATCCATCTAGAGTTTAGTGACACATAAAGATAGGAAGATGAGCTGTCTGATGTGCAAACGCAGCACCTTATAATCCTTTCACATCTGAGGTGATGCCTTTGAACTTTTTAGGGAAAGTATGCAACCTCTAAAAACCAAGGTCAGGTGCGAGAATGCACACAGCAGCAGCATCTTATAGCACACATACCAAGGAGCAGGGGATACAAATATTAATGAAATATCACGTTTCATGCAGTGTTTGTAGGCATTTTCTCTGTTATGTTTCTGGCTTCTATGGAAAATAACCTTCTGTACTACAGTTAGATAGTTATAACCTAAAACTCAATTTTGCCTTTATTATCATGAAGTGGCAACTTCTACTGTCTAAAAGCTTATTAAGAGAATAGGTGTGTGTTTTTCTCAAACCAGTCAAAACTCAACTAAAATTGGGGTGAGCTAACCACTGCAAATTGATCAGACTCAAATACTCTTCATTGCTCTAATTTTTAATACAGAGAAAAATACAAGAAATCAATTTGAAAGCATAAAATAGAACAAGAATATACAGTACCCAGAGTAAATAGCCAATATACAGTTTTATCTTGAGCTAAATCGATTTTGTATGTGGAACCTTAGAGATATAGTCTATCTGCTGACATAATGTGCTAAAAACAAGTTAGGAAAATTAATTTGGTGAAGATTGTCTAAAAGTATTATTGGTTGGTTTTTGTTTTTTTTTTTTTTGGGGGGGGGGGGTGGGGTGGGGCGCAAAAACCAAAACAACCAAGACTGACTGTCTTGGAAAACTTTTTTTGGATCCTAACCAGTAATTCTTGCTACTTGGTTTTATGTTTTGTGGGTTTTTGATGGTTTTTTTTGTTGTTGTTTTGTTTTGGGTTTCTTGTTTGTTTTTTAGTAGAAATGCTGAATAAGCTGTTCTGTGAGGTAGTCTTAATTTCTGACCCATAGCCTCATAGTTATCAGATGATAATTAATGGTAAATGTAAATCTATTAAATGACAGCTAAAGTACATAGGGCGTAGGACAGAGGGCAAATGGGTGTGATGGTGTTAGGCAGCTTCTAAATTACATAAAATACAAACATAGTCTTTATTCAGCATAAAAGTCCATTTATGGAAATACACTTACCATGCTAAAATGAACCTTAACGATAAGAAACAAACATCATACAAGAAAATACAGGATTTTTTTTTTTTCCCAAAGCATGGCTCTAGGTGGTAGCTACATAGCTAAAAACCTGGTGTGCACTTCGAAATATATTTCTTAGTGTCTCAGGACTGTGTGCTTTTTCAGGTTAAGCACAATAGGCCCCGTTCTGTGCTAATTTAAATGCTATGCAATCTCCATGAAGTCAGTGGGATTTTAAGAGATTTACATTGATGTTTTATTTGACTCAGTGTTTTGGAATATTATTTTTTTTTATTATTAATTTTCTTGCAGCAGAGGGGGAATGGAAGAGCGTAAAATAACTGTTTAAACAAAATTATTAGTGAGCATTGCATAAGGATGGGCCCCATAAGTCATAGGGTCTTGGCTCATGAAGTGGAATACAGCCCTATACAGTGCAAGGAAAGACTTATTTCCCTCAGACTAGGATCCACAACAGCTGCTATGTTGTGTATAAAGTCTCATATATTGTTTACATTAAAAACAAACACAACAAAATCCACCCCCTCTCCCTACCCTCCCCCACGATTCCCCCACCCCCCCCCCACCCCCCCCCCCCAAAAAAAAAAAAAGTTCCATATTCTAATATCTTCCCCATCTTTGGTTGTGGCACACAATTGTGGCTACATGTTGTGATTCACAGTCCAAATCTCTGATCTAACCTTGAACCACAGAATGGTTGAAGTTGGAAGGGGCCCTCTCGTCCAACCGCTCTGGGTTTGACAAGCAGAGTTACCCAGAGCAGGTTGCCCAGGACCTCGTCCAGTCAAGTTTAACTATCTCCATGGGTGGTGACTCCACAACCTCTCTGGGCAACCTGGTCCAGTGCTCTGTCACTCTTGCAGTATAAAAGTGTTTTCTGACGTTCAGGTGGAACCTCCTGTGTTTCAATTTGTCTGTCATCCCTTTGAAAAAAGAGCATGAACTGCCCTTATCATAAAAACTAAAACAAACAAACAAAAGCTAGCTGACAGGTCTTCTACACTGGCTTGCTGCAGTGAATACCTACTTAGGACATATTTCATCACTAGGATGTTCAAACCCACATCTTCCACTTCCCAGAAGAATGCCACAGCTACTTCTGAATAAAGGTTTTCCGGAGTGATCCGTATTCTACTTCACTTGTTTAACTACTCAAGTAACAGCAATAATCAGTATTACTATTCAAAGTTCATTTGGCCAGAGAAGCGGTGGAAGAAAGAGTATAATTCTGAAGCCCTGCGATGAGGGCACTCATCTGGGAAGGATTCTGATAGTTTTTTTGCAAGGACTGATTATGCATTTTTGAATGACTCTTAATATAACGTGCTCTCACTGTGGCTCCCTCTCTTTCATCCAATGAATCCTGATTTATTTATTTATTTCTAATAGTACCATTGTTTTACCAGGAGTTAACATGTCCCTTGCTTTAGAATAGTTGTTATCAAGGAGTCTGTGGTAATCTTGGGAGCTGTGAGGGATGTATGTTTAAACCTCCTCTGGCTGAAAGGCATGGAGAGCCTACTTCTCCTGTGTCGTCTGAAGCCATGTAAAACCAGGCACCTCTTCTAGTATTGTGGTTTTGGTGTGTGTGTGTTGTTGTTTTTTTTTTTTTTTTTTAAATCAACAAAAACAACAACAAAAAAACACCAACAAAAAAGATGGGGGGGAGGGCGAGTTAAAGTAGGAGCATGGGTGAGCCAATGTGATGGTGCATTGAAGATTTTGAGGCTTGAATTCACTTTGATGTAGGCATTTCTGGTTGACCCAAAGTGAAGTGTTTGTGTGTCTCACACACAAACAGCACAGAAGCAACTCTCCTTTTCTGGGTTTCTTTTTTTACCAGCTTGCATGGTTCCCTGCAGGTAGCACTTGTGTTGCAAATCCCATTTTAAGATACTTAGCTTTCCTCATACACTGTGTATGGTGCTTAGGCATTTAACTTAAAGGCCCTGGGTATCACAATAAATAAGTCTCTCTGGCGATGCCTTAATTCATGAATGCAGGAATATCCCTGGGTTTGGAGGTGTTTGGTCCTGCCTTGATCACACAGTTGTCTCTTCCTTCCTGTAGGTGGGTTCTTATGGGCAAAAAACAGCGCTGAGGCATGCTCAGACCAGGTTTCCAATTTAAATGAGCAAGGGACCAGGGCTGTTAAGACACGAAGTGGCGTGCTGCGCTTACCACTCTGTGTAGGTGCAGTCTTATTGAGGAAGCCCCTCAGTTTCCACAGTACATAACTTTCCATTTTCTTGTAAAGCTTGTTGCTGAATAATGATACTAACTTTTTTCTCAAACCTCAGTCTCAAATTACAGTTGGAACAAATGTGTGATTTTAAAAAAAACAAGACTAGCTTAGAGTTTTATAGATGTAATAGTGTAAAAATAATAATAATAAAAAAAAATTTTATATTGACAAGAATATTTATTTAAAAAAAATTCACAGCCTAAACTTCTACATTTGAAAAATGTGTAAAATTTCTCAATTTATACTTACTCTAATAAACTACCATTCTATTAAAAATAAAAAAGGTATTAATTTATGGAAGATACAAAAGCATCTAAAATGTGTTTTTATTCCAGAGCGGGGGCGGGGGGCAGAAAAAAAGAAAATTGGTGGGTACTGTTTTGTGTGCAATTCCCAAGTATATTTTAAAAACAACATTGAATTTTTATAGCCAAATTATATTTTCTGCTAACAGGGAGTTGGGGAGGGATGAATAATAGAATGATTGACAAATCTTTTAGGGCCTGATTTTACAAGATGCTGCGCACCTCCTGATTGCTGCCAATCACTTTCATTTTCTTTCAGTCGATCCAAGAACATATGGCATTATTCAGATGGTGCTGAGCACCTTCAATCACAGTCCTCATAATGCCACAACATCCTCATTCTGTGCAAATGTGAGAATTGCTGTTGACATTTTAAATTGGGGGGTTATTTGGTCTTTGTCTGGACAAACTCCCAGCTGATATAAATGGATGTTCTGCCTGAGGAGGGATTGCAACAGTAAACAATAAATAATCAATTTTATAAGCCCTATTGTATATACGCAAACTATGTGACGTATCCATTCGGTTCATAAAATTCTTTTCCTCTTCCACTTTTATTTGATGGGGGAAAAAAATACTATTCTTGTGGAGAACTGAAGTTTAGTTTACTCTCAGTGCAAATTTTGAAAAGTGGAAACTCTGGATGTTATGTGCATAAGGCAGTTGATTTAAAGAGATCAGAAAGATGTTTAATTTAAAAAGAAAAAAAAGAAAATAAATTTCAACATACTGATTTGTCCTGCATTACAGTTACCTGTAGAGAACCTCTAGTCATGTCTATCTGTTTTTGATGCCTCTACAGAATAACTGTCCAGCATCCTCTGCCCAACCAATCAGAATGTAGGAAAATCTACCGATATGACGGAATCTACTGTGAATCTACCTACCAGAAGTATGTTGAAATCTGTGTGAGTCTTGCCTCTAGCTCGTGCATTTAGTGCTCGTGCTCTCCCGCTATTCAAAAATTACACGTGTGTTGAAACCGTACACTTCTACTCGCGTGCAAAACCTCTACAGCAGGGACAGAAATACGTTGTTTAATTCTGTGGAATTGTGCTCTGAAAGCTGAAAAGCAAATAAAAACCCCTATGACTTTAGTGTAAATCTCTTAGATATGCTTCTGTAGAGTGCAATAAACAAGAATGTATACACTAGAAAATCTAGGCAAAACGTATTGCACAGGTGCTTCACATCTTAGGGATTTGAAAGGTGTGTTATGTATAAATTAGCTGTCACTTTTTTTCAGTCATGTAATGGAATGATGAGTTGTAATTTGCATAATCCTTTAAGAAGTCAAATTATACTGTCATGTAGCAGACTTAACATGCTAGCTAGGATTTCATAGCTTTGCAGCTAATTAGTATGTACCTTACAGGACAGTTAAATTGAAGTTGAGTCCTCTTGCTTTGCAGTCATTTGCCTTTGTCCCTTGCCCTAACAGAGCCCGCTTTTGTGCGTAACTCAAGATCCTTACTGGTGCTTCTGACAAAAGTGCTATTGCCGTGGGCAGGCAAATGCTATGTGCTTGGCTTCTGTTACTTTTGCAATCAGTGAAGTTTCTATTTTACTGTAGTAAGGATTTAATAATCTAATTTCTGCATAGAATTGAAAAGTATATATTTGACAGGTGTGTGGTAGATTATTTTGTATTAATATATTGCAAATGCATTATGAATTTTCTGTTATCTTGCTGGATTTTGAAACTGCTTTCTGTCACTTAGTGTTTACTTTTCACACTCCAACTATATTCTTGTTTTATATCCGAGTGCTATCATTGTCATCTTGTACGTAACAGATTTAATTTTGCAAACCCCCCTTAACTTCTAAAAATCAGTTGTACTCTGCATTGCAACAACATGTTTCTTTGGCAAGGCAGTCATACTCATTATAAATTTTTAGGTCATGTTCTCTCATCCCCTCTTTTTGTTCCATAACCTGCTGCTTGTTTCCTGAATGTTTTCTTTTAGTAATGGGTACAACTACATCAGTAAAAGCTGTTACTTCAGTGTAAATGAAGAGTATCATTCTGGTTTCCAGAAGTGAGAGGAAAAGGGAAATCTAGATTTATCAATATAATTACAGCATCAATGTAACTTGGTGAGCCAAAATGAAAATCTGACCTCTTGCTTGGCTTGTTTGTGAATGGCTACTTTTGGTGTGACACATGATTTATTCATGATTTTACATTGACTTACATGTATTTCTTGCACTTTCTGAATTTTTGATGCTTTTCCCTCTATCTCTCCAAATAATCGCAGTGTCCAGGGTGGCTGACGCAGTCCAGACCTAGCATGGTTTTAAATGTCACCATAGAACTTAACTTCAGTGGTTTTACTTTTCTTGTAACTTCAGTTCAGTAAGTGTAAAAATGCATTCATTTTTTAAATGTATGAAGCAGATTTGTTGTGCACTATTTATATCAGTTTTTAGAACAACTTCAAGATTTTGAAACTTCGTGGAAATAAGAAAACTTGGCACAGTTTGTCATGAGTATTAAATACAGCAATGGCTTCACTGAACACTGCAAAATAGTTGATTATCTTAATTTTTTTTAATTAGGTAGAATTTATAGTCAGAGTAATTTAAAACAGCTAGCTGTTCTGACCACAAAATGGAATGCTAGATGTTCACTTATAAGTAGGTGTACAATTGCAAAAAGGCATTAGCTAAATAGCTTTCCAAAAAAAGGCAAAATCAAAAATTAAGACTAGTGATGAAAGTGTTTGGGTTTGACATCTGTTTTGTCGTACCTGAAATGTGAATTTAGAAGTATTATAGTCCAGTTCACCTAACTTGTAAAAAGCATGTATTATTTTGGAAAACTAACAGCCAGGTCTTCCTACAGAAAATATGAAATGTTTTTTGGTTAGTGATATTTTCTCTCAGTACTTCTTTCCACACTATTGAAGTTCTCTGAGGCATTCTTTCTGTCTTCTTCTCAGTGGATGTCTTTGGTACATTTCCCCCCAGTAATTTATTTCCAATGCTATAACAACAATCAAAACAACAGCAAAAAATCAAGCTATTTTCATGACACTTTTAAAACTTATACTTTAGTGCTATAAGACGTGAACATTTTTTACTAGATGTTCATGTGCATCTCTTTTATGCAGGCTCAGTCTCTCCCCTGATTAGACTGGGGAAGAGAGAATGGATGTAAAAAGGGCACTGGTTGTCAACAGAAAGGGCTGTGTGACACTCCTTTATCCTGTATTTATCCAGGATACTCCTGTATCCTTTATCTGGGCTGGACACAAACCAGCAAACTACTTATTTTGAGAGTCAGAGGAATTTTAAGGACTGGCCATATGGAGTAGGACAGGACAAAAAGTTGTCGTTTGGAGCTTGATTGTTTTTTCTCCAAACTATTTTAAAAATAAAAGGAGTATTATGCAGAGAGCCTACTCTGGATTTATGCTTAACCATGTACCTACTAAAGGTATTTTGTGTAAACCTACTTAGCAGTTGAAATTGAGGTATTCTGATCCTTTCTGTAAAAAATTTGAAAGGATCATACCTTGATCTTCTAGTCCAAAAATACTTTTCAGAAAACATTTGGGAAGTAACCTTTTTAGTCAAATCTTAGTGCTAATACATACTATAAAAAGAGTTCTGAAAGGTGTAGATTAGTAAATACATTATGGTACTATAAAAAAAAAAAGTTGCAAAAAGCTTTTTGTGACACAGGTTCCTGAGGAGCTGGACTAATGATTACATTAGCTAATATTACATAAAATAGGCAGAATAATAAATATTTTAATACAGATCCCTCTAGGCTATTTATGGTCCTCATGCAATTCAGTCTCATAGCTGTCGCTAGATATCTGGCTTTTGAAACTGTATTTATTCCCCCACCTCATTGTCCACCACCTTGGTCGCCATGCATCTATGTTGTTTTAGGTCGCTGAGCATGTAAATATGCTTTTTAAAATGCTGTAAAGTAGGCTTGAAAATAATTACGAATTGTTTCTGTGTTCACTAGCAGTAGAGACTAACACACCAAGCATTCATAAAAGATTTTACCGTTGTGTTTTTTGAAGTAAATGACATCTCTTGAGCTATAGAGGTAAAACCAGAGGCCTGTCAGTAGCTGGCCTGAAATATGGCTGTCCATCAACTACTGAATATTTCCCCTTTTCTTTTCCAGTCCCCACAGCTGTAGCCAGGAATGTCCAAACTCTTCTTCTGTGATGTCAAACAAAATTGTCAATAAAAAGAAGTATTTCTTGTTCAGTTCTAGCTACTTCGCTATAACCTGCCATGGTTTTTCCCTCTTGCCCAGGCTGAAAATCCTTTCTTCTGCTTGCACAGACACCTATGGTTTTGCACTCTTGTTCACCTTTATGGAGTGTCAAACAGTGAACAAAGTCCAGGTAGATGATCTCCAGAGATAGCCCAAGAGGAGCACAGCTCCCGGCACCTGCTCCGGTTTCATTTGTTGCTAAATTACAAGGAGTAACGGTGTGTCAAGAATAGGGGTTTTTTGCTTGTCTGCAGGGAGTCTCTGTTGTGTACAAGCAGAGGATATCTCAGGGTTTTTTTTTTTTTTTTCTGAGCCTGGAAGTTATTCCATTCATAAAGTTGGCCCTTCAGAGTATCACCTGGGTCATGAGGGGAATCAGTTTGGTGGCTGTTATGTGCTATCTCCAAAGCATGGCTGCAAGAATCATCTCTTCCTCATTTCTTTCTGTCCATATTAAGTAGACTTAAAGGTCATGTGTCTATGTGTCTCTTAGAGCATAGAGAATAAGGAATAATTCTACAGTAAGGTATTTCTTCTGAAATCAAGAGCATGGAATAAATAGGTAAGGAAAACACCTTGCTCGTTTAAATCCTGGAAATATAGCTATGGTCTTATTAGTTCTTTTTTCCTTCATTTCTTTGCAAGTTAGTGAAATGAGCATGGAACAGAAGGCTCATTGATTTCAGTGTAAGAAGTGGAGCAATTTGTCCTGGAAGGTGTAGTTTGGTCATATAAACATTATCATAGAATCATTTAGGTTGGAAAGGACCTTTAAGATCATCAAGTCCAGCCATTAACACTGCAAAGTCCACCACTGCCATGTCCCTAAGCACCACATCTATGCGTCTTTTAAATACCTCCAGGGATGGTGACTCCACCACTTCCCTGGGCAGCCTGTTCCAATGGCTGATAATCCCGTGAAGAAATTTTTCCTAATATCCAATCTAAACCTTCCCTGGTACAACTTGAGGCTGTATCCTCTTGTCTTATCACTTGTTACTTGGGAGAAAATTCTGACCTCAACCTCTCTACAACCTCCTTCAGGTAGTTGTAGAGAGACATAATGTCTCCCTTCAGCCTCCTTTTCTCTAGGCTAAATAACCCCAGTTCCCCCAGCTGCTCCTCATAAGACTTGTGCTCTAGACTCTTCACCAGCTTCGTTGCCCTGCTTTGGACACACTCCAGCACCTCAGTGCCTGTCTTGTAGTGAGGGGCTCAAAACTGAACAAGTATTCAAGGTGCAGCCTCACCAATGCCCAGTACAGAGGAATGATCACTTCCCTAGTCCTGGTGGCCACACTGTTCCTGGTACAGGCCAGGATGCTGTTGGCTGTCTTGGCTTCCTGGGCACACTGCTGGCTCATATTCAGGTGGCTGTTGACCAACACCCCCAGGTCCTTTTCTGCTGGGCAGCTCTCCAGCCATGCTGCCCCAAGGGCTGCATGGGGCTGTTGTGACCCAAGTGCAGGACCCGGCACTTGGCCTTGTTGAACCTCATAACATTGGCCTCGGACCATTGATCAAGCCTGTCCAGATCGCTCTGTAAAGCCTTCCTTCCCTCAAGCAGATCAACACTCCTGCCCAACTTGGTGTTGTCTGCAAACTGACTGAGGGTGCACTTGATCCCCTTGTCCAGGCCACTGATAAAGATATTAAGCAGAACTGGCCCAATAGCGAGCCCTGGGAAACACCACTTGTAACTGGCTGCCAAGTGGATTCAGTTCCATTCACCACCGCTCTTTAGGCCTGGCCATCCAGACAGTTTTTTTTATCCAGCGAAGCATACACCCATCTACACCATGAGCTGCCTGTTTCTCCAGGAGGATGCTGTGGGAAATGGTGTCCAAAGCTTTACTAAAGTCTAGGTAAACAACATCCAGAGCCTTTCTCTCATCCACTAAGCGGGTCACCTTCTCACAGAAGGAGATCAGATTAGTCAAGCAGGACCTGCCTTTTGTAAACCCATGCTGACTGTGCCTGATCACCTGGTTGTTCTGTATGTGCCATATGATGGCACTCAAGATGATCTGCTCTATAACCTTCCCTGGCACTGAGGTCAAACTGATAGGACTGTAGTTCCCTGGATCCTCCTTCTTGGCCCTTCTTGTGGATGGGCATCACATTTGCTAACTTCCAGTCAGCTGGGACCTCCATGGTTTGCCAGGGCTGCTGATAAATGATGGAAAGTGTCTTGGTGAGCACTTCCACCAGCTCCCTCAGTACCCTTGGGTGGATCCCACCCGGCCCCATAGACTTGTGTGTGTCTATGTGGTGTAGCAGGTCTCTAACCATTTTCTTTTGGATTATGGGGGCTTCATTCTGCTCCCCTTCCCTGTCTTCCAGCTCAGGGATCTGGGTACTTGGAAAACAACTGGTCTTACTATTAAAGACTGAGGCAAAGAAGGCATTAAGCCTTTTCCTCATCCTTGGTCACTGTGTTTCCCCCTGCATCCAATAAAGGATGGAGATTCTCCTTAGTCCTCCTTTTGTTGCTCATGGATTTATAGAAAGCTTTTTTTAATTGTTTTTTACGGCAGTAGCCAGATTAAGTTCTAGCTGGGCTTTGGCCCTTTTAATTTTCTCCCTGCATAACCTCACAACATCCCCATAGTCCTCCTGAGTTGTCTGCCCCTTCTTCCAAAGGTCATAAACTCCTTTTTTGCATTTCCCCTGAGTTCCAGCCAAAGCTTTCTGTTCAGTCAGGCCGGTCTTCTTCCCTGCCAGCTCATCTTTCGGCACACAGGGACAGCCAGCTCCTGTGCCTTTAAGAGTTCCTTCTTGAAGAACATATAGCCTTCCTGGACTCCGCTGCCCTTCAGGACTGCCTCCCAAGGGACTCTGTCAACCAGGCCCCTCAACAGGCCAAAGTCTACCCTCCAGAAGTCCAAGGTGGCAGTTCTCCTGACCCCTCTCCTTACTTCTCTGAGAATTGAAAATTCTATCATTTTGTGATTGCTGTGCCCAAGATGGCCTCCAACTATCACTTCATCCACAAGTCCTTCTCTGTTCACAAACAACAGGGTCAGTGGGGGCTCATCCTGAGCCTATAAGTGCTAAAAACATCCAAACTTAAGAAACCAAAAAAAGTTCCCCTTGGACTATTTATTGACTCAAACCCATAAATATTTGTACAACTGAGAAAAGGAGGCACGATGCTAAACCATTCCTGTCAGCCTCTAAGGTTGAAATTGAGATTTCTTTATTTATCAAATGGCTAAAACAAAGACAGAACTGCTTTGGATGTCCAAGAAATCTCATGGCCCTGGTAGACAATTCAAATGAGCATATAAACCTTTTAATAGGACAAATAGCTCTCCCAGGGTTTCTAGTGAGGGAATTCACCAGATATGGAACACTGAAAGATAAAGGCTTTCTTAGGGTGGTTGAAGTATTCTGCAGTGCTTATCAGCACCTTAATGTGGAGAAAGCAGTAAAAGACTTGCAGAGGAGGAGCTAATAGTTCCAAATAGAGATTCACAACTCTGTGGAAGTGGGTTAAAACCCCCTGCTGGCTCCTCTGGGCCTGGGCATGCTGGTTTGGGTCAGTATAGCCATTTAAGCAGCACAGAGAAGTTGATAATGGCTGAGAGGTCACTATCTTTTTTTTTTTCTTAGTGGTGGTGTTGCACATAAATTGCCTTAGAAAGATGTAAGACTTTTCTGACTTCCTGTTTGTATATCCTGACTCATCGTATAGCTGAGGAAAAGAAAATAATTGTTTGAAAACAATTATTTTAGCTGCAGGAAAAAATGTAATGTAGGACAACAGGACTGTCATTCAAGCTAATGCTGTAGGGTACACAGGCTTTTTTTTTTTTCCAACAATGACTTCTGTATCCCATCTTTAGGAGTTAACCTAAGAGAGAACATACTGAAGAAGCTGCTATGTAGTTTGATCTACTCTAGTAAAACAGGAAGGAGAGGCCCCCATCTTCTTGCACAGTGGATCTTTCTTTGGGAGGGGTGGGGGGTGGGGTGTTCCCTCACTTCACATCTTGATTTTTCTCCTAGAAATGTGAATTTAATAGGTGTATTTGAAGAAGATTCGATGCATCTCCTCTTCATAAATTTGACCTCTTAGAAAATACTGAAAGCTAATATCCTAATTCATTCTCCATCAGCAAATGGCAGAGAAATCACTGCTAAGTCATGTAACAGGCCTTTTAATATAAATCACCTGATTCTTATAGTCTCAGTGTGAGGCTGCCTGTCAAAACTTTATCCCTGTTACAGCTGCCTACATCTGCTCTCACCTTTCTGTAGCATGGAGCATATCTGCAGGTTCTCTGTGCTGAGCTGTTCTAGATGTTTTTTGCAAGAAGAAAAACGAGTTTTTAAGCACGTTTGAAACACATCCAAAAGCAAGCCAACGTCTCTTTACACGTAAGATATGAGAGCGGACTTTCTCTGTGTAAGAAATGAGATTAGCTGTGCCACTTTAAAATGATTAATGATCACTGGCTAACATTAAGTTGAACATCTAATCCTTGGCTGATTGGAGCATTTGAGAGAACAGCACTCAAAACCCGTAATTTTTCAATAACAGAAATTTTGTCATATTTCTATTATGAGACAGTTAGATGTTGCACTGTCTTTAACATTTTACTTTGAGATTAATGGAATGTAGCCTGAATAGAGAATAGGTGCAATGTATACATGCTACCTGAAAATTTTCTTCCACTGAATAATAAAGGACAATGTTCACGTTTACAAAATCCTATTCAGTTTATAGTTCAATACAAATTTTGAAGATTCACTTAAGCTTTCCAGTATCTAATTGTAATATCTATTCTGAGTTTAATCCTGAAGTGAATTTGGTATTGGTCAATTGACCAATTAGGCAATTACCTTTTTGCGATCTTGCACGTAATCCATGTTAAACTGGCTGGATCTTCAGGTCCCTTAACCACACCCTTTCAATAGGATATTAGTCACAGTCTGCTAATTCCCTGCTAAGACGGGGGTTTTGATATTGTACAGAAATTGGTTTTGCATTTCATTTTCACTTCAGGTATGAAGGGTTCTTTTTGTGTTTTGTGTTGTTTGTTTTGTGGTTTTCTGTGTTTGGTGGCTGTGTTTTGTTGTTGGTTTTTTTTTTTTCCTGAGTCATGTCAGCGGTTTCAGAAACGGAGAGATCAATTCACATTATCTGTGACTGAGCTACTCTGTGTATTCAGCAAGGTTTCACTTTTCCCATGCTCTTTCAGTAACTCACTGTTTTGCAGAAATACAGAGGCAATAATACCAAGTGTATCCAAAATATCACTGGGGGAAGCAGTGAGCAAGAAAACAAGTTCTTACTAACAGTTTATATGATCATTCCACAACTTGGGGAAAGAGGAAATAATTATCCCCCAAATATAAGGAGTTAGGCAAATACCTGCCCTAAAGGTTACGTAAGTGCTGTGGGTTGCAGTAACAAAGCTATGCTGAAGCATTTTAGGTATGCTTTTGAAAGGTAGAGTTCAAACTCTTTGCCATCTTTCGATTTAAAAGAACAATAAAAGATAGTAACACAGTCTTGCAACTTCTGATTGGTTTTAGAAGGAAAACGCTGATTATAAGAACTTCAGAGGAAAGAAAATCCTGCCTTTCTTTAGATGAACTGTATTTACTGTTAGTTGTTAATTATATTGTTACCTTGTTTTTAGTCTGACGTTTTCGAACTTTTATGTAGCAGAAATGTACCGAATCCAGCATTAAGAATCTGAAAAATCCACCTTTAGCATTCGTGATACTCCTCGGTTCTTAATCCCCCTCCCCCCATTTAGATATTTGTAGACAGTAACCCACTGATCATTTATCCTCCTCTTTGGCACAGATTTCTCATTCTTAGCAAGGCAAGTTTTCCAGAATTTGAATGCTTCTTGTAGCTGTTTGATGAAGTCTTTCTAGTTTGAATACTAGTATAGTCCATTAGTTGTTCCTGTGGAAGTGCTCAGGGATCACCGATACAAACTAGAACCCCATTGTCACGTGCTGTTCGAAATGGAAAGATTCTCTATCTCAACATCGGTAGTGATTTTTATAATCCTTTCCTATTGCTACTCTGTGTTTGCTTCCTTGTACATCAAAGGATCTTTTTTGCTGCTCTAGCCAGGGTATTGCACTGTAGGCTAATATTAATTTGGTTATCCACCATCATCCATATGCCTCTTCCTAGGTTATTATATTGTCTTTGTTTGGAATCTGTGCTGTTAGTTACTAGATAGACAGCTTTGTGCTCAGCTGTGTTAAAACACATTTTATTCAGGTGAGCCCAGACTGCCATGCAATCTATGGAACTGACAACTCCCTGGTATTTACCATTTTATTATCTTCTGTGTCATCTGCAAATTTTACTGGGAAGGATTTTATGTTTTCTTTCACATCGCTGATTTATTCTCCTGCACAGGTATTCCGTAGGGAATAAAGGGCTCAAGGAGTTCTTTCCCTGCATGGAGTACTTGGGGTAGACCTAATCCATATTTCAGAGCTGCTGGTCATAATGGCTGGGAGCAGATTAGGGGCTGCCGGCACTGATGAGTTGCAACCAAACAGGGGCCGTGAGTCATGAGCACACCCTCTTTACTTGCAGCAGTACGAGATGGCTGCAGCCTTTCTTTAAAAATAATGTGAGGCTTGTTTTGCATAGTGATGCTTGTTGAAATACAGAAGACAATTCTCCCTTGAAAATTTGTGTGTCCGTAGTGATGGCTACTAGTGAATTCCCTTTTTCTTTTTTTTTTTTTTTTTTTTTTTAAAAAAAAGACTGTTTCTGGAAACAAAGCCAGTTTTTTTGCAAGTGGTTAGCAAATTTAGTGAATGTGTTTATCCAAAAAGAAGGGCAAACAGGTGGTTTTTGGTAACCCTGAAATCTTTCATGTTAGTTTTCTTCCTAAATGGAATTATTTTTAATAAAAGCATCATTTGGAAATGAAATTTAGAGCTAAATCTGCTTTTCAAATTACTAGGAGTTTAAATAATGAAGTCATCAAGCATAATGTTTTATTGAAAAATGAGTTTACAGTTTACCAGAAACGAAGCTTTTGGATAACACTTTGCCCCTCATTTTTCCTCTACCCCACAAAAGGATTTCTTTGAGCAAACCTCAAAATTGTGCTCTGAAGATTATTTTTTTTTTTCATGAAGTTGGCCACTTAGCAGACCTGCACAGCATTGTATGTTGATTAAGTTTAAGGCTTAAATTAAGTTGTTTAGCAGTCTATTAATTCTTCCACCTAGCCATAGGGCGTCATGGTGCAAAAATGACACAACTCCTATTTGACATCCAGATGCAGCAGTATCACTAAACTCCTGACTTATCTATGACAAAATTATTGACTTTCTGCTAAAATTCCTTTATGATAGCAGTATCTGTAGTCAATCTGAAGTATTTATACTGATTTGCTTTCTGTTTAAGACAAATACCGCTCTGATTAAAACATGCAAAGATTTATCAAAGTCTGCATCACCTCAAACTGGTATATAGAAAACAAGACTTGCATTACATTTTGTAAAACTAATTTTTTTAATACAACGTTTTTGTCAGGGGTTCATGGTCTTAAAGTTCCATGTTCATATACATGCATGTACATATATGCACATACATACATGCACCTTTGAAAAGAAAGAAAATACAATAAATTTTGGGAAAAAGACAATGGAAGTGTAAAGCCTACTTCTGCCTGAGTGCAATAGGAAGACGATCATTTTTAGATGTAAAACAATCCTGTGGCAGTGTTTTTTTAAAAAAAAAATAATCAAAAAACCAAACAAACAACAAAAACCCAATACCATATGAACCCAAGATTATATAATTAGGATTTCCCCTAATTTCTGGTAAATAAGGGAGTAAATTTCTCGTAAATACCAAACAAACAATCTGATCAACAGTAAGGAAAGACACAGTCTGTCATACTTAAAGTTTTCTGCTCATTCAGCAACAGGCAACTCATGAAAGTAGATACCTTTGTTATAGTTGCATTGAACTTTATCTTACAGTTTCGTAAGTGATGTTGGGTCTGTGCCATCTTTGAGACTGCAGACTGTGATGCAGAGTAGTTTAGGATGCTGTATCGTGTACCATTTAATCAGGCTGCACTGTTTAGAGTATGTGTTGTGTACTGGGAATAATTTGTGTGTAAAGTCTTTCCAGCTGCATCTACATAAAAGGTGAAATTCCCCTATCTCCTCACAAAAGTCAGTTCAATGTGCTGTGGGGAACGGAGCAGCAGTTGAATGAATTAATTTCGTGTAGCTGTCCGTCGCTGGCTGTGACGCTGCACTCTGCTTCTTCCACAGCTGACTCGCAGCCAGGGCCCGTACACATCTTCGGAGTTCTCGGGTTGCTGAATTTTTTTTTGCATTGATCAATTGTCTCCTTGCCTGGAAGTGTCCTGTATAGTTTTCCATCCCTTTGCTAAATTCCAGTGACTCATTTACATGCCTAGGGCAGAAGGTCCATAAGGCTCGCTACTGTGGTGGACTTTGCTGCCTATTAGTTTTACATTTGCTACCTATTATTTTTACCTTTGCTACCTCTAAGATTGGATATCATCACAGCGTTAGGAGAGGGAATGCTAGCACTGTCCCCTTCTGCATATCCTCTCATGTAAGCTACTGTACATGCTGCTTCACATGGCTGGGGGAGAGGGGCTGTTGAGGGCATTTCCCCTTTCCCCGGGGAAAAAGCTGCCATTTCTGAGTGTACTCTCTGCTGGTGATTCCCAGTGACGTGCATATAGACAGCCCAGGCAAAGGAAGGCAGCGCAAAGATTTTTCAAGCTGTAAAATGGGTTGTGTAACCCGTCACACCGCAGTGTGCAATGAGTTTGGCAGCCTGTTAGTCCTGGGGCCATCTGGAAGCACTCCAGGGTCACAAAGCTCCCTGCGCTAGGCTGTAGACTAGGCAGTCTATCACCTGTACAGTCAGTGACCAATACTGATCAATGTATTGACCATAACTGTGCTTTGGTATAGCACGTACCATTGCTTTGTCTAGCAGTGTTTTCTTTGCCTCAAGAATGCTGCCATACTCTACATTTTGAGCTGGATGTTATCCTGAAAAAAACATTCATATTTTGCTAACTTGGCAAGTTGAATTGAGAGGTTTTTGTTATTCAGTAGAGATAGAAAATGATCAAAATATTTTGAGTGAAATACCGAGCCAAGATTAAGAGCAGACTACAAGCCAAGTCTGTAGTATATTTGGTATAGCTTGGTCAATTGGAGGTATTTAAGTGGTGTAGTATCCCACTTGGACAAAGCTGCATCAGCAGAAACCTCTATAGCAGATACTATTTTACTTGCAAAACTGTTCTTTTACTGATACTGCTTGTTTTGCTAATAAGTGGTGATTTTCCTGTATGAGTCCAAGGCAGACCTTTGCTGATATAGCTGATTACATGCTTAGTGCCTTGCCACTGTGGTGTACCAAGATTGCTTTATTGGCAAAATGCTCCTAATGCAGACCTCATCTGATTTTAGTCATTCACTTTTCCTGATTTCAAAGCTCAACAAAATAAGACTGCTATTGTAGAATTTGAAGGGATGTTAGTCGTTCCACGACTCTGTAGTGAATAATCACTGGGATAAAGAGACCCAAGAGCTGTACTGCATTTAAAAATCAATCCTATTTTTCATAATATAATTAAGTTTTTTGTCATTTGAGATATTCTTGTTGTAGACTTGAATTAAGGGTGAGAAATCTAATCTTCTGAGTTGCTTCACATATTTCACTTTTGGTCTTCATAGAATCCTGCTGGTGGTGTGATTTGCCTGATTAATTGTGACAGTGCTAGCCATACTGAATCCCACACGGTTGAGTTCCTTTGCCTTGAAATCAAATGATGTAAACGAAAACTTTCCAAAAGTATTCTGAGCTTATTCACCCCCTAAAAATCTCTTGACCAAAATTGAAGCGAAAGGACTGATGATCATGACCTAGCCAGGCACAATGCCTTGCTCTGCATGCTTTCGGCAACACCTAGATCTTATGCCTAAAGGAGCGTTTTATGGTTATCCTAGCAGGACACCTTCTTGCTTCCAGGGGGCAGCAGCATGCTTTTGGAATCTCTGCATTGCTGCTTCCTTACTGGTGGTGGTTATGTTACATGCAGGACCCAGCGGGACAAAGAGAGGCAGTTCTGATTCATATCACCCTGGGGAGCATCAGGCATGTATCCAGACCATGCATCAGCATCTATGGTAACTGTGGCATTGAAATTGCTAGAAAAGGCATAGAATCAGATAATCGTCCATAAAAGAGTACTACTAAATGGCTGCAAAGTTCACAGCTGGTAGATTCATACCTTATGGGAGCATGGTACTGTGTAACAGGCAAAATCTATTAAGTTTACTAAACAGGTTAAGGCAACTTCATTAGATAGGGTTTTTCCTTTGTTGATGTTGGCTTATTTTTACCTCACCTTCTCCCTAAATGTACTTGCAAGTTATAAACAGATCTTCTGTGAGATATTAAAAGAAGAGCAAATCAACTGCTCCAGGCCTAGGTTGTCTCTTGGAGGTTAAACTGAAATTTAATTGACATTGTCACTAAGTGGAATGAAATACGTTCTGGAATGTCAAAAATTACATTAACTTCTCAGACTATTGTACACTCTGAGTTTTTTAATTTCCTTTGCTTAGATACTTTGATGCATTCCTGCAGCAAGGCCTCCTTCACAAGAGTATAAATAGTCCAAGCAATGAACTATGCATCCTTCCCCTTTGTTTACACCAGATACCATCTATTTTAGGTTGAAAACCAGGAATAGATCTTCTCCCTTAATTTCAGGGAGAGTCTGCTCTTAGAATTTTTTAAGAATTCATAGGAAAGGTGAATAAATGTCATGTTTCACAGATGTTCAGATCATTTCTATACGGGAATTGGCTGACCCTTCAACTCACTGGTCCTTATTAGGGTAAGTGCCCTTTTCCGCAGCAACAGTTGAAGGAGGTGGAGGGCTCCTCTGAGCTTCCAGGCTTGTAGAGCCTTCTCACCTGGGCGCTTTTTAAAGGATAGTTAGTACTGGCCATAAGCTCTTGCAAGCATCTTGGTGACATGGCAGCAATATGCTCATGGTTGCCAATGGGAGGTTTCTTGTTTTCTTTTACTTGCTACTGGAGAACACCAAAGTCCTGATGCGAGTGGTCTCGCTCCTGGCTGCCTATGAACACTCTTTATCCATGAGCTTTTAGGAAGTTTGCAATAATTTGGAGTGTAGCAGAAAATGCTATTCATTTCAGGCTCTGCAAAGGGGAAATAGGGCTTTACAAGGGTTCCTCTGCTCTGTGTGTTCTAAGTGTGTTTACTCTAAAGTTATGATGTAAGGCTTATCTGTTTCCAGATATATATTTGATAAGGTGAAATATATTAAAATTCATTTTGGCATGTAGCTTCTTATAGATTAACAATTGTGTATTGTTTTAACTTCTTCCACGTGCTTATGGAAGACTATTTTGTAAGTGTCAAAGTAAATAAATAAGTGCTTACTGATGGTCATCATACCCTTCCTGTTTGTACCTACAGTACCATATTTGTGGCTTTGCAGACTGGCTTGCTTTGATGACTCTTATGTGTAGATATTTTTGATTGACAGATAACTAAATTCAGCTTGGATGACCAAATCCAATGTATGCAAATATCAGCCCTTTTATTGTTGCGTTTAAGCAAAATTTTACATTAGAATGAAAAACATAGTTTGAGTAGATACGGGTGTTGCATATTGCATAAGGTAGCAAGATGACATCAAGAACAGAAAATTATTATATATTAGGCCAAATGCAGTAGTAACTATAAACAGGAAATTACTGGGTTTTTTGCTTCCCTTCATGCTTACGTTTTGATACTGAAGTTCTCCCCATCACTAACCCATATTCCTGTTTATTCATTGCTATCCCCATAGCTTCCCCTGTCACTGCTTGTGATCACTGTTCCTTAACCTCCAGCCCGAGAAAGACGGGTACGTTGTTTGTTATGGCAGGCACACCAGCACTCCGTGGAGCTGTTGGGAACACCTGGGTAGGTAGATCAGTGCCTGATACTGGTTTTAACGTGCCCATTGCTTCCAACGGTGTTTCTCCTGGCTTGAGGCTTGTGTTTGGGAGACCACAGTATGCATTCCAGATGGCACCACAAACAGAGGCTGCCAGGGAAAAACAGGTAAACATAATGAAGCAGGGAGGTAATTGGGGAACTGTATTGCATAATTTGATTATGGTCTCGGATGCAAGGGACTCAAAAAATACTAGTTAAAACATAAATACTGGTGTTACAATGTTTATTATAGAGTAGTAAACAATCCATTCAATAAACATATGAAACTTTAGGTCAGAGCTGTAATTTACCACACTGTTGAAGAAAAAAGTTGTGGTAGAATGAACTATCGTGCTATTGCTTACAGATTTTTTTTTTGGCATGTGGATTTTTCAATGGTGTATTTGAAAGCAGATTTAGACTATTAAAGTCTTGCTGGTTTTTTAGCGTCATTTTCGTTAGATGAAAAAAGCCTCGATTTGTATATGTAAAAAATAATTTTCTAAAAACATGTTCTACTGTGTGATACCAGTCTTTATACATGCACAGTGTTTTTTCTCTGAGCCTTTTTCTTTTTTTAACCCCCTTGCCCATGTCCTCACCTTCTTTCAAGAACCATTAAGAAAAAAGTCTGGATACCTTGAATAAATTTTTTTTTTGTCATTTAAAGCCTTCCATGTCTTTAAACCCCAACAAACTGCTTACTGTCTCACCAGTATTTCTTCAAAACAGAAAGTGGTTTGACAAAAATTCTATTTTCTTTCAAAGCACTGGTCAACTTCTGTTTTTCAGCTCCTACCAGAATAATCAGGTGGCTTTTTCCAGAAATTGTTTTTTTTTTAGATTGTCAGAGGAAGATTGGATTTAATATAAATTCAATATAAGATCTAGCTTCCTTGAGATGCATGGGTCTTTATTAGATAGTAGCTGCTATTACCTTTAACTACTTCAGTTGCCATAAGACTTGTCTCTCATTTGCCTTGTGCCTTGTATAGTCACTAACTCTTGCATGCATAAAATCCTGTCTAATTGGAACAGTAGCATTTTACATCTACTGCAGACTCTCTCTTCCGAGGTACATGTCATCATACAGTGTAAAATAAAACTATATAAAATATGTACAGCATATGGATCAAAGAATATTTGTGATGGAAGGAAATTCACTGTTTGTAATTTAGAAATTCAGTGTAAATACATAGTTATTTAGGAAGATTACCCTATGGACATGTGGCTCTTATTGGGGGGTGGATCACCATATGACTCTGTAGCTTGTCCTAAGTAGCTAATTACATCTGCACACAGGTATGAGTTTGGTTGTCATGCTGATGTGCATATATTTATTCGGGGATGCACAAACACATAGAACAGGAAAGTTAAATCATTCCCATTTGAGTCAGAGCATGCCTATAGGAAGAGTGCTCAGAGGTGTGGAAAAAAAGAGCACACGTTAACTCTGAGTCCTTAAAACTGTAGAGCCAGAGACACTGGCTTGAGTCATTCAATCACCGGCCTTGAACTTGGGAGGGTGAATGGATAACATGTTTACTGAGACAAATGAAACTCGTTCAAGGTGCAGGAGCAGGGTCCCTGGTTTGGTGAAAGTTGGTTGAGGCAGAAGAAATGTGGCTGAAGAGAAGAGCACAGGCAGAGGCTGATTGCTGGTGGTGGTGGTGAGGGGAGAGAGGCATATGCGAAGGGGAGAGCCTTCACTACTCAAAACCCAAACAATTCTCATGAGTGATGGGGAAACTGGAGAGACATATTGCCAATTGCTTTGTGTGCTAGCGAAAGTAAAGGGTGCTTGTTTTTTGGAACCCGTGGAAATATACGCATAACTTTAACTTTTACATATGCTGGAAGGGGCTGAGCTCAAAACCACCAGGGCTAGAGCTCTTCTGACGGCTGGAGAACAAGGCCAGCATTGTCCTGTAGGAATAAAGTAGGCTGTCATGGAGGGAGAACCAGGAAAACCAATGCCTAGTCATTGTGCCAGGGAAATCACGGAAGCTGGTGATACAGTTTTCTCAGACTAGAGAAGGCTTAAAAGCTTACAGAGGTAGTGAAGCCCAAATAGCTAGATGAGTCAAAAGGAGTTAGGCGTCAGAGGGAAGATCTGTTGTGTGCCAGCTTACTGTTTAGATTTTATGGATCGGTCAGGTAAGCTGATTGTGTGCTGACTGCAGTTGTAACGTTTCTGGAAAAGTAAACAAGGCCTTTGAGTTCCCTGTTCATCTAGAAAATGCATATGGAGAGATTTAACTGCTCTGTGCAAGTAGCTAATTGCATTCTCAGTGGCAGAGTCAAGGGGGACACGGCAGAGGAACACTGAGAACACACACTTCAGTGCCCCTTCCATAATCAAAAGTGAAACACTGTTTTGTGACTTCTCTGGGGTATGGGGATTTTTGCTGTGGGGTTTTTCTGCGGTTCTTTTGGATGAAGAAAGGTTTCCTCATTGTGTAGTGCACTTTTCTTGCTTCCATGTAAGGCAAAAAAATGTAGGCCTTTGAATAGCAGAAGGCTACCACTTGTTGTTATTAGTCAGATTTAAACACAAAGCTTACTTATGTTTACTGCTGAATGCCTGTGGCTATTTTGTGGTTAAATAATCAGGATTTTGGTAAAACTCCATTGTCTGGTTAGGGGCTAGAATCAAATAATGATCTTTAAAAACAGAATTATTGATTTAAAAATTGGAATCTGAGTGACACAAAAACAGCTTTTTGTGACTTCAAAATTGGGATCCCAGATACTCCAGTCACTAGAAGATGTAGAAAGTTTTCAGATCTAGGTGTACTTCTTTTCTATTGAAAAATTTTAGGACAGTAGGATGGAATCTTAAGCTTTTTTCTATTTTTATTTATTTTGTTTTTCTAGACTTTCATTTTAATGTCAATGCCTGTTGTTGCATCATTAACGTTCTTTTATTCTTTTGTCTCAGAAATGTGTCCTAAACGTGCTTTTATCTCTCCTTGTTATTGCTTGTAAACCCTGTAGTACTTCACCACTGTGGCACAGCTAATGCTCTTTTCCCTTGCTTAAGCCTACTGCAGTCTCTCTGGCCCCGCCGTCAATCACCAGCTGGATGCTGAGACAAATTTTTTATAGCAGCTTCTGTCAGTAAAGAGAAAATATTTTGAAAAATACAGTCTAAAAGCTGAATGTCAGCCTGCTGAGTGGCCTGGTTAAACAGGAGAATTGACTCTGCCAAGTTTTTGCTGTTTAGCTTTTTTCTTAATTTAAAAAAAAAAAAAAAACCAAAAAAACAACAAAAAGTGGTTTGAGGCCTAGCCCAAATAATAAACAAAATAAGACTTTTTTGGCAAGGACTCATAATTGACTAGCTTAGTAAAATTCTTAAGCATCTCCACGACTGTTTTTGTTTCCACCTTTCCCGTCCCTGTAACATGGAAGTTTTCAGTCTGTTTTGGATGTCACATGGAGGAGTAGCAAAGAACCCGTTAACTCCAGTAGCTCTGTTGGACCCCCTGTTAGTCCCCTGTTTTGCTTTCGTTTTCAGCGAAATCTAAATGACTGTAAAAGTGTGGGGTTTTTTGAGGCTAAACCAAGCAATACTCTGTCTTTGCAAGAAGTATTCCAAAAGAGATTCTGGATGTCCTGAACGATTGCACTTAATCTTTTATGATCAGGACAAAACACGCTCAAAAGATGTGGATAGGCAAGAAGCAGCATACTCTTTTAAAACTGCTTTGAAAAAGGATGGTGGAAGCACGTGGCATAATGCATAGTAAATCTTGTATTAGAAAGCCGCAAACCCCTTGTTGAGAAGTTGCATTGGTCTCTTGAGCCAGAGAATATTGCTGTCCTGCAGATATATTGTTGGAAGCTGCATTGAGAAGTGCAGCCTACTTGTTAGTTGATAAATAGAGATTAGAATCATCTACTAGGCTATTTTATAGTGCTTGTTAACAATATTTACCTTCCTAAATTGATTCAGTATAAGCCTTGCGATGGCTTTACCTCCTTTCTGGAAGACATATAGATAATGTGGTACTTATATGAAGTCTTGCATGTCACTGAAAACCTGCTGTATTTCCTCAGTTGAATTGTGCGGCAGGATTATATTAACATAGATTTTGGAATATTTGAGCTCCCATAGGGTATGGTGTGTGGTTGATATGACATGACTTCCCTTCAACAGTTGTTTTAACAAGATATCCTTCATATAATATATACCAGGCTGAAAGGCATAACTGAGTGAGTTTAGTAAGAAACACTGTTGGCAAAATTCTTCACTTTCATCTTTATCTGATTAATTCAAGGCTGAATGTTACAGAGAAAGTATTTTTAACCTAGCATAGTATTTGGTATGTTTATTTTTTTTAAAAACAACCAACCAAACAAAAAAACCCCAACCAAAAACTCCCACCCTCAAAAAAACCCCCTTTTTTATTATTTAGTACAAGATAATTTTTAATAAATTGTTAAACTTATTGCAAATGTATGTGCATTTACACTAGTTAAAACGCATACTGCTTAAAATATCTTCTCACTCCTTCTAAAAACTGCTTTAATAATACATTAATTAACACTTCTGTAGTACTTGGCATATTTAACACACAAGATAATTTACAGTTCCTAATATTTTAAACTGTGTATTAAAAAGCCTAGCATTAACGAACAGAAAATCCACTGAATGTGAATATAGCGTTAAATGCTAAACATATAATTTACATGTAGCTCGGTCTTTAATTTATTAAAAATAGATATACTTTAATGTCTTGATAATACTGCTAATGTTGTTTGAATTATTATTAACGTTTTTTCAAAATCCTGCTGATGGGTTATTCTTTTTATTATTACCATGCAGAGACTTAATATCTAATAACCCCAAAGTTAATTATTGGTATTATATAAAAAAATAATTTCAGATTTTATGGAAAAATATTTTATTTTCACTTTTATCTATTTTCTCCTTGCCTCTTTGTATTGACTAAAAAACATTCAGTAAAATTAATATCTGAAAATTCATCTGTATGTACTTGCATCAAAAAGCTTTGACTGACTGTACTTGAGACCAGATTTCAGATATAGACAGATTTTTACTGTCTCTTGACTTTATGCTGCAGGGAAGAACTTACTACGTGAGGATACTAAATGGCTTGAGGGTTTGGTAATGGGATGTGGAGACCTTCACCTTAGGTCACTGGTATGAAAGTAGCCCAGGTGGGTGGAAACTAAAACCCATTATCATCTGATGGCTCCTGGATGGCCTCTGTGAAATGAGTTGGTGGTCCCAGTCAACTTCCTAGTAGAAAGACGTCAATATTGCAGAATCATCATCGCAGTTTTTGCAGATTGGGACCCTTGCTGGAACTCCTTGCAGAAAAAACAGCGGCCGGAGTGGATTTGGGCACTGAATTGCCCTCTGCACCTCCAGTGGTTTGTGTAGGACAGGCAAGAAGCATAACTGTGTAACAGAATGGAGAAACCATTGGCACTTGTTAGGCCAGATCTGCCTTGTAAATACACTTCCAGAACTGTTTAGCTATGTTTGGCTCTCACTGTCATTGCTTACAAGGCACTTCAGAGAAATGCTGCATGCTCTGTATAAATAAGTGGAAGGTCTGGGGAAAAAAACAACCAAACAAAAAAAACCAACCAGAAAACTTTTTACATTAGTTAACACGAAGCCTGGAGAGGCTATAATCCTGGCTGAATTTTCACAGTTGACTCTCAAACTATCTGGTTGAAACCCTCAACTTCTCTGCCTGTAACTTTGCCATCAGTCTCCAGTTGGTTTAGTCATCCTGGTACTAGAGGAGGAAAGTAACATATTATTGTCAGAGGCAGTGAAAGACTCTTAATTGTAGTCGCTGTATAAAATCAATGCTCAAAATCTAATTGTTGTGGTGAATGGCGAAGCATACACTGTTTTCCAACCCACAGAGAATTGCTCTGCTCTTACAGCTCTTATGCATAGTGGCCTGTGTGTCTGTCTTGAACGTGGTCCTGATTAGCTAATGAAGCTCACCTGGCCAGATAAATGCAGCCTCATCAGGTGCACTCTGCTTTTTTGCTCAGGAAGTTGAAGGAAATCCCTTTGTCTTTAGAGTCTTCTGGAGAGCCAGCCTGTGGGGTTACTGGTCTCCATTACTACTGCACGCTCCCAAACAGAACTAATTCTGATTTTTCTATACGTGGGCCAAGGGGCCACACTACTAATGAGAAAGACCATGTTCCCATCAGGTTGTGGATACCTCCAGTCACACTTGCATCCGCTGGGCATAACATCATCAGTAAGAGAAGATACTTCATCCTAGAAAAGTCATGGGAGCAGGGAGCAGAGTGGCTGGGGTATTTCACCAGTTACACTGCAGTACACTGCACTTCCTGCAGTTTTTGTTGTCTCATGATTATGGCAAGGTGATACTGGTGTTTCAGTTTCATTCACGTGCCTCGAACTTGGGCTGGGTACTAGTGCACACTAGTGCTCCAGTGCAATTGCTTTAGAACAAAGACAGAAACATGTATCATGTTTCTCATCAAGTTCAAGCAAATATTTATTTAAAATACAGTAGCCTCTTCTCTGATAAGTTGAACAGTGAATTAACTAATATTAAGATGCTGGGCAGCTTTCCACTGGATATGTTAAACGTTGTTTCTAAACACACAAATATGAAAGGTTTAGAGTCGCTATCCCAAGAGCCTGTATAACTCAGCATATTCTGTATGCATCTTCCCTAAGAAACAGATCAGATGCGTAACATCAGGCTGTCTGAATACCCTGATTTCCTTAAGTATTCGGTGAGAATTTACAGATATTCAGTTATTTGACTTTTCTCTGTTTGTTAAGATAGCAATGCATGCTTCTTTGCAGTGAACATTGTTTACAAAATTGCTGGAGGATTTTTTTTTTTCCTCGAGAATAGTTAACAAAATGAAAAGTTCAAAATGGAGCATATGGTACTGTTTTAAAAGTACGTTCGCCTACAATAGGCAAATAATAATATTCATTATACCTGCATCTATTTTGAGATCAGTAAGTATCAAAGTTCTAATAAAAGCCCCACAAAGCTTGTGTATTGTGCAATATAAGATGCTAACCGATTTGAATGTTCTGTTAAAACATTATGATGTAAACCATTGCAGGAGGCTTGAACCTGAATATTATCTTTTCAACACTAATGGGGAAAAAATTGGATTCATTTGTTATATAGCAATTTTTATTAGCTGAATTTCTAAATAATGGCATATTTAACCAGATCTAGCTTGATAGACACTCATAGGGTTTTTTAGTCATGGTTTGTTGGGGTTTTTTTTAATGAAATAAAAACAGTTACATCTGACAAAAGGAACTCTCTGATAGTATTTAATATTATCTGGTAATTCTAAATTTAAGGTTTGTGCATGTTTACCACTGTGGCTTTGTTTTTTGGCATGTGTAGTTCCAATTTGTAGTTAACAGAAATCTTTCTATCAATTTGCTTTTTCCTACTGTGTCTTTTCAAAACACCTAAACCTAGTGCTGTAACTGTGGATGATGATCTAGGGACTGCAGGAGTTAGACAAGTCACAGTAGAGGTTTGTAACTTCTTTTAATTTGCTAATCCATGCATGGAACAACATTTCCAGCATTACCCAGAGATTAAGCCCCAGGGCCAAGGGCAGGGCCTCAATTTTAGTTTGCTAGTGATAGGCATACTGTGGTTAGAACTAGGTCTCTGCTGCGGACAATACCAAGCCTTTTCAATTTAAATTTCAATAACAGTAGCAAAATATTAAACATGGAGAACACGAATTAAAAAAAAAAAACAAAACCCCAAAACAAAACCAAAACAATCCAAAACAAAACAAAAAACCAAAAACCCGAAACCAACAAAACAAAACCAAAAAACAACGCAAACCACCCTGTCTTTGCATTCAGTCATTTCCCTGGATAAAGTATACGATGTAATATTGGAAATGCAAAAATTGTTACTTTTTTTCAAAAATGGAAAGAAATATAAATGAATACAGTATGTTAATTTTATGGAAAATATTTATTTCTGAGGGTATGATTATTAATGAGCAAAGAACAAAAAAGATAATGATTTTTGTGTAGATGATTGCATTAATGTTTAGCAATGTAATAAGTACTGCACTTCAATATAATTTTTTAATAGATTTTTGTTTACTCTGATGATTAACTGGTAATTCGTTCACATTAAGTTGGCTGTTTTTAATGTAGGTCACAGGAATGGTAATCACTTTATTTGTTGATAGTAACTTTATGAGAGTAGAAAGACTTTGGAGCCGTAGATTCAAAGTGTAACATACTTTATTTAATAAATAGACAATAGCTTATTATAAATATTCATAAAACCTCTTAAAACTGCAGAAAACATACCTGGTAGCATTCAGATTTTTTAAAAATTGCTTCCTATTTGAAATGTATATTTTTTTAAAAAAAAGGAATATAGGTATATATGCACACATGGATTTTTCTGAATGCAGAACTTTCAGAAGGAACTCTTCCCTCACATGAGGTTTCTGTGAGCTGGAAGCAGTATATAGCTCAGTCAGACTAAATACAAGTAGGAGAGCCATCTGTAACCACTGCCTTTAGTATTTATTGGAATAACATACATTATGTGGTCATCTGCTACTTCTGTATGTATTACGAATGTAATTGTGCAGTTAATTTCCCTCCTGTTAAATTCCCTCCAATGCCAGTTTTTAAGAAGGTAGCAAAAATATTGCTTTACCACTTAACCAAAAGGAAGCTGTAGTTGTATGTAGTAGTATCTACATCCAAATGGATGAAGCAGGTGTGGTGATCCCTGTATAAACTCCAGAAGCTCAACTAAAAGGAAAGGCAAATCGAAGATCAGATTAATGAGTCTGAGAGGTCTTGAATACTCCATATTCTGTAGAAATGCTGCATCCCAGGACAGAAGAGTCAAAAGAGGAACACATTGTCTGCCTTATTAAAGTGATGATTCTCTAAGAGGAAGGTCCTAGTCCTGCATGTTATCTATACCTGTGACTCCCGTTACCTTTGTGGTGAGTACTGTACATAGAAAGCTTGCAGAATCTGCCAGGATGTAGACTTTGTATTGGAGTTACACAGGCCTAACTTCTGTAGCTAGGTAGAGGTAAGTATAGGATACATTTGCAATAGCGCTCTCCTTTATGGAGTCTTCCCTTTCATATAGGCTCTTCTGTTGTACTCATTCACATCCTAAGACATTTACGGCATTAAACTTGTGTGCCTGTTTGGCTTGTTTCCTGTCCTTTGAGTTTGGGAACAATGATTGCAGCTTTCATTGTGGACATCTTTAACTCCATTGGCATTGTTGTCCTTATTAGGTACTGAACTAGTAGAGTCTCATGGCAAATGGTCCCATGGCTCCAAACTACGTAATATTCCTGCTTAGCCATCAGTATGTTGAGGAACGGCAGTTCAGAAAGGGTGTCCTGGAAGCTGTAAATCCTTTGTCCAGTCAGATTCTTTCTTAGAGAATATACTTCCCTACAATGTTATAAGATAAATCATATAAAGTCACTGTGCGGTTATGATTTTCATTAAGCATAGTGCAGAAGGATGTCTTTCATCATATTTTCCAATAATTGGTCATATTTTTCATTGCAAATATAACCCAATCTTTAACAGGCCTCTGTTTTTCTGGAAGTGTTAACTTAGGTCATAGAAAATATAAGGTAATGAGGTACTGCATTTGTTTCTTAGTCCTTGGCGACGATATACACACTATTGCACATTGCAGTTATCTCTGTATCTGTTTTTAAGAAGCATAGAGTAAATCCTTCAAGTTCAAAAAAACCTGAGTGTTTACAGACATTAGCTTTTCCCTGTGACTGTCTCTGTATTTTGGGAATAGTATTAAACAGTGAAGCAACTCTAGAGTGTTCAAAGGAAGATTTATTTAAATAGCTTTTCCTCATGCTAACTGAAGAGAGTTCCACACTACTTTGTTGGGTGTTAAAACCCCTCTGTCCGCTTCATAATGATTATGAAGTCATACTTATAATAAATAAGTTTTAGGTCACTTGGTTGCGACCATAATAAAACTTGTTTCCTTGCTTTTCAATGTTTGAAAGGTAGTAGTGCAGTATGTGTGTGGTCTGAGTTTTTTGCAGACGTGATCTGCATTTAATCTGGTAAAATTAATTCCCTAAGCTGCTGGCAGGCAGCATGTACTTGTTAATTATTCAGGTGGATGACAAATGCAGAGCAGAGGTTCTCGCAAAGACAAAGTTTGTATGATGCATGTTTAGTAACTGATAGGCTTGACATTCTGTGGTGTCTTATTCAGTGCTAATCCTAATAAGCTGCCTGATGAGATGAACGCCTATCCTCCTGTCCTTTAGAGAGAGAAAACAGAGATTTGAAAGAACTTCATTATAGCAATAAATCCCATACTTTCTGTTATTCTTGGTGAAAAGAGATCTTGTCCAGATGAATAACACGCACACAGAAAAAAGTCAGAATAGTAGTGTAATACAGAGTATTGAAATTAATAGAAAACTGTATTGTAAATGCATCCACTGTGAAAGTAGCTGCAGTTTATCGGTAGGCCAAGTTTATGCAGTTTAATGCCCTTCAAAATCTTTGGCTTTTATCCACAAGTGATATAACTATATGGATGTATGATTTCACCAAGACCTGCAAGTTGCCAGGGAAGTAACTTGAAAACATTGTGTTTACTGTAGTTTTACTTCTCTCTGGTTTTTTTGGTAGTTAAGTGCTATGCTGTGAGTATTCTGTCTATCAATTGTACTAGACAATGGTAAGGACCAAAGTTACTCATGGAGACTGGAAGCATTAATAACCAAGAGGCTGCCGGTGCAAACGGGTCCTGGATTTTGCCAAATGCTTTTATTTTCAGCTGATTTCTCATGGTTACTTTCACTCTTCCCATATTTTTATTACGGTAGAAAGACCAGTAAGAGATTTAACTCCCCCACTGCAGTGCAGAGCACCCAACACCAGTCTTGAGAGTGACATTGCTTAAGTTTACTGTAGGGCATAATGACTAAAGGTGTATCTTCTATCTGTTCACTGCTTTCTTCCATATGACAGGCTTTTCTTGTGGCTAACTGAAAGAATAAAAGATGGGCTTTTTTAACTGGAATTTTTCTATAAACTCTTTCTTTCTAAAAGCAATTCAGTTTCAAACACTGTAAATTTTATACAAAAAGCAAACTTCCTACTCCATAATGTGTTTTGGTTTTGTGTTTTTTTTTTTTTTTTAAATTTGGGGTGGGTGGATGTTGATGGAGGATTCCTGTATTTTATACTTCTGTCTGCCTTTTAACGTACCCTCTAGCTCAAATGAATGTGAGGCTGGGAGAGAAGGGTCAGTAGATTTATGTCAAGGTGGCAGTGCTTTAGCTTCTCTCACAATTCTCCCCCTCTTCTCTCTGTGTGTGTGTGTGTGTGCACGTGTGGTGGGGGCAGAGCGGGGACAGCATAATAGGGTACTGTAGGTCCAGGTTCTGGTACATTGACAGAGGCCTCTGATAAAAACAAAGTTCTTCCTGCTTTCCGGATTTTCCCGAACTATGGTGGATACCTCATAGCAATCGGAGAACAACATTTAAATATTTTGAGAGGAATATTTTGTGGCTCGTGAAGGTTAAAGAATTACAGTAACATAATGCACTTGTTTATCTTTAGAAAACACGTGGTGCATTGAATCCTAGCTCTGAGCAATCCTCCTGTCTTGAGGTGAAGAAAAATGTTAACTTAATTTACAAGCTAGCAGAGTCCTGGGCCTCTCCAGATTAGGGGCTTTTAATCAAATGAAATTGTAGCTAATAATTGAAACTAGTTTTCTGATGCTAACTGTGAAATTCAGCTGAAATCGCCAAACTCATTTCCACAAGGTTTTAAGAGCTAGTTGAAATTAGAGTGTAGCAGGAAAGGGCTTTCGTTTGTTCCACCAATTTATGTATGCTCTTTTCTTTTTCTCTTGCACAAATTGTTGGGCATGGTGATTTCAGTTCTGAGATCACCAAACTCACTTCTGCTAAGATTTAAGGTTTGGCTGAAATCAGAGCATACAGGGATAAGGCTTTTGTTTGTTCCACTAATTTAGGTATCCTCTTTCCCTTTTGCTTGTGCAAATTGTTGGGCATGGTGATTTTGTTGCTGAGACTTAATTTTACCTAGCAGAGAAATGCATTATGTACTGTGTAAGTAATTGGTGTCTACAGAGTAATTTCATAAGGTACATGATGCATAATAGCATGTACTGAGCTATTCATAACAGAAAAAAGTTATTTTAGACAGTTTAGCCCCTATGGTTAAGCTCATATTCCAAAGGATAGCCCTTCCTCTTTGTGTCATTCTCTCTTCCCTTTATATTTGCAAATGGAAACAACATTGCGTGTATTTAAATTAGAAATAAATAGAAGAAATTGTAAGGAAAGTAATAATTGCAGTGTGCATTTTAGTGAGTATGTGCAGAAACTGTGACTTGTTCTTTGAGCAAAAAAAGCAAAGCCCTGGTCACAATTCATTAATATAAAGCATCCCTACTATACTCAAGCAAAACTTGAAAATATTGTATGTTAGCAAAACCTCATTAAACTGTCATATACACACTTCGATAAACTTTACAAAATATAATATTTTAAGAATGGCCCATTAAACTGTCATGTACTTTTTCTGCATTTCCTTTGCTATTATTGCTTGATTACCAAGATATTTGTATGCTAATTGAAGCTTTTTTCCCGTCTTCTAATCAGCCTTCTTCCCTCAGTCATTTAGGGCTGAATCTGAGATGTGCAAGAGAAGCAAAGATTTATCTTAGTTTCGCTGAGGAAACTGTTCTGTTCTTTGAGCTTCCAAAAGAGAATTTGCACTGCCTCTAAACAACATATGCATCAGACCCACTATTCCCAGAGAAGCATGAATTTTACCATAGGAAATGTTTTTTTTTCCCCCCACTAGATGCACAAATCTGTAACTTTATCCTCTTTGCACCTTGGTACCAGGATCAGATGCAGTGGAATGCCCCACACCCTGCCATTCCCTCCCTTTTTGTGTTTGCACTCACAGCTTCTTATCAAATGAAATTTTTGGCAGCATTTTTAAGGGGTATTCTAACATCTTAAGCTGTTCTTTTGACCAGCACCTTCAGTGTTTTCTCCAGTTTCTGGTTGCATCCTAAAATTGTGTTTGACTTTAGGAGGTTAATTCTTTGCTGCTTCTTTCCTTTGCAATGGCATGATTATGTTGCTGGTGCTCTGAAGTTTTTGATGGGAAAAAATTAGTGTGGGAAAAGAAAAGGATTTCTTCCTGCTCTTTTGGTGTTTTGGTTGGAAGCTCAGCTACCTCCGCACACAGAGTAGTTTCTTTTGCAGGCCATTCTGGGTAGCACCATCCCTGATCCCTTTTCCCTGACAGGAGAGGAATGAAACAGAACTGAATGGGAGCTGGTGTTGCCGCCTTGACTCTTTGTTCCTTGACCTGCAAAAAAATAGTTTGAAGAAAGCAGCATCACTCTATCCACAAGTGAAACGAAAGTAGAGCCCCATGTAAAGGAACACCCTACCTATTGCTTTGCTAGCCCTGTCTTTGATTGTAGAACTGAGCCACTTCTCTACCTCTTCTGCTTTTCAAGCTGTGGCTCTTGCCAAAGCTACAGAATGAAAGTGGTGCCTACAGAGTTAGTTTTAGAAGTGAGGCAAGATTTGGGGGACAGCTATCCCAAAGGGGCATACACTAATAGATTATGATATGAACACACATTTCCCTCTCACCTTCCTGAAATGCAGCTGTGGTGATAATCTTCAATGTCTTGTTCCCCTGCTTCTCTCAGCAGAGTGCAGTGTGAAAGATCAGAACTGAGAAGAAGGGACCATACATGTGGCTTGGACGTGTGGGGCACACAGCCGTATGCACACATCATTCCCATGGGATTCCTATTTCCTTTGTATGGGGATATTAGCAGATTAAACCAGAGCTAGAGAACAGCAAAGGCAGCAGGAAAAAAAAAAAAAAGACAAAGAAAAAAACCAACCACACAACCCTAAAACTAAAACCCAAACAAACTTGACTACACGCTTTTGCCTAGGTGTGCGTATAACTGTAAAACTATGCTTAAGGTATCAATGCCTGCATAAAGAAGAACATCTCTACGCCAATAGGTTTGCATGCATCTCTCCCCAGGCTGCTTGAAAGAGAACCACAGGAAGATAGTCTCTTTGTTGCACACAAGTAATTGAGGAAATGCCCAGCTGTTGTCACAAACTGCTGCTGTTGGTTATCATGACTTAATGACTGAGTTTTCTTTTTCAGTTGCCACTGCAGAATCCTACTGCCCAGGTCATCACTCCCAGCTGTTGTGGCAACTTAAGGGGTGGTTGGAAAATCCTGGAAATAAATCAGCAGATGAAAAAGAGTTTCTTAGAGATTTTCTAATTTTATTTGTGCCAAACCTTCACTAAAAGTTTACAAAGACAGAAATTTCTCATCATGTAACTCCAGCCTCTGTCACTACTGAAGTTAAACATGTCTGTTCTACCAGCATTTTTTTACTGAGGGAGACCTTTACTCAACAGAATTGTCTTTTCACTCTGCCGGTTGTTACCACCTTCCCAGTTTAGGTAAACAGGAATGCAGCCACCTTGCTCCTCTTATGAGGGCCCTGAAAACATTAAGGTAACAAGAAAACCCAAAGACTGATTATCATTCTAATAGCCTCTGCTTGTTTTTCAAAAACTTCTCACCAAAAATGGCTCCTGTCAGGTTATACACTTCGTTCTTTCTCATGGGAAAAGTGTAGGGAATCAAGATCCAAATCCATTTCAAAGAAGGAAAGCAAGCTCCGAAATCAGATACTCAGTTGGATCAATTCTGAACTATTGCAGTCAGATACTGAAAATATTTGAATGGTAAATTCAAATCCTATAGAAAGGAAGAAAAAATCACATGGTGCACTGAAATAGTTCATGAAGTAAGAGAAAGTAAGTCTTTGTGTTGGACAGAACAAGTGAGGCAAACACTCCCATTGGATCAAACGTCTTTGGGTATGTTAGCCATTCTTCCGGGTGTAGCAGAGGGAAAGGATTTCAATAGAGAAGCATGTAGAGTATCAGTAACTTTGAGTCGTTGAGATTGCCAGACTTTATCTAGAACTGCTACTTTACTAACATGGAAAGGAATTTCAAGAATAACTCCTGGTTTCAGCTACCCTGTAGGGCCACGTATGAAATTAAGATCAATACAGCTCAACCTATTCCTACTGGGAAGGGATTGGAGGCGAGCAGAGCAAGACTTCGCTTTGGCTTCCAAATAAGCTTGTAAAAAAGGCTTGTCTTCAGAAGAATATAACTTCCTGTCTTCAGATAATGTTTAGATTTTGTAGGTGGATGGGACCCTTTTTCTTGTGCTGACTTTGATCACAAACATTCTTTAATACTCCTAGGTGTGTCTCTTGGGATTATGATAGCAATAGTGGCTTTGGGGAACAAGGAATTGCACTTATCTCTTTCTAGCTAATCTTTTTGATCCATTTTGATACAAATGGAAAGTCTAAACAACTACAGAACAATAGCATTTCTTGGATTCACATAGACAGGGCCATATGGTGCTAAAATAACCCAATAATAATAGAGGAGTTATGTATGATATCACCTTGAAGAAGGTCTTGTCTAAGATGACTGTTAGTATTGTTTGGGAAAACCATGAAGATAAACAGATACCGTCAGAGAAATGAACAAAAAAACCCCCACAATTCTGTTTTGGCGGCCTGTTTTAAGCAAGTCTTATTCCATACATCCGTTTATGATCAAGATGTCATGCAATAGCTGCCCGGTAATTTTAGCTTGTCTTCGTACAGTGCCCAGTCTCGTTTATGATCTAGGTACAGCTGCATATTGTATAATTCTGCTCCATGGGTAATAAATGAAGTAAATCAGGGCTGTTATTTAATTAATAACAGGGCTGTTCTTGGCTCTTTTTCATTCTGAAGATTTCTTCCTCTCCTCAGATTAATGTGTAGATGGCAGACAGAAGGGTTATGACTGATCTCTGAGATCTAGTCTTATTGCTAGGAGATCTGTGTTGGCTACGAGAGGCAAATGTGTGAGTTCTTTCACAGTAACTTGCAAGAGTAGGATTGGTCCCACTCAGGAAGTTCTCCTGTATCAATGAAAACGAGCTTCCTGTCTCAGTACACGCAGGGTGAGGAAAAAAGATTCATGAAGCTGAAGTCTGCTTCGCGTAATGGCTGCAGTGCTCCCAAGTATCGCTGTCCTGGTTTGGGGTGGAGCAGAGCCAACTTTCTGTTCAGTGAGAGATGCTCTTGCTTATCCTTGTTGCTGTGGCAACCAGGGTCAGCTGGCTGGGTTGTTTACCCTGTGGAGGGGTCGCACCTGTGGGGAGGAGTGGACAGGTTAGGTGACCCGAACTGACCACTCACGTATTCCATCCCATTGGCCACGCTCAGTATAAAAGCTGAGGGATCAAAGGGATCAGGTTGGCTCTTCTTCAGTGGCTTGCCTTCTTCAGTGGCTGATGTCTGAGGAGGACCCCCTCGGCTCACCTGCCTTTTGATCCCAGTCAGCGTGTTCCAGTTCCCATTTGTCACTGAGTCCAGTCTGGAACTTCTCCAGTGCTGCCAGTGACATCTCCCTGGGAGCTATATACAGGTTTGTGTATATTAGTATATATTGCATCTATTTCATTATTTCCTTTTCTATTTAATTATTAATACTTCATTAAAGTAGTTTAGTTTTTTTCTAAACTCAGAAATCTCTTTATCTCTCTTCTTCCTCTCCTTGGAGTGAGAGGTGGGTGAGAGCACCTGTCGTTTTAGCCAGATTAGACAACCTGGCCTGAACCATGACAAACTCATTCATTTGAAATAAATTTGGGCAGGGAAAAAGGAACATAAGATCTTTCTCCCAAAAATCCTCCTTACTAATATGTAATCTTTCAGTATTTACCAGGCCCTAATTGTCATGTTATAGACTTCCGGTCATAAAATGACCGTTGATTTTTCTAAGCCTTTTGTCATAGTCACATGCAGACTCCCAGATAATCCCAGTTTGTCCAGTTCTGATTGCTTCTTCCCCCAAAAGGAAGCCCCTGTGTCACTAGCATTAAAATTGTTATCTCTTTCCTTACTTGTCATATTATCTCTTTTGATTCCCAACCTGTGTGCAGGTGAAGTCAGTCAATGTCTAATGTGGCTGTATGGATTCTCTAATGCAGCCCAGGATACCATTTGCCTTCTTTGCTGTAAGGGCATATTGTTGGCTCGTGTTCAACTTAGTGTCCACCAGGACCCGTAGGTCCTTTTCTGCCAAGCTGGTTTCCAGGTGGGTGACTCCCAGTATAATACTGGTGCAGAATTTTGCACTTCTTGAATTTAATGACGTTGCTGTCAGCCCGCTTCTCCAGCATGTCAAGGTCCCTCTGGATGGCAACATGACCCTCTGGCATAAAAGCCACTCCTCCCAGTTGTGGGGACTGTCATCAGTCTGTGCCATCAGCACACTTGCTGAGGGTACACCCTGTCCTATCATCCAGATCATTCATGAGGATGTTAAACCTCTTACGTTCCTTGCATATTGTATTGGCCACATATCCTTTTCCTGTGAGGCCTGTTCTCTCTTATCTATTTTTTCAATTGAATCAAGTCCAAACTTTTCCTCTCTGTCTTTAAGGATCATCTCAGATCTTTGTCCCTGTACCTGTCTGCTCTCATAGCAGTGCTGCTTTCCCTCCTGCTGCTAGTGCGAGCTGAGAATCCTTCCTTGTCTCCATACACAAACACCTCTTGCATGAGGAATTCAGTTCAACGAGTAAGTGCCAAAAAGAGCTGGCACACAGCTGGGATACAGTGATTTACTGACATCTCAGAAAATTGTTGCTGTCGCGGGTAATAGACTGGCGGTGTTTATAACAGTCAAACATGCCTGATAGGGTTTCCATAATAACTGGAAATAGCATGATTAACCTTACCAGAGAAATTATGCTGTGGTGAGCAAAGTCTTCTGTCTCTGAGCTGGCTCATACTAGAGTTGACCACCACAGACAACATTCTTCTTGAAGCAGTATGAAAAACTCACCTCTTGAAACTTATCCTCAGGGTTCTTTTTTGGTACCAACAGGCATTAAGTAGGTTTATCCATAGAATATTGGAGCTATTTAGGCCCTCCAAGAGTTGTGTGAGTTAACCTGTGTAACTATCTAGTATCAGTCCTTTTGCCATATTTCTCTTCTGGACATGTGGTCAGCTATACTTGAGACACGGGCATTTGTGCTTCAGTACCATTATCCCAGAGTTGTGTGTGCGTGATGATAGAAACGATAATGACTGCAGCTTGTACTTTAGCTAGAACGTTGATGTAATAAAGTTCCCTGCTCTGGGGCAGGAGAGAGTGTCAGAAGTGAGGGTGCTTCTGTTGAGATAGCATTAATGCCGTTTAGTTGAACATAAGTACCAGAGCTTTCGGCGGGGTGGAGTTTGGTTGTTGGGGTTTTTTCTTTGGTCTTTGGCAGTAGGAGGAAGGAGTTCAAACCACCTGCAGCATTAGTTCTTTTGGGGAGAATTGCTAAAGTCCAGAGTGAAGGCAGGCATGAAAATAAACCTATCAGTGCTGCTAAATTCTGATGGCTCCCATTGTAATGAATTTAGCAGGGAACTGAGCCTTCCCTTGACTCGTATCTTTTTGATTTGGGATTCTGCTTTCTAAAGGATGCCACTTCACACGCACTATTTATTTCTGCATGTCAAAGAAATTATGATTAAAATTCTGAATGCTCACAAATACAAGAATTTTCACCACATAAACTTAAACATTTAACTGTATTGGGGAGGAGCGAGCGTACAGGATGTTATTTGTTTGGTGGGTATTTTATACAGAAGCTCTTTGCCTTCAGAAAAAAAAACTTCAAAGGCAGCCAGGGACAAAACATGACTGGGCAAAGAGAAGTTTTCTTCCACAGCAATACCATAAAAGCAGGGAGAAAGTGGGGGTGAGATAGGTTTGGGATTTCTTTTTTGTAAATGAAGGGTATTAATGGCTTTTATGTAATAGTCTCACAGCAGTGTGAACTGGGCAGCCCTAGGTGGTAGGGCAAAGCAGCAGGCAGTACAGAAGGACGCAGGACTTGCCAGAACGCTGACAGTGGCGTGTTTGTGTTGTGGCAGTACAGGTTTAGCACACAAAACAACAATGGTGTCTTAATAGCAGGCTATGAGAGAATATATTTTCTTTTTTTTTTTTTTTGATAAACTAAAGATACCTTCAAGTTTCGTAAAATGGTGAAAATGAGAGGCATGTAGATGAGGGCAGCAAGGAGTGGAAATGCTAAAGAAGGAACTGGTAGCAAAGTAATGGGATGTTGAAAACCTGAGGGAGAAATCGTATTTGAACAGTACTCAGTGTTGAATATGAGATCCAGTCTGAATTGTTTTAAGGTTATGAAATGCTTATGTTTTAAGGTTATGAAATGAGAAACATTTCCTGGAAATACACTTTCCTTAGTAAACAGTGGTTTTTTTTACAACACGACAAGTTTTTGTCAGCTGTCGCAACACCAATTAGTAACTTCTAAACCAAAACTAGATAGTTCCAACAAAGAATTCTAGGTGGAATGAATAGTAAAAATCAGTTGTTTATTGCTTCTCAGGAAAAAGAAAGCTCAGTGTAGAGAAGTGCCTCTTTGTCCCATTGACTTATATGTAGATTCTGCTGTGTTATAAAGTGGTCAAAATCAAAGTTTCAGGACTGAACTTTGATCAGAAGGAGGAGTCTTTGGGGAGCCTGCAGTGATGTGTTTCGTCTCCAAGCTGGTAGAGCAGTGGCCGTGATTCAGACCTGCAGGTCCCACCCTGCTGATCAGACCCCTCCAGGTTCTCGAGTCAGCCCGCTGCATGGAAGGCTACTGGATGTTGAACACCATGATACTTAGATTCTTTGCTAAACAGCCTATCTTTTGGTCCTCTTACAGTAACTCCCGTGCCATCTTGCAGGCAATTCCTCTGAAGGATGTATTTAATTTTGTGTCTGTTGTTTGAAAAGCGACTTCATTTCGGCTCTAGAATGCTGTCAAAGCAAAGTGCTTCCAGGTGACATGCAAACATGGCTTAACTCTGAGTGCAGTGAGTGGTCTGAGTGCTCTCACGAGACTTGGAAGTTTCTCATCTGCCCAGACGTGTTTTAGTGCGCATACTTCCAATTTTACCACAACAGAATATTTTCCAGCTGGTGTTCAAAAATATTTGTTTCACCTTTTATGCACTGCATTTGCTCTGTCAAACAAATGTGTTTGATTTTTCTCTTGTCACTTATGTTAGGATATATGTTCAGCAAATGGGTGGAGAAGAGAATGCACCATATTGCAAAAATCTTTTTTTTCATCCACTTTTTCTTGTCTTGATATTTTTAACAGCGATCTCTCTTGGCAAAAAATGTTTTCCGTGATGTAAGGAAGTAGTGGGTTAAATTGTTTCTTTGTGTTCTTTTTTTGGTTTGTTTTGTTGGTTGGGTTTTTTGTTTTGTTTTCTGAGTATCCCTGCCTCAGGGGAGTATCCCCCCCCACTTTTTATTTCATGTTAGCTATCTCTTCCATTTCTGGGCAGGATGCATTGGTTTGGGTTTTAGCTTGACTGCTTTTGGTCTGAACGTGGTTACTAATTTTTCAGTAAACTGGAAGCTTGGAAACATTTAGTAAATGTTCTACTTGTTAAACTTTCAAGTCATTGTGCGTGTGGAGAATATAAATAATAGAATATATTGTGTGAAACCTGTTTCTTTTAATTGCAAGTGGATTTATAATCACAGTGTCTATATTCGACTAGGCAAAACAGTGGAGATATTTGTATATTTTGCAGTCAAAATTATTTTCCCCCAGGAAGAAACAAACAAGCAAACAACAGAAATCACCTCTGTAAACATTTCAAGCAGATCTAGCAGGATAAAGTACTGCTTCTGCTGTTCTTTTCCTAGTACTGAAAATTGAATGGGTATACTAATTTGAGATTATTTTGCAAGTCATAGTTAAAACATTTTGGTAAAATTCTGTGGCTAAATTTCACTTACCATGGCCTGTATTCTATGACTCTGTTTACAAGTGCTGTCCAGTATATGTATTGGATACACAGTGCTGTCCAATATGTGTATAGCTTTCATCACTAAATTCAGAACACTAAACAATATGAAGTTTCAACTTTCTATCAAGGAAAACAGGGTGAGCTCACGAAAGAATTTCTCCCCATTATGCATAAAGTCCGAATGAGTTGTCAAATCATAGATTTGACTATAACCTCTTTTTATTCTGAAAAAAATCCCCTTTTCTTGAATAACTGAAAGACTTTTGTAAAGTTAAGATTGCCTCAGGTAAGCCATAAAAATAAGAAATGACTGTATTGTCTTGCAGCTACATTATATTTGTGCTAACTTCAAGTCTAAGTCATCAAGGAGTTCAAAAGAGAGTGACATATTTAATTTCATTTTGACTTGAATAACAATTACAATGGCAATCTTTTGGTTCTTTTCCAAAACTATACTACAATACAGCAAAACAGGGCTGTTGCTTTTACAGTTGGGGAACGCTAGACAGTAACTAGATACATTACCAGACTTGGCGAGAGCTAATTTTCATTAGCTTTCAGTTATTAGACAAGTTGTAAGTTGCTGCCATTGACAAAATGCCAATAATGTAGTCATATATCAGGCATCCTTTGTTTAGAGGAATGTCGATCAGAACCCACTCTGGAAATTACAAAGTGGATGAGAGAGGTTGCTTTTGGATATAATTTGATAAAAATATAACATAGTAATAAGTATTGATTACCTAATCTAATTTTTATTCATTAAAACCTTTAAAAAGTATTTTATTAAAGGGTCAGATTGTTCTGTTGTGTAGAAATCCTTGATCGGGGTCAAGAACCTACCTAAAGCATCCTTCAGAGACTTTTTGCAGTTTGTTTGCACCAGGAACCATTCAAATAATTCCACACCCTTTTTTTACCTTATCCACCCAAACCTCATTTGTTGTTGTCAGAGGCTTGTAGAATTCAGTCTGCTTCCTAGATGATGACTATGTTCTCAAATTCCCTGGCAGCAAACCCTATAGAAGTCCAGGTTGGCAGCTTATTACTGGCTATACAGTATTACTGGCTTAATCAGCATTTCTTATTTCACCAAGCTGTTTAGGTAAAGAGGAAAATCTGTGTGTACTGAGTGGACCTGCAGGAAATGCCCCAGGATGTGACCGTTAACAGAGATAGGCTTAATTGGTTTCTAGAACTTATAGCGCTGGCCATTTGTCTTTACAGAAGTTTAGTCATCTTAACTTCAGCCAAATACAAATATATAGAAGGGAAATACATTTAGCGTTTTCTCTCTTCCTCAATGGTATGCTTCTTTTTTGTTTGTGTTTGTTTTTTTTTTTTTTTCTTTACATCATCCTTCGGTTCACAATTTAGGAAACTTTCTCTTTCGGTGGACTTTGGCCACAAAAATAGTTAAGCCTCTAATTTAATAAATCTTAACCCATTTTCAAATTGGTTTAATAACGCATTGACTAGAGAAGAGCAGCTGCATGACTGCGGTTAAACAGGCAAAAAATTTAAAATTGGGGATTTAATTGCATTTTGTTTGATATTTGATGCCATGACCTTCAGAGGTCCAGTCATTTTAAAAGGCCACTATTTTGCTTCTTGCTCAGCGAACCCTTCCTGTAGAACAAAGTGTTTTGGGCCACCACTCCCAGATGGGGCTCCTGCCACACCAGACTCCAGCATGGTTGCAGAACGGCAAAACTGGCCCTAATCATCATCATCAAACACTGCGTCTGCATTCAATAACTTCTCCCACATTTCATTCACTCATGTTTTGAAATTATGAAAGTTAAAACCAGCACGTCAGTTACATCAGTTCTTTTTTGGGGTTGATGTGGGGTTGGATTTTTTTTTTGTGTGTGTGAGACACAACTATTTAATCTACATCTTTAGTTGTTTAAAACTTTTAATCTGTTTTCCCTTTGCTAGTGTTTATTTAAGTAACCCCCAGTCAGTGTGCTTCAGATGCTTCGCATGTGCTTGATGTCTTATAACTAACAAACTACTTTACACGTCACCTGCAAATCAAGTATTCTTACCTCTGTGAAAGAGTGAAATTCATCCTTCATACTGATGGTTTTCCAAAGGTCTGCGTATCTTTAAAATCCCGCTTAAGCCCTTAAATAAACTGTAAGTGTGTTTTTGGTAAAGCGCAGGCGCAAACTGTGTACTAGACCTCTTAACGTGATGATTTTAACCTAGACAGGTATGGGCTTGATCCTATCCTTATTGAAGCTGGAGGCTGAAGTTTTTATTAGCTTCTGTAGTTCAGATTCAACCCCTAAATGACTCTTTCCAGACACACAGAATAATTAGAAATGTTTCTGAGCTCAACTTGCAGGGCACCGTTGATGTTGATGCCATGTGCATGACCAGTGCAGTTCACTAAGTTTCACTTAGGCTGGGTTTTGAACTGCTTTATCGGAGGTACCTGTGTAACAGTGAAGTTGGGGAAACTCAGTGCTGGCCAGGGCAAGGAGGTAAATCAGTTCATGAGGATCAAGATAAACTCTGTTTTGTTCTATTCATTGCTGTGAGCAAAATAAATATTTCTCCCAATTAATTCGTATAGCTAACCAGACCAACTGGTCAGAAGTGGCTGGGTGGAAACAAAGTTTTCAAGTAGGCTTGATTCCTTTCTAATTGAGTCTAATTTGGCTTTGACGCTGATCATTCACACTGATATGGGAGCTAAGTAACTAGTCACAGTCAAGAGCAAAGCAGAGATTCAAGTGTTAATCCTCTGCTGCTCTAACTAAAGCCTAGCTTCCAGGTGAATGACATGTATGTTTTTATCCAGGTAGGGAGTGTTGAAGGTGTGGTCCTCTTTCTGGGATTTGTTAATGGGAGTCATAGGGGTCAGGCAGACCATGGTCACTGAATGCCACGCTGTTCTTAAAAGCATCGAGTGAGATGCGTCTTTGATAGGAAGTAAACTATATAGTTTCTCTGAAAAGTTTGAGTTTTTCCAAGCCCTTGATTTGTTATCTTTCTCGCTGTGTTTTCCAGGAGCAGGTCATGGGGCATAATTGGCTATTGCTTCCCCTGTGAGCTTCACAGGCAGTTGTGCTGACAGCTCTCGAGTTGCCTCTGGGTCTGTCATATAGTAAAGCTGCTGATGGGCTTTCTGTATTGCTTACCAAGCTACTGTGGATTTAACTGTGCTTCCTCCTGAGCTGTGATGTACGATTGAATTCCCTTATTTAGCTGAAGCACACCAAGATCTTGCAACTTCTGTACTTCTATCACATCAGTGGATACAAGAGCAAAGATATTGCTATACTTAGTGCCATCGCTTTACTTCTAGCGTTTCATAACAGTAGGGATTTAACAGAAAGAAGTGGTTGGAATTATTAGTGAGCAGGTAAATGGGAAGCTTAACTCTTAATTTTTTTACATTATTAATAAGAATAGTAAACCACTAGAGCCAAAGATGTCTTAAAAGCAAGATAGTAAAAAGTTGATGACTTGGGAAGAAGAGGAAAAAAATGGAGAAAAGAAATACTGCTGTTGAATTTCATTATGCAGAAAGAGCATTGAGTTAAATAAAGGAAAAAGGAGTTAAGTGGTTTGCAAATGCAGCTGGTTTTCTGGCACTAGAAAATACTTAAGAGAATTTTGTGATATGCACGAGTATAGGAGTCTTGCAAAAGCAGAGCTTTGAAAGAGCTATTAACATGTTTACTGTCCTGTGATGGTAAAATTTTTATTTATTTATTTTAAAACAGTTTCCAACTGTATCAAATCTGCAACAAAGCCATTGAATCACCAAATGTAGCCACTGACTGTTTTTTAAGGAGAAGGTACATTTAAAAAATGCTGTGACAAATCAATATATAATGTATCTAAAATTACAAGTACAAATAGAATGTTGTTCTTGACTGGTTTGCTTATATTGAAACTACATTATTTTATGTGAAGTATGTGTAATAGAGCATTAGATTTGAAAACTCTGTGTTGAATATTATTTCTGACAGCCTTTTTTAGGGTCACTAAAATTCCAATAATTCAGTACAGAATTGAAGTCGATTCCAGAGAAAAATTTAATATAGTCTGCTTGCCTGCCAGCTTCAACATAGTTCCTGAGTATTGAAATGGTTTGACACATTGAAATATAAAGTGCATTTGTCATATCTATTGGTGGAGTGGTTTATGTGATCACATCTAACAAAACTCAAGTCAGAGTAAAACTTAATGTTAGTCTTCTATTTTTAGCCCCTTCTTGTAAAAAGAGAAAAATAATCATTAGGGTATATAAACTATTATTGGTAATAAAAATATAAAGTCTTATCTGGTAATGTCATATTGACCCTCAACTAATTTCTGTTGTATGCTGTTTGTTTTCATGGTTTTATGTAATACAGATGTCATTATGTTGCAGTGATGTGCAAGTGTTCTTTAAATGTTTGTTTATAAAACTTCTGTATCCTCTTTCTCTGTCCTTGCACAAGGAGTTCTGCATTTTACATGCAAATAGTTTATGAATATCCTGAAGAGACATTAAATGAGAGAACCATTGCAACATAAGTTCACAAAAATTAATATCTTTTTTCTTTTTGTATAAATATTAAATTTACTGGTTACCTGCTCAAACAGGAGCAAAGAGTAAAAGGCAATGGGAACGTATGCTATCCTAATGCTTACCAAAATATCTTTGTGTTAGCACAAGGCTTGTTTAATTTCTGTGGACTTTGGGTCAAGCTCACAGTTCATGTGGAACTGAAGCAAGACCGTTAGGCCAAGATAGGGATGTAAATGAACAACTCTAAAGCAGATGAGCCCTAATAGTAAGACAGCAGGAAGCCCATGTTAATGGCTTGTCCATATATTTCATGCATGGAGGCTTTAGAAAGATAATATGACGGTGTTTCATATGTGTAAGTGCCCAATTTCATGATGCTATAGCTGCCTGATGCTGCACATGGATTTAGCAATTTGGTTAGATCTACAAACTACCTGAAAAGCTTGTATGGTGTCTGTTCACACGCTATAGTTCATGTTATGAGGCGAGCTCTGCTGCCTCTTTAAAATGTCACAGGGCTTTCCCAGTGAGGAGAGTAGAGCAAAGAAGTTTTGTTCCTGAGGCTCGTGGCCAAAGATAGACTTGATCATAAAATACAGCTTTTAAAAAATTTTTTATTTAATCTTCAGAGGCAAAAATGACAAAGTGAATATCACAAACGTTCTGCACTTTCGCACATACTCTGGTCCTTCGATAACTTGGTGACATTATTTGCAGTAAGTTTGCCTATTGCTTGCTAGGTGATTATATTTCTTCTACGAGACATTTTAGTGGTCTTCAGTCTTCTAAGTATAATATTCCAACTTAAAGCATTCCCAAGCAATGCTTCTCTGTTAGCATTGTAGTCTAGTGAAAATGTCTGGGGTTGTTGTGAAAATGTCTGGGGTTGTTGGCTTTTTTTTTTTTTTCTGGATATGAGGGAAAGTCTTTTTGACCAATAATCTATTTATTGTACAGAAAGATACCTCATGAATAATCTGACCCAAATATTTTTCCTTATGATATTACAAAAGGAATACTTTTTTGGTAGAGTTTAAAAAGTACATGTACTTTAGTGGTGCATCTCAGTACAATTGGGCATACACAAAGCTTTACGTGAATTTGAGAATTCAGGTTGCTTGCCCACTTTGCATGGGGGTTTAAGATTAAAAAGTTACAAGCAGAAACACACCCGTTCATTTTTAAACATCTCTATTGCAATATAGAAAGCATAGTGAAGAGTGAACTATGTGTTTTGGAGGGGCTGGGAACATGACAGGGGAACTTTCAAATAAAACTTGGTGGACCTTTTTGCTGTATATTTGAAAATAAGTCCAGAAGGCTGAGCTTAATATAACATGTGGCAGGTGGTCTGCATTTGCCTGGAGAATTCCTCTAGGGCAAGACAGCTCAGCAAACACATAAATCCTTTTTTCTCTGTTATCTAGTAGCACATTTAGTTGCCATGGGAATTTTATTTATGCAGCAGATCCTCTGCAGTTCAGTTTGTGCCTAAAGTTTAACTGTACAGCTGTTACCGTAAATACTACATGGCAATATTTTCAAAACACAGCACCTTTGAACAAAAAGAACATGTCTTCTCTATTATTGATATTGTTATGTTATCAAAATACCATTTTGATTACACTAGGATAGGGTTTCCCCAAAAGCTTCGTAAGTTGATCTAAAGTGTGCATCTCCTGTACTGCTCTTCCTAATAATCATTTATTTACTTAGAAAAATACATCCAGTGTTTTATCTGAAGAGTGTATTACAGCAAGTGAAATTCGGTAACTTGCAGGAGAGAATTTCATATGAATACAAAGTGAATATACGGAGCGCCCTGCTTACTTTCAGGCTATTGGTTTTCCTTATTTGCTATATGTAATAAAATATTAACATAGATCTTATTTTAGATCTTTTTTTTGTTTATTTGTAGTTCTGCTTTGCTCACCAGGGACATGTGAAGAGTTTTCAGTTCATTGGCTCTGGTCTGATTATTAGAAACAAATTTGTTTTAATCCTGATTTGCGCAACAACAAGTAAATTGCCAAAATTTTCTTTGTGCAAACAGCAAGGGTTTATGAATGAAAAATAGAATTTGTGCTTTTTTAGGAGTGAACAGATTATCCAACACTGTCTGTATCCTGACCCGTTCTCTGTAATCTCTAGATTGCAGAATATATTAACTAAAGGAATTATAAATAAATAAAGTTATAGTGCCGAAAGTTCAGCAGTATCTTGCTATTGATTGGAGAGTTTTCCCTGTATATAAATGAAATATTTACTCTTTCCAAAAACAGTGTGGACAATTTATTCTACAGTACTGCTTTACATAAGTACAGCTGTGAACAAAATACAAAGTTAAGGCTTCAAGACAAAATTTTAATGTTGGATTTTAATGCAATTTTTTTGGCATAAATCATACTAGTTTAACATCAAACCATATTGCTGCAGTAAGAGTTATTAAACCAGATTCCTGGTATGAGCACACAACTTCCAGGTATTTCCTCTTTTCAGTATAAACTGTCTGAATATTCGGAAAATAAATTCCAGCAAGATTAATAGAATAAATTAAACGCTTTAAACTGCAGCGGCAGTTTGGAGATCTTGAGTTTTGCCGTTCAGGTGGTGTTTTGGGTCTCTTCAGCTTGTTTGCTGCTCATCTTGATGCTAGAGAACAAAAAAAGCTACCTCTACCTGCGCAAATGTCCATTGAAACTTACTAGGTGTTAAGCCAGGCTGAGTAGTAAATGTATGTAACATAACACAGAGCACTTCTATTCCCTTTTCGCTAGTAGTCATTTAAAAGTAGATGAGAGGGGGAAAATACATATATTTGCTAGCAGCTTTACCCATTGCCTGTGAGAAAAGGAGTTTATTCTCTGGCTGACTGACAAATGCTATGTGGACAAAGCCTGGTCAGGAAATTTTCCTCGCCAGGGTTTGAGACCTGCTCAGTTTTTTTATTTCCCCGCAGTACTATTGATTGCTAGAAATTTGATATGGAGGACTAGGTCAGCAGTCCTAGAGGGCTAGAGCCGCAGCTTTGGTATCATGCTGTGACTGTTTTTTGTGGACTTAATGGGTTTAAGACAATTAAAGAGCGTGTTAAAGAGCTCACTAAGCTGATATGCAAACACATATAGCCACACCTACTGTAGTAGATCCCAATCTTACTTTTTGCTGTGGCACATGAGATCATACAGAGTATGGGGATGGGCTCCTCTTGCTTTGATACTGACAGAGGAGGCGTCTGTGATCTTGCTCATATCTGGGGTGCCCCTGAGAACTGTCCATGCAAAAATAATCCTGGAGGCTACTCAAAGCATCACTTAGAGTTGACTTGAGAATGAAAGATCGTGAGCATCTAAATTTAAAAGATTCATGCGCAGGAATTGAATGTGTTGATCCATCCTGTCTCTTCATGGCATTAGGACTTCTCTAAAGAGGACTTTTCCCATTTTTCAAATGATGGGGGTTGATGAAACTTTCTGACTTCAGGGAATATTTATTTGTATGGTGTATCTTATTGAAAAAAGATTGAAAGATGACTTGATTCATATTGCATAACCACTGTCATGGGGCAAAAGCCTGGAGTGCCGCAGTTTCTTTAAAAGAACAGAGAATGGTAACAGGAGCCCCTGGCTGGGAGCTGAAACCGGAGGAGCTCAACTGAGAAACATGGAACTCTTGAGGAATTCCTCAAGAGAAAATGGTGGGCTTGCCATCTGTAGATGTCTTCAAATTTCGATTGGCTAACTTTCTGCAGGATGTACTAGCCAGCAAAGTCACAGGTTTCAGTAGAGAAGTTCAGAAGCTATCAGCTGAAACTTAGTGATTGGTTGTGTAAGAGGCCAAAAGGAGATAACCTAACAAGTCTTTCTGGTCTTAAATTCCATTATGCGTGAGCTTTTACAGGGATAAACTATATTTGTTTATTCTCGTACACTTGTAGATTCTTCTGAATGTGATCTGAACACAGAAGAGGGGAACCTTCTTCCTTTGTATGCTGCAGAGGGAACATACTGAATTCCCAATAGTACATCTCTGAGAAGTCTTAGCAAAGTTCCCATGAAATTCCCAGGCCAAAGCAAGAGACGTGTATTGCTTCCTTTACATCAAGAAAGGCCACTTTTTTTTTCATTAAAAACATGGAAATTTTTATCTGATAACTTTGGAAATTTCTTTAATGGAATTTACCCATTTAGCTGGATATTTAGGACTTAGATATCAGTGCTGCTCTTGGTCTAGAAATACTAGGGTGTATAATAATAACATGCAGTCATTGGCAGACAACGTAGTGCTTTTTATCCATAATTTTTTAATCATAGAAGTTTCAGTTGGAAGGGACCCTTAAAGGCCGTCTGATCCAACCCCCCTGCAGTGAGCAGGCACTTCTTTGACTAGATCAGGTTGCTCAGAGCCCCATCCAACCTGACCTTGAATGTTTCCAGGGATGGTGCATCTACCACCTCTCTGGCCAATCTGCTCCAGTGTTTCACCAGCTTAATTGTAAAGAATTTCTTTCTTATATCCAGTCTAAATCTACGCTCTTTCAGTTTGAAGCCATTACCCCTTGTCCTATGGAAACAAGCCCCACAAAAAAGTTTGTCCCCATCTTTCTTATAAGCCCCCTTTAAGCACTGAAAGGCTGCAACAAGGTCTCCCCGGAGCCTTCTCTTGTCGGGGCTGAACAACCCCAACTCTCTCAGCCTGTCCTTTTAGGAGAGATGTTCCAGCCCCCCGATTATTTTTGTGATCCTCCTCTGGACCTGCTCCAACAGGTCAATGTCTTTCCTGTGCTGAGGACTCCAGGTGGGGTCTCACCAGAGCAGAGTAGAGGGGGAGATTCACCTCCCTTAACCTGCTGGCTACAGTTCTTTTGATGCAGCCCAGGATGCGGTTGGCTTTCTGGGCTGTGAGCACACATTGTTGCCTCATGTCCAGGTTTCCATCCACCAGTCCTTCTTCGCAGGGCTGCTCTCAGTCCCTTCATACCCTAGCCTGTATTGATACCTGCGTTTGCCTCAACCCAGGTGCAGAACCCTGCACTTGGCCTTGTTGAACCTTATGAGGTTCACACAGTCCCACTTCTTGAGCTTGTCTAGGTCCCTCTGGATGGCATCCCATCCCTCAGGCGTGTCAACTGCATCACTCAGCTGGGCGTCGTTTGCAAACTTGCTGAGGATGCACTCGATCCCACTGCCTACGTCACTGATAAAGATATTAAACAGTACTGGTCCCAATATGTACACCTGAGGGACACCACTTGTCACTGATCTCCATCTGGACATTGTGCATTAGTGTAAAAATTTATATTTTGCCATCAGTTCTCTGTGGCAAAAACTGTAAATTTAGGCAGCAGCTCAGATCCTCTATCACAGGATAGAAACAGAAGAAAAATGTTTACTACCACATATTTTTCAGAAAGAAGAAAGAAAGCTGTAGGCTCTTCATAAATTTGAGAAGCCTCTAGTTTTGCATTGTATAACCTGTTTATGTAGTAAAACTCCAGTAAAAGTAGAACATTTATTTTTTTTCAAAGGTACATTCACTGATGGAAACCCTAATAAAAGAGTTTTAGAACACATGTATTGTATAAGTAGATGGTTTTTGTTAGTATAGGTTCAATTATGTCAATAGAGATATTTGATATTTGAGACAATTTATTATCTCAATAGAGATAATTGATGTACAATAAAGAAAAATGATAAAAGACAATTCCTGTGCTTACCTGATGTAGTGACTTTGCAAAATGAAGTAACATACATTTTAAAATATTGCAGTCATTTCTATATACTCCTGAAAAAGTTGAAAGGTAACTTAAAAACTGTTTTACGTTTTTGTTCCATCTGTGCATGAAAATGCCATAGAATTCAGTAGGTGCAAAAATCTTTGCCAGAAATTGAGCATTCACAGTGACTAAACACAGTTAATGAGTGGTATTTCTGACTTTCCTGGGTACTAGTTTTCGTTATAACTTAGAAAGTGTCATAAAATACTAATTTCTCAAATCTGACTTTTCTTTTTTTAGTGGTATGTGCTACTTTCAGAGTAGCTAGTGAAACAAAACATTAAAAATAATTAAATCTATATGAGGACATTCATGCTTCACCTCACTCCTGTTTTAACACTTGCTTTCTCAGTAGAGTGTAGCTTCATACCTAAAATTGAGGGGTTTTAAAGGATGTTTACTGTGTGTGGTATGGCTTTTTTTTTTTTTTTTTTCAGGTACTTACAGTTGACTCAACTGGAGATATGCTATGTTAGATTAGTCAGAGAGAAGATAAAATTAGCGAAATTAGGATTGGTTTCCCCAAGGGAACGGAAGCTTTTCACAGCATTCTGCTCTAGTAGACCCAAGGTACTCAGTGATAACCCCCAGGGATAACTTTGTCTGGAAACATTAATTGCTTCTACACATAAACACTGAAAGGAGATACTAACAGGGGGAAAAAAAAAATAAATGTGAGGAGGTGTAGTAGGTTTGGATCCTGGACCCTATAACCCGTCCCGTAAAAGAATTGAAGAAAATCACACCGAAAAACTTGCACCACTCTTACCTTTTCTGAGCTCAGCAAGAACCTTTGGTGTTGACTGTTATACGTGAATGCACATTTTGCTCTCTGTTACAGGTTTCTTTACTGGTTTAGATGCCAAGGTTATTGTTTTTTCAGTGCTAGGAGCTGACAGAAGATACCAAGTTTTGAAGGGTTTTCCTTTGTTACCTGAAAGGCTGGTTTTGATAGTCATGGTGCTCAGAATAAGAAAAATATAGGGAGAAACCTGCAAATAAGCAGCATGCATGGGGAGGAGCAAACAGAATGCAGGAGGGTGGAAGGAAGCACCATTAAAACACTGGTGCCAGTCCTCTCTTTTTTAAAAGCTATGCACTCTATTTCTTTATTATTTTTTTTCCCATTTTTTTCTCTCCCTATTAAATCAGTATGTGAAACTTAATTGCCCGTTCTAGAAAAACATTATACCTTGCGTCTCCGTGGGGCAGCGAGGATGGGGAAAGAATGATCAAAACTTGTCTTCTTGGGGTCCTTGATCACTTTGAGCACTATTGATAACCTGTTCTCCAGTCAGAAGAGGTGGAAAGACCCCTCAATGCTTTAGCTTGTGTAAAAAAATTTTGGGCAGGTCCTTACTGGGCCAGAAAGCTGCAAGCCTTACAGCTGCAGAAGCTGTTCCTGGAGCTGCCGGTGATGTTTGGGGTTGCTTTTTCAGTGCAGTGGCTCTCCATCAACAACTATGTTTTCTTCCCTTGCGTCTGATATTCTACTCCAGTGAATAGTGTTTTTTCCTTTTTGTTTTCCAGAACGTGAAGCCCATTTTTCTCTTTGTTTTCTCTGTTCATCAAATCCTTTGAGAAAGCCAAATAGCGTTCTGCCCATTTCCAAAGGGCATTTATTCTACCAATTTGTTGCCCAGAGAGGCTGAGAACAATTACTTTTCAGCTTTACTTATCACCAGTGGTGATAGAAAGGAAGACTAACACTTTGAGAGCTCTTCTTACCACTTTAAACTGTCTTTGAAAGGCTCAAATATACTTTTTATATTAAAAAAAACCCAACTATGCTGTAATGTTACCCACTGTTTTTTCCACATTCAGAGCCTGAAACCTTGGAAACATCTAAGTTGTGTTTAATCAAATTTTACCTTTTAGTAAGGTAGAAGAGAAATGATTAATACATGCACTAGAAAGATTATATAAATATATGTTTTGCAGTTCAAGCTTGTGATTTACTAGTATAATTTTGCGGGTTTTTTGGCCCTGTATGTCTTATGATCTTCTATCAAACACTTTTTTTCCCTGAAAGAATCCCACCAATCACTGGCATTTTCATTCCTTCTGAATAATGGTTATTTTTCATAAAGTTTCTTATATCCAGCTGTCAATTTGTAATTTATTTTTTTTTTATTTTGGCATTTTATTTATTTTTTTTTTTCTTGAATAGTCTTGCATCCTTTTACTCTTCACATTTGACAGCTCACTCAAGGAGTTTGACTTAGAAGCCAGTTTGGCTTTGAGGGTGTGGCATCAAAGGCATGAAGCTGGTGTATTATTTGAAGACTGAGCACTGTCAGAATGTGTAAGCTGCTGCAGGCAGCACAGTGGGACTCCAAGGAGGCTACGGTGCACGGCTCCTCCTGGTGAAATCCCTGGAAGAAGTCTGTGTTTGCATATGCGACTGGCATATATACAACTTTTCTTAGTTCCATACGATATTAAGTAATAACAGTTCAGCATGAACGTTTTATAAATATATACTGTGTAATTATATAAATCATACACTTAGCTCTATAATGTTTAGAAATATCAAACAGTCTTACTGGCAGCGTTCTTGTCTTCCTGCTACCAGGTATCATGCTAAATAGCAATGATACATCTGAAACAGAGAGAACAAAAAAGACTACTTCTGTGTGATTTTTATCTGCCTGGTTTCTTCACATTCTTAGTTGTACATAAAATGTCTTGAGGCTGTGGACTCATATTACGGATGTCTGGAGAAACTTACCGAATCATTTTGTTTGGGAATTATTTATCATTCATTCTGAAAATACAAAAGTGTTATCAGTCATTTTTTAGAAGAGAACTTGTTGGGTTTATATTTTTTATATCTGTGCACAACTTAAGCTTGTTGGAGAAAAGGCAAGGCTTGCTTTTGTCCTCCTTAACTCTTCTACTGAGTCTCTCATTTTGAGACCGTTTCTAATTAGCTTGAAGGAATTTGGGTAACTTTAGATGTAGCACTTAAAATACCATTCTAATATTCCTTACTAAGCGTTTATATTTTATTGTTGGTTGCATAGCTGATAGTGCACGACAGGACAGAATATGGAACAATATGTCGCCTCCTTGCCACTTCATAGGTCTTAGTGGAGTTTGAAATTGCTCCGGATTGGGCCCTGTATCTGTACTGTTTTCCCACTTGTACAGCTGTTGCGAGCTGCTTCTTTTTCATTTGGAAAAAACGGAGATTTAGAAATTTACATAATCTGATCTACAGTCTGTACAAACAGAATTTCAGATGCTAATTTTCACTTGTTTGTTAATCAAAGGTTTTGAAAAGGCAATGTTAGTGTATTATTAATAACTTTAAAGTACATCCTGTTTATGAGGTAATAACCTTCTGTCATGGGCTGAATTGACTTTGAGTTTAATTAGCTCAGAATTTGCTTAACACAGAGTTAATCAACCTCACAGTGGTTGTGGAGGAGTTTTGGTTTGGTTTGGTTTTGTTTTGTTTTTTACTGAGCCAAGCTTGGAAAGATACAAAGTAACAAATGATGGAGGGACTCTAAGGAAATAAATATATGTAATATGTGTTTAAAAAAACCCAAGCCTATAAGATCAAAATTCACTATAAAAACAAGAAACTCTTTAAACAAATTATTTGCTTTTTTTTTTTTTAAATCCTTATTACTGTACAGTTTTGCAGAATTTTATTGCTCAGCATCAGAATTAAGAAAGGAAAATAAGACAGGGAAATGGCTTTATATAGACATATATCTAGGCCTGTAAATCCTTAGATATAGAGTTTATTATTATTATGGAACTATTATAAAGAGTAAGTTAATACACTTATAATAGTGGTGTGGAACAGGAATACTTCTGTCTACTTTGAAACTGGAGTGGTAGTTATAAAATGCTAAGACACTATATCCCTGTCTGTTTGAAGTAAAATGATTTGGCTACAGTATCTTAATAACAAATTAGCACAAATGGTAGTGATTTAATGTATGGAAGTTACATGAATTTGAACTAACGATAGGACTCACATTTTTAATATTAATCTTTGAAACAACTTTAGATATTGGGAGATATTTTTTTACAACAGTTCAAAAAACAAAAATCAGGTTTGATCGTTTTTTTTTTTTTAATGTGTGTGCAATAGTTGAAACAAGAACTAGTTTGAGAATCCTATTGTCTGTGTTATACAGGAATCTTCTGGTTTTGGAATCTAGGCATCTATATAGCTTATTTCTAAATTAACCTGTTACTCTGTACTGAAATGTAATGGGCAAGTACAATGCAGTATATTTTTGTTTGTGACAGATACTGGGTCACAGTATCACAGAACAGCTTAGCCTGGAGGGAACCTTAGGAGGTCTCTAGTCCAGCCTCCTGCGCAGGCAGGGTCAGCTGCCAGGCTGTTCAGGGATTTTTCCAGTCAGGCCTTAAAAACCTCGAAGGATGGAGGTGCCACAACCACCCTGTATGACCTTTGGCACTGCTTGACTGTCTTTGCAGTGAAAAAGTTATCTTTTATACCCAGTCTGAAACTCTTTCATTTGTACTTAGGCCTGTTGTCTCTCGCCACCTGCCACGTACCACTGCAAGGTGCCTGGCTACATCATCGCTGTGCCCTCCCCGTAGGTACTGGCAGGCTGCTCATAAGTACCCAGCCCAAATCCATCTCTTTTCCAGGCTGAACTAGCCCCAGCCCTGTAGCCTTGGCTTATAGGACAAGTGCTCTGGCCCCTGACCATCTTGGATAGTCCTCTGCTGAACTCCTTGAGCTGACCAATATGTGCTGAACCCAAAACTGGACACAGCATCTAGATGTCATCTCCCAGGGCTGAGCATGGGTGGATCATCTCTCCTCTCAATCAACTGCCTGTGTTCCTGTGGATGTTGCTCAGGATGCTGTTGTGCAGGGGCACGCTATGAGCTCGTGTTCATCTCACTGCCCAACAAGAGCCCACAGACCCAGGCTTTTTCCGTGTGCAGTTTCGCAAGTTTCCTGTTGGATCAATCCTCTGGCCTCTCTGCGTCCCTTTGGGTGGCAGACCTGCCTGCAAGTGGATCCAGCTGGTCCCCCTCAGTTTGCTGTCATCTCCGCAGTCAACAAGAGACCACTCCAACGCTTTCCCTACATCACTGGTAGAGATTTTAAACAGGCAGGTCCCATGATAGGGCCCTGTGGTGTTCCAGTTGTTACCAACCGTCAAGATACAGTACAACTCATTAACCACTACCATCTGAGGCCAACCATCCAGCCAGTTTTTGCATCCATTTAGTTATTTTTATTTTTTTACTGGTATTTTTTGAAGAGAACAAATTTCTTGGATAACAACTGGATCTACCATTACTGCTGTCAAATGAGAGAATATATATTTTGAAAATTACTTTGTGTGCTTTTTAACAACTTTTTATATTATTCAAAATTGACTGTTCTAACCTTAGTAGACAATTCTCAAGTTTGTGGTCTTGTCATCTGGTTACTTCTGATGAAGTGCCTTATGAAGTCAAGAACAGTATCCTAGCATGGCTTATAAATACTGTAAAGTGCACAGAATTTTTTGGCAGGCTTCATAAGCTATATGAGCAGGACACTTGAGGATTGCAAAATTCTTTTTTCTTTTCATTCTGTTGAGTGTGAACCCTATTCAAAATACTTCAGCATGGAGTAAATATGACACTTCAGAAGTTCAAGCCCAAGGAAGGGGGTGGGGAAACTCCATTTAGTTTTTACTAAGATTTTAATCTTCAAACAAATACATTTCTGTAACAGGTCTACAGCACAAAGATAGAAGGGGGGAAAATAAGTAGTTTTGCACGTGTATGTAATTAAACCAAGTTGAAGCTATTTTTATAAAACCAAGCCCCTATGTGTCGTTGGTGTTTCAGGATTTGTTATCAGTCTAAAAACCAAATGCTGTAGTGCAAGCAGAAGTTACGGATATGCGTACAAACTCTTTGGAAAAACCTGAAAACTCGTACATTCCGGTAGTCAGAAAAAATGGTTATAATTGTCCTGGTTTTAAAATAGATGAATGAAACTTCAACTGTATTCCTTTTCTACTCTTTTACAAGCAGGAAACTAAAATATAAAATAGAAATTTGAAGTATTAATCAGCTAAACCAAATTCTTTTGATCTCATTCTCCTTCCTGGCTTCTTCTGAAGTGTTTAGCTTAAGTTTATCTGCCTTAATTCCAATCTAACAAAATTTCTTGAAACCAGTCCTTAGGAATGCGAAACATGGCAAGTCTTTAGTGAACCTCCAAGAGACACAAAGCACAAGAAACATACAAATATCTGCAACTATAAATTCCAGCATCTTGATTTGTATGTTAGAGTAAAACGTGAAGCAGAGATGGAATCCATTTCATATGGATGGAATTTCTTTTAATGTGTGAAAGCAATGAAGAACTTTCTTGCTTTGAGGGAGAAGTAATGGAAATGTTTGTAAATTCTATGATTCCGTGTTGCAAAGAACTGAATCGTAATATGTTTTTACAATTTCTGTTTTGTAGCTGTTAAAACATAACCCTATTACCCAAATGTAGTCTCAAGCTAAGGCTGTTTTATATTGTCATTAGGAGATGGCATGGGTAAGGCAGCTTTCCTTGGACCCTTATGTCCTGGCAATCGTTGTATTTTCCTTGCCAAGTTATAAGCCCTGACCTACTGGTATTCAGATATAAACCTCAGACTGTATACGTGCACAGTCTTGATGATTTCAGTCAGACCTGTGTCTAGTGTTATACTGAGTACTTAAATAATAAGCTGGATTTATGCCTTCAGGAGGTATCAACATGCAAGCAAACTAAAATCTGGGGGGGGAAGTCTTGAAATTCATCTTTTGTATTAATTCTCATTTAAATTTTTTTCAGTATGGCTTCCAGTGCTGTCAACTGTGTTGTCCTCATGAAGTTGCTAAAGGAGTTCTCATCTTGTAAACATCTTGTAAATCTGAATAAAACTTACAGATCCATAGACAAATGTTTTGGCTAAATGCTCATTTTTAGAACAGCAAAGAAGACATTCCATGTGGCTGAAATCCTTCTCTGCAGATTTTTTTCCTTGCGTTTTATTCAGCCTGCAGAAATATACGGGGCTTTCTGACATGCACCATCTCGAACTGGTCCAAAGCTGATGGGTTTGTCAGGCAGCGTTATGTTTGTGGGGGTGACTTCACATCTTCCAATATGATAGTTGGATCTGGGGTTTTAGGGACTTCTATTTTTGGCTTGTTCCAGCTAGCACTTGTGTGCTGCCTTTGGGCCAGATTAATCATTGGGTTGGTATTGGGTTTCATTTCTCTGCTGAAGGCATGCTAATTCGTTTGTCAATTAAAGCAGCAAATCCAAACTGTGCTTTTATTGTCTGTATCAGTTTCCTGGAAAACCTTATAAAATATAAGTTATGTTGATTTTCTTTAGTTAAATTCAAGTAAAATGAAGGTTTTTAATTTTGTGGTTCTAGCTATAAGCTTAACGCCACAACAATTTTTGATGTAGCTTTTATGTATGTGTGTATATATATATATTATTTGCAGTACAGGATTACCACTTCAACATCCATATTCCTGTTGGAATCCGAAGTGTCCTTTAAATAGCACATTGGGCAGATTATTAAGGCTTTCTACTGTCATTTGAAAAATGAAACCCATACTTTGACCGTATTTATCCTTGTCTGTTTATGAGAAGCTGGCTCAGGGTTTTATCTCCTCCAAGCTAGACAACTATAAAGCTTTGCTCACTGGCCTGCCAAGTGGTCTCATTACCAAGCTTGAGCAAAACTCTTTTGCCAGAGAAGTATATCTTGCAAAAAAAGACAGCATATCTCCCTAATCCTGGCATCGCTGCATTGGCTACTCAGAAACAAAGGATTGATTGTGAAGTTGACCCGTCAGCCCCTTCATGGTCAAGGTCCTGAATATATCTCCTGATTTAATTTTGAGATATATCGCTTCCAGGCCTCTGTGCTCTTCAGTGCCCTCTTAGTGCAAGTTCCAATTACGAAACTACAAACCTTGCGTGATGGAGGATTTTACCATTATGCCCAACAGCTAAGGAATAAGCTACCTTTCTCAGTTTAGGAAGCTCGTGCTCTTTGCTTAAATCTCCTCTTGTGAAGATTCGCTTGTCTGTCTTTTTCCTTTTTTAGTGAGTAACATTTTATACACCGCAACTCAGTCATTTGGGGACTGTAATATATTCTATGCTGCTATGTAGAATGAAGTGGTAATTGTACTTTTAAGTAGAGCTACTTTAGATTTTTCTTTTCTTTTTTAGTTTGAAAAAAAATTCAGAAATAAATTATTATTTTTGTCAAAAGACAAAGCAGTTAATAGGAAAAGATTCTTAGATTTAGGAGAAAGGAGCAAAAAGGAACACCTCAAGATTACTGCAGCCTCCAGTATCCAATAAGTGGTTGCTTATTTGGATTTGGAAAGCTCAGAGCCAAATTTAGCTTTCTTCCCTTTACTGAAATATTTTAATTATCAAGCTGTTGGCTACTCCAGAGTGAGGCTTTCTAAGTCGCTTCTATGATGAATGTGTTGTTCATATAACTTAAGGTTAATTGATGCTTCGACCTGAAATGAGATGTGATATATCTTGCTATAGATGATATGCTGTTCTAGAGTAAATATCTGTATCTTACCTCCAGCTTGTTGTACTGTCGGAGAAAACTGAAAAAATTCTACTTTTCGTCTCAGCATGGAAGGAGCAAAATTTTTTAATTGCTTGTTGAAAGTTACAGGTACTCCATTTCTGTATAAAGAGACCGGTTTGCTTTTATTAACCATCCTTTGCAGAAAAAGTATATTATTTTAATGCTTAATTTAAACACTAGAAATTAAATTGTTAATGTTAAAATATTCTAACTCCTCCGAAGTGAAGGAGTGTCATAGTCAAAGAAAAAAAAAAAGACCTTTGTAGCAACCTTCCAAATGGATAGAAAGAGGAGGGTAAGATGTCATTCCTCAGAGACAGAGAAAAGGAGGCTGTAGTAATATAGACACAAAATGATGACAACCTGATTGAGACTTCTAGCTGTTTGGATCTCGGAGGTCTTTTATAGGAAAAATGGGCAAGATTTAGGTATAAGCTGAATGTGACAGCTTATAAAAAGACATGCTGAAGCAGCATTAGAGAGGTAGAGGAAGGATGATGCGGTAATGGAAAAAGTGAGAGGGTGCAAAGGAAGAGAAAGCTTTGGAAAAAGAAATACGGTCAGTGTTGAAGAGAAAGTAAGGCATGGAGATAGACTGCTGATGTGGAGGGATTAGAGATTCTGGTGAGGAGAGTTATAGTGAGTGCAATTGTGGAGCTCAAATGGAGATTGTCTAGATGGGTGAGAAACTCAAATGGCAATTTTAAATTACGTATTCCATACTTGGAGAGGAATGAGAGATGGGACAGTAGATAGAAAGGCTAAGGGATTAACTGTGAAAGTTGTCTTGTGCCATCAAGGTGACTGCAACGGACAGATGTAAGAATACTAGGCATCTTTGCTAATAAGCATATATTGCATTATAAATAGAGCAAAGCTTAACAAGTCCTAAACAGTTTCATGTAGTAAACAAACTACGAGTTCAGCAGGTCACTGGGCAGGTTTGGTGGGAGAGATGGGAGGTGACAGATGGTCGTTCTTTTTTCTCCCGGGGGGTGCTGCTTGTCTTGGTAGGGTTCCTGCTGTGCTACTTACAACAGCAGAACCTAGTGTCTACATGCTAGACCTTGTCAGGGTATCTATATTTGGCAACAAAATGGTCAATTCTTGACAGTTATGTATCAGTTTGTTTTTATCAACAACCTATTAATACTCTTAGAAATACTGTATAGAAGGAACAGATTCTGTGCAGCTGCAGCTACTACCAAAGCAAAGGCTTTAAAAGTTTATGCAGTGCCCAGGTGAGCGATGAGGAGGTTTATGCAAGGACAGAGACTAAGATGTAGCTCTGTGTTAGCCTAAGTGGACCTACAGGAAGGTTTTCACAGTATTAAGCCTTTTCTGGCAGTGCTTATGGGGAGGCTAAAAAGGGTTAAATTCTCTCTATACAAAATGTGTATAATATTTATATGTATGTAGTTTTTTAGTAGGAAAAAGACACGTTTTTCTATTGTGTCAGGAAAGGAAGGAAGGAGTGTAGGATTATGGAGGAGAAAAAGGGAGGTATTTTCGGTGATGTATCTGCTTCTGTTAAACTTGGTTGGCTGATATTTATGTGGAACTTCCACGGTCGTTTTGTTTTATATGCTAATGTGAAATCAAATTCCATGCTGGGTGGTAGTGATTGGTTAGGATTTTTTTTCTACAATTTAGTAATTATTTGTAAAATAAATAGCAGTTATTATCCTTTCGTTAGAAAAAGCGAGAGAGTGGAGGAGGAAATGAGATATCGTTAAATGGAAACGTATGTGGTTCTTCAAAATAACTGAAAATATTACCCTCAAAGAATTTAACTGAATGCTAACTGTAATATAGTATATATAAGCACCATTAGTGTATAAAAATATGGCTTAATGTAAAAAGTTTTATCAGCATGGTATTTTCCTTTCACCTGAGCTTCTAACAGGTTAATTTCTTACTTTTTCCCTTGTGGATTGCAAATAAAATATTGGAACATGGGAGGTATTAGCAGTCTTTTGTCCGCCAGCTGAATGCAACGTTTCTGCCAATTAAAACAACACATATAGTTCATATAAACTCATCCACTTCAAGTTGCAGATATTTAGGGCAGATTTGGAATGTTGAATTATTGCAGAAAGCTTTGTGTGTGTTGCATATGCAAAATAAATTTAATGTACTAGTTCTATAAAATTAAGTTGTTCTCAGTTATTTTTGCAATTAGTGACTGCTTAGGAAATCCAGGTCATACTATAACTTTTTTTTTTAAGCAAAAAAAGATGGTACTCATTCTTTTGTCGTTTAGCTGTTCAAATTGCAACTGTAGTGAAAACAAGCATTCTGGTACTGTAGAGAAAGGCATTGATCTCGTTGTCTCGTTGTATGTGCCATGTTGGAGAACTGACCTTTTGCAGCTCATTCAGAAGGCTTCATCTTCCCTTCTGAAACTATCACTTTTTTTCCAATAGATTTCTTTAGCTTTACAGCCCTTGCCCAAGTAGATGTTTGTACAATGCTTTGTTTTTGCATACCAAAAACTTCAACCTAGAAACTTCCCTACAGGCTTCCCCATGATTTCCTAAGCTGCGTGATACATTTTTGGAAATAGATTTGCAATGCAGTTTAAAAACCAACCAAACAACCCCCCCAAATGCCAACCTGAACACGTAGCCTATATAATGTCTTATAGAAAACACCTTCACCACTCTTCATGCCTTTATTTTTCTTTGACCACATACTTCATGGTTTTCATTCATTGTAGTATCATTGGACAGCAATCAAATAAATGAGGCCTATCGGAGCACAAGTGCTTATTTAAATTAAAGGAAAGCAGTTAAGAGTTTTTAGATGCTAATACTTTATTCAGATGTTAGCAAATGACTTACACACATGCAGGCAGCAACAAAGAAGAACAGTACATGCTTTTGGTAATACGTGATCTGGTCAGCACAAAAAAGAAAGGAAGCTTGGAAAGTATAGTTTTGGTTTTTTGGCAATATTCTGCTCCACACAGTGCTGCCAGAGCAAGAACAGTAGCGGACATTGTCTAAAGCGTCTCTGACCATCCTCTGAACTCTTGGACCACCCTATGGATGGATGGTTGCCGGGACATTTCTTTCAGGGGAAGAGTCTCTTCCTCTGCTGCTGCATTTTGGCTGCCTTGTTCTTAATCAGAGTGTGTTTCTTTTTGAGGTCTTAATCTCTCTGCTTCTCCTGCAAATGTTGTCATTCTCACTGTGGGCGCTCACTGAATTCCTGCGTCCTTCAGGGTGCAACTTCCACTTCAGATTTCAGTCTTATTTTTACTTGGCTTACAAAAATATGTCAGAATGTAATTCACAAATCCAGGAAACCTTCTGAACAGTCTTAGAGGCACCAAGCGCCCAGCAGGAATTAAAACCTTTTTCTTTCCTGATAGTGTATTTTTTTTCATTTCCCGGTTTGCAAGAGCGGAGGAATAAGGAGGTGGTCCAGGGAAGCCGAGCAGAGCACGGGACAAAAGTGCTAAAGAGAGCGAGACACCTTAAAAGCTGTTAGGAGCAGCTGCATTTTGAAGTTGATGAAGGAAATAAAAAAAGCTATTGACTAAGGCCAAACACAGCCTGGAATTCCAAAAGTGACCTGCTGTAAACCCACTCAGCAAGCTCGCGATCTCTGGGTGTTTAATGCTGATATGCTCTGGGGGATATGGAGAACAGCCAAGCAGCACCATGGCTGTATGCTAAGAAAATAAGCCAGTTCTTATGTGTGTTTTTGCTGTGTTTTGCATGTCACTGCAGTGTAATCATAGTGGTAAAGGTGGTGCCTCTACAGCACTGCTGAAACTGTGGTTAGATAAACGCTGGCACTGATAGCAACTCGTTATTTTCAGGAATAAGGATGTGAATCAGATGGCTGAAAAAATACAGAGTTTTTTTTGAAACAGATCGTAAAATGCTTCATGTAATGCTAAAACCTGCTTTCGCTGGCTGATGCTGCGTACTCCTGAGGCTTTTGCCTTCATATCATAATTTTTAGTATGTCAGCGATAGCTGATGAATGTTCCTGATTTTATAAATGGCCTGCAAAATACTTCCTTCTTACAGATAGTAGTAGACAAGTGGTGGTTTTGTTGTATCTCTAACTTTCATGACTTCATGCATCTAAGCCCAGTCCATTGGTACTCTACCTGACCAGTACAAGTTCCAATGCATGTTCTAACTGAAGTATGTAGTATCCAGAATATTTTTAAACATGATTTTTTTCTTTTAATGAATAATAAACACTAAAATCTATTTTTTAAATAGATTAAAGTAATGCAGACAGAAGGGAGATTCGGTTCATAGGTTCTCAGTAAAATATAGTCCTCCTCTTACGTAGATGTGATGCGTACATTATAGCGTACTATGATTTTTCAGCTAAGGTAGAGGGACTGCTTTTGCAGACATAGTTTGTGTGGTGCTGCAGAAGACTAGGGATTTCATTCTATCCTGTTTATATCCTGAGTGAATTAAACTTGTGAGAAAGAAGGGTGCGCATAATAGGGCTCTCTTGGGCAGAGCTTGGCAGGAAGGGATACTGGCCTTTGAAACTTTAGGAGGTATTCTTTGATTCCTTCCAAACTGCAGTTCTGTGGTGGTTTAAAAAAAAAAAAAAAGTTATGTAATATGGTTTCTGTGACATAAATAAGCTTGTTTGCTTTTAGCCTCTGAATAAATAATACATTCCCAGTCTTACATTTCCTGTAACAAAGTCAAATGTGAATAGCAATGTAAAGTCCCAAACATTTTGATTCCTTTATATTTTTTTCCTGCCTTTCTTAGTGCTTACTCGATGCTCAGAGACTAATACCGAGTGGAATTGAACACCTGCAGCTCTCACTTTCAGTTATGCTGTATATTGAAGATGAAGGGAATTGCAGGTGTTCTGTATTTCCCAGAACTTATCCCGTGTGCCATTGCCTATCTGGAAGGACTTACTCAAGCAATCTCAGACTGAGCTTTTTGTTGCTGGATGTACTTAAGGCTGTGAATATGTGACAGTTTATGCCTATTTTGGCTTTATCCCCCCCCCCCCCCCCCATGATACATTCTTTTCTCTCATTTTTGAAGTTCTCAGGATGGTTTAAAATTATTTCTATACGAAGAGCTCATATCAGGGTGTTCTGTAACTTCTTTGCAGGAAATGATTCTTTGCTAGCTATCAGCTATATCCTCTCTGTATCACCTGTTCTCTCTTATCACCTGACTTCTTTACTGTTCTTGTCCATGATTCTAGATTTCTACATGAATAACTTGCATCTTTTTCAGGGTGAGGAAATAGTGTTGTTATTCCTTGCCCATCAGTGCAAGGAATTGATTTCTGCATTTGATTTTGGTTCTTGGAGAATAGTGATACCAACCATACTATTATTATAGATTTGTTATTAATAGCAAACAGCAGAGAGTAAAAAGCATTCTGGTTAATGTTCCCTGAATCTGAGTTGCATCTTGGATCTGGGTACTCCTTTCTCATTTCCCCAGAACTATTTTCTATTAGATTCAGTTGAGCCAGACATTCTTTCTAATCTTTTCAGCTTCAAGGAAAAAAATCAGCCAGTTTTGCCATTTAAGAATTCTGGCCTTTCACTGGAACCTTTGTCTGCATATAGGCTCAAAGTATATTATTTCAACTGTATGGTGTGAATGCAGTTACCATATATTAATATAAGAGCAGAAACAGGGCATGTGGTGGGTTTTGGTGCATGATTTAGGATACTTGTATTATCATTAAAAAAAGGAATTGCATGATCTTGCCCATGTTGGTCAAGGAATGAGTTCCGACATTTGAACTGAACTTCAGTTCAAAAAGCATCACATAAGAAATTACGGGTAAATTATGTGGTAAGGAAGAGCACGAAAGCGGTACAAATATTGAATTTCGAATTGATGTTATGAAATTAATCACCATGAGCAAATTAACAGTTTTCTGTGCAGATCAAGGGAGAATAATAGCCCTTACATGATCGTCACACATTAGAAAATCTGGAATGCATGTTTTGCAGGCCATACTAGTAGATGGTGGGAGAGAGAGAGAGAAGATGGGACAATCCTCTTTGCCCTTCCAGCCAGCCCTTCCATTGCTGGAGCCAGTGAAACTACTTTTATTACTATTTACTAAAACTCTTTGCAAACAAATAATGAATTTCCAAAATTCCCTTTTTGAGAACTTCATTCTCAAAAACGTTTACAAAATTATGTGAAAAGCCAGATAGAAGTACAGGCCTTAGCTTTGAATCAGACCCTAAATATTTTCTTACCTCTGTGGTAATGCCCATATTACCTTATTGCATTTGATCTTCTTTGCATATCAGAAATAGCTCACAGAAGTCAGAGAAGTTACGCAGCTGTACAACTGATAAGTGTCATTAGTCTGAGAATCGCACTCTGGACATTGCAGACTGTTTTACAAGGGTGTAGGTTTAACTAAGGGGTACACTGGAATGATATTTCATAGTTCAGTTTCTATGTCTTTGATTTTGTTATCACTGAAAAGTCGTCTATCAAGTTTGCCTTGCAGGGCCTTTTTCATGTGTTTTATAACCTGTTAGACCAGAATGTAAATCAACTTTAGTTGAGTTTCACTGAATATATTTAAATCTGTTGGAATTATTTTGGAACTTTTTTTTTAATTTCTCCTTATACCGCATCATTATGAAAACCAGACAGAAAACCCTAGTCCATATATAATATGGACCATTTCTGATAAATGCAGATTGGCGATACACAATATAGTCACATACCGCATTTTCTTGCTCGCCTTTTTTAAAATCCCCTTAATTATTTACAACAAGATAAATCATTTAACATTTTAAATTTTAATTATCTGCAGAAATCAGCACTTAGTATTCTATGCCAAACTTTTAAACTCTGCATAGATTCTGAATTTCCTCTAAATAGATTTCAATTAGGCTTCTTGCTCTTTTTTTGCTGAGGAATAATTGAAAGTATAAAAGACCCATTTAAATCACCATCCCCTTCTCCAAAAAGGGGCACAATTACATACCCAGCAGCCTTTGAATTCTTGATACGCCTTCAGAAGTTTTCAGATATTTGTTTTAATAATTTTTAAGAATTTATTATGATGCATTAATTGTGTGCTCTGTAAGTTATTAAATAATGAGTTCAACATATTAATCTTTCATGTTATTGTTGTTAATGCTACATTTAGGAATGAAGCATTAATTAAAATATTCCTTTAAAGATTTTTCTAAAAGAAAGCAGTATGTATACTTATCAAGATACATATTTGATCTATGGGGAAATGATTTCAAGCAAAGTTTTGATAAAGCATATGCTGAACTTGAATTAAAAAGATTTTGATTATGTAGAGTTCAAATTACCTTTGACATATTTTTGCAGGTTAGTTACAAATTCTCAACTAAACATAGAGCTCTTCTTTATCGTAGAGCCTAACATCAGATTTTAATCATATTTTGTACCCACAGGGTTTTAGGTTTCCAACAAGCCACCTGTCTCAGACATTAAAAAATTCACAGGACAGATGGGAAGGTGAAAGTAGTTGTCCTTGGATAAAGAAATTCTTACACTGCAGGAACAGTCACAGTCAAGGCTGGCCAATATATCACACATATACCCCTTTCTTCTAGCATTGCTGTATCATGATTGCAAATTTCCCTTTAGTAGTATAAATATAGAATTCATCACTTATCCTTTTTCAATAACACGATTTGCAAAACCTGTCTCTTTTCCACGTGGTCTATGAATCACTGAGGGATAACATGACATGCATAGTACTTCAGCAAATATAGTGTGTCTTGTACGCATACCAGAGCTCCTAGAATTCCTATGTTGTTTATTAGTGACAAGAGTGTATGACTATTCATTTGAGCAGACCTCTGGCACTGGTTTGATAGGTGTGATGTATTTTAATATGACAAATGTACCAATGTAAAGAAAAGCAGTTATTGGAAAGAAGTGTAAAATGGTGATGCTTCCTCCCATGTATTGTCACTGCTTCCTACCAAGATAAAAGTTTTTGAACATCACTGCCTGGTACGATGTTGTGGACCAACTCTCAATATTATGTAGCAAACACTTGGCAATGTTTTAAAGTGCAAGGGGCAAATTCTGATGTCAGGTGTATCTATTCAGTTTTCATTGACCCAGGTATTTAAGAGCCAAAAAATCAATTGGAATGATCAATTTGTTATGTTTGTGATGAACGAGAGAGCAAGCCAAACAGCAGACCCTCCTGTGTCTGGCTCCCGGGAAGATCCCCTTCCGCTTTGGGCTCTTTCTATTTTTCCGTGACACTAAAGAAGAAAAAATGTTAATGGCAGTATATACTGTTCAACAGCTGTTGAGTGTGCACAGGTTCAATATAAAGCATTGAGCCTGTGAGGTTTCACACGACATACATGACAGAAGGGTTCTACCACGTGGCCTGGAGAAAGGTCTGTGCCAGTGCCCTGAAACTGGTGTCTAGCCTGTGGCAGTATGAAAGCTGTGTTTCCCTGCATAGCAATTCATCTTTCTAGTTGCATGTTTTAAAAGTCCAAGGGGATCCAAATGCAGAAAAATAATAATAATAATAATCTCATAGTAGCTTTTGGAGGTTACAAGTTCATAGTGTAGGTTGCTTTTTCAGTGTACCTTTTATTGTGCACCAGCTACTACTTTAATGACTGACTAGCGTGGAATCACAGTCCCCCTGCCTGCTTTCCAAGCCTATGCCCTGATCACTGGGTAGGGAGGCTGTGTGTGTCTACACGTTCTTTCTCCCTGGCCCAATTAATGCTGATTCTTTTGTACAGAGTGTAGGAGAGGTTAAGAGCACCCACCTGCTCTGAAAGGGGTGATGCTGATGGTTAGTGCCCGCTCCTAGGGTTTGATCCCACGGGAAAGGGAGAAAATTGAACCTGCTATCTCTATTTTTCATGACTGTTCTAGCCACTAAGCTGCTGTGTGACTAGAAGCACGTGTTCTCTTCCAGCTTCTGGTTTTGAATAAATCCATAACTGCAGTGGTGTTTTGTGCAAAACCTAGCCACAGAGGCGTGATTTAGGCAGGATCTGAGGACACATCAGATCAGGGCATGTTACTGGAAATAGCTGTCAGGTAGCTGCATAATGATGGTGCCCTTACCTTGCTTGGGCAAGAGCAAGGATGTTGCATGAACAGAAGCAGAATTGTAGAGGCCTGGGGAGCCTGTGGGAACTGAACAGTCTCTGTTCTTTAGAAACTCTCAAAATTTACATGGAGCTGTAAGAATGCAGTTCTGATCCCAGGTGCCTTCCAAATTTCCAGCTTTTTATGCCTCAGTCCTGTGGCACATTTGTTAATTATTTAATGCCTGCAAAAAGTTTTACATGAAAAGTCCTCTGGTTATCTTCTCTAAACAGATCTATAGGTAGTTACACTTGTTCCAGTAGTGATGTGTCATGGTCTAGGTCCTCTTTGTAGAGATATGGATCCTCTTCAAAGTGCTTTGGTCTCTAAGTCTAAGAAATAGGATTGGAAAGGACTTGAGTTTGGGAAAAAAAACCAAACCCAAAGGATATGTACATCTGAGCACAGATCTTTGCTATCAGATGCAATCATAATCTTTCTTATACACTTGCTTGGCTTCGTCTTCAGATCATGGAGAATGCTTGAATCTGTCTCTGCTGATGTCCGGCCCAAATTGTTACTATCTTGGTAGGTAAGAGACCAGTATATGAATGAACCCCACGCAGGAGGATGGGTTGCAAAGCGCAGGTCCTCTAAACGAATGTCCTTTGTAGTCACTGGGGTGTCAGTTGATGGGCTTATGGGATACATGTCGGTCACTAACAAGCTTGACTTGTTCATTTTTTACCTACTGATTTCCCTGAAAGTTTTTTCTCAGAAGTTTGGATGCATTAAATCTTCTATAAGCAGGGCTCTCTGAGAGTTATTCTGTGCTCTGAAATCTTTAAGAAAGTCTATTCTGACAAATAATTTCAGCTCTATGGACTATAATAAATTTGTGTGCTCTGGTATTATGGTGCATATTTGCATAGAATGTAGTCTTTTATTTTATTTCTCTCTTTTTCTCTCTTTCTTTCTCTTTCTTCACCCTCCTCCCTGCCCGCCCCACCTCGTCCCCTCCACCCCCATCCTGCTTTGTCCTTAATAAATACGTTTGTTTAGAAATAAGGATGTGGAAAGACAAGCATGCCTAATATTGAAGGACAGTATGCTTGTGCCTAATGCATTAGAGCAATTGTTCAAGAATAATTCATCTTACGTGAAGATTACCCCTGTAAGGCTGCCAAGGTCACAGGGACTTTAGATTATCAGCTGCATAAATGCTGCTTGTGTGTTTTAAAGGGGTAGCCTCATCGTTTCATTACAGTTCTTTGAAACAATTAATTTTATTTATTTATTTAAGTTTTGTATTCCCTATTTAAACACTTAACGCCTCTTTTCCTTTCCTTTTTCTCCTCCCTGTCTTTTTGTTATTCATATCATTGTGGTAGAATTACTTCTAGATTACTTCTGTTCTGCTCTAGAGTAGCAGCTCCCAAATGTGGGGTGCAGAGCCCAGAGGTAGGTTGTGAATGAAGCCCTTGGATCTGATGCTTTACAGTGTATAGGTGTTCCAGGAAACATATGTCAATCAACCTTGCACAGAAAATGTGGAGTGAGGAGGATGTGAGCCTACCGCAACCACAGGAGCACTCCTCTAATTCAGTGTTCTTAAAAGAAGCCAGTCTCATACATTTAAAGTAGAGTAGCCATAAGTAAGTCTTAAGATTCAGGCATTTCAGAGACATCACAAAAGTTTAAACCAGAAATATGAAATATTTTGACAAATTTTGCCCTGTACCTCTTTTAGTGAAGGTAACTTCCCTAAAGATAAAGGGCAAGACCTTTGTTTTCTGTAAATCTGGGAAAGTCTATTGCTGGAGTTACGGCACTTTACACCAGCTGAGAACTGGCCTATAAACCCTATATATATATTCCCGCTTTCTTCCTTTCGAGCTATTTCTTCTCCCTGGAATGCTTAGTATCTGCAGGTTTTGTAACGAGCTTTGAGTCTAGCAAAAAAATGAAATGAATTTGCTTTGTTTTAGAAAACAAATCTGCTGTGGACTGCCTGTGACCCACTGGTCTCATTGGTCTCTCTGACTAGGTTTAGACTGCTTGATTGTATTAAAAGAGGCTTTGCAAACTAATTTAAATATTTTACACTGCTACTTATATGGATAATAAAGCTGTAGTTTTAACAGGGATTTATGTGATTGTGAACTGGGAGCGAGATGGCCTGCAGCATCATATTTAAGAGGGAGAATTTCTGCACAAGGCTGTCAGCTAGAATTTTGGTTTGCAGCTGTAAGATGTTTTCAAAAACCCTTGCCAGCATTAAAGAAAATACGTTGGATGTGAATCTCCACGTTATAACTACTGCGGGTAAATCCTATGACTGTGTTATCAGTATAATCCCATCAGTGAAGAGTTTGCACATTGTATTTGTGAATGAATTAATGAATTGATGCCAGTTTCCTTTAAGTTTGCTCCAACTTTCCCCACGTGAGCGGGTAAAAATCTTGATGTGCTTATTCTTTACAAAATTGAAATGGAAATGAGCATTTGATGAACTCCTGGGATGGTTACATTACTGCGTAGACTGCTCGCATTATCTTGTACAGGGAAGGAGAGCACCGCGTTCCTAACATCATCACCAAAAAGGACACAGACCTCTGAGATAGTTACTGTTGACAAAGAAAGAGGCTGGCCCCATGACACCCGCATGAAATCACAAAAGCATCTCAACTCATGAACAACTTGCACTTACAAAAATCATGTCGAATTAGTTTAGTTAGAAAACCTCTGCACCGTTCATTTATTATTTAATCTTATTTTACTTTGTACAGACAAGCTAGCTGGCCTAGTGTGAGGCTTCACACAGCCAATTACTTCAAGGTGTTTAGTTCATTTATTATTTAAAGCATAAATCTAGTACAGGTTGTCCATTGACGACCCTGTGAGGAGTCTATAGTAAATGCCTTTCATCATTGCTGGCTGACTCATGCACACAGACTTACCTGCTGAGCTAAATAGGCCAGGAGAACTGATGGATTTGTAAGATATTGGATTTAATAGCCTTTTTTTATATGCTTAAGTGAAGGAAGTTAGTACATATAGTTGAAGCCCAGTGTTAGGATTTAAGAAGAAATAAAATTTTATATAGCGTCATGAATTGTATTTGATTCTGCTAACTGGAAACAGCGCACAATTCGTTTCATACCTTAAAATGTATTAAATGTATTTTTAAAGCAACTGCTTGTGTATTTGAATAAATAAAACGTTGCTATAGGAGGCGACCTAATGTATTTAATAGAATATTAATAGACATTTCCTTTTTAAGACATAGGTTCTGTCGTTCTGTTTGTTCTCCCCCTCCTTCCTCAAATCATTCCTCTCAGGCTGGTTTTTAAGTCTACTGCAGCGATACCAGCAAGGTGCTCTCTGAATGGCTTGGAAACAGACTTGCTCAAGTAACGCACCGATTGCATCTGATGGGTTTATGTGCCATTAAAAGTGTCTGTCCCACACTGAATGTGCCAGGTATTTAACTGGGGACTGGTACTAATTTCAGAGCTAATACTAAGCCGTTCCACATCAATGCTTACAGCAGGTGGTTTGAATTGACAGTGTAAAGGGAGAAAAAAAAAGTGAGAGAAAATTACCATTGTACTATAGAATTTCTCTGATTGAATTGACTGATTATACTGTCAAAAGAGCATTGGGAAACTGGCAGTGCTTATGAGGAGGAAAGAAATGACAGGATTCTTTTTAAAAGAGATTCTCTGACTTTGCGCAGTCAAATATTTCAAAACTATGATAAGATTTGGTGTTAAAGGTTTTAATCTAGCACTTAAGAAGCCTGTGTGTTCTCCAATTTATGACTTTTAAAGCTAGTATCCTGTGTAAACTGTTCCTGCAGTTTTCTTACTCTTTACTGTCCCCTTTCAATACTCATCAGGTGATTCAGCATGAATCACCATAAGTGATTCAACATAGTGAATCCCACCTTCCCGTACTACATTTGGGTTTGAGTTTATAAAACAAAACAAAACCTGAACCAACCAACCAAAAAAAAAAAAAAAAAAACCAAACCAAAACATGCCACCTTCCAATGCCAACAGCATTGCTGTATTTGAAAATCTAATTGTTTAAGGCAGCTGGAGAATGTATATAAACAAGATGTACTCAGTGACTTATAGCATTGCAGAGTTATCAGATAGATAAATAAATGATGTCTTAAGTGAGTCTTCATAACTGCATTAATACCTAGTTCCACTTGCAGTTGAATTATTCTTTTAACACTTGATTTCAATCGAACCAGACCAGACACAAATCAGAGAAATAGTCTGAATAATTTCTTTATTTTTTAGTAATGTAAAGTAAATTGTTCAGTAGTGCCCAATTATCCTGTTCATTTTGAGTTATTAACTATGCCTTGTGATAGCACTGGGATTTTTTCTTTTAAGTTCATGTCTGATGGGACAAATTTTTTCTTGATTGTATAATCCCACTGATTTCACCTGGCGGAATTTGGGACTTATCCTCTGCTCCACTAAGGGGTCAGGCACCTCTTTGATGATAGCTGACATAAGAATTTTTGTTTTAGTTTCTCTAAAAAGAAAGTTGGCTCATGAAGAGTAAGAACTAATTAGAACAAAAGTTTATTTCTCTACCAGATAGATCTTACAAATCAATCCGGAGACTTATTAACCTTTTGATTTTGGAATTCTTGACAGTTAAACTTATTAGAGGAATTGTGTTCAACCTGTGAAGAGCGGACATAGTATGGGCTGCCAGAATAGATAGTCCCTCTCATTTCTTGTACAAACATGAGTTTGTTTTCCTTCATGAGCTTTGTGGTTTATATAACTGGAGTACAATTGAAAGAGGCTACAATGAAAGCTGGGGAGCAGGGGGGAAGAAGTTGAGAGCAGTCCGCTAAGCTTTTCAGCCATAGGACAGAATGCTATATATAATATAACACATATCTGGTGATATAATATACATAAATATAGGAAATAGATGTATATAATGCTAGTAGGAAGCTTAATTGCGCAAGGAAAGGAAAAATTCTCTATTTGAAACTGTATTAGAATGTGTATGTGTTTGATGCATCATTTATAATGTTGAAGGCTATGGCTACATTATAGCTATTCCAACCGTTGCAACCATTCCGTAGGATTTCTGTGGAGACTACAGAGAGTTTGTTCCATTGCTTCCAGAGCGCAACCAGTTGTAGCTTATAGTAGCTTTAGGGCTAATACATGGAGCTATGCAGTTCTACTTGCCTTTGAACTGTAGCACTGAAAGCAAGTGCAGCATAAGTACAACAGCCAATATATTTTATAATCTGCAGACTTTATCAGACCATTTATAGTTTGGCAAATGTAGCAGTAGAATCTGGAAAAAATACAATATCTTTAAATTGTTTTCTTATGTCAGTCAAATTGTACAATCATTTTGTCTCTTTGCATTTGAAAGAAACACAATCCTTGCTTCTTTGGGCTTTTACTAGTTGTAAATGTTGATATTACAAGGGGAAAAGTATTTTTGTTTAGACCACGTTTATCTAGGAGACATGTTGGCTTTAAGTTGGTGTAGAGGCTCTTTACCAATTTGAAAGGGAAAAATAGTACGAAAAAATGACTAGCCTTACTGCTGGATTCATAAATTTAACTTTCCTTTGTGTGTGGAATGAAGAGATACATCTTACTATTTCGTAGCTGACAGCATGAATGGTGTAGATTGTCATATTTATAATGTGAGGGGAAAAAAGTTAATACCATGTAGCATGTAAAACAAAAATAAAATGGCCAGTGCATTGTATATGAGGAAAAGAGGTTAAACTGATTGCTATTCATTGCTCAGAACATATTGCTAGGTGGAGATTAAGGATCAATTCTTCTTTTACTAACTGTCACTCTCTTTACCTAGGATTAGTTTTTGGCATAACTTGAATTGAAGATCTCAATAAGTTTTATTTGGCTGTCAATTTAATTTGATGCAAGCTGATGAAAGTTAAGTCCAGTTCTACAAAAAGAAAAATCAGTAGCATGTATTAAGCTTTGTTGAAAAATTTACTCGTGATCTCATTCTTTTCCTCAAGAACTTCTTATATGTCATTATTTATCTAATATGCACATTGGTTTCCTATTCCTGCTCTCCTCCTTTAAATTCAAACTTCATTTCTACATCTGTCATGGCTTCTTATTCCGACTCGTGGTGTCACAAGTAGGAGCACAGGGGAAGGGTGAATGCCATGTATCCAGGAGCAGTTGGGCATTGTATTTGTGGAGTGAAAAATAAAAATATTTCATACAAGAGAAAAATAATTGCAAATAAATGGAAACTTTTAAACTTGGATAATGTGCATGGTGTAGCTCTATATGGTGGATGTGGAAAGTAGGTGAAAAATGGAAAGTAGAAGGGATTTTCTCCATTTTTCTGAAGACAGAAATGGAAACGTGACTGATGGACAACGCTTCAGGCATGTTGAAACCGTTCTTTAAATCTGCCCCATCTCAAATTTTATTCTGAAAGTGTGTTTGCCAATTGCAAAATAATAAAAAGCTCTTGTTGAATTTTTTTGACTTATCTCTAAAAAGGGGTTGAAAACTATGCTCATAGCAAATTGGAAATGACATACAGAACATACTTTACTTTGGAAAGGTTGGAGACTTTGTTTTTCAGTATTTTGGGAGTTCTGTAGCCCTCTGGTGGAATGTAAGGAGAATCTACAAGTAAAATATTTGATAATCAGTTATTATTCAATCCTGTTTTACCAGATAGCTGAGTAATATATTCTTTCCCTAGTTGTTTATACAGGAGTGGTGCAATCAGCCATAAAGCCTAAGTTTCCAAGCATCGCTTGAAAAGTCTAGATTGTCTTTTTTGTTAAAGTTTTGTATCTTGCAACAGTGCAGGACATGAGGTAAAATGTCTTAATTAACTTGCCTGGCTGGGGAGTGACTGCTTGATGAGAAAGGTAACAAGAAGTTTCCATGTCTTCATGGAAGCGTTCAGCCTTCCTGATCAGAGATGTTCAGTCTGTGTCCCTGAAAAGATGGCTCTATTAAGAACAACTGTTGTATTTGGTCAGGAATTGTTATTTAGTTCTGACAAAGAATTTTTAATATTTTTTTTTTTTTATTTCTTGCTGAGAGAGTGAGTGAAAAGCAAAATGTCTTCCAGGGTGCTGCTCTGGTACCAGGAGAGGAATGAACAGTGACAAGTTAGTAGTGTAGAGTTGTGCAGTCTTAATAAGAAAAAGTGGAAGCCAGTTTCCTTGTAGCTAGTATAGCAGAGGTAGAAGAAGAGCATAGCAACAGCAGGCTGCTTTGGGGTGGAGGTAGGGGAAAAGCAATAGCAGGGGTCCTGCAAGAAGTGGTAGGGTGTTAGCAACTTACTTTTCAGGTGGCATAGCCTCATTGCAGTTGAATTTTAGAGAAGACACTGGGGCACGACTCCTATTGATGTACATGGAAAGGGTCATGTCAGAGTGAATAGAAAGGCAAAGAGAAATAAAATCATGGTAGAGAAGAATAAAAATTGGGAGTTTTGGGAGTGGGGAGATCTGCCAAATACCTGTGTGAGGATGAAAGGAAGACAAGGTAGTTTATTCCGATGGGAAGAAGTAAGTGATTCCTCTGGGGCTGGGCCCTGAACTCTGATTTTACAAGAGCTGTGTTTGGAAAGAAGGGAGAAGTGGGTGCTTTTGGGGGAATGGGGGGGTTCTGAAAGCAGGACTTGAAAAATACTCTATTCCTGCTGCATGGCCCAGCTGGTAGAAGGAAAAAACCCAAACAAACAGCTGGCGAATCTGACATTTTGAAGAACTGGCAGTAGGAATTGCTCACAGAATCTCAAATGCTGCAGCATAGGAGCTGGCAGTGGCCAGGAAAAGAAATAAATGGCAATTCTGAGTAGTACAACCCTTCTCATTGTGTACCTTGCAAATTTTCATAGTTTTAGTGCTTAGCTGAAAACAATTTTCATGATGGGCCTACAGACATATAGGATGTTCCTAGTCTCTTAAATAAAGTAGTTACCTTTGATAGACAGTAGAAGCAAATTCTGCGGTGTGGCAGGAAGAGAGGCAAACTATAACTTCAAACTGGAAAGGTGGTAGACCAACACTACAGGGTAGGATTTTTCATAGTTTCCATTCCTCTACTACCAGCTTAGTTTCTGCAAGAGTTGAACATATGTTTCTTGCAGAATGTATCTAATCAAAAGAGTTTCAGTGCAGCATAAAGGTCTTGAAATAGTTGTCAGGATTTCTTGTGTGAACGTTAGCTGTGTGGAGCAGTTAATTCTGTATGTCTCCAAACCCAGTCTAGTTAAGATAAAACAATCAGAACTGGGAGGTCAGTGAAGTTGCAGATAAAACACAACCATTTAAATTGAAGCTTATCCTAATACTGCCATGTGGGAAGAACGCTTTTAGGTTAATGCACTTCTGGAAATGTTCCATTCTGATATTTGAAGTCACGTGCCAAGTGTATACTTGTTGAATTTCCAGGTCCTACAGATGTCGTTGAGATGCCCTGCTGTATTTGTTTGATTGTTTGAAATACACACAGCTGAGTTCCCCAAAAGAGTAGTAGTTTTTCTCTACCCTCCCCAGCTCACCAGCACCCTCCACTCCTATAGAACATTCCTTTGCCTTTATTCATTTCTGCGCAAAACAAGTTCTAAGATCTGCCAGCAGAACTTCCTATCTTAAAACCATGAACGTGATTCTTTCTCTTTTGCAGAATTTCAAGACTAAATCCTTTGTTAGCTTTTTCAGAAAGAAATTTAATTGCTCCCAAGCCAGGATGCTTTATGCCAGGTTTCAGCCTGTAGCCACTTCTTACTGCCAAGTTCTGAACCCCTGAAAATAAGGGCTTATAGAACTGCTGACACAACCTTAACTATAATAATGCGAATGACACCACCATAACACTAATGATAAATGGCATACATTTTAAAACATTTAAAATGATCATAGCCTTAAAGTCAAACACATCTGGGAAATATTAATGGTATATGAACTGCCCTGTGTGGATCTGAATTATGAACAGCACAGAGATGGAAAGAGATAAATTGCATAATAAATCACTTTACTTATTGTATTGTTTACTTTAAAAAAAACCATATATACTTTCTGTTTATGCAGCATGTCAGCTGTTTGAAAAAAGATGAATAGTTCTAAATTCATATTTATTCCAAAGAATGAATATTTAGCACTCTGTGGTGTCACACTGACTTCAGAGAAATAATTACAGTATATGGTTTTGCCAACGATGATGTTGAGGCCATTGAGTTTGTATATATTTAGTATGGTTTTATCCTCTGATCAGTTTGTTCTTTTTCATTTCATGAATTTATAGAAGTCAGGTGTTTTTCAATCTTCCGTTCTAATTTGGCAGAAATGGCATACACAGCATTGTCTCTGATGGTGCTAAATGGATAATTGAAGAAAGTGTTTCACGGTGTTTCATCATTTACTGTATAATAACACCCTAATTCTCAAAATGTGTGTAATAGTTCTAGGTTTCATTTTTTCTAAATGTCAGTTTGCCAAACTGATTAAGCACAAGGGATTCAGGGGGCTTTCCCAATCTATGTTATCTATAAGAACGTTGGTTCTGTGCGAATAAGTCAGATGGACTTACTTTAAAATGCTGCACTGAGTACTGAAATAATAATAATAATTTACGGGAAAAATTCAGATATGCACCTGGGGCACAAGGATTTTTCAAGGGCCTGTCTAAGTCAACTTAAACCTACCATGATAAAGTCACAAACATCGCTCCTGTCCTGTTCACGGATGGATCAGATTGTGGTCCACTGATTCTTATTCTTCCCCCCGCTGCCTCCCTTCTTCAGTCTCCTTATTGAAGAATACCCCCCTTCTTCTTCAGTCTTTCCCCATGATCATTAGCTCTGCCTAGGCCTTCAGGAGGGCTTGCATCTCTTGCGTTGAGAAGCCCAACACAGAAGCTTTCCTTAGCTAGGGCAGGTTTAAAGGTGACATGCAACCTGAAATCTTTCAAGCATCATTTTTTGACAGCTAGTGCAATTGTATACATGGAGGAGTAACGCTGTAGACGCCGTGAACATTGAGCACTGAACAGTATTTTAATATGTTCAACACAATAATTGCTTTTTCCTTCTTGAAAGCGTGAATTTTACTTTTTGTGTTTGTTTTACTTCTGATGTCACTTGTCCTTTTGTCCATAGCCCAGACACGTTTGGCTTCTTCAGATGCTTCTCTCCAAACTAATGCTTTTTCCTCTGGTCTTTCCTGTCCTATTTTTGTTTTGAGTTGGTTGGCAACGTTTAGTTCTTCCCCTTCTGGCAACTTGGTTCTGGAAATTTTTTTTTCCAACGTATAATGTATTAAATCTGCTACACTGAAAAGCTGGGCAGGCTCCTCCCATTTTGGTTCCTGCTGTCTTTAGAAACTACTTCATTTCTTGTGGACAATGATATTCTTGATCACCATTTTTTGTATAGTCTTAGAACAGTAATAGAATGGTAGGAAATGTAAGACGAAACAAAGCTAATAAATATCATAAGTTTAAAACGTGCTGTTTTCAAATAGTATTTTTTGTCTTTTTTTTCCTCTACCATTTTTTCTTTAAGAGTACTTTTTTAAAAAGTCATAAAATACAGAGCGTGATTTTCTGCTTCTCTGCATTTACTGTACTGTAAAGTGCAAGGAAAAAATCTTTTTCTTTTACAGAAGTATAATCTGGAGGTAATGTTTTGCTTCTCAAAAGAAACTTAATGGGAGGAAACTTTTGCTTTCCTGGAGGAAAAGGCACAAATGAAAGTTCCACAGAAAGATGCTAACAAAATGATCCCACAGTTCCCAAATTACTTAAGTTATATTAAAACTCATAAATCTTAGACTTTCAATTTTATGTTATTCTAAATATAAATAGAAATCATTGTTGCTTCTTTGCAGTTTATTATGTAACAAAGAAGGAAAGTGAGCATTCAGACTCTTCAGAAAAGTGAAAATATGAAAAAAAGTATTTTCAAAGAGTATTTTTTTAAATTATGAATTAGGTTTTAATATCTAAAGGAGGTTGTTCATGGCATTCTGAGTTCTTGGGTTTCTCTTCTGTGTATGGGAATTTTCACTTGATTATTTGTTCCTTAATCTCTTTCAAAAATCCTTGACAAAATAAGAATTCGAGTCTCTTGAAGAGAACTGCAAACATGCTCACACCTTGAATGATGCTGGTTGTAATACTTAAAGACACTGAAACGCTGACCTGGTGCTCCAAGTTCTCCATTGTTTCCTTTATATTCTGTACGGATTATTGTACACTACAGACATATTGTGTGTCTGAAAGGTACTGACCCTGCACAGGATCCCAATAAGTCTCTGAGTACATTTATTAATTTAGAGATTTATAGAAAAGCCAGAACAACATTGACGTGGTTCACAATATCCCTTAAGATGGTGTCTTCTATTTTATTAAACTGTTCACTGTGTTTTTGTATAAAATGGAAGTTAATATGGGCTGTGGTCCAGAAAAGCACTTTAGACATGTACATAATGTTAAACATAAATAGTTTCATTGACCCCAACGACACTGCTCATTAGCTTATAATTATTTATATATTTATTTCTGGTTTTAAACATCCTATGGAATCAAGCCCACAGGCAATGCATCCACTGAAGGGAGCCAGAATGGAGGGTAGAAACCTGCAAATTTAATTTATTTTTTTGTTGCGTTATAACTGCCATTTATAACCCAATATTATTTTTGACATTTATTATAGTGAATGGAATGGAACTACTGCTTGGTACTTACCAATATGTTAGAAAGGAGCCGATTCTGTTTGTTATTTAAGAAACGTTAATATAGAACTAATCGGTACAATGTTATCTGACTCAGAACTTTTGCTTTCTGGAACTCTTAAAACCCTTCAGGAGAACTTTTTCTTCTTTTTCTAAGTAAACATAAAAAAAAGCATTATGATTAGTTGCGTCCTAAAGTTTGCAGTTGCACAAGGTGTATCGTTCAAAAGATTAGGCCATCAGTACTATTTTGAGCTGAATTTGCAGAGACCCTGATGGTTATTTTCTAAAACTGGGGTTGTGGTTTGGGAGGGGTGGGGAGGAGATAGCCGCATATAGGTGCCACAAAGCTGTACGTGTTTGTGGCACCTATGTGTGCGTATTGTTTGCTTTGTGCTTTTTCTATATGCAGCTGATGGAGATGATGTCCCCTAAACCCCGTTGTGGACTTTATTCAAAGACTACAGAAATAAGTGGAAAAACTTCTGTTGACTGGAGCCTTTGAATGCTTGGCATAAATCAGTCAAGCACTGATTGATATACACATATTTTGACATTTAAAGATTCCATAGTCTGAGTGCCTGGGAGTGACAGACATGGCCGTGGGCAGGTGGTGTCACCATTCCAACTTCTGCTTTCTCCATTTGAGTTGCTTTATCATACACTCATGTATACTGTGCGCATAGTCATTTTTCAAACGACATGCAGCAAGCAAGCATCCAAAGTGATTCCTAGGACTCCTCTTCAAAACTAGGTAATCCGGTGTGGGGTTTTTCTTTCTAAATTAAAACCAAAGGAGCCTGTTACATATGTGTATGCTGTCTATGTGTAGGGAAGTGTGTACGTGAATACACGTGCGTGCGAATACACGGGCACACACACTTATTTTGCCAGGAAATTGTTGCCTAAAGAAAAAAATATTTCCTAGCCGCTTCTCCCAGGCTACTTCTACTCTGCCGTTACAAGTGTGACCCTAGCATCCGTAGGCATACCCACTCTAACTTCAACCAAAAGCAGTCAAGCTGTAGCAACATGGATTTCAGTGCATGTTAAGTGCCCAAATATGCAAATAGGCTGCTGGCTGCCTCTCTGCAGCGCGCTCTGGGACCGGTGATACGCAGCTTTACCATCATTCATACCACAGCTAGCTTTGGTCTGCCTGCACTCGCACATTCGCACCTCTGCTTGCTGCGGAGATAAAGCCCTGATGGATTATTTGGAAGGCAGTGTCTTCTTACAATTTTCTGTAAATGGGAAAATGGTCTTTTTCTAATGCTTTTCGAGAGGGAAGAAACGGCATAAGACTGCATTGTGAACTCTAATGCAGTTGCCGTGCAGCCTCTAACGTTGGGTAAAGCACAGGAACCGTGTGGATTAATTGAATATGGGTCAAAGAACTGTATCCAAAGAGTCTACCTGTGTTCCTGCTTCTGTCATTTCTGATGCCTGAAAAGCTGTTGCCTCCACATGTTCTGCTTCAGATGCCAATGCGTGCTCCAGGGAGGAGGACATACTTTGCATCTATGCATATCAAGATGAGAATAATCAGTCAGTTTTCTCCCACCCAAATAAAAAGTGTTGGGAAGATTGAAGTTTCAGTTCTTTTGCAGATGAATTATTTTGTGTTAACTATTTTCTGAGGACCCCTGCTTTAAAAAAATAACAACAAAGACTCAAAGGTAGAATAAGATCCTGTATTTTTCACACTCCCATGACAATGGAAATAGGATATGGTATAATTCAATAAAATCAGATTTTCTGTTTAGTTAGAATCCATTTCGCTGAAATAGTTCAGAATCAAAGACCTGCCTTCTCAGTAAAGGGGGAGGAAGACAAGCCTGGTTGTGCTAAAAATGTAAATAGTAAAGAATCTGACCATGTAATTCTTTATAGCAATAGTGAAATGTACTCTCTAGATCCAAATGTTTAAACTTCAGCAGTTCTCATGCAGATTAGATAACTGTTTGCCTAACTGCCAGCTGTGAATTCAACTGCTGGTTAACTAGCCAAAAATGCGGATTTGCAGGTGAATAGAAATACTTACACATTTTAGTAGTGGTGGCAACTGCACCGAATTGAGATTTTAACTTGCTGAATGTTTTTTAAAAAGTCACCCTCCTAAGTAGATTGCACACATTTTCTACCTTTTCATATTTCATCAAGCAATAGTTTCAAATGCATGCTTTGAAGATCTGTAGAAGTGAATGGTTCTAGAAACTGTTAAAACTCACTTTAAACCTTCCATTTTTCAGATAATAAAATTTTACCTATGCATGGCTTGTAATATTCTAAATTAGTGTTTGATATTGCTCTAAGACCATTGCTATTGATTTTGTGACCATTTTACTAAATCATCCTTTTGTGTTTGAAGAAAAGTTGTTACTTTGAAGTGAAATATCAAGAGCGGAGTGGTAGCAGACGTTTGTCTGGACACATTTTAAGCAACCAAACATTTGCTGGTGTATCCCCTGCTGGAATAAGTGTATTTGCTAAAAGCGTGGAAAAAAAAAATAATAAAAATCACAGCCCTTGCTAATACCTCTATGGCAGCAAAACTGGAAAGTAAATGGAAAAGTACCAGAATAAAGGTCTAATAGTTTATTCCATTTAGGAAACAAATGTAATGTAATTTTTTTTCCTTTTTATTTTGTTTTATTTTTTTTTGCCAATATAAGCTAAGCTGCAATTACATAGGGTGTGGGGGCAGGGGGGAAAGAGGACCCTAGTAAAGATATAATGATACAACTGTTCTAACTGTTAAAACATATTCATGCTTAAGTTCTCATATTAGGGTTTTGGGGGTGGGGAGGGGTTGGTTTGTTTTTTTTTGTGAAGTGCTGATTTGGGGATGTCTGTGAAATAATTCAAAGACCATCTGTAAAATGTGATTAAAGAGCCATGTTAGAATTCAGGTTGGACATGGAAACTTTCTTTTTCTTTTTTCTTTTGTCTTTTAAGCCTATTCTTATTTTCTCATTCAAGTACTGAGAAATTGAGCTGTAAAAAAGACTGCAAATTCTTTCAATTTTTCTTGTACAGTCTGTAGTCTTTCACATGTTTAGTAAGTCGTCTTTTGCCATTTTACATTATCTCCCATTAAGTAACATTTTCAGTACAATGTATTTGGAATATTCTGTATGTTCTCAGTTTTTCAAGAAATAAGCGTATACATTGTGACACATAAAACAAAAGCAGAAAAGACACAAGAATGCAGCTGTTTATTACTGGCTGATGAAGAATTAAATAACTTTTTTGGACCATCTGCAAAGCTTACTCATGTGGCCTCTGCTTTTTACTGTCGTAAAATGTAGCTTTTGAATTAGTGGCGAATTGGAGCTCTGAAATTATCACTACTAATCACGTATTGTGAAAGAATGGAAAATATACTATTCACAGAATCACTAACTATTGCTTGATTTTATAGTTACTGTATTCGCTTTCTATGACAGTGGCATATTCTAGCATATCTTATCTCTTGCCGTATCTCTTCTTAATTTAAAGTGCTAGTAACGAGGGAAGGGTATGCCCCTAATCCAAGGTTAGGAGGTGAGAAGGATTAATCTACATGGGGTCACAAGGTTTTTTCACCTTTCCCTTCACTGTGGACTTATAGCAGACAGCCCTTCATGGGGTAAGGGAAAGTCAGGCAAATCACAGAGCCTTTGATAGTAGCAGCAAGGTGGAACAAGGATGCATATCTGGCTTTTTGTTCTGAACGCCACTGTTCTCTTGCTGAGAAGCAAATTATAGGGGAGCCATGGTTAAATTTTGCCTCTGTGTGGGATTAGCAGTAAAGGGGCAGAAGCATCTGTCTGATTATGCAGCAGCCCAGCTGCAAAGGTCAGCTCAGTATCAGGATTGTGGGAGAATCAATTAATCTGTGAAACGCGTAGGAGGGAGGGAAGGACAATGGGGGATACCTCTATTGGTGCTCCCCGAATTTTGTATTGTTTTGGAACTTGCTGAGAACGCACTTCATCCTATCATCCAGGTCATTAAAGAAGACATTAATTGGTATTGGCTCCAACATTCATCTCTGAAGGATACCAGTAATAAATTAGTTGCCAGTTGGACTTTGTTCCACTGATCACAGCCGTTTGAGTCTGGTGGTTCAGACAGTTTTCCACCAACCTTATTGTGCATTTATTCACTTTATATTTTACCAGTTTGGCTAGAAGGACCTTTTGGGAGACTATGGGGAAGATGTTTGTAAAGTCAAGGTAAACAATATCACTGCCTTCCCGGTACCCATCTTAAACAATCGTGTCATAAAAGGCAGTTGAGTTGGTCAAGCATTACTTGCCCTTACTAATTCATGCTTGCTGTTCCCAGTCACCTCTAGTCTTTCATGTGCTTGGAAGCGGCTTTGGGAAGGATTTACTCCATAGGCTTATCGGTGAATACCAGGGCTGCAATTGTGAAGCTTCCTCCAAGTCTATAAAGCAAGCTTCATCTACTTCCTTTTCTTGATCAGGTGGACTGCGTCAGACGCCTACCATGACATAACCCATGTTGCTTTGTCCTCTGATCCATACTTGCAAGCTTTCAGCTGACTTGTTACCATTGTCCTCTTTTCTCCCTGTTGCCTCCAAGCTTCCCAGGCTGTGCCAGGCTGCTCAAATTAGGTAGCAATCAAATAGAGCAAAGGCATGGACTGTAAAAAGGAGAGAAATGCCCTTGATGAGGAGGAAAGGTGCATCTTTTTTGAGATCTCCCAATTTATCTCCCCTCCCAAGTGACCTTAATCTGCACCCTTTGCTGCCAAAGATAGTAAAGCCCTCCCTGTGAGATTGCTCTCCCTTTGCCCCTTCTGAAGGTCTTAGAGTCAAAAGGCCAGATGCCCCCCCCCCCCCCCATAATTAAAGCCCAGGTGGGAACTTGAGAGCAGAAAAGCAGGGCATATCTGCAAAAACGCCCAAGTGTATTTAACTCAAGCTTATAGGAACCCAAAATAGGAGGGAGCAGAGCCAAATCTGTGTGTATGATCAAGTCCGTGTAGCACTCTGCACAAAATGTAGATGCTGTCTTTGAACACAGTATGTCTAGGAGCAACGCACCTCCCCACCCCGACTGAAGATCGTAGGTCACAGCAGAGCTCACAAAAGTGGAGGAGGCGAATGGAGAGGATGGGATCCGTTCCAGGGAGCTGAAATTGGCCAAGAGAGTTAGCCAGTGCTCTTGGAAAGGTACTCTGACCACAGCCAGCTACCCTGACAATGAGCGCTTGTGATGAGGAATACATCTTGCACAGAATGCATTTGTTTTGAGGGAAAGGGAGTAAAAGACGCTGAAAGGAGGATAGTGAAGAATATTACTTGTCCGCTGAGTGAACTCGTGTCTCCTGAGGGTTGGAGTACTCAGTGATCCATAGGAAAGAGATTCTCCTATTACCTGTGAGGCCTGCAAAACATATAGAAGAGGAGCTTGCCAGCAGCCTGATACATAACTCTGATAGAGGCAGAGGTTCTATGTATGTAGTTAGAAAGCCAAATAATAGAGGTGAATTACATCTTTCTTTCAAGCAGTATTCCTAAGAGCTGTGGCTTTTTCTGCTTGCACCTTCAATATCTGGGCTGGGGTGATTAAAATGAGATCTCTGCCTTTGTTTGTCAACAAAAGACACCACCCTCTCCCCTGCCCCCCCACCCCCCATAGGAAAAAAAAAAAAGAAAAAAAGAAGTGGTACAAAGATCTGTGACTGATGTTGTTCTCTGGTAAGCTACTTTTAGTCAAATGTAATTCAAGACAGGAAAAGGTAATTTCTGATTTTAGTAAAAAATTGAGTAGAGAAGGGAAAGGGGGCCAGAATGATCCCTATTTTTAGGACTTTCATTTGTGTATTTTCTTGCAAACTAAGCAATTGAAATATTCATGATTGTGGAGTTCCATGCTTTAAGAAAAAAATCCTTGCGTACTTCTGGATACGCTTCACTCAGAGGTGCGCACATTTAGAAGAAATTGAGTATTGTAGGGAACCAGATGTTGTGACAGTCCCCAGCTGGATTTTTGGCATCTAGTGCCTGTAGTCACCTGGTATGAGCTGGAGCAGATCACGCTGCGCTTGCCTCTGAAAGTGGGACAAGCTCTGCACAGGGGAGTTGAGGTTGAGCTTTCATCATCTGTGGTTAAGTTGTACTTAAGTTGCATAGACATGGATTCTAACGTAAGTCTGAGAGAACCAAAACAGCACGTTTGAAGTTAGTGGAGTTACTAAATTGTGAAGAGGTACACAAGTTCATAACTGGACCTGCTATTATAAAATAGTTAAATAGCACTGACTATAAAATATTGTTAAATATTAAAATGAACTTTATTATAGTCTGACACAAAATGAAAAATGAACTTGAACGCATGGATTAAAATAATGCTTTTATTAATTTACGGCTCCACAGTTCTCCAAGGAGGTTACAGAGTCACGAAATATGATAAAAAGCTGGCTTTACTATCAGAACCTCTGATGGCTTAAGGATATGTAAGCAGTTCATAAGGCCAGACAGATCCCAGTTGGCTACGTGTCTGAACAGCCTCACGCGAAAATGTTATTTCAGGTAATATCTAGCTGTTTTTAACCAGGATTTAGCATTAGTCAAACTTCAGTTTAATTCAAAGACTTTGCTGCATATTTTAAGAAAGAAAAGCAAAGCATTCAAGTGAGAAAAGTTAGACTAGCACAGTATGAAAAAAGCTTTCAGAACAACAAGCTGTTTCTGAACCTGGAAAGCAGAAGTAATTAATAAATGAGTTTTGCTGTATTTGTTACAAACCACTATGAAGGGAAAGAAATCAAGTGAACGGAGGCCCTGAGGAACCTGGCATAGATCTGTTCTAAGATCCTATTAGAATGCAATTCAGGAAGTTGGCTGACGTTGTATTTGCCGTGGTTATCACTGGCATGCTGTGTATTATTTATTTCTATCAGCTACTGAATAGAGATACAGAAACATATGCTGTCAATTATATTGAAATCTATTTTCTTCTGTGTCTGTGGTTTCAGTAGATGGTTGAGTTCCACCAAAGTCCAAAATAAACCACTGCCTTGGCATGGCCTTAGGTTACTGATGGAGCCGAGGGAGAATTTAAGATATTGACTGGCTGTGTTTATTAGTGTTTAGCACTTTTCATACTTCTAAGTAAGCATTTCTAAAGGAATGGTAATTTTTGGCCTGATTCCAAGTGGGCAGTTTCATTCTGGCAACCCTTATTGTTCTGACAGCTTCAGCTGAGTATGTAGTCTTGCTCCTATCGTCGCCTTTTCTTCATGAATATGTTAAACTGGTAGTGCTTAGAGGTGCGTTCTCACTCATTCTGTGCCACCACTGCTTATATGGGCATTTATACATCCATACGGTAAACTGGATTAAGGAACCTGTAAAATAACCCAGTAAAAATCACTTACTAATTTTAACCTTACCTATTCCCAAGGCAGGTGATGGTGCGGGGTGGGAATACACTACCAGTGTTGAGAGGAAAGTGATTTCTTTCATCTGTAATGCTAGTCTCTGCCAGTTCAATGTGTTTGTGTAGCTAGGATCTTGTTATTTATTCCTGTACACAGCTCCCAAATAGAACGTATTTTCAGTAGTATATGAAATGATACCTATATTCACTGGTGTCCAGCTGTTTCAAGTGAAGGGCTAAACATATTTCCGAGAAGTCAAGGGGATGCAGTCTGTGCTTTGAAACAGATTCCTATATCTGTTCCGTTTGCTTTGCACAGGTTTATTTTTTGCTTTTGTTCTTTTTTGGGAGGGGAAAAAAAAAAATATATGCACGCTTCCCCCCCACCCCCAGGTGCTGTATGGAGAATTCACTAGCTAATGTATGTAGAGCTAGCTTCTACACCTCATCCCTAATGTATGTGTTTGTGTGCGCTGTGGAGTCTGAGACTGATGGGAGCTCACTATGCACCAGCAATTCCCAGTTGGCCTATGGTGATGTGGGTACCAGGGCTAACCCTGCATCTGTCTTTCAGTCTCCAGTAGGTAACGCTGAATGCACTTTCTTTGCTCAGATTTTCCTTCTTTTTGTTTTCTTTTGTTTTCTTTTTTTTCCCTTCTCTTTTCTTTGACTATTTTATCTGTGTTGGAAAAAGGAGAACATCCTTGAGGAAATGGTCCCTGAGACCAGGTCAGCTCAGGTTTCCTCAGTCTTACTGAGGAACAGGCTGAACAGCAACTTGTTTTCTGTGTCGCGATATGGTACGATATGCTGTGATACGCGGCCAGTTAGAAAGCTGATAAGCAGTCATAACGATGAAAAGAAAGCAGCTTTTTGGAACATTCCCAGCTCATATGAGCATTGCTCCAGCAGCTGCAGTAAAAGCAGTGGGAGGCAGCATCCCATAGCAATGAGGCTAATTCAAGTACTTAGGTTTTAAAAGTATGTGGTGCAGGGATTACATGTTCAATTCAACATCAAGTATACACTTTCTTTATAGATGAGTTTTCAGGACTGCAGTTTAGGTACAGCAGAGCTCAGCGTCACCTAACCTACAGGATGGAATTGCCCGCATGGACCTGAATCATAACTTCTGATTAATTCAAGAGGTCTCTGTATAATCTCATTAAAATGAATGGATTACTTTTATGACTAAAGTATGCAGGTTTGGGATCTGTGAGGATTTGAAAATGTATCACATAAGCTATATATCAGAACAGTTTTTCTAGCAGGCTAATATTGCGAGGATGTGAGTCAAGTTAGTGTTTTACTCTTGATTATACTAGAAATCAGTGGTAGAACTGAAGTTAGAAACTAAGGTCACTGCTGATCAGCCTATGATATCATCATTATCTATATAATTTAAATATATAACCATGCTCGGTGTGCCCCAAAAGCATCTCCCAAATATATAATACAGATTATATCATCTTTGCAAAGGGATGAAAGAATACTGGTAGCTCATGTTTTAAACTCAGAGGCTGATATTAACTGCTGAAACAAGAACCACATTCCAATATTACAAGATAGAGTGCAGATCCAAGGGCAAAATTTGGCTCTAAAGAACTGAATAGAAATTATTCTTAGAAAGGCTTCAATTATCTCCATAGTAAAACTACTAGTATCCTCATTTTCGTCACTAGAGACACTTGATGAGAGTAGCAGATGGCCGCACAAAGCATCCATGCTATTTTATTTGAGATTTTAATGTAAACTGAACTCATAAAATATTTTAAATAAGACTTTTAAAATTGGCACAAGAATTCCTAGTTTGTGAAGGCTGTAGGTCTAAACAAATCTTGAAGTAACCTGAAAATCAAAATTCTACCCTGATTTAACTTGTCCTGTTATTGTCCTACAGTCATTACTTTTTACTGTCCAAATGTCATCCTGATGTTTATTTTTTTTTGCAAATCAGGCTAATATCTTCTTTCTACTGGCCATTAATAGAAGACTCTAAAGCTTTTTAGTGTTTTTGGCATTTCAGTTAAAAACTAGTTAGTAGAAAAAGTTTCTTCTGCTTGGCCAGAATTCTAGCGGCAGCTTTGGTTTGTGTGTGGCTTTCACTTTTCAGGGATGCTGGAGGCAATTATGAGACTCCCGTTCTCTGATTTCTCTACCGGAGACAGTCACAAACTGGAGCATTGGTACACGTGGGTGTACCTTCAGTCGCCCCTGCCACAGGTCATATGAACACAATAGTCAAGATCCCATTTTGTCATGTCAGTAGTATCTGTCAGCAGGCTAGCAGCGTGGGAGTTTGCATTTGCACCTTATTAAAGCTGTAGTAAACCCCGTTGCTCAGTGAAGTCCTCAAGTGCCTGGAAGGCATTAAGCATCACACAGATACATCGACTCCTTCTGCATTATGGGGAACACTTCAGCTGCTTTTTCTCTCTTGCTCTTAAGAGCACGATTTTTCCCATCGTGTGTTTTTGAAGTAGGCATTCCTAGGAATACAAATAATAGCTGTATAAGCTGAAATCACAGCAACTGCTGTTGTCAACAGTCATGATTTAATTATAAAGACTGACTCTGTATCTCTTCATCCCTAAATAGAGATTAAAAGATATGTGAGGTATGCTACACCCAGTATACAAAGGAGTTTAGAAAAGACAGCAAGCCTTGAAAACCCTGGTGTAAAAAGAATACTAAATAGGTGAATTCTCAGTAAAAACAAAGTGTCTTATAAAGGTTAATTCAACATAAGTTTACTAAAGTCAAATTTAATGTGGTTTATCTTTCTGAGATTTTGTTCTCCGTTCACTTTTTCCAGACATTTAGTCACATTGTTGAGATGAACACATATCCCAATCACACAGTTACAGGATTATTAGTACATGATTCCCACTTGACAGCAAAAGGTTGGAGATTTAATTTGTTCAGCTGCTGTGAGCTTGCTGAAACAACTGTGTACCAAAGGAAGGATTCCACAATTTTTTCTCATTTTGTTTTTCAAATATTTACTTTTATGAAATCACTTAACACTTCAGGTCCGTGTTGTCCTTTGAAATCAATGGAGTCGGGCAGGCACATCTGGGGACAGAATTAGACTCTGCTTTCTTTTTTTTTTTTTCTTTTCCCCTGCTCTGTGTTTTTCAATGGCAAGAGTTGCCAGGACTAGCATTTAAGAAAAATCAAAAACCCTGTCATATTTGAATTCAAAATATATCCTTTTGACTTAGATTTTTTTTTCATATTACAGTTGCGTACCTGTCTTCTTTGTAGTAATAGCAACAGCTTTAACTGATGCCAGATTACATATTTATATCAGGGATCAGGCTGCAAATTCGTTCTTTTCCAGAGAGGCAGAAAGATCATGTAAAACTGGTGACCACATGTTGACAGGCTGCATGATTTAACAAAACCAGAGGCAATCATTTCAAAGAAAAATGTTTTATTTTCTGCCAGCAGAGTATAATGGAGAGAAATTGGCTGGTATTATTTTTAAAAATTGCTCAAATCACTGTAGTTAGTATAAAATTGTCTCTGGAACTATTTCCTGTAAGTTAACCAGACATATGATTGTATCCTTTCTATTTTGAATACTGAAGCTCACATTTCATCTGTCTTGTGTAGAGCCCGTCAGGTATAATAGCTCTTTGTGATGGTTCCTTCTTTTCCTCTTTCTTTTCTGTAGCTAAACCCCCACCCACAAACCTAATACGTTTGCTGGTTTTAAGCATTATTCAGGAGCTATTACTAGCAGCCTAGCAGTCGTTGCACCTCTGTCACCTTCTGATGAGCTTGTAGATCTATCAACAGGTAAGTTCCAAGATTAACATGCAGTGTTCACGGGTGTATATTGGTTTTATTTCCTCTTGATTCCAGAGTGTTTCTGGCTTACCTGACTGAGGTTATCCCAGTGATAACAGGTTTTAAATAGAGTAAGGTGGCATTTTCAAACACAACTTCCAAAACGCATCTTTTCCCTAAGAGCAGGATTATGCAGCACTGTATGGTTTTGAAAATCCTCTCTTAATTGTTCTATATGTTTCGAACATCTGTGTGAATAATGGCTTCTGGGGATTATCTCAAGAATTCATTATTATGACAGAGGCTCACTTAATGTATGTGTCTGGCTATATTAAAAATCCAAAACTTGGGCAAGGAGTCGAAATGGAGAACATGAACAATGCCACTACCGACGTTTTTGAGGTCTGGGCATACTGTCCATATTGAGTAACAGTGCTGGTTTGATGGCTAACAGCAATCTGAAAGGTTTTCAGCAGCCTTTGAGGGATAATAATATTCTGCCACCAGCCCATCTGTGACAAATTTGCTGTTTGCCCTTAGTGATTCACACTGGTGCTCTTAAATACTCTCCATTCCTGTTCACCTTCACAGGTCAGCCTCACCGTGCTGTGGCAGTCGGAGCACTAGGAAAGATGGCCAAAAGGTATAGGAGGAGAAATGCTGGTCCAAGTCAGATGAGTTTAGAAATGGAATAATTTTAAAGCATCATTCTGTGGCTGAATAGAGAAGGAAAAAGGTTGTCTTCATTTTTATTTCTTTATTATTATTATTATGATTGATGGTACTGTTTGGAACAGGTGACAGTCTGGTCAATCCAAGCGGTCCATGCTGGGAAACATGGGAACTTTTCTTTTTCTCAGGAATTTCAGTTCATTTGGAAAACAGAAAAATATTAACTCTGGATAAGTGAAAAACGCATATCTCATGCTGAGGGAAATTAAGAAACTCTGCTTGTTTCTGACATCAGCCATTTTAACCTGATTCTGCCATTTTACACCAAAAATTCTGAGGTGGCGTAAAAGAAACTCTTGTCTGGTTGTCTTTAGAGTAAGTGATTACTTTACCCCTCACAAATAAAATGAAGAAATGATTGCAGAGAATCAGTCCAGATTAGACTGAGACAATCCTACATGCCTAGAACAAAATATGTTCGTTTCTGGCATTAATTAATTAATATTTTTCTCTGATTTTACATGCTCTATAACCTATGGAACTTATCAGATCTGTTTCCATTTCTGAAACATAAATACCATCACTGGCCAGGAATAGCACACAGGCAGAAACACACAACTGACGTTGTAGTTCATAGTTATATCTCAAATTGAAAGATGTAAGTTTTCTTACGAGTAGCAGAGCACCGTAGCTGAGGATGCTGCTGCTTCGGCTATGGGCTAAAATAATCTTTAAATATGTCAACTGAAATATTGAACATGGAAAATGATGTTACCCAGTGATGATTGCTGCTAGGTTTAGCATTGAAATTTTTTAATTGTTCTTACGTTGGAAAAAGAGACTACTAAAATGAAGACTGGAAAACATACAATGACTGAGTTTGTTTAGTCAATCGAATATCTTGTCAAAGGGAAGGTTAAAAGGGTGACTTGATCATGGCCTGTAATTACCCAGACGGGAAGAAGATAGCAGATATTTGGAGTTTCTTTTGTTTAGTGGACAAAGGAATCGCAAGATTCAGTGACTGAAAGCTGAATTCAGCAAAGTTGAAACTGGAAATGAAACACAAAATGTTAATGGTGAGGCTAATTTAAACATTGCAGCTGCTTAGCAATAGAAATTCTTTACTTCTTGGAGTTTCCAGATTAGGATAGATACTTTGCAGCAAAAGAGACCAGAATTACTGGGTAGCGTTATGTGGCCTGCCTCATGATGAATAGAGTTTCTAGATAATCATAATATTCCTCTCTGATACAGACCTGTGAAACTTTGCAGGGAGTTACTTTACCTGCTGAGTAATTAATTGCCACTCGAGGCACGGAGCTTTTCAGAAGGGGATCTTACGTCCAGATCTCTCTTTCATGGTTTGCTGTTGCTCGTGTTTCTTGAGCTCTGTGGCTGGTTGTCCCTTTCTGAAGATGTGCTTCTGCAAGGAGCATTACTCCTTGGTGGAGGTGTAGCCTGGGCGGCTGTTGGGCAGTATTTCGGAGCACTGATAATTTTAATGCCTTGATACATGCAGTCTGATGGATTTAGGATAATTGCTACTCTTGCTTATAGTTGAATATTACTGAAGAAAGTAAGCATTACTTAGGATATGAGATTTATGTCTCAACTGTTAAAGCTTTGGGGCTTTTGGTTAAACGTTTCTTTATACAGTTTTAGGATTGTAATTGATGATGCGTGTGTTTTAAGGAAAGGTTCTGGCATATCACTACTTTCAGCTTAAAAAGCTTGTTGCATCCGGTCTACTCTGACTAATTAAAGTGGTTTCTGAAGAGAACTGGCTTTGGCTATACCATATCTGGAAACCTTATTTAGAAATTCGATCCTGGGTCTCCTACAAATGCCTGAAAACTGAAATACATAGGGACGTACCTCCAGCACAGCAGTTACCACTGTGTGAGGCAGTTCACGGTCTGGGTTGGGTGCATAACCTCTGACAGTAGACTCTTGGCATTTCAGGAAACACATGAGCCCAGTAATGTGTGTGGCCAGTGCTGATATCTGTAAATGGAACAAGGAGGAAGCTCTTCCTTCTGCAATCAATGTGGGTTTCATTTTTATCCCACTGTATCAAAACTGTTGAAAGTATAACAATATCATCTCTTTTTCATATGACCTGTAAGTCTTTGTGTTATGCACCTAAAATCCACACAGTCATATAACTAAAAAATGGTTCAATGAATTTTTATCTATCTGCATATAAAATTTCATTTTGGGGACCAGCTGAGAACCAGCATGAAAAATTTCAACTGAAAGGTTATTTCTTAAAGAAGGTTGTAACAGACTGAAAGTAGAAAGAACTTCCATCAACCTGTTACACTATAGTGTAAGAGTACACTATAGCATAGTGTAGTGTACAGTATAGTGTAGTAGTACACTATAGCAGGGCTACTATAATGCACTGAAACATGAAGATGCAGGCAGTGTTGTGTTTTTTTTTTTTTTTAAATAAAATGTTAAATATAAAACTGATTGCTTTGGGGACTAAGGAGGCTGAGGGGAGACCTTATCACCCTCTACAACTACCTGAAAGGAGGTTGTAGAGAGATGGGGGCTGACCTCTTCTCCCTGGTGACAAGTGATAGGACAAGGGGAAATGGGTCCAAGTTACGTCAGGGGGGGTTTAGATTAGACATTAGGAAACATTTTTTCACGGAAAGGGTTATTAAACATTGGAATAGGCTGCCCAGGGAGGTGGTGGATTCACCGTCCCTGGAGGTGTTTAAAAAAAGGGTAGATGGGGCACTTAGGGACATGGTTTAGAAGTGGCTCTTGTCAGGGTAGGCTAAAGGTTGGACTTGATGATCTTAAAGGTCCCTTCCAACCTCAACAATTCTATGATTCTATGATTCTATTCTATGACTTTAGCCCTTGAGTAGGTTTTCTTTTATTTATTTATTTATTATGAATGGAATGGAAGGTGGAATGGAAGGAAGGGGACAATATGGATTTTTTGTGGGTTTCTTAGGTTTCCAGGGATCGTTAATGTATTTCATACCATCTGAAGAGGTCATTTTAAGGGGAGGAGTATTATTTAGTTTGAATCTGCAAGATGCAGTTTGTTTTTAAGCTATCGTTTTACCACTAATAAAACCTGAAAGTTTGTAATTAGAGCTGAGGAGAGATGTGTGGAGCACTGTGCACAATAATGTGTTGCTTCATGAGGCTTTTTTTACTAACCTGTAAACTACAATGCTAGTCGTGTGCTGGTGAAAAAACATACATATGGTTGACTTGACATTTTGCTTAAAGTTTGGGCAAAGGTTCCTTCTTGATAAATTAACTGTAAGATTCTGCAGTATTTGGCAAGTCTTTTGTGTTCCTTAGGAAGTAAGGACATGGTAAGCATAGCCTAATTCCCTCAAGAAACAGGTAGGAGGTAGAAAGCCAGCCTTGGAAAATGCATGGTAATGCTGATTTGTGGAAGTATGATGCGATTTTGTGTATTGCTTTGGGTTTGGTTTTTTGGTTTGTTTTGTTATTTTTTTAAAATCATTGTCCTATGTCCAAACCTATACGCTTGTCTGTTTTTGTTTCTTAAAACTTCATACCCTGCTGTAACTCTACCGGTGGTATCTATAAACTTGAAGAAACAGGTGGCCTAAAAGTTGCACATTCTTTCCTGTTTGATGAATTACTGTTTTCTGGCCAGACATTTTTTTCCCCAACTTTTTCTGCCCTTCACCAGTGTTTGCATCACAGTTACAGAGTTGTCACTTGTCCCAGAGGATTATATAGAAAGTAAATGAAGTCCCTCTGCACGGGAAGTCAGTGGAGACTGTAGCCTGTCCTGGAATATGTAAACAGTATTTATATTTATTTCACTGGTGGTACATGTGAAAGAGACACCTGCTTGTGAAATCCGTGCTGTCTTGTGCTTTACTGAAATTAATTTACACTAAACTGCTCGGCGTTCAAGCTAGGGGGCTAAACGCGAAAGGCCTTGCAGCTCATTCATACTCTACTGGGGCAAGAGTTCAGTAGGTGACGCTGCCCCTTGGAGAGCAGAGCTTGTGCTTCTGGAAAAATGAGCTTCAATAAATCCACCAGTGAGCTTCTGGAGACTTGCACAGGCAGCAGGGTCTTCCTAAGACTGCAAAAGAAAAATTTTGCATGCACTCCTTGACTTTGTGCATTCAATGGATGTATCTACGCCACCACCCAGACTGCTTATTGCATTTCTCTTTTTTATTTATTTTTTTTTTTAATGTGCTTGGAGGTGTTTTTAAAGTAGGTAGCATGAGTATCAATGACAGAGTGACTGTGACTTCTATCAGTACAGGTTGTATCAAAGGCAGCAAAAAACATGCAAGGCTCAGGGCTTACGTTGGTCACGTAGCTCATTTTCTGTCCTGTTGAAGTTATATTTTTGTCAGTTTTAAGATAGCTCAGTTGTGTCTCTGTAAACTGCAGTCACTCCTCTGGATGCAGTGCCCGTGTATCCTATATTCCTTCAATGCTTCTTCACAAAAGGTCTTGTCAAGACTCCCGTTGGTAGGGTTTGAAACTACAAGATGCGTATGTTCAGCATAGACCCATAGTCACAGGCTAAGTGTAAGCATAACTTTTAGATGGGAAGAAGAGAATTTTGAGATGATGAGGGTGATAATTGTAAGAGTGGGTAGATAAAGGTGAGGTAGATAAAGCGTGTTATTTTCTTCAGAATGAGTCTTGGTATTAATAGTAATTGAGAACACACCACCAAGTGATTATTTATGTGGTAGCAGTGAAAGAGAGAGGTTGGAATTCTTGCCTTTTTTTTCCTGGCTCTGGGAACTAAATTGGAGCGGATAGTTACAGAGAGCACAGCCAACTCTAACAAAATCCCTATTTAGGTCATCTGTAAAGAGCAAACATGGGATGTCTGAATGCAACATTGTGCTCTTAGGCTTTTCGGGAGTAGTAAAACTTCATCGTATAGATAAACTACCTTGCGCAAGACATGGCTTCTATTAAAAACAAACAAACAAAAAATTATTTTTTTTACCTGTGCAGCTGTTTGTGCCAGAGCTGCCACTGGTAAAATAATGTTATGGAAAATAATGTCCGTAACTGATATAAATATTCCAGCAAAAATTTCTGCAATAGCTCTGACATAGGTGAAGAAAATAGCAGCTGTTTACTTACTCTTTTAAATATTAATTCAGAACCAGATCAAAACCCCCTAATCTGAAGTGTTCCTTCTTAAAGACAGCACTCACAAAAGGAGTGCAATCTGAGATTTGGATGCTGTTTGTTCATTTCAGAGTGACTTATTTAGGTAGTAACTGTTATTTATCGGGAAGTGTAAAGCTCGTATTTAAACCGCGCTATGCCATATAGCATATTTAATATGGTATACGAGATAGCATGTTTGGAGAACCTGGACTAAAGCTATCTGGCTTTGCAATTTAAAGTACTGCGTTTACTTCAAGCAGGTAGATGTGACATGCAGTGACTTTACGTCTCTCTTGTCCTCTTGTTTTCCCCATATCATATAATGGGCACAATTGTTTATACGTTTGTGAGATTGCCAACATTCAGGGCTATAGCCACAGTCTGGCAACAGCGTACCTGTGCTATTTCTTTGGTTACCCATAGAAATACTACAGTAAAATTGCACTTTTCATCTTAATGCTGAATAAATTACTTCTTTACATATTCGGTAATATATTCTCCTGTCACATAACTCTTGTTATTGTTAATTGGAATTGCTTATGCTCATTGAGGGAGGAATACTTTTCATCCTGTTTTGAATGAAAATCTGTAATCTTGAATTTGTTTCTAAACTTCAGTCATGAGGAGAGCAGTGCAGGAAATTGCTGCTGTTCCACCAAATTAGCTTCTCAGATATCCTTTTAATTGGAGACCATAACTCAGATTCTTAGTATTTTAGGAAGCTGAACAATACAAATTGAAATACAGATATTTCCAGTGAGGGCTCAGTTCAAAGAAGGCTTTTATACACAGATGAGTCTGCTAACAAATAGCATGTCATATGATAATGAGACCATGTTTTCTTCTGCAGTTTCACATTTCCTAACTGCACTGCTGTGAAATAAGTGGAGTGTTTATCTACTCTCTCTTAAACTGACAAATCTCTGCTAGGGACGAGTGTGCCCACTATAGACAGAACATAGGTATACAAAAAAAGTCTAAACTCTCAATCAGAAACACACCGCTTGCAAATGCAATATATTACACTTGTTCAGAACATTCATTTCCGCCGAAGTATTCCGTTTTTAATGTAAAGACTTCAATTTATGTTTAAGAACAAGCAAACTCTACTACTCTGACAGCCGTTCACACTTAATTTCTTTGCATTAAACCAACAGCATTCTTTTCCACAAACATCCATTGTTAGGACAATGCTCTCAGACGGAATTTATGAGAAATGGAATTATGTTACCAAGGAGATAGCATTTACTATAATGAAGAGTAGATCCTAGAAAATGGCCCCTTTTACAGCAGCTCAGAACAGAGCCACAAAAGCAATTGATTGGTCTTGGCATTTAGTCTTATATCAGCTGTGTCATCCATAGCTTCAGGAGTGAGAACACTAATCTGAAGTGACATTTCTGTTCTGGCGGGCTTTTCTGCCCTGATGAAAGCAATTACTTCATTCCTAAATGATAATTTGCAGGAGTTTCAACCACTTTAATTGATAATTTTTTGTTCTGAGAAGTTCAATTGTGAAGTGATTAGCTGATTTGGTAAATAGAAATTTAAGGTGTGAAATGTACAAGTTGCTCCAAGGTAAAGTGCTGTTTATTGGATGCTGCAAAATTGCTTGATAAAACTGCAGTTTCTCTATTATCATGAAGCTGGCAATTGCTTAGTACAGCATAGGAAAAAAAAAAGATCAAAACACCAGTGTTTTCTGGTTGGAGAGTTTGGGTTTGAACTGGTGTATCACAGCTCACTTAATTGTTGCTGTATCAAAGTGTACATTACTTTTAAAAGATTGTGCAAGATGGCGAGTCTGTAATCCTTAAAAACCTGCCAGGTTCCTATTATTATGTTCTAACGACTCACTTTGGAAGTAAATCCTGTTATTTAAGCGTTGCAATGAAGGTGCTTATTGGAGATAAAACATTACATTTAATGATTAGTTCAAGCATACACAAACCTTTTCCTTGAACCACGTTTACATATTGAAAATAAAATAAAAGAAACCTCTTCTGCCAAACAACAATCCCTAAAAACGGCCTCAAATCTCACTGATATAAGAAAAAGCTTGGGTTAGTATAGATATTATTTTTTTCGTAAGTTGCACATTATTTTTACAGTAATTGTTAAAGCACATTTGACAAAACATGTTTCTGCTATCTACAAAGAAAAGAGGCTTTTTAATAGAAACTAGTTCTGTGGTATTTTCCTATATAGTGAAAAAATAATGGTCATTTCATGTGTTAAATGAGAAATATAAAGCAAAAATGAAGGTCAAACTGATTTAGCACATCAAACAGTCTTTGTCAGCCAAGCTTAATATATCCTGAGTTTGTGGAACAAATGAAATTTTGCTGCTATGTTACACTTTGCTTCCAAACAACCATTACAACTGGTTTTATATATTGTGTGAGCATCAGACCATCAAACAGTGCATCTTTACTGACGTGTTGCTGCAGTGATGATCTACAGCAGCAATCTGCCATTTATATAAGGGCAAAATGTGCATCTATATTTAGTTGTGAAATTGGCCTATTATACTCTTGATGTTTACAGAGGCTAACATAAATTAATGATGACAGCTATGAGCAGTGCATTAGTTAAGCAGCAGAGTTTTTACCTTGAACTTGAAGGTTCCAGCTTTAACTTCCAGCATATACTATACAGCTTTCTTCACACATTAAAGAAAGTCTTCCGAAAACATTAATTTTTCTTGGACAGCATTAAATGGCTTCAATTTGTGGACTATGCCATTGATGTTAATGTCAGATAATGGTTTTGTTTACATTTTTGGCAAACTTTTGCCCTGGAAGAACAGTGATATTTATGGTGTGGCAAAAATGAACACCCCTGAAAAGCGTTTGCTTATTGAAAGGGTCTGATTTGACTGACTTTGAACTTAGTCAGATATCCCTTTTGTGACAAAAAGAACAGTTCGAGGAAGCAGTGTGGCTCACAGTGTTATGTACTGCATTTTCACCTGAAAGTCTCCTCATGCAGCTCATGTCAGAGCAAGTATGGATACTGTAGCAACTATAGATTCCAGTTAACTATGACCACAGATCTGACAAGTAGGCAGGTGTTCAAAGGTTCACGAGTTAAAATGCTGAAGTCTTTGATGAATTTTTGATGGATGAATTTTTAATACAGGTCGACCTTTTTCCTTTGAGGCTGCATGCTAGATTAATTGATAAATAGTGAGACTGAGCAATGTTCGGATCTCCTAAGCAAACAAGTAGAAAAATCCATAAAAATCTGCCGCCTGACTTCTCAGATGTACTTAAAAAAGAAAGAAGAAGGTAAAATTTTATGTGTCTTTTGATTCGCCTTCCTTACTTTTTTTTGGAGGTTTTACCCTCACAAAAGTACTCTTCTCTTTTAAACAGCGTAACTGGTTTTTATTAGTCTTGAAGTTCTTGTACTCTCGGTTCAGAAACAATCTGTGTGAAATGGAAGTCTATGAATAGGACAGCAGAAAAAAAGTAAAGCAAAGAAAGGGAGGAAACATCAAGTCAAAAAGCTGTCTCAAAACCAAAAAATTCCCAAAGATAGCAAAATATTGTGTAAAACTTAGAGGTAAACATTAACATATATTTCAGTATCAATTTTTCAGAACTAAATGAGTTAGTCTTAGGAAGTTGGAGAGGATTTATTTTCTCCTTTTAATTCACATCTGCACAAACATTAGCTCTCTTGCTTCATCCTTTTATACTCACTTGTATCTACTCTACTGAAAAAATATCCAGTTTCATGCATATTTGTGAGTTCTCTAGAGCATAACATTTAGAAAAACAGCACAATAACAAAAAACCTCGATAATAGGAGACTTTAGGCTCCTGCTGCCACCAGTGATGATGCTTGACTTGCTAGACTGGACTTTTCAACTGCAATATGTGCAACTATATGGTGCAGGTTACTCTGCTTTACTTCCTCCATCTTTCCCCCAGTCTAAATCTTTTTTTGGAGTCTGAAAATGTGCACTGCTGTTCAGATGAATATTCTCTTGGGTTACCCACTGTTTTTGAGATGTCACTATTAAAGAACACTTTTGAAAAAACCTCAGGCATAAGAGTAGTCACATAGAAGCAAAATAAATAAATATTCAAAATAATTGGGTCATTTCAATATTGATGCTGTTCCATTTTTTGAACTTTTAATGAAGTGTAATTGTCCTGTTAGATCAGTGAAATGAAAACAGATTTTTATAGGCTAGAACGTGGCCTATGGGTGGTCACCTGTAGGTGGACTTGGACGTTATCTTAATGAATTGCCCAGGAATTAAGAGTCAGCTTTTCTATGTATCCATTGTTATAAATGGGCTTAACTACCCTCATTGTTTGCACTGGTCATCTTGAAGGTCCAGAAAAGATTCTCTTTAAGAATGTGGCTAAGTCAGCCAATTAGATATAAAGATTTTTCCTGTAATAGATCAGAATGTATAAACATTCGTATTAGTTAAATTGTCATACTCACCCACTACGTAGCATTGATATAAATACAGAAACGATGTAAATAGGTTATTAAAAGAAGGGGGAAGGGATCTAAAGTGGATCTAACTATAAAAATGTCTAAAGTATGACAATACTGTGTCACGTCATATTAATATAGAACAAGGTAGGAACAAATGAGAGAATCTTTCTCGTGTATCTCATATAGTATTGCACAAATGCACACCTGTGGACTCAGGAGCAGCATAAATTTCTTCCTTTATGTGATACCACAACTAAATTCAATAGCAAGTAAGCATTCTTCTGTTCTTTATATTGGAAAACAATATACACAGAAGGACATACATCATTGAAAGTCTCTTTCAGGGTGTTGATGGGGTTGGGTCACTTAGCTCCAGTCCATTTTTTTTGGTCACAGATTCATTGTGTGCTCTAATGTTGCACATCCTTTCCATATATCTGATTTCTTTTCTGTGAAATAGATGTAACGTCCCTCTGACTACGGCCTTCAGAGAGTTGGATAATGTTTATAGTGGACCTTTTGATCCTTGAATTTAAAAGACTAGACTAATATAAAAATACACACACATACTGCTTCATTCTCTATAAAGCTTGTTATAAACATTATTAGATATTGTTAAGTGTTTTTGTTGTACTGTATCTGGTTTTGCAGCTACTAATCCATATTGTTGTTAGAGGCTTAAGAAATTCGCTAGTGGTCGATAACAGCTGAATTAACAAGTATGATATTGTTTAGTATTACAAGAAAAAGTGCTCTGTTCTGGTATACTCTTGTGCTTGTAAAGTTTCTCCTGAAATCAGGGAGGATTTCAATAGAATTATCAAAAACACTGTGCATCCTTTGTGAGAGTTTGCCGTGCTTCTCTGCTTATAGTTAATGAAAATGAGCAAAAACTCCGACAGCACACCGCAGACAAGCTGTCCGTTGGCCGGAGCCCTTATATCTGGAGCTCAGCAGCCCGTCTGTCCCTCAAACTTTGTTCTATGGCCATCGTCCCCAGTTTGATCTCTATTTATGACAAGTACAGTGAGGGTACCATAAAAGCTCACCAATGCTATTATGTGGGGCTGTGCAGGGGGAGACCAACATCTCTGAGAAGCCCAGCTTGGGGGGGGTCTTGCCTGCGTCAGATCTGAGGGAACAGTGAAGGTGAAATGTATATGCGAGCTGCCTTTCTAAAACTGGCCAAGTCTGTGATATATCTGCTTCCAAGCTGTATTTTGAAATCGCGGACAGAAATATTTATTTGTAACCACATCCATTCCCCTGTTTTCATTCAAAATGCAAACTCACGGAATTAAATTATTTCTCTGATTTTTACCACCCAAACTGAGACACAGAAGTGAGGTATTGATATGCTAAAAAATCCTTGCTAATGTAGGTCAGTGCGTCTGTTGATATGCTGTAACATGTTTGATTGCCATTATATGCTGCAAAAATTAGGAGCTGTGATTGTCCCATCTTTAAAGTGACAGATGATGATCTGTCAGACATGTGGAGGTTGTGGGTGTGCACACAGATACGGATGCATGTATATGCTTATGAATATAAAATACATAAAATGATGTGAAATAAAATATGAAGCAGGTTAAGCTTGGAATGACCACAAGCACAATGAAATCACAAGAGAGTTATGAGTACCAATAAAACTTTTATGCAACACCATATTATCATGTCTTCTGCATCTGCTGTGTCTTCAATAGAAAATCTACTTTAGAAATGTTGTGTACACCATTTTAAAATTATATGGTAGTATTTATTGTACCCTTTCATCTGTAAAAGCCAGACCCCCTTTGTATCAGTCCATCTGGAAAGGCCCTAAAAGGAAAAATAATACATATTTTAGAAACCTAATATCTAAAATAGCATTAGTTTTCTAGCCATTAAATATCCTGTTTATATGGTACTGCGTCTCAGAATTATCAGGAGCTAGCAGCTGGAAAGCTCTTCGTCTCCTTTAGTGGACTCTGTATATGGAAATTCTTTGAGAGGTGTGTTAAGGGATCACATGAAGTTTCGCCATTGTATGACAACATCATCCTTTGATATCGTACAGGGATGCACTCTGATCCAATTATCTGAGCTCCTTCCCCTTCTACACAGAAGGAAAAGAGGGAGCAATATTTATGTCCCTTGGGTGTATTTCCCACTGTTAGTTTCTTCTTGGTACTGTGGATAGTCTGTGGAGATTTGCTTGTCTTTTGGGGGACCTTCTCTGTCACGTAAGAGCTCTTACATGTGTGATGCTTGCTTTCTTGGTGCTTTCTGAATGTTTTTGAAATCCGCCTGGTAAACATGCGTATAGTCTCCCATATTTTTATTTTTGTCATTAACGGGACAGCCTGCGGGTATTTCTGAGTTTTTGCAGCCTGATACTCTAGCAAATTCATTTATGTTACCAGGAGTCACCTCTAAGCCCAGTGTCATGTGACAGGACCCAAGATGAATTATTCTTCTGTGTCAGCACCACTGCTTTCTGTTGTGAGCTTCACACCCTTCTCTTCTAGCATCCTCTTGGGATTCTCAGTGCCAGCACTTTGCTCTGTTAAGAGCATCTGATGATGAAGTTGATGTTGCCTATCCGAATCACAGGTGCCAGAGAGGATTAAAAGTGATGTTTAGGTCATACCTAATGAATTCCTGCATCCTGCTGAGGAAATCACTGCTCCCAAATGAAGGACCCATTATATCAGCATAACTGCAGTGTCCGATGCTACAAGTGTGTTTCCCTAGTGGTATTATGTAGAGTAGAAATTAGGACTTGCATGCACAGACGTTGTTTCTAAATTTAGCTTAATGCACTGATGCCAAGAGGAGAGTGCTGCAAGTTACAAACTCCTTGACTTGAGTCACTCAGTGAAGCTTCCACAAATGACAATATACCGTGGCTGGGAGGAAAAATATGTTATTGATAATGCTGTTTCTCAGGAGTTTCTTTGGTATGTCTATTATATCAGCTACCCATCCCTGTGGGATTTTTTTATTGCAAAAGTTTGAATACACGTAGATGGCTTTCAAAGGGTGCTGTTTAATTACACAGGTAGCTTCACTTTTCAGTTTAACTGGCTTCCATTGCAAACTGTTAGTGATCCAGTAATGCATTATATAAGTTTACATTGCAGTGTATTATTCAGTTTCAGCAATCTCCTGAACCCTAGACAGAACTTGTAAATTGTGGATTCCGTCTTTGGTTGCTAAGGAATAGTCTATCACCATTCAGTTTCTAACTTTTTTCAGTTTCAAAAGTTGCTGGGATCTGTAATATTTCTTACTTGTTTTACTGGGGATCTCCAAAAAGTCCCCTTCTTACACAGGGGTATAATTAAGTGCGTTGGAAAGAAGGTGTGAACCTCTTGGTGCAAAATTTCAGAATACATCTAGAATCTCAGCTCTTCTGGATTCCTCAAACTTGATTTGGGGACTTGAGGTCCTCAGGCTTGGCTTCTGAAGAAAAACAGTGTGATCACAAGTAGTAAAGTCCATCCCTTGTGCCATGAAAATGAGCTTTCACTTGCAAGCAATTGGGCAGAGACACTTGCCTGCCTCTCCCTTGTGTTACCGTTGTAGGTGTTTAACTTGTATAGGGTATCTTCACTGAAATCAGTTGAACAGTTCCCACCTCACAGAGCTTCCAGGTTTCCTTATATACATAAAATATTTCTATTGGCTATATTTAATGCACATTTTGAGGGATTTTACACATCTATGGTGGTAGATATTTGAAATTGCATCTGCAACGAGCCTTGTGGAATCTTATTTTTCAGGTACTTTCCCCTAGAATATAACTTAAAAATCTAGCTGCTTGAGGTCTATGTAGAGTTCATAAAGGCAAGTATGTACTTTAGTGTAGGATTCAGTAGGATGGTTTACTTTACCTGTGGGTAAGGGTGTGCCGTTTCCTCACCATCCCTATTTCTTAGTCAGGCTGTCACTTTAAATATAATTGCTATTAGCATAGAATTGTGTAGGGAATATAATTTGTTAAGCATTCTCGGGGAAGTGTGATGGAGGGATTTCATTTGTGGTTTAGGGGCCCAGCTGATCTGCCCTTTCAAGTCTGAAGTGGCAGAGACAGCCAAGAAAATGCAGGTGGTTAAGAATATTAAAATAAGAGAGCCTCTGTAGTTTAAATTATTTCCAAATTAGAAAGATAGGTAAATAGAGGTTTCAGTATTAGAGAGGTATTAGATCTGCGTGCCTGAGTTCTTTATGATTTATGCTTTTTTTGTTGATAAAATCCTGGGTTTCAGGAAGGGTTGTGGAAGGTTCAGAGAACTGTTTGCTGTTCCGTTATACACTGGTTGAATTCTATGTCTGTTGTAAACTAATGACGAGTTGTGGCTGTAACTTCATCAAGTCAATAAGATCAAACGAAGCAAAGGAAAGACAGAGTCTTTGTGAGGGGTGAGAACAGTTTCTACTCACCTTACACAGTGACTGGCAGACACCAACCCCTGCATCAGCACCAACCTCTACACACCAAGGTAGAGGTATGGTCAAGCTTATCATATCCTGAGTTGAACACTCTGCTGTCTCCAAAAAAAAAAAAAAAAATAATTTAACACCTCTTTTAAAACAAAAGAGGCAATATCTGGTCTTCTTATTATCTACATATTGACTCCCGATCTTTTGGGAAGTGTACTGTACATTTATTTGTCTGCCCCAAACCATGCAATAAAACAAGTTAATCACTTTTCCCTTGCAAAGCTGTATTATTATATATTGAAACCAACTGAAACTTGAGTTTCCTTTGAGTTATAGGGAAAGATGAGGAGAAGACCCCAGTGGTTGCCCACTGTCATCACAATGCGCGTTCAGCAGTTTTACACCAATTAAACAAATAGCCCAGGAGTAAAATGTGAATTACCTTTAGGTGTTGGATATGGGAGGTAGCAAGTGATACATCGATGCAACAGAACTAAATGAATGTCTTTGCATTTCCACCAGCTCACTGTAAAGCAGAAAGAAGGTCTTTTCTGCCCCAAAATTTGTCAGTCTGACACGTGTTTGGTAGTGAATTACAATCAGAAATGTGAATCACGTAACTGTATTAACTGCTTGCTCAGCCTCTGACAAAAGTTGCTGTTCCCACAGCAAGGACAGCTGAACAACTCATAAAGAGCAGCTTCATGAAATTCAGGAAGGTTTACATTATTACCCCAGACTTAAACTTCTCTGTTTCAGAAGTTACTGTACAACCTGTTTGGTCATTTTGGCTGCACTGCAACCCCTGTCAGAGGTAGCACACCCTTCAGTCATCTGCTTTTAACCTGTTCTTCCTAGGAGTCAGAATTTGGCACAAATTTAGACAAAATTGGGTCACAATGGGTCAGGAGGAGCAATGGCATCTCTGCAGATAAACCCCACATGTACACAGCATTCAATGGAATCTTTTCTTGCGATGGCAGCAGAAAAAGGAAGGGCAGACTAAGAAGAAAGAGGCTGAAATGATTTAGGAGTACTTACTTAATATGTTGGCTACAACTGACACTCAAATATTATCATTAGTTTTCATCGTTCAAAGACTGGAGTACCATTAAATATATCCTGAAGTCTGTACATCCATACAAAACAGCATTTTGAAAATGTGGTAATCTCTATGGAGTGAAAAAGCAAATTGGTTAAATGTGACAGAGCACTAATATTGATGAATGTCTTACTTTGTTTATTTTTCTTTCAGTTTACAAGCTTTGAGGAAGGAAAAGTCCCGAGATGCAGCTCGCTCTCGCCGGGGAAAGGAGAATTTTGAATTCTATGAGTTGGCAAAGTTGTTGCCACTGCCTGCAGCCATTACCAGCCAGCTTGACAAGGCATCCATCATCCGACTTACAATTAGCTATCTGAAAATGAGGGACTTTGCTAATCAAGGCGATCCTCCATGGAACTTGAGAATGGAAGGACCTCCACCTAATACATCAGTAAAAGGTATGGAGTAAATATGTTGTATAGTATCGAATATGGCAGCCTTTAGTAACCTCTAATTTGAAATTTTTACCATCATCCTTTCTTCTTTCCCTGCATATCAAATCCTTTAAAGGGATACAAATGTGGAAATCTGAGGTCTGCATGAGAAAGACACCATGTGAAGGTGACATAAACCTCTTATTTTATTCATTTTTTTTATTTAACAACAAACCTATTGATGTAACCATTCAGCTGTAAGAAGTCTTCTGGGTGATGTAGACTAAATGGTATAAAGTTATTTAGCAATGATTGTGTTGCTTTGTTTTAGTATTTTGTATAAGGATGTGTTTGAGAGGAGTATGGCATTTTTCCTTGATTTGAGGACTCAATATCTGAATTCTCTGGCTAAACCTTAAAGGCAGAATCATGTATTTCCAAAGTTCGAGGGCATCACATTCAAAGTTTTAAATCTTCAGGTTAGAGACTAGGATATTATTTATCATCTTGTAATGCATACAGAAATTTTGACTTCTGAGCCAGTAGGCATCTATCAACATTTCAGCCAAAATAGACTGTTTTCGATATTAAATACCCTCTTTTCATGCTCAAACAAGCAGTTGGGCAGCAATATCAATGTTTTAGACGTGAGTTGCCACAAAAGCCAGGTAATAGAGGAATTAGACAGTCATTTTAGAGGGTGGCTGCTTGTTGGTCCTAAATAGTGTTTCCAATGACTTGTGTAAACTGTAGATTTTTCTGTAATTTTTTTTCTTATGCTACTTATGTAGATAAGTGTGATCTTTCCATCTGATTAGTATTTTAAATTATGGAGCAAGTTGCATTAGCAGAACTCATATATACCAAAACTTAGGAATTGTGGTTTTCCTGGCTTTGATGGCACAGAAAACTAACTGGTTTTACTTTAGCAACTGATTGCACGTTTTGGAGGAAACATATTTTGGACAGAGGCATATGAGATTTGAGCTTGAAAACTTCAGGTGTTGGGTTTTTTTTCCTTCACACTTTGTGGAACTTAAACTCTTAATCTGCACTAAACTAGATAGACTGTATATAGCATGAGGCAAAAGAAAAAGCCATCTTTAAGGGTGGAGGGAGGAGGGGGAAATAGAATCTTATTTATCAGCCCACAGCTGCCTGTGAAGGGTTACTGTTACTGATGGTGCACAGGGCTTTTACCTGCTCTTCCATTTACAGAAATTAATATTAGTTAAGGAAAGTTATAATTTTCAATGGATGGAGATAGACATGGAAGACAAAAACCAAAGGATTTTCAGGCTGATGATTTAGTAGCCGAACATATTTGTGTCATTTCACGTATTTCATTTATATTATCTGCCACATCATATATAATTTTCATGGAGGAAAAAAAAAAAGTAATAATTACATCATCCAAAGCATGAGTATAACATGGTTCATCAAGCTTCTGATATAATATGCAAATGCTCCCCATTTTTTCAGGATGAGAGTTTATTCTCAGGCAATTAAACAGTGTTTCAAGGCGGATGTAGAGTGGACTCTGCTGTACGATCTATGATCTGTCTGTTAATTCCTCCCAAAATTCCTGTAGCTAAGAGACATACGGTGCTTCTACAAGCTGTCCTGTATTACGGAATTCTGATCTCTGCAGATCTCTGTTATGTTTTCAGAGTATGAGAGCTGTTTTTCATTATCCTACCATGGAATATATACATGAATACTGAAGCTTCTTTTTGTGCAAAGATTCTAATGAAGAAAAGAATTTTAATGGAGAACTAAACCTTATTCTTGGACAACAGTGTAAATAGTCTGGCCTACATTAACATGTTTCTCCCTATAAAAAATCCTAGGTAAACATTTAATGTCTTCACCCTATCTGACATAATAATCCTGCTCCTCCACCCATCTGGTTTTATGGTTGCCATTCCTCTAGGCATAAGGGGTGTGGGGGAGCTGAGGAAGGATTTTTGCTTTTTTTTTTCCTCCCTGTTTGAGTACTTAGCTTTATACTAACTACGATTGTATTATTTATGTGTTAGTATATTGAAATAATGCTTGATGAAACAGCGTTTCATTGTATAAGAATTCCCCATAAGCAGGTTTAGCTGTATAGTACAGGTATATTTTATTACTTCACGAGTTCTCCTTACATAGAAACCTGTTAACACACTCTGATCAAACATTCATGAAATTACATCAAAAGAAATTCATTTTCATTTATTAAGGTCGCTTTTTGCTGCCCTTGAAGAAGTTCATATGGATAAACAAGCTCACATAAATAGCTTGCAGCTTCATGTGAAGTATAGTTGATAATCCTACAATAAAACACTAGACATTATATTTTGTGCGTGCCCGAGCAATCTTCTGAATAGACTTAAAGGTATTTGGAAAATTATATGAGAAGTACTTACGTTGCGTAGGCAACTGCTTTTTTTTTTTTTTTCTTCTTTCTTCCCCCAGATGTGTTGGTCTGCTTGTGTTAATAATTAAATTTCAAAGCTTAATTTTAAATTTGTCCCCCAGACTGTACAGCATTTTAATCATTTTAATTTAGTATTTCAGGGAGGTCCTTTACTCTGCCCTGTATTTATCACAGCTTTCCTTAAAAGTCTATAACGGCTGATGAGTTTGTTTTCTTATGCCTATTGTGTAGCGATCGCTACAAGTTGTGCTTGCAAATGAACACTCAGGTAACTCCATATAATATTTTCAGAGACAATTACTTCATGGAAATATCTTGAGCAATTGGAAAGTATCAGATAGTTTTCTCCATTATTTTAGAAATATCTGTATTGTTATAATACAGATCAAATCTACAATGAACATTATGCATTATTCAAGAAATGACCAGGCATTCTCAGCAGTGTTTCAGCTAAATAACTGATGATTGTAACCTTTAAAGAAATCTCATTGTGGTGACTATTGGTAAATCATTTCTCCATTCATAGTAATCTTTATTTAGAGGCTATCTAGAAACCACTATATCTTTTATTAATCTTAAAAGCAATAGCCAATGATTTGACATTTGCTAAAAATGGATAAATTTTCCATCTTCTAATACAGCAGACTTCAGTCAGGTTTTTTTGGGTACATTGTCTAAGTCTTTCTGTGCGTAGGAAGTATTAGTCCTTGTAAACAAATACATGCAACTTGCAGCAGATGAGTTTAGAGATTACAGTTCCTAAAGACCAGGACATGATTCTCATATGGCAGAAAATAATGAAAAAGTTATTTAGAGGCAGTAGGAAAAAATTGTTTTTCTTTCTGTACTACACACAATATGTTATGAATAACAGTACTATTCTCTGTTTCTGTCCCTCCAAAAGTCTTTGTTTGACTCCCAGTATTTAAGGGGTCTGTTCTGAGGAGAACAGTAAATGAGCTGCTGTTCAATTTTTTGGACTCAAAGGTGGGTTTTATGAAAGTCCTGGTCTGGGAATGGAAGTATTTTTATAGTATTTACTGTGTGTTCAGCCAGTAAGTGGTGCTTTACATGGCATGGCCCTTGAAGTCCTCTTGTGCATTCTGATTGCTGACCCATACCAGGCTGTGTAGTCCTTTTTCAACATCAGACTCTTGTGAGAACCTTCATATTTTGGAATATTGTCTTCAAATGATTAACTCCAGATCTTTCTATATTTTTAGCACAAACTGTTGCTGAAAGTGTTCAAAGACCATGCAGCTTTTTATGTTATTCTCTGCTATGTTGTAGGAGTTTTTACCAAGCCATATTTTCTTCCTTTTTTTCAAGTGAAGAGAGGAAGGGAGAGGAGCAGTGTGAGGCACCGTGATGTTCTCTGGTGTGTTGAGTATATTTGGCTGATGTAAAGTCATGCCATGTATTTCCTTTCTGGGCAATCTTTGGGACGCTGATACTGACTTGGGACCATCATCACTATAAAAAGAAGGCGCATGTCTCTCTGTCTTGAACAGAGTTCCCAGTATTTGCCATTTCTGTTTCTTTTGAAGCAGCAACCCTGTAGTCTGTGCCTAATTTTGCAAACCCTTGTCCTGGGATTTTGCCATGGTGACATCAAAATAGTAGATTTTCATTCTTGTTTAGTTGAGGTGAGGTGTTCATTTCTGTCTTTGGAGATAAAGTATTGGTGCAAGGTCATGAGTCTGATTTCTTGTTGAATGATGTGACATATGGAAACTAGGATACCTAAAATGTCTTTTCTTTGAAAGAAAAAAAGTAATTGTGGTATTATCCACAATCTCAAGTTATAAGTGGGTTTATCATGAGCTCTTTTGTAAGCCAAATTTTTACATTTTATGTCATATAAGTAAAATAATCTTACTTGTCTTCTGCTGTAAGAGAAGAGGTGAATGAGAGATTCTGAGGAGTGAAAAGGACTTCAGTAAATAGTACTGATCAACTGGTAGGTTGCGTGAACTTTTAGTTAAACTTTCAGTTTAGCCATCTCTTAGCATTACATGTTCTGCAATTAGGTAGTTTTACTCATCTGTGTTCTGGAATTAATATACCTCAGCATGAAGAGAAATCAGATGTTGTCAAAAGTGTTTGTGGTGAACTGAATTTTTTCTTGTCCAAATTGTTCTTGTCCAATGTAACTAAATATGACTCTGACATGTTGCTTGCAGTAAAGCATTCAATGTTACTTCAATTCTGCATTGGTAGTGAAATATAAAAAAAGGACGTTTTGATAATCACAAGTAGAAAAATTATGCTTTAAAACAAAATTTCACCCGCTTACTTCAAACTAAACAGAAGTTTCACACAAAGCAGGATAGTCAGATTCGGGAGACGCTTTTCATAACAAGCAATACTGCTGATTCATCCGTATTATGTTTTTTTTTCATCTGATTGACCTTTTCATGTCTAACAGTGAAAGACAATCTCTTAGGCCACAAACACTGAGGAATAAAGCAGCTCTTATTTCTTTGTCCCTATAGATGGTTTCCATGAGACAGAATTGTGTAGTGGTTCAGAAGACAAGGCTGGTCTTAGTAGAAGGCTAGTTTTACTTACTAGAAGGCTAGAAGATAGTTTTTCAAAGAATCCATTCTCAACATAAACAAAGTATGTAAGTATAGGTTGCAAGTGAACTTGCTGTCTTAGCTTACTATGAAACTTGGGGTTGAGGAAATAAGTCCAGCACTTTGAATTCTCTGGGAAAGAAAATAAGCAATAACGATAATTGGAAAGTATGGTAATTGTTATCCCAAATGTCAAGTGGGATTGCTTTCATTAATTAAATGCCTTTTCCTAGTTATTTTTATACTGGGTATGTATGCATTTTTAAGAGACAAATAAATGGTTCTCTTCTAAATGATCTTATTGTGCAAACCTGTTAAATAACATTACCTATTGTTAGCCTTTTATATTTTAAACTGAGTGTTGTCTTCTGAGCAGGAGACGGAAGATAGTACAAGCCTTTCCCTGCCAAACCACACAAGCCTTCTACTAAGACCAGCCTTGTCTTCTGAACCACTACACAATTCTGTCTCATGGAAACCATCTATAGGGACAAAGAAATAAGAACTGCTTTATTCCTCAGTGTTTGTGGCCTAAGAGATTGTCTTTCACTGTTAGACATGAAGAGGTCAATCAGATGAAAAAAAAACATAATACGGATGAATCATCAGTATTGCTTGTTATGAAAAGCATCTTCCGAATCTGACTATCCTGCTTTGTGTGGAACTTCTGCTTTTCTACTGGAGAATTCTTGACAGCTTCCTTTATTGCAGGCATTTTTCTTATTCTCATGAAAATCTGATTCCTGTTTATGTGTAGGCCACTATAAAGTTCTCCGACTGTGTACCAGTATCAAACACTGATTGTAAACATAATGTCAATCCATTGTAAACCTGTTTGTGGCCATAGGGGCAGTGCAGCCATAGGAGCAGATAGCTTAGTCATTGACCTATTACAAAGGTTAAAGAAAAAGACTATTAGGTGTTGCTTGAATGTAGCAAATCAGTGCTGGAAATTTCAGACAGTCAGTGGTAAAACATTAATGTTCCTTGCAAGAATTATTGATGGTTTTCTAGTGTGAAAGATATGGAACCCAAAATGAGGTAGCTCTGTTTGAATCTCATTGTGATAGATAAGATGAATTGAATAGTGGACTCAGAGTTGGTGGTTGCCTAGTGACAGGTGATCATGACCTGATTGCTTTCAATCTCTGCAAATGGAGGAGGGTGCCAACCAATACACTCGCTGCTTTTTGAGGGACTAATTGCCTAATGGGGAAACTTACATGTGAAATTGATTGTGAGGAAAAATTTTGATGGAAAAATTAGAATAAAAGTTGTCTAGAACTCTTAAAGAAAAATTTATGAAATGAGGGTTTCCTATACACCTGAAAATTATAAAACTGCATCCTTTTTCAGAATGAAAGTGAAATCAATAACTTGAAAAAGCATGTAGGTTTATTCATGTAAATCTTTGGAAATAAAAGGGAAATATATAGCAGTTAAGATAAACTGGAAAGTCTGAGGTGCAGAAAGTTGACAAAGATAAGCAGAGACAATAAGGAAGAATCTAGCAGGATTAGAAAAATTAAAGAAAAATTGGGTTTGTGTGTATTAGAAATGGGGAGAATTCTGGCAAGGGTATAGGCTCATTAGCAGAAAGGTATAGTAAAACTTGTACTGATGCAGAAAATGCAGGAGAGCTTGATACAGGTTTCTTTTAAGTGTTTGCCTGTACAGAATCCATTCTACAGTTAAGGTTACTGTTGACAGTAGTGTTCAGGGAACATACACAATCATAGTCATCAACAATACAAAACCTCGGGAAGGAGAATTCTGCTGTCAGAGTTCATATTTTGGTGGACTTGGCAGTGTTAGGTGTAGGTTTACAGTTGGACTCGATGATCTTAAAGGCCTTTTCCAACCTAAATGATAGTATGATTCTGTGGTTCTGTCTTCTTGATCAAAATGGGATTATTATAACTTGCTGTGGGTTTTGTTGTCTTGTTTGCTCCTCCTAACTTCTCCCTCAAGCTCCTCATGCAAAATCATTCTGCCACTGGAATCCAAATGCTGGAGTCCCAAGCGTGAGGCTCCAAGAACCACCTGCTCTGTGTTTGAGTCATACATGATGAATGCTATCTCTGTATTTTCTGCTGGGGAAACAAGAGATCTTTCTTTAGTGTCTGAATCAAACTTTTAAAAGTACTTGAAAAACAAAAGGGTATAATTCTCAGATGTGCCAAAACAAGCAGATCTTGTCGACAGAGCGGGGAGACCCCTGACATCACAGTAATATCCACTGGCATTGCCCCGCTGTGGTTGCCACGGTTCTGTGTTGCTTTGATAGGTTACCTGCCATAGTACAAGCAAGGGACTCTGAAACTCTTGGGCATCATCATCCTGAATCCCAGCTTGCAGTGTTTCTCAGATATTCCAGAATAAATTTTTGAATAAATTGTTTTTTATGTGTCCTTCAGACAAGGATCGGGTTACCTCTGATATCAGCCCGATACAATATTCAGCATCATCCATTTCTTGCAGTGCTGGTGTTGTGAAGTTTGCAGTACTGAGCTGTCTTAGCCTCAAAGCAGTTGCAGGCAAAATATTGGGAAAATTCCTCCAGTAAAGGGATAAAAGTAAGAGCATATATTTTTTCAACAAGCATGGATAAATGGAAAGTAATTCTTGTAAAACAAACCCAGCTTAACTCTCTGAAATTGCAAGTCGGGTTAACTAGGGTACACATTGTATACTGAAGTATTTGTAAGGCATAAGTGCGCCAGAATTAAGGTTTTAAAATACTGTAAGAAGCAAGCTGTTTTAAACACATTAGCTGTATAACTGATTGATCTTGGAAAGCAGATCAAAGTCAAAGTTATTATTAAGAAAGAAGGTTCTATGGTTTCTGGCGGAAACCACTCTGGGCATGATCATCAGTGAACTGGGAGTAAACATGGCACGAGGGCTGATTTAAAATTTGCAAATTACGATGATGTTTGGATCATAGATAATAATCTGTGCAGTTTAGTAAATCAAACCTCCTAAAATGTATTTATTTTAATATAGTGAAATGGAAATAATAACAACAATAATAATAATAACAACAACAATAATAATAATATTCATTTTTATCTTTGCTGCCGTAAACTCCAGGCTACTGGTTGTTGCTTTGTAGTTAATTTTGTTACAAGACTTTGAAGGGTTTGGGGTTTTTGTGATGCAGAACAGGAGTGATGGGAAAAGCATTTCAAGTTCCGTTCTTTTTTGCATGAACAAAGGCATAAAATGAACCTGCCTGATCCTTCCTGTTCTGCTAGCAGAAATGATAGAATGATTTAGTTTCTCATGGTGCATTATTTGTATCGTAAAAAGTTCTATCCATCACTTCTGTGGAGACACAAAACATTTACTGCTGGTAACAAATTAATACTCTTTCCAAAACGTTGTCAATCAGATGTCAGTCCCTGGAACAGTTGTTTATTGCTAGAACTCCACCTTACAACTTAACAATTAAATAGGAAAACAACCAAACAGTAAAAGTTTTTAAGAGCAAGAAAATAGAACAGGTGACTTCAATGTCTTTTCTCTCACTCCCAGCCACTACTGTATTTCCATTCTCTTACACTGCCATTCATCTTCCTTTTTCTCTTCTTGCGCTGTTACACTGACATGGTCATTTTTGCATTTTCATTATGTCCTGTTAATACAGTTTATTTTTCTTAGCCATTCTTTTTTTTTTTTTTGAGTCCTTAGGTGGAACACCGAATGTGCATAATGTCTTCCTCTGGTACTCAGTTTCCAGTGTTGACTCTGTCCTTTTTGTAGTCCTCTATTTTTCTCTATGTATTTGCATTCTCAGTGCAGTCTTGGTAATGAAAACAGCCTGGTGAAGAATATTAATGTTTAAAAGAAATGCAAAAAAGTTTTTAGCTCTTCACTTTGTTCTTTCTTCCTTCAATGTGCATATCTTTCTGTGCACGGTAGTCCTCACTCTGTCATTCAGAATTCACTCCTGAGTTGAGAGCATACCTTCCTCATTCCAGCTAAAAGATGGTGAGTGTTGTCATTATAGTTCGTGGCTGAGAACATTGACAGTATTGGCGGAGTGGGTTTTGTAAGACCATGGGCTTCAGACTTGCAGAGGTAAATATGTCAGGAGAATACTATCGACAGTTGCATTTGTTCCAACCTTGGCAATGGTTGTAAAATAAGTCAGGGAGCTATCAAAATAAAAACAAGTTAATTTCTTGTCATTCTGTAATGATACAGATTTTCATCCAGTAGAAATTTCTGTGTAAAAGTCAGTGCCACAACAGTCCACTTTTCCAAAGCTCTTAATAAAATGTTTCCATATGATTTTTACATTCATGTTTTTTGTTGCATGGGTTAGCTCCAGGTGGTCTTTTTTAGAAGCATGAATATCTTAAATTATATGTGCAGTCTACATAACTTTTTCAAATAACGCACATGATGGGGTTAGCCAATTACAGATGTGCAATAAATCCGGTGTGCCAAAAGCGCTTGTTCTGCTTTTTGCTTTTAGTAATCAGAAACAGACAAAAAGTAATCACTGCTGTAGTTTTTGATATATAAAATGAAAAAAGGCTGTTGCTATCTGTAGATTGCAATATCTGATAGAACTTTTGTTTGTCTTTTTATTTGTCCTTTTCTGTACCCAAGAAAAGTGTCTTTGCTATGAAGAGTATTTTGGACAGAGCCTCAGTAAAACTTAATATTGCAGTGCTCTGTTTTGCAAATGAAAGGGGTTGAAGAATTGGATCTTTTGGTTGGATTTAACAGTTTCAGTATAGCTGTCATACCTTACTCTCCTCAGCTGAGCAGAGATGTAAGGACATACTCAAAGTCCTGCTAAATTCAATAGAGCTTAGCCTTTGTTTCTTCTATTAATGTAGTTTATTGGTTTTCTGGGTCATCTGAACTTCTACCGTATATCTCCCGTTCAATGACTGCTTCTTTTAGACCTCGTTGAGTCTGTTGTGGAGGTAATAAATACATCTGTATGAAGAGCTGAAGAAATAGATTAATCAACTGATAATGAATGTAGCAGAGACCTTAAAAAAACAAAAAACCAAACCAGGAAACCCCAGAGAGGAAGCTGTGTCTTTATTAGTATGTAGACATGAGGGAATAAAGCAATGTAAGTGAATGGGCTTTTATAATATTTATTTTACCAAGAGTTACATCACTTTATATTACCAATAAAAACTTATGACTCAAAGAAAACATTTTGTCTGAACTGAAAGAAAACACACAAACTTTTTTTTTTTAAAGAGTAATCTACCTTTCCCATCTCATATGTTTACAGTTATATATTTACTAGTCTTTTCCAAAGTGACTGTATCAATATTTGGAGTAAATAATAGTCAGAGCCCTGAAAGTGAAGTTTGAAGTATATGGATTTAATAATAATTCTTATTTTTTACGTAATAGTTATATTAGGTACCTGTGGTCAGCACAGCGAGGTTTAGATACTGAAGGTAGACCCAGCAATTTTAAAAACCAAAGTGCAGTGATTTTATATCTATAAAATATGCAAGTATAACCACAGTCTGACCAAAGTTTGACCACAATATCAACGCAGCTTAATTTCTGCAACTGTTCTCTTTGAAGCCAGAGGAAGGAAATAGAGTTTCCACCAAATCCCTGTGCTCTTGTGGTCTCCCATTTCAATCAGGGATATAAAGTAGAATACAATGAATCCATAGTAAAGACTTTCCCAGGACATTAGAGAGATCAGTAAAAACTGTTTTCATTAGCTGTCTGTAATTAAAGAACACCCTTCATAGAGAGCTTACAATTTAGAGAACGTGTAAGCCTCTATACCTATCTGAGATTGCGAGCAAAATAAGAATCTCCACACAGTTGGGGACTTAGGTGTTGTTTTAAAATATCGAGCTCCCTTAAGAAACATCTTTTCTGTTTATTTGCTAGCTTGTGAGCCAAGGTGAATATTTTTATTTTTAATTTCAAAGGTTTTAGTCATACTGTGATTTCTGTTCGTAAGGAAAGGCAAATCCCTAATAAACGACTTAACTCCAGTTGTGCCACAGTCCTCCTCATAAATGGAGCTGTTAGAAAATGCTTACCTTAATTGCAGTGCTTGAGCACGTCACTCCCTATAATTCTTACTCACAGAGTCAGCTGAGTGCATCTGCACAAGCATGTGTGTGTTGTCACTTTGCATTCTGCTTGTATCCTATAAAAATTGTTTTTGCTTTGCTTTGCATGGGGTGGTACCACATGCAAGTCCAAAATTCTGTGTCTTATTTCATCATCGGGAAAGTCATTAAATGCATATTCATAATCATAAAAGGAAGAGGGAGAAATATTTTTGTTCACGTTTTTATACATGTAGACAATTCCCAAACATTACCTATAGCAAGCAGAATAATATTGTCAATATTACTTCACTTCAGATTTTCTAGAAAACCACAGTTGTGTTAAAGGGTTAGGAAAAATTAGGAGCTGGATTTTTGTTTTCTTTTTTAAGTACATATAACATTTCCACAACTATCAGAGCAACTCTACATTTATATATCCCCTTTCAAATTTGAATTGCTGTGTATGCCAGCTGTTTCTCATCCTCTTGATGAAGCAGAACAGTGCTGATAATGCTAATAGAGAAATTGAGGCATATACAGATTTAGGGCTAGCTTTTCAAAAGAGCGCAGCACCCCAACTGGGGCCAGATTTCAAAAGATCTCTGATCCTATTCAGCAACAAAATAAATAGCCAGATTTTCAAAAGATTTCAGCACTTTGGTAATCTGATCATGAGAAGCAGCTGCTGAGCACATTTGCAAAGCCAGCCGAGAGTGACTTGTTCAGTATCACATGAGAAGTGTGTGGCAGAGCAGGGAATAGAGCCCTCTTCCCATGTCCCGGGACTAAGAGTCCAGTTCTTAAGCAATAATGTTATCTTCATGTCCTTTGCAAGAATGCTGTATTTAATGAGCTTTTCATTAGGAAATGGAACCCAGGTCTGTGAGGAGATAGTTTTCAGAATAGCATTAAGATTTACACTCAGGGTAGATAATGAAGCAATCAAATATTGCTAATCCATTTTATATTGAATCTCTGTGTTATACTGTCTTAATTAGGTATATCTTCTAAAAAGAAAAAATCCTTTCAGTAGTTTTTAAAGATTTCGTAGTCTGTGGCCAATCTTTTAAGTGTGACAAGAAAAAAATTAGAGTAACGAGGTATTCTAAAAAATCCTACAGGAGCCTGTAGCAAGTATATTTTATGGCAAGTCTAGGTGTGATTTTCTGTGGGCTTCCACCCTCGTACCGTATTCTGAGGGCATAGTGTTTATTTTTGTTCACATTTTAAATGTTTCTTTCTGCCCCTTCCTAGAGATGAAGAAATGGGGTGTTTAGTTTTCTTTTTCTGAAGAAAAATATTTTGGTGGTTTATTTAATACTTTAGCACACTATTTTCTCTTTACCGTTATATGTAGGGCTGTTTCTGCTTATTTCGTGCATAAATGCTGTTACTTATTTTTCTTGTCTTGCTCTGTGTGGTTTCTATCTCTGTGCTCTTTTTTTTTCCTCTGCTATTTTGCATCCTGCTCTGGAGACTTAAAGGGCAAGGTTTTTTTCCACAAATATTACTAAGGAACTGAGAGGAAAATTAACAGCTCACCTAACCTCATCATACATTTTGCTTTTGTAATTGGTTCTTCAACAGCCTCATGGAGGCTGTTGATTCTCCAACAACCTCATTGACCATAAAGGAACTGTATTCTTCATACAGACAGCTATGTTGAGAGGCCATTTGGCAGCCTCGAGACTAAAAGCTCCAACGTTTTACAAGGTCTCTATATTGACTCACCCGTCACTAGCTTGGAGTCAGCCCAACAGATGTTCCTTGGGTAGAAGCACCAGGCAAAGCCAGTGTTCAAACAGCTTTCCAGAGTGTGCTTTACAGGCAGTGTTGATGCCATTTGGTCTCCAGCAGTGATGATGCCAGACAGTGAACACGGCATGGGATGATTTTGAAAGATGCCCATATCTGTCCTGAAAAGGTTCTTATTTCATCAGGAAGATGAATTTTGGAGACAGCCTCCGTTCAGTTTGAACTGAACTGCACAGAATGGATAGATATGATGGTCATGAGATGATTGGACCTTGAAGTACAGAGCACTTGCAGAACTGTTTTGTTGAGGTACAATGTTGAGCAGCTGTGATAAGCATCCAGTCTGACTTCTTGCAGACCCCAGACAGAGAACCTCATCCAGTATTTTCTGCATCTGTTTGAGATACAGGTTTATCTCTTTGGAAAGTATCTAATGTTGATGTAAAGCATTTAAATGATAAAGAATCAACTACATCCCTGGGCAGATTGTTCCAACGGTTAATTACTGTCACTGTGAAAAAATTGTGCCTCATTTGTAGTCTTATTTCAGCTTCAGCTTCCAAACACTGGATCTTGTTATGCCTTTTTCACTAGATTAATGAGCTGCCTACTGTCAGAAATCTCTTCCACATGTAGGTATTGTGATCCTCTTAACCTTCTTTTCAGTAACTAAATAAATTGAGCTTTCTTAGTCTTTCACTATAGGGAATGACTTTCAGAAGTCTAATCACTCTTGTAGCTCTTACTTGAGTCCTATCCAATTTTCTAACATATTTTCAGAATGGAGGAAACCACAGCTGAACACAGTATTTCATTAGCAGTGTCATAAAAGCCTAAAGTAAAAATGGCAGTATCTTTTCCAGTGTGATAGTCTCTGGTTTATCCCAGTGACATATATTTGATATGCATTTTGATGTAATATGAATGGCTATTTTTTTTTACTTTGGGAATTCACATGATTTTCTCTCTCATTGTGGTGGTTCTGGATTCTTTTTGCTGCTAAGGATTGAACAATGTCAAGAGGTAAATTCTAGGACGTAATTGTGAATGCTAAAGGTTACCCTTGGTTTGTATTTTGTTTCAACAGCATAATTATTTCAGTAGGAATAGGCTGTGGTAGAGAGAACTGAACTTAGAGAGTGGGCACCACAAGGTGAGATTGAGGAAGTCATTTTCTGGGGAAAGTGGCTTTCACACTTAGGATGTGCCAGGATAGGTACGAGCGCAATGTTAACTTATCTACAGAATTCGGAACATCTCTGGAAACAAGCATCTGTCCAGTGTTGTCTGAAGAGTTCCCTATGCTACCTTCCAGTCTGATACCTGTCTTGTTCAGACAACTTTCACTGGCATGTCGGATATCAGTTTCAAATCTGGACAAGAGAAACCAGAGCACAGCCAAACTAAGTGAGCTCAGGAGATCCTTCTACCCAGACCTTTCTCTAAGTCACCTCTACACACACAAACACACAGAATCACAGTCCTAGTACTGTGGTGTGCAGAAGTTAGGGCTCTGCAAGGAAAAGGAACTCACTTTCTAAGACTGCTTATTAACTGGAGCCAGAATTTGTGTGGAAATAGGAAGAAAATAACTCCTCCTGAATCCAGACTTCCCTTGGTTCAGAATTAGCATGAAGTGGACTCAGACTGCCTGCGTGATTTGAGTTAAGCTGTCTCTAGTATTTCCAAATAACGAAAAAAAATGAGCCTTGTCCTTAAGAAGAAAGAGACTTCTTCAGAGCCAGGTAGTTTCTTCACACATGTAAGCGAAGCTGCAGATTTTGCCGGTGAGTTCCTTCAGTTTGCGTTCTCAATAGTAAATTCGGTAACAGACAAAGGTTTCAAGCTCTCAGCCGTTTACCACTGTGAATTGCTTTGGGAGAAAGATATTTTGCTTTCTTTTTAATCCCGTACAAAAGCTGTCTTCTCAGACTTCTGGGTCAATTCCTTTAACTTTGCAAAAATGCAATTGCTTTCAGTTAACTTTCCTAGCCCAGCCTGCAATCTTTGGTCAGCTCAGGGGAATCTGTGCTTCAGTCCTCACTTCCAGAGGCTTAGGATTTCATCTGTCCTCCAAAATTTGGGGCAATTACTTCAATTCTATGCTACATTAAAGGAAGTGATATCAGAAATTTAGGTCTTGCTTCTCTTGTTTGTGAAGTGAGTTGTGAAGTGAGTAAGAAAAAAGAACCCTTGGCTCACCCACCCCCGCCCTGCCTGGCAGCAGGCTGCCGTGGGGAGAGGGGGTGTACTCTTACAGGAAGGCTGAAGAGGGAATTGACTCTGTCTCTGTTATTTTCCTCCTTCATCTCGCATTACCCAAATGACATTTTTTCAATTTACTGTACCCACATTTGCCCCCATTTCTCCCCCAAAACTATTCACTAGGGTTGTGTTACTCGGAACACCGGCCAGCATTTCAGAATGCTTTGGCCTCTTTGCGCGCGCTGTTGGTTATAAGTTATCCTATGATAAATTGGCTATTTATCCAAGGATAAATTGGATAACACACAACTTCCCTACAGAACTTTTAAAACACTCTTTTTTTTAAAAGGGAAACCTAAGCATGAATACATAATATTTGAGAAGAAAGTAAGTCGGGTTATAGATTATTTCTGCTATTAATGAAGAATATTTGTGTATATATAAGTGTATTTTAGTAAGTTACAGTTGAGTAACAAGAAAGTTGAAATCATCTGAATCCATCTGTAGTATATTTTATGCTTCTAACAATTTCAATTTAATGCCTCCGTTTAGTTTCATACTGATCATTTATACTGACAAAAAGGAGGAAAAGAAAACAAGGAACCTGTCATCAATCATTCATTTAATCAAGTAGCAAAAGTAGATAAATAAACATACTGAGTTAATTATTCTTCTGTATGTAATGATTGACAATAATGTTAATTTATTCCCTTTTTTAACCTTTGACTGTCAGTATAGTTGGGATTAATAGGCACTGACAAAATGAGAAGAAATAAATTTCTGATAGCCACTGAATGTTGCTAGCATTGGAGTATTTTCCCCTGAAACTTCTCTCTGAAGATGTACCAGATCTATGTCATGTGTTATTTTTCACACTTTTTTGTGCCATGTTTCATGCCATTTTGGCGATTGCTATTAGTTTACAGACATATGGCCAGGAATATTTTATGAATGAAGAGGTTTCTGGAATATACAATACTACTCCTTCACATTTATATGAGAATTGTAATTTGAAGATCTCAAAATACTTTGCACGCGTTATTGCAGAGCCTATTCAAAAGCTAGCAGAAAAGACAGGGTTAGAGCTAATAACTTATGTTACCTGCTCCGTCTGTCAGACAGCATTTTTTCCATAGTGAATCCTCTATTCCTCCTTTGCAATGTTTTACTGGGTGCATCCAAAGTGAAGAGGGGATTTTCAGGCCCTTTGACTTACAGGTGCAGAATTCCCAAAGCAGCTCTCCCTGTTAGGAGTGCAGGAAGGTTAGTTCAACTCCCTCTCTTGGCTGCTCACCACCAATTGTGCCCCCATGTATAAACAGGCACCTAAATAGATTCCAGTTAATCAGTTACTCCAGCTTCTAAAATATTTTTCTGTGATGCTCTTCCTGTAGATTAGGAATAGTTGTCCTGAACAAACAATACATGAAGAGGATTTTTTGAAACACTGTAGCATGTGATTCAAATAAGTGGAAGGCACAGTGTATGACATGCTTTTCATCTAGCTTGAATGGTGCATCAGTGCACAAAATACTTCCGTTCTTCTGTTAGAAATAATCTGCTTTTATTCAGGTGTATTTCCTGCAGTATTTCAATAAAAGCATTGTTACATATTTCAGAGATGAAAAAGCTTTACGTGTGGATCTATGTGTTTTAGTAACTGAGCCCAAAACTTCTGATACACAAATGCATAAATCTAGATTTCACAGATTTTGCATTTGGATTTCTGGGCTGGTTTTTTTGTTTGCTTTTTTTTGTGTGTTTTTTTCCCCCCCCCGAAATAGTGATCTAGTTGCATATAACCAGATAAACCCCCAACTGGCTCTATGTTTTCAGAGGTTCAAAAATGAAAATGATTTCTTCTACTCAAAAATTATGTGCAATATGGTCCTTTTGTATTTCTTTTTAAGGAATGGAGACAGAGATGGTAATGATACTTGTCCATACACAGGTTTTCATATACTAAGGAAAAAAAAAAACCAAAAAAAACCCCACCCCAAAACATTCCAAAACCAACAGAATAACTCAAAAAACCCTTTGTAATTTTGAAGAATTTTGCCATCATAGAAGAAGAAACAAAACAAGATTCAGCAAAGATGCAAGCCGGTTGTTGATGTGGTGCGTAGGCATCAGTCCTTCAAAAGTATAGTTCATGTTTTTGACAGAGATTTCCTGACAGACCTGTGTCCCTGGGGACAGATACCCTTGCCATTTTGTGGCCTTCAGGGAGACTGTGGTTCTGATGGACCACAGTGGGTCAAGCCAAGGCAGGAGGCAGGTGGGTTGTGGTGGGGTGTGTGCGGCCCCCAACGAGCTGTGCCTTGTGTTGATGGCACAGCCTTGCTGGTGACTCTAAGTGGAGCTGGACTAGATGATCTCCAGAGGTCTCTTCCAACTCTGAAATTCTGTGAATCCAAGTCTACTGCCTTCCGTTAGCGGGAATAAGTTTGAGGGGTCCACAAAGGCAATTTGCAGGCTGTAAACCTTATTAGTGAGGGTGGACGTGGAGTAGACCTTAACTGTTAATCTGTAAGGAGCAATAGGTAAAACAGTTAGAAAGGGCTGGAGGGACAATAAGTAACCACTAGTGCAATTGCCCGAGTCTTGGCTTGGGATATTCTCATCCCATACTCTGTAGATGACTGGAAGCAAAGCTTTGTTATTTGCTTTTCAGGCTTTGCTTAAGGGTCTAAAATTTTACTTTTTGGGAAAACAGTGAATTTTCTGACTCAGGTCATACTGAGTGAATGCTATATATTCAATAAAAAGTATTGCAAACCAAGATTTTTTTTCAATAAAAAGAATAGCAAAAAAATTTTAGAATTATTTTCTCCTCCACATCAATTCACTTGAGACAAAAATGTAAGACTCATTAGCTGTGTCACAAAACATAAAATAGAGGGCACTACCGCAAAAATCCTTGAAAGAAATCTGCCTAAATTTTTCCTCTGCAGCGGAATATCTCGTCTACCCCTTCACCGAGCACAGTCTTGCCCTTTGTGTATGACAGCTTTATGTTTATTAGCAGCTGTTTTCTCCGAGCTAAGCTTGACAAAGGATAGGGAATAAGATTAAAAGGACTGTATTATTCTGCTTTCTGGTAGGAAGGAGGGAATTGCAAATGTGGATCGTCCCATTGCTGATGTCCCATTCTGAGCATTCGCTCTGGTGCTCTTTGGTCTCACTGCTGCTGAGGGAAGATGGTTCCCCCTAAGAGCACATCTCTGCTGTAGCGGGTCGGCATCCATAGTAGCTGACTGACACTGGCAGAACATTTCATGGGAATTTTCTTCTGATCATGATTATTTTTTTAAACCGGACACGGTCTAGAAAATAAAGCACTTCTTGCTCACTGAAGATATTATGCTTATTTTATGAAAAGAATACAGATTTTTCATTCTTATTTGACTATTACGTTTCTAGCCTTTACAAACTCATAATGAACATAATATTTCAAATTATAAACTTTAAAAAATGATACATTTTGAAAAATGACATTTGTATAAGAGTAACGTAAGAATTCTAGCCAATATCTAATTTTGCTGGAGTATAACACCATTAAGACAAATTGTTGGGTTTAAACAAACGTCATACCAAAACGCATTTGTATTTTTAGGATTCAGAAAATTAACTAGTGAAGGATGTAGAATGTTTTGCAATATCATATCTAAATGTATTGATACTGTATCGATTCTAGGTTAGATGACTTTATAGTTAGTTGGCAGACTACAAATTCTTGTAACAATAATGATCAAATGACCATATCAGCAAATCTGAATTTGACTGAATATTTCCTTAAACAAAAAAGATTCTTGTTTTTTCCATGTTTGGAACAGATATTGTTATTGATAATAGACTGAAATATTATTTAATGGAAATTCTTTTATTTCCAATTTAGATTTTCCAGGCTTTCCTGTCTTATATGGCATTTACTAAGTATTTGAATTGTATTTTTCTTTGTATTTTACTGGGCAGCTTATGCACTCAAAGCATCACCTAAGTACCAATAACACATTCTTGACTGAATAATGATGTATGTTGAATGTTACTTTTTTTGTCTTATAAATGGATGGCAATTTACACAGCTGTGGATGTGGGATGTTTCAATCCCAGACCATGTTGTAAGAAAAATTGAATGACAGTGAGCAAAACAGCAGTAATTATAAAACTAATTACTAAATGCTGATGATGCCCATAGGCTTTGCATAACTAAAATTAGAAAAGGAAATTGCTTTCGGCTTCAGAGAGGCAACATGCTAGTTATTTCACTGTTTCAGTCAAAATGGAACATGGTGTATAAAGTTCAATCAGGAAAAAACCCACATTAGTTTATGCACATAATTTTTTATACGGAAATGTTGAAGAATTCATCCTTTTGTCTTTTAATACAAACATATCTGTAACATAAATCGAGAAAAGTGACATGAAACTACTTGTTGAACATCTTTCTATATGGCTTTACAAGGCCTAATTTACCATTGAATTACTTTAGCTTTGCTGTTTGTCGAAAAACCTACATGAATATAAAAAAGCCTATCACCTAGACCCATATGAAATAAATGTTTGCGATAAAAAACAGGAGGCTGGATTCCAAAATTCTCTCAGCTGAGTTCCAGCTCCTATTATATGTATCCTGGGCAGTTATGGGGACCATATTAATTTGCGTTTTCCCAGGGATAGACCTGCTAGAATGAATCTTAGTGACTACTTTGAATATAGTGTATTTTTATATTTTATGCTCATGCCTGTATTACATATACATTAAAGCCTACCTGTGTTTAATTTGATACACACATTCATAAAATACTTAAATGGAGCTTACATATATTAGTAGACAAATTTAATGTGCCTTATATAAGAGTGCAATATAAATTTCAGTGTGAGAGGCTTTTTTTAACACCGCGTTTATACTTTTGCCTGCAGAAAATTAGAGTCTCTTATGCATTCTTAGCACATTTCTTTAAAAATTTATTTAAAAGAAAAGGATTAAAACATTGATCAGCTCATGAGCTAAAAAAGTATTAGTGACGTGAAGACAAAGCGGCGACAATTCAGGAAGCACACAAGGATTACAGCTTGCAAGACTCAGCTTAGCATTTAGAATCCATGCCGTTGATTCATACAAAATTACATGGACATTATGGGATTTATCCTTTGAATTCAGGGTTGGGGTTTTTGGGTTTTTTAATTCCTAATTTTTCTTTCTCTTTTTTTAGCTGAGCTGGGAAATATTTATACTTGTCCTGTGTGCGTAACTGATAAATAGCACTTTCTCAAAAGCTTAAAGGACTGCTCATTGCATTCTCGTGCATCAGTACATGTCAAATGAATAAAACCCACGAAGTTTAAATATGTGCTTTTAACTTCCAAGTAGTTGAAATACATCTAGATTTTACAGCTGTAGATAATGGAATCTAAAAATGAAAAATACGAATTCTATAATCTGAATTATTTTTAGGGTTGTATATCTTATTAAATTTTCTGGGCTTTGGTAAATACTCTGTAAGCATTAGGAACATCTTTGTTTAAACATTCATAGGGAAGCATATCTTAAGTGTAGTAGAGTCATAAAGTACACTTCAGTATATAAACATTACAGTAAGACTTTTTTAAGGTGGGCCATTATTTTTCATTTTGTATATCCCTGTAAATTTGTACTAAGGCAGATGACCCGAAGTAGAGGTGCCACATATTAACACAGAGAATAAAAAGGAGTGTTTGTTTGCCATATCTGATTTTGTAGAATCAAATTCTGCAATCCTCACTTTGATAAAGTTCCCCCATTTAAAGCCAAATTTCTGCTCAGTTGTCACGAGCAGACTGTAACTGTGCTCACGCACCATTAATGTGTATAACATACACAGTTCCAATCTAGGTTTGTAACAAAGACTCAAAATGGTCTTGAAGGCATTAAGAACTAAAACCTGTCTCCATTCTTAATGGATTTTGGCATTATCAGCAGTAGCATTATTAGCAGTATTATTTTTAAGTTTCAGTTCTGATTTCATTAAAATCATTAAGCGATGCTAGTGAACGCGATTGTCTTTAGGATGAACTTAAAAATGCAAAGAAGAAATCCTTCCTATAAGGAGGACACTATTTTCTCGGAGGCTTCTGTCATGTTACACTTTAGCAATCTTTCTCTCTATTGTGTGAAAAGAAACAATTTCTTTTCAGTACTTGAAGGATACAGAATGTCTGACTGACTGCCGTCATAGCCTGTTGTTTTTAACATAAACATTACAGCTGTGTTTGCTTTGAAATATTTGGCCATTATCCAGTAAATCTGTGCTGGAACACTAAATTATCACCTTATGCCCTCCTCCATCACAAGAAAGTGCTTTTGTCAATAAAACGTTGCTGCTGTCTTTTCCTACTTTTTATTTCTGCATATTCAAGAACTTTGTTTTGTTTTGTTTATCATCATTTAAAAGCTTATAACTAGTGAATGTCCTGAACAGGTAACCTAACAGGCATACAGAAATACTGATGAAAGTCCATCCTTAGTAGATTAAATTAAGAAATTTATACTTGGCCCTATTTTTGGTGAATGTTTCCAAGGGCTTTAAGATTTTAAGGATTTAAACTATCTGGCTATTCCACCATTTTCTTGACAGATATGAAGAGACTTGAATCTTTGTCATATTCTTCCTTACTTAGTCTTTCACAGCTATCACATTGTATCATGTGAGCTTTCAGGGTGTATCTACATTGTAAAAATAAAAGGTAATTAAAATGGATGAGAATAGCAAACCCAACATAATCCCAGTTTTCAGAAGTGCTAGTAAGTAGATGAGACTTATAGTACTGACCCTAATCTATATCCTAAATTATTTTTTCCCCCAACTATTTCAAATTTATTTCCTTAACTCAGGATAGTCAGTGTTGTATGCAGAAGAAATGGGGCAAGTATTTAATAATTGTGTATCTTCCCCATTAATGCTGGTATCTGAAATTCATCATACAGTACATTGCACAAGGTCAGGTGTTTTTCTTGTGTACGTATGTGAGGACAGAGGAATTACCGTATGTTCTATCTTTCTTCCAGTGTTCTTGAAGGAGGTTTTTTTCTCATATGCTAGCTGTCTTTTTCTGAAGTTGAAGGGTTTTCCTTGTGAATTTTTCACAAACCCTTATGCTTCTCTGTGCCATTTTTTGATTGTTTGAAATACTTTCCGGTATCATAAATAACAAATCTCCTCAATTAAGAAAAAGATTTAAACATGTGCTTAACTTTAGGCATGTAAGCAGTTCCATTGATTTAAACAAGATTATTCATTTGCTTTGAATTAGTAATCTATTTAAGAGCCTTGCTGAACTTGAGTTGTAACAGAAAGGCAAAGAGTGGATCTAACATTAGGAGAAGAATTACCTTCGCTGGCTTATTATCTTTTCAGTCTTTCTTTGTGTTTGTAATCCTTTATCAATTTATCAGTCTGTATGACAGGCTTATATCTTAAACAATTTGTATTCTATTTTTCAAGACTCTTTTTGTGAAACGCTAGATCTGTTGGTTTTCTGAAGTCTGTTCTGCATTACGTTTATTGCATTCTCTACACGGTGTTTTTAAGAACTTACAAGATTGATTTTAACCACATGCATTTAGATTGCAGAATTTGGTTTGAAATCATTGCAAAGACAACCAAAGCCCTTGTGAGTTAAGTCTCCGAGATGTTATCATTGTATGATAAATTTAGCTGATTTCTGCCTGTTCTGTGTTATTGGCACAAGGGAGCGCATCAAAGGTGTTTAGCACAAATAAACTATGTAGTTATCTTAGAGAAGAAGCCTCTGTTTTTACCCAACAAGATCGGGTCCACTTTCTCTATGATCAGAGTATTACAAAGCTAGCAAAGAATAATTTATATCAGAGGTTCTGTGATGGAATGAAACGGAGCTCTTTTGAAGTATGATCTCTGAAAGCACAGCATGAAGCTCAAATAAAGTGAAGGACATTCGCTATTACAAGTAATGTCCTTAATAATCTTGTTAGTCTAGTCTCCCTCTGTACGAGACAAATGGAACATTATTGGCTTATGGGCTGTAGTAAATAATTTAGTTTCCAATATTCAGGCTGCTTTGACAGTAAATTAAAATGACATGAAAGGGGCTTGTTGAATAAAGAAAGTATCCAATCAAATTTAATTGGCATGACTAAGGCAGTAGAAATATGTTTTATAATTAAACCATGTTGTCTTGGAGCTTTATAAGCATGTATGAATCAAAATGTCAAAAATTATTCTTTGATACTGTGCATTTAAAACTTTGCATGGTGAATAGTTTTCTTAAACAAGGTTCTAGACACGCATATTGATTCAACATGAAAATAGTTTTAAAGTTTTAAATAAATCTGGTTTTAGCATATACCTACTGATGCGAGGATTTTCTGTAAAAGAGTAAAATAATATTACGGTCCTCTCACTTAAGAATCTGTCTTTTGTACCAGTTTTGTATGATCCAGCCTTTTACTGGGGTATAAACTCAGTTTATACTCAGTTATTTGTACATACTGATGATAGTTCTTTCTCTAAAATGAGAAGGTAGAGCTTGTCTGGCCATTTAAAAAAAAAAATCATAGAAAAATTTACCTATGAAAGTCTTCTAACTTAACCTTGTCTTTTGGAAATTGTGTACTGATGACTTCTATGTTAAGAATGTTATTTAAGTTACTACAGTCTACTGAGGTACTTGCATAAATGGATGCTAGGATTCTAAAATTGACTAAACTCCAAAGAACAAGAGGAAAAGGCATAGACACAGAAGTGGAAATGAATGTCAGAATTCAACTTTTCTTTATAACCTTGGCCATGTGAACACATTGGTCTCTAAGTGTGAAATCCTGCAGTGCCAGATGCTCTGGTAAGATAACTGTTCAAGCTCATAAAGCCTGTGTTACATATACTATGAAAAAAGGTGAAAATCTCTTGTCAGCCTCAGCTAACCTCATCTTTTGCAGGAAAAAAAGTTTTTCTTTATCTTTGATGGGTGTAGTATCTGGATGTCCAATTGCTTGTCCTATATCCCATTCCATTCATAGAAAAGTGGGTGAAAATTTCCAGCTTTTAGATGAATGAACTCCAGGTCAACAGAGATAAATAAAAGCTCCAGCTGGTCTCGTTCAACAGCTGGAAGCCTCATTTCCCCCTGAAAGTAGAACTGAGAGTTGAATGGGGGGAAGTCTGGCTTAAATTTCTACTCATGACAATCTGCACTTGTCTTCTCCGCATTGTGTTGCCTCATACTTTCATTCCCTCATATTAGATCCTTGTAGAAGTATTTCGAGAGTTAAGTGCAAAACCTTCTTAAATGCCTTTCAGCTTCCTCACCTTAGACTACTCTCTGACTTATCAGCCTGCCGATTAAGTAGAATTTTACCAGCAGTGACAGTTTAGCCATTGATGTTTTACATCATGCTGACCACATTCAAGTGGATAAGCCCTCCGTCGTAGTTGAATCTTAGTAAAACTCCATCTGGGGAGCTCGCGTTCCTCTAGCTATGTCATATGTACGCCAGCATAAATATACCTTCACTGAAAATTATCGTTGAATTGAACTGCTGTGCCAGGTTCATGGGTCTTGACTCTGTTAGCTAGTACTGTTATTCTGGATCTCATATTTATGCCAAGTCTCCCAGTAGCCAAAATTCTTCTCAGTTTATCTTCATCTCAAAGCAGCTCAAAGGATTACCTTTTAAGAATGGATTCCCGTTGTAAAAGATCAACCAGTAAAAAAATCCAGGCAGCGAAACTCATGGCAAAACTCAATGGGAAAATAGCGCCAGCCCTTCCATTGCCAAAGAAAATAGCAAATTATTTTCAACAGGTCAGAATTCCACTGCAGAGTGTTTTTGGTTTTTTTTTTTTTTTGATGCTGATATCTCAAGGTTGCCTGGCAAGCCAAACTCTGATGCATTTTTCTGGAATACTTTTTGGTGTGATGGCTGGTTCTTACAAGAACAAGGTTTCTGAATGATTCTGCAAATTTGAAGGACATATTTTTGTATTGTGTTGTATCTGCTTTGTGTCAGCATAAATTCCACTGATTTTGCTTTAACTGGCCTTGAAGAAAATATGGTGAAAATAGTTAATACTTCAATTTCATGTGTGCTGATTGTATTTTTTGTTCTATTTACATGATTCCTTTTTTCTATAGTTTTTCTAATTTGCTATTTCAGATTGTGTGTTGTCCATTTTTTTCTTTGCTCTCCCTTGTTTACTAGACCCGGGCACTCTTTCCTTGTGTCTACCAGAATTGTATTATAGGGTTTTTCCATGTATCTCTTGTCAAGGAAATTAATTGGTAGAATAAGGGTCAGTTCAGGTAGTCTCAAGACTTAGACCACATTAATTTTACAGTGTTTACAAATTGTACAACTCACAAGAAAAAGAAAACCACCAATTTGGTTTTGGTTGTTCATTGCCTTTCTTCAAGCGTATTTTTTGGTATGTCCCAAACTGTGTTTCTTCTTCTTCTTTGACACTGAAGAAGTGTACTTTTATTTGATTAGGATGCAAACAGCCTAAAATTTATACTTGAAAGATCTTGTGAAAAACAGTGATGTGTTTAGATTTACTTTTTTACATATTAGTGAAATCTAGTGTAGGGAAGTCAGAGGTTTCATTGCTGTCTGTGGTGGTGTTTGGATTTTTTTAAACGTTTATTGATTGGATGGTCCATTTGTGCTGGAGATTGTAATGAATTCCCAAATAAAACAGAACTTGCAGAAAAACAGATCTCTCTCCATGTGTATAGTACTTTCCTGGATTAGTGTTTCAGGGCCTACTTTACCAATTTAGAAACAAAACAAAACCAAAAAGGAGAATTGTATTTTTACATTGTGATTTAGTTAACTAGACAACTTCTGTGATGTCAAGAGTGTCGTTTTTTTTGTTATGTAGTCTAGATTATATTCAGTCAATACAGAATGAGGCTTGGGAGCTATACGAGGTGAAAAATGACCATACGTGATAGATTTTTACAGAATAAAATTCACAAAGATACAATTGCTTACCTTTTCACAGTGACACTTATTAGAACTTATGAGAATCATAAGAGGTAATCTCCTCCTAGAGGCAATGTAACTTTGTATTTGTTTGTTAGAGCACTGTGTATTATTGGGGAGATATGTAGTCCATCTTGTTTAGCTAGGACAATGCTATACTGTGTGCCACAGTACCATACTCAAGTTCTTGTAAGCATCTTACAGATATTTTTAAGATTTTATAGCTTCACGAACAAAATGTTAGATCTTTTTAAAACTTTAACAAAATGTTTTGACTATTTGGGGGTTCTTTTCCCTCTTTATTCTTTACTAACCTCATGCAGAATATGTGTATTTTTCTTCACTGAAATTCATCATCCGCTATTTCATATAGGTGAAATATGAGAGTAAAAATAGTAGAATTTTTAAGGCTTTTGTGTAGACTCAGGAGAGTCTTTCCTGCAATATCTAACTGAAAAGGTAATGAACTGTAAAATATGTTGAAATGATTGGGGATTAAAAATCTCTGGTGTGTAGTGACAGTACAATTATATTCCACAGTAAAGGTTTCTTATATTAAGTGTAATAAATAAAACTTATTTTTTTTTTCACTGTGATTGGTTGTCACCACTGTAATGATAGCTTTGACCTTCTTCCTCTTCAAATGTCGTTAGCCTGTGACCAACTAGTCAGGATACTATAGAATGAAGTGAGAATGGCTGTATACGAAGCCAGCTATTGAAGAAAAAAAAAAAAGGAAAAGGGGGAAAAAAAGAAAAAGGCATATTTAAGCACAAAAGTCTATGTTGTAACTTTTGAGTCTTTTTGCTTTGCTGCCCCTGCACAACTACTCTACTCACATATAGGGGCTACTCACATAGCCTCTGTAGCTACCTATTTAGCTCTAACACATCTAGTTAGCATTTTTAACGGTCAGATTTATATATGCTTATAGCATGTTGCTCTTTCACTTCAAACAAAAGCAGCCCTTTTCCTCAGTTTGTGGGGACCAACTGGAGGAGTGCAAAATAATTTCCAATTTATTTTGAAAGTGGAACGGTCCGATGGCGGAACATAAAATTCCCTTATTAATAAGTTTGGGTCATGCATTACCAGGTGCAGAACATAAGCCTCTCTTTTAACATTTCTAAAGCTAATCTGAGGTGTGACTACTGTAGAAATTTTGAAGTATTAGTGACCAGCCATAGTTCGTCATCAACTATGTGCCTTTTTCTCAGGCACTCTATTTCTGGCTGGGACATGAGGCAAGTAACCGTCTTGATGGCTGACCTGTTTGGCTCTTCATTGTGCTATTCCTATAGGCAGTAACTGACTCTTTACTCTTCCTGGACACTTGAAAGCATCATTCCTACAAAGAGTTTAGCTTCTCGGCTCAGGGAGCAAGGAGTACAGCTCATTTCAGTGTCGCAGCTCTGGGATCTGTACGACTTCCCTTATCGACTGTCATTTTTAGAGGTAGTTATTTGTCTTAAAGGAAACCCTACCAGGCAGCAAGGGACATAAAAATAGGTACATTTGTACTAATATTTGACAGACTTTGTAAATATTATTGCTGCAACTATCCTGTGCAATTACACAGCAGTGTGTCATTCAGCATTAATGATCTTGCGAACAACTGTATTAGTATCTAAAGCCATCCAAATAATGATATTTCTACTCACTTAATGGGCATTCCTTATATGACCAGTTACAAGAAATGAGAGCTCACTTGCTCTAAATTTATCTGAACCTTGAGATGGGAGAACTGAAAACTCCTTCAGTTTATGAGAACTTTTGATTAGGGCTTGGGTAGGTGGATAATGAAAGAGTGAAACATTGAAATGTGCCTAAATAACATGCTGTTACAAGCCTTATGATAGATTTGTGTTTGACTTAACAGCTTTTGGAACCTAATAAAAAGAACTTAATTGACAATTTCTTGAAATTGCTAAGAAAACCTAGTGATGTTGGTAGGGTATAATAAGGAGTTTTCTCATCACTGTCTTCAAGATTGAGCCTATACAAAAAAAAAGGATTTATCTCTGTGGTAACTCTAAGTAATTGATATACAGACAAGGTTTGGTTCCAATTTGCCAGCAATAAAGTTGTAATAGGGTTTTCTCTGCAATTTTAGCCTTAATGTGCTCATTCCAAAGAGCGGTATTTTTCCAAGCGAACAAATAACATCAGTAAAGCTTACGATCAGTAATAGCCCCACACTGATGCTCGCATTAAACTTGTTAAATCAATTCACTAGACACTTTCTAAAGTGGACTGTCTGTTTACTTTGACTTGCACCCTGTGAGGATTATCCATCAGTAACATTTATTTGAATGATCTTTACATTTGAAATTTGTAATTGTTCATGCATGATTGTGGTTACAAATCTGCCTTCTCATTTTTTGCAGCTTTATTTTTGTGACTTCTGATTTTTCCACCTTAGTTGTACGAAGGATATGGGTATTTAGTGACACACAGTAGAATGCATTGTATGTTTAGCCTTATCCAAATCCTAAATGAGCACTTTGCTGCGTAATTATGGTGGCTTCTCTTGGTAGTTATGTATTTCATATTGCTGTTTACTGAAGGTACCGATCCACTATGTGCAGTATTGTTCTTCTAGGATAAAAAATTAACATATAAATAATGTAGGATTACAGTATTTTGAAATAATTAGCAAAACGTGGTAAGTAGTAAATGATTTATTAAAGATGTAATTTAGTCAGATTCGCTGCATAAGATATTAGAGTGCAAAAAGCCATACTGTACTCTGCGAGGAATCATTTTGTAGATGGTTAATCTACCAACTAGGCTTCATTTTTCACTCAGAGCAAACCTGGTATGCTACTGCACACTGCCTTTTGTCAGTAAACACAAAGAGAAATCTGAAGTAATCAATCTTTCTTATCAGTAGCATTCAGTATGTTTACCTTTCTTTTATTTTATTCCTTAGCTCTATAAAACTAGATTAATATAAAACAAAATGTAAGAGTTTAAAAGTTTGAAGTTGTTTATGTGGTAGCTAAGTACACATTTTAAAAGGTAGTGAAAAAACCAAAATAACGGCGTTACCTACTATATGCGTTAAAGAAACTGAAAATGCTTTGGCAAGAACTGAAGTCCTAGAAAAAGAATGGGTTGCAGGTAATGGGAAATTCCTGGACAAGGAATTTGTGTCGTATGTTTGTAGCTAAAATCTGCATGGATTGTTATGATTATCTACCATTTTGTCACACTCCCATGGCTGAATCCACATATGTAGGATACGGAATAAAAACCTGCTGCCTATGAAATGTTACAGCTGTCCCTTACATGCATCGCTTCCCTTCCTGGTGAAAATCATTCTTTACTTTTCCCTTAAGTATAAGTAAGTTTTTATAATGGACATGTGATATGTTTTTTTGAAATGGTAGCCAGCTTGATTATAAAAATATTCAGACAAGATGCATTGCAGAATACTTAACCCTTTCTTTTTTTTTAACCTTATTCCTCACATGTCCTTATTTTAGCTGTCTGTCTAATCTAACTCTGTTTATCTATTTTTATGTATTTTCAAGGAGGTAATTTGGCATAACTGGAAGTGGTGATGTAGAGGGAAATGTCTCCTCTTCTCCAGAATATACCAAAAGTCTGTAAATACATAATATCATGAAGACAGAGGAAGAATGAGAAATATCACCTGCTGTTCATATAAATGGTTCATCCAACCCATCCGTTTTCTTGTTTCATTTGTTATCATTTCACATTGGAAGAATCCTACCCCTTAAGCAACCTCTCTCTTTTTCTTTTTTTTCTTTCTTTTTTCTTTTTTTTTTTTTTTCCTTCTACATGGGAAAAAGCGAATGCCTCCTGCCTCTTCCAGCCCCCACCCCAGAAATAAATGGATATTCCCATTTTATGCAGAACACAAACTCCAGAAATGTACTTTCCAGAAAATCAGTGCAAACCATGTATGGTATAAAATTTCCTTAACGCTTACTTTGATATCTTCGGTAGAAATGAAGAGACGTATAGTCTTTGCTTTTTTAGATTCACTGAATGTTGTTGTTTCAAGTGTAGATTTGCAATTTTTAAATATGGAAGGTGGGGAATAGTAAGGCAATATCTTGTCATTGTTTCCTCTGCCCCTTTCTACTGCGCAGCGGCAACTGAAGTAAATTGCAGGTGATTAGAAAAGATGTTGAAGTTGTAAGAAGCTTAGTGATAGACACAAGACTTGTATGAGACTCACAGTTTAATTAGGGTAGCATAATAAGATAATTTACATAGATTCTGTCCTGTTAGGTCACAATTGATTGACATTTACGGTATGTTGATGCATCTTAAAAGCCAGTTAAGTATTGGAACATTTTGACATACTTGAACTCTCTCTTCCCTTTTTGTGGTTTATTTGATGTGATGGTAGCATCACCAGTTTGGGAAATGAACTCTAGAAGAACTGGGGTGTGTAGTATCTGTCTTAACTACTACTTCCCTGGTCTTGGACACGGGAATCCAGGGTGGTCAGGCATGGTTCCATCTCTGAGGGGACTGCAGGCAAATCCATGGCACTGGATGGCAAGCAGAAGGTGGGAGAGACCCATCCTCCCAGCCTGTGCCTGGAAGCATCTGGGATTGTGGTATAAATTAGTGCTCCAACAACAACTTCATAAGCAATACAAATGGCATTGCTGTTAGTATTTTATGCAACTAATAATCTTCTTAATCTGTGTGCTACTGTAACTTCAATCTTTGAAGTTTGTGGTTCTTCATTCTCATAATTCCTACGTAGGGGAGCTGTATATTTTGAATGGTTGGTAGTAGAAAGGTTTAAGAGAAGACAATCACAAAGAACGTTTACTGATAAGTAACTTCACATCAAAAAAGAGGAATATTAGTATTGTAAGCACTGTGGCAAAGGAAATTGCCCTTAATCTGGAAAATGCTCCTCATGTACTAGAAGAGATGTCGCAGTGCTTCCTGACTTTCCTGATTTATTTCCTTGTTTAGTTACGTATTCTGCAGTTATTTATGGCCAGATCTCTGTTCAGAATTGAAATTCATCTGACTCTTGCCACTAGTCTCACATGCTATCAAGCAAAACTTTCAAGTGGATTTTGGATAATAATTTTAGGAAATCTTCCACGAATTAAATGAACAGGAAGTATATTTTTGAGTGTATGTTCTCTTGCTTGTTTTTTTTTTTATATCGGAAATCGGGTAAATCTCGCCATGTCAATTCAGATCACTAAAATGAGACAACAATTGAGTATTACAGCCAAGCCCAGTGAATGACGTCAAAGACGTCAAAGTAGATGTTCTACTCTAAATAGTAACTATTAATTTTTGTCTGTCTGTAAAGAGATAAGCTTTATTGGGTAATATTTGATCAAAAAATCATGGGCAAGTTATGTGTTCTGTTACGGGCAGATAATTTTTATGTTATTTTTTCTTTCAATTGAAAGTTCTCTGCCCAGTCAAAGGTTCTTCCTGAACGGAAGTGGTCAACAAGCTAGCAGTATTGAAGCACACCAATTCCATTAGCCAACGGCATATGAGGGAATGATGTAGTGGTCATCACAGCCAACAACCTTGACTCCCCTCCCTGGTACACTTGAATGGAGTGGAAACAACTTGCTGCATGAATTTGGACCATGCCTCAAACTGACCTATCGGAGTCTTTTGTGAGATGCTTTAACTGCTTTATCACCTTGTCCACTCAGTTCAGTAAGGAAAATAAATATTTTTAAAGGCTTCTCCAACATTTTCAATAACTCTAATCTTGGTTTTAGATAGAGTACAGAGAGTTTTGATGTTTTTGTTTCTTGGTAGTTTTTCCTCATTTCTGATTTTGTTCAGCTCTTCTGTAAGGATAGGGAAGAAGATAGGCTTAGTCAAATACTTTTCCAACTGATTGAGTGCATCTACCTAATTGACAAGTATTCCTTGCACAAAATGATTCCAGATTGAAAAATCATTATATTTAAGAAGCAACCCCTTTGATTTCCTAATAAAAGCAGGCCATGTGAATAATTACTTCCCAGTAATTTCTGATAAAACTCTTACTGCAAAAATTGCCCCATTTGCTTTTAAAAAAAGTTTATCAAAGGAGCAAAAAGTTTTGATGAGATTTATTAACTTTTGAAGTAAAAGACATCGTAAGTGAGGTTTTACATAATTGTTGATTAGACAGTTAATATCTCCTCTAGGAAAGCCTGACTTATGCAGTGACCTACTCGGAAGAATCCCTGGCTTGTTTTTCTAGGGTATTGTTTAGTTTTATTTTGAATGGAAAGTTATGTTCAGAATCTTTTTAACGTTTATGTAGTGACTATGGTCATTTTGTTGATCGATATTTAAGATTTAGTCTGAAAAGAAAGTGTAACATTTGGTAAGAAGTGCAGTTAATTAAAAGAATGCATTTGCTCTTCTCAAGTTTACAGTTTGTTTAAGAGACAAAAGGCTAGTGACAAAGGTTCTTATGAATAATATTGTTACTATGTGCTTGGTTTATTTACTGCTAATAAAGCATAAATGCTAACAGTTCTTGATTTACCCCATGAAGTCCACAACTTTACTACAGGCGTAAGTGAACCCTTATATATAAACACTTGTTTGGTTATTTCCAGTTCATTCTTTGACATTTCAGAGCTTGAAAGTATGGCCCCATGTAACTCTTCTTCCACAAATGTCTGTACTGCAAATTTTTGGCAATTGTATGTTTGAAGATTATTGTCAGAGGCCTAATTGCTGCCTGTAACCCTTCATTGGCTAAGAAACTGATTAATTTTGCCCCTTGGTCGCAATTAGAAGAAAAATATATCTAAAGACAAATGAATAACAGCAGCTGAATCATCTCTTCTCTCTTCCATGTGTTCTGTCTTCATTAATCTGATCCGTTTTGGTTTTTTTTTCCCTTTTTTTTAAATCAAATTCTGTTAGGGCATGTGCTGCCAATTTCTAAGGACACTGGTTCAGTGTCCACGTTGTATACTAATGATTTCTTCAAAGAGAGCCAGGAGAGCTCAGCCATCGCAAATCTGTGGTGTTATCCACAATTATATGATGTTGACCATACCCCTTCTAAAACAGCTACATACCAATGTAAGAAGGCGCCGGCACATCATATTTTATGATATACATGGTTGTGGAGGCCCATGACTCTAATGAAGAGATGTCCTCTCATGATGTGAGGAGGTCATTGGCGAGCACAGAGAGAGAGGTTCTGATGGAGAAATTTGCTCATGAGGGATTAAGGACCCAAAGAGAGAAAACTTCTGTATAATTTTGTAGCACCTTGTGAGATGGGATGGTGTTGAGAGAGCAAAGTGGGGTCGAAGTATGCTGGGTTGGATCTAGAATAGGAAGATCATAAGCTGCTTGTAAAATAATAGAAAGGGAAATGATGAGTATGGGAAGCGTGCAGAGGGAAGACTGACTAAGGACAGTAATAAGACAGGCAGAGTTAGGGTCAGTGTGGCAAGTGGAGGGTTTGGAAAAGGAAAGTAGGAAAAATATGTCAAAGAAGTGTTAGCAATAAGGAGGGACTGATGGAGAGTTGCAGAAGAGTGGAGGGAGGGAGGGAGGTCACATTGGTTTGGGTCAGTCTTCAGATGTAAATCGATACTTACTTGTAAAGTATAAAAATTAGTTGGGAAAACAGGCCAAGCAAATATTGATTTAAACCAAGAGCTGGTATGAGCTTTTAATATTGTTGTTCCCTTTGTTCACTATGGCATTAGCAGCTGAACTCTTTATTTACTTACAGGTAGGTACGGTGCAGATAACTTTGATATAGACTTTTAGGCTTGCTACCAGTGATCTGAAGCTTGACCTGTGAAAACTGTCCTTTCTGGTCGTCAAAAATAATATAGTTTTAAAAAGCAGTACAGGGCCTCTCCTAAGTGACCTGCCAATCATGCTAAACTGAAATGTTATTTGCAGTGGTTTTGGAATGTGGTTTAATAATTCCCAGAGGACAGAATTCAGGCCGTGAAATACATTTCACTTTGGACCTGAGGACAGGCCTGTGGTGTGGTTTTGAAGGTGAAAGCTGGTGTTTATATCCAGTAGACTCATGGCCTAAAGCAATTCATGAACTTGCTGGAAAATATTGCTAAGGAGGTGTATGCTGCTTCGAATGTTTCTTTTTTTTCTTTTTCTTTCCTATGTAGATTGTTATACAGCTGTTAAAGAATGTTAAAGTGCAGGGTAGAAATAGTTCCATTTCAGAAGTATTTAAAGAATGACAGGGTAGATAAGCACCTGACAACAAACTTACAGTGAGGAATATTTAGTATTTCACTATTCCAGTTTTCTCACCAGACAGGTAGTTATTATGTATGTGCTATACAAAAACACAACAGGTTAGGTTTTAAATTTCTTTTTTTGCTTAACACACTAATTCTTTGGCAGAGAGGTGCCTGACTATAAGAAGTTTTAATACCGAAATTTGGTAGTGGTTCATAACCATGTTTCAGAACATCTGACACTAATAATAGTTACTAAGTTTCCTGTAGGCTCCAAAGTAATAGCAGTATGTTTCTAGAGAAGATTCTGTTGATATACCCTCCCTATTTGCTTCCAACTTTATTTTATGTTGAGACAACTCAAAGATAAGAATTAGATATATTTTACTTGTCAAGTAGCTCCTTGGCTTTCATTTTGAAAAATAGCTTTTACACACATGAAAATTCTTTACTTCACTTCTGGATCAGTAACATGCACAGTATTTCTTTACATGTCTGAACTTGAGTTCATTAGAAGTAAAAGATATAACTAAGAGATCAATTATTTGCACTCATTTTCTTATTTTCTTCAGATTCATTACATATGCAGATGGGTTGAAGTGCGGTGCATGATAGAGCTGATTGATGGAGTTGCATGCTATTACTTGAAAGGTCATATTTTCACCTGATTCCCTGGGAATTTGCTGGATACACAACTTAAGTGATTTCAGTTGAAACCCAAGGTTTTGTATTTAATGCACATTATTAAATATACTTATAAGTGGTACAATTAATGGAAATAAAAGCTTTTTTTATCACATTGCTTTAAACTTTAGTAGAAAAACAAGATTGTAAAAGCAAATTCTAGTAAGTCCTAGTCCACTTGCAGCTCTTATGCAGTTTGACTGCAGGCTCTGTCCTGAAGCTGCCTGATACCCCCAGAAGCCAGTCATCAGAAACAGCATGCGTTGGGTGAGTTGGGTACTTCCCTGAATTACCCACCTTGCAATGATGTGGAGAAGGCGCTGACTGTTAGGTATTCCTACAGATTGTCCTTTCCTCATCGTACTGAGATGGCTTTTAGACACATGAAGATTACAAAATAGAGCTGAAAAGATCAGGGAATTGGGCTGATGTGGTCTCAGGTAGCTGTTAATGAAATATTCTCACAGATTTGTTGTCAATAATCTATGAGACTTTTATACATATATATAATATATATATATATAATAATATATATATTATATATAATATAATATATATAATATATATAATATATAATATTAACTTCAAAGACATTTAAGTAATGTTTCACCTTAGAAACGGTGCTTTCTTTGCCACTTTATTTCCTGCCACATAAAGACAGTAAAAATGGCTTATAATCCAGAATTGCCATAGGCTCTCCACAAACAGCCAGGGTATCTCATCCAGTTCTTTTATAAGTACTAAAGATTAAATACTTTGAAGATTAATTTAAAGACAAAAGTGATAACTGTATTTCATAACAATTATTTCTCTCAAGATTTGTATCAGTCTACCTTTAAGTAATTATCTACAACTATTGTTGCATTAGAAAGGAGCATTTTGATGAAGTTTATATTGGGTATCTTCACCAATGGCATATGTAATATCTTTTCTAATTTCTTTTATAAGAGGGTTAATATTCTAGGGGATGGCTGCTTGCCTCTCATCGTAGTTTGAATTCTGAGTGTCAGAAGTTCACTTGTAAAATGTTTGCTTGCAGAAGTGCGGTTGGCAGCTTGGACAATGTACTCACCTGCATGTCTAAATAAAATAACATTGTGCAGTACTCTAGTAGTGTAGATGTCATCTGGATACTTCATTTCTCCTCTTTGTAGAGCAATGTCCACATAAATGTAAACAGCACAAGGTTTGCCAAATAATATCCTTTATTAGACCAGCTGATTTGGTAAAAAAAATAGATGGGCGTACCAGCTATCTTTGGGTCCATAAATGCACGCACTTTGGAGGGATTTTTAAATAGAAAACACTATCATAGTGTGCATTTGTTGCATGTGTATGAATATAAAATACTGCTATATACATGTAGTTTACCTACGTAGTTGACATTCATAATTGTGTGTGTGTGTATAAAATGACTGCCAAAACTTGCTTAACTGCAATGCTTGAAATGCAGTACCTGGGGCGATGCTAAACAAAGACAACTGCCTTGCCATATATTTTTATCAAAGTAAAAGGAAATTAATAGCTATAACATCAGGACCTTATTTTCTGACCTTGAAGATTTCTGAAAAACAGGCTGTGCACTTTAACTTATTTAAATGTCATTAGTTTATGGCCTGCAATATTCAACAGTTTAAAGTTGCTAATTAGACTAATCATTACGAAAATGTATGTGAGAGGATGAACAGTTTTTATTAGCTTTTTATAATGTGGCAGCAGGTCAAAACAGAGATTATCTACCATACTTCTAAAGTTCAATATGGTCATTTAATTAATTGTGTGGAAGGCTGGCTAAAGTATTAAACCTGTGCAATCAAAGAACTTTTTGTCTCCTGCACCAGCTTTTGGTCTTTGTAAAATCTCAGTTGCTTATACCCATTAGATATATTCTAAAAGTAACATGCATAGTCTGTTGTCAATGCCAGCCACTACACATTTTTGCTCCAGAGAAGCGCTGGGATCAGTTTATTTTCCAGTAACCAGGAAATGAGTTCTGTTTTGGGAATAGCCACGAGGGAAGGTCAGAAGCAAGGTTACCGCTAAGACCATGGGTATTACTTTTCTACTGATTGGTTGAAGCACACCTGGAAAATGGATATTCCGAAAACTACCACTTTCCAGCAGTGCTATAGTTGCTTACTGCTTTTGAACAAAAATATTTATTCAAAATTGCTTGATTAAAAAAAATAATCCATTGTTGTTCATTCTGCCATCTGTTTTTGCACTTACAAGAGTACCATTAGCATAATTAAATTAGCACTTCTTTCTCCCAGTCTTTCTTACATTGCCATGTACTCCAATTTATTTATACATTTTTAAGTGAGGATACATTTTATAGTTAAATCACAGAATTGAATTGATGATGTCTCTTGTTAAAATTCTATCTTAAAGCATTGTCTTCAAGTTCTAAATGACTTTGGGGATATAATACTGTTTAATTTAAAATCATACAAACCTATTCTTTTACAAGCTTTAAAATATTGATGATGGTATTGGGGAGAAGACATCTAACTACAGCAGTAAGCGAAGTATACATTGAATTTTGGCGCCTGTCACTTTTTAAATTTTGCCTGATGCATTTATACAATGGCAGCGCTCTGTTCTGTAGGTCTTGTCCCGGTGTAGTTTTAATAATAACTAAAAAAGAAATCTTAAATTGCAGCAAGGATGGCTAATAAAGGCTAGTAGAAGGGACGTTTTCACCATTACTTGGACACAATATAATTCTCCTCTTGCTTTTTTTACCCATTTCAGATCCAGAAATTGCAACAATCACCCCTCCCACTACAGAATGCCTCCCAAAGGAAACAATAATTGTTGAACCACACATATGTGATTTTCATCAAGAATTGAAGAAAATGATGCATTTAACTAATCAAAACCTAATTTTTCAGGAATCCTTGGATGTCCAAGGTCTGTATGTCAAATGACTCTAACTTACAAAGACAAGGAGCAGTTTGCCTGTTTCAAAGTTCATGAGGGCTTCTTTAGCATATAATGTTTTGTATGTGTGGTCTGCACATACAAGTATGAGCTGTATTTTGCACAAGCCGCCCCATTTAAAATGAGTTATTTAATTTTTGTGCCACTGACTTTCATTGGAAGCAGGCTGTTGAATTTCCCAGAGGTCCATGTGGTCTTTCAGACAAATGATTTAATAAATTAATTCAAATAACTGAAATAATTTATTTCTGCCTTCTTCAGGTTCCATTCTGCTCAAGTCACTCTCTCTTTTTTTCACTCTTCTCAGCTCCTTGTTCAACACCCTCAGCGGAGAGCATGTCTATGCTGAACAAATGCTGAGTCAATAAAAGAACTAGAAATAATCTATCCACAGCCGTATGGAATTCTGAGACATGGTAGACAGACCACATGCATTCTTCCCTATGCTATGCAATATGGCCCCGTTCTTAATCCCCCTTCTTCAGAGTCTCCTGCTTCATTCATCCGCAGCTCCTGCCCTCAGCTGCCTGAGCACTTGGGTAAAGGAGTCTCTCTGTTCAGCGTGCTGCCAGTGTACTGTAAGCAGAGAGAGCCAACTTCTTACGGCCTGCATGGTGGAAGCCAGAAAAGGAAACCCAGGTGCTACCAAAGATTATCTGGGGTTTATGAAAACTGGCAGAAAACCAGATCTGCATAGCAGCTTGCCAAACACTTGATGTATTCATAGATTTTTCCTCTGCTGGAATCATCTTACTACATGCTCTCTTACATAGCTTGCTGTTCTTTGCACAGGTTTTGTTTTATTTATTTTTGCTTAAATGAAGAACAGATTTTCTGGAAGGAGATTCTTTCTTGCTGTTATGGGGTTTAGTAGCGTTGGGGCTGCCCTAGAACCTACATTACTTACCTCTTAGCAGCTGCTGGAGCATGTATTGATAGCCACTTATGACAGTGAATGAAAATTCAGTATTCTGTTGGACTATTTGAGAAAGCTCCCATTAAGGAATAATTTTGCCATCATTGTGTCCCGCCAGATTTACCATGTTAATCTGTGCTATGTTTTGCATAAAGGTAGTTTGTTCACAGTAGACATGTTACCTGGCATTTAAGACATTGACAACGTATGAAACACTGCCCGCCAACTTTGATGGAAAAACCATGGATAGTAACTTGGGCAGTGTGCAAACGATGGTGAAGGAGTAATATCAGTATACATGTTACAGCAGGGAATTCTAGCTCTGCCTGGCAATCTCTTCTTTCTCCTACAACACTCAATTTTGTATTGCCTTATTCCTCTCCCTAAAATTCTATAATGAAATACGTATCATTCTATTTGTGTAGATATCAAAATACAATACAGCTGCTCACCTTAAACACTGAATATTTCAGGTACACAAAATGTTCTCAAATTTCAAGAGAAATTTTGCATCAAGATTAAAAATATAGACCAAGATAACGAATCTTGATGCAAATCTTGATTCGATTAAGATTAATTTCAATTATAGGTATCATAAATAGTACTCCTTGCAGAACTGTAATCTCTATTCTCTTGCATGCTCCCCCAAATTACAGTGAGTCGCTCTCCAGACTATATATAGTGGGAGTTTCTTTATTTGTACAAGTGTCTTTAAGCATTGAATACTTAGCTTTTTTAGCAGGCTAATATAGGCGTGTTTTCAAAAATCTTGCTTCTTAACACCTTTTCTTGCAGTAAGAAGGGTATTTCTTCATGGTTTTGTCTTTGAACTTTTATCAAACTCTTCAGTCATCTAGGCTTTTGCATTCTTACGAGACCAATGCCAAAGGTAGTTGACGTCTGATACTGTGTTGCACTTCTGGGTGGGAGCTGGTGATAAGTGGAAATAATAATGCTGCAAATCTATTGAGAAATGTTAGTGTCTAACCTGATAGAATTGCAACAAAGCATAACAAGCAAACAAGTAAACCCATTCTAGGTTCAGGTAATAAACATTGCAGCTCTAGAAGAAAAAAAAAAAGTGGGATTAGATGGGAAAGACCATTATTGCATCAAAATGATGCATCTGCAAGCTCCTTTCATGAGTGTTTTATGACTAGGCAAACACATTTTCGTGTTGGCTTCTGCAGTAAATGTTTCTCCTTTATTACTTGATAGCCACTTAGAATTTAGCCTGATTTTTAACAGTGCTAACATACAGTACCAGGAAAATTTATTTGAATAAAATAAAGCTACATTCTTCTAAACTGGAGTCATAATATTAATACTTAAAATACACAGCAACATGCTGAGAAAATGGGATAGTTATTTAGATATATTATAAAATGTATCCCACTACTTTGATGTGATTCACTACTATTTCACCAAACCAATTTAACAGTCTCCTGTGGAGAGGGAATAGTGCAATTAAAATTAGTAACAGAGATTTTCACATTCATATATCTAATTCAGGGATGGGTGATAATGAATTAAATACTTTTTCCTTCTTCTGAAGTCAAATCAGTATTAAATGAATCTGGGCTAGAATTCATATTTAAAGAGTGTGTCTGTGTGCAGATACAGCATCTGGAGACAGATTTTCACATGAGAAATAGGTGTTCCAGCTCAGGTTTGCATGTTTGTTGTCTTTTTGTTTGGTTGGGTTTTTTTCCATTAGATTCTTGAAAATTAAGTGAATGTATAACAGCAATTGCTAAAAAGTTAAATCACTTTGCAGTGTGCGGTGCTCCCAACAAACTAAGAACTTCCTGGGAAGAGAACTGCTGTCATTAAATTTGCCTTGGACAAAAATTAAGGATGGTAGAGCAAAAGATTGATAGCCCTGGGAACAGTGGTCTCTAGACACTTGTTAATCAGACATTGGAAAACCCAATGGATAATCCTCCAGGGTGGAGTGGCTAAATTTGTTTGTAGACATTATGAATAAGAAGCAGTTCTCAACTCATTATGAAGCAGCATAAAAAAAATAACAAGGATATGCTCTTGTCGATGTATGATATTACTCTGAAAAAAACCCCCAAAACGCCAAACCTCAAGCCTCCTCCTGGTACTTCCCATAATTAGACAAGGAAATTAGATATCACTTCTTAAACAAACAAGTCAGTGTAGCAAGAGTGACATTAACCCTTCACCTAACCACAGTTTAAATAGTAGTCCTATATTAGTAGGGGTCTCCTGGTAAGATAATATCTTCGATGACTCCTGCTGCATCACTGAGTTTGCAATATATGTGATCACTTCCGTTTCGCAATAAAAGCTTTTAAATAAGTGAATGAACAAACAAACCCGTGCCCCTGTGCTGACTGCACTTGCAGATGGTATGTAAATACTGAAAAATGTAAATTACCCATTCTTTAGAGACCTGACCAGTAATGGGGCTGATGAAGAACAGGAATCAAAACAACTGTGAGTTTAAGATTAGATGAGTTAGATTTTTTTTGTGTGTGTGTGCAGTGTTACCATGTTTATTTTGGAGGCGTTTTGCACTAGTTCCTGCATGTCGTGGATCACTTTGTGGACGAACAGCCATATCTTCCATGCACATTAGCTTTATTACACATGTGAAGAAATCACAACTTCACAGGAGAAATAAATTATTGCGTTTTACTTTTAAAATATAAATTGTGAGTTTATTACGTACTTGACAATGTACTTGCCTTTCAGTGCCTTAAAGATGGAAGGTAGTATTGTACCCTGTGTGTTTATTGCTAACTTTTTTAAGGTAAAAATTTCTGGAATGTATGTATTCTAAATGTGAGGAAAGGCTTATGTCTTCCCCAGGTAAAAAGTAGCTAATTTGTTAAAACTAAACTGATTATACTCATCGGAGTTAAAAAACTATCTTAGAACTTACTATGTACTTTGTAACTGTGCCTTGCGCTGTGCTGATTGCTAAGTGAATCTCTCAGTTACCAAACTGGCTTGCAAACTGGTATTTGCAGCAGAGAAGTGAAAACTGAGGTGTCTGTGCATTTCACTTAAGCACAGAACGCCACCGGAAGGCAAATGGCTAAGGGATAGAAAACAGGTTGCTGCAGTTCTGCGAAAACTTGCTGTGAAACAGCACGTTGCAAAGCGAGTACGTGAGTCAGGCAGTGGAAACGTTCCGTAGATTTTTCTGCTTTTAAAATGGAGGACCCCAGGTTTCATGTGTTCCCATAACTCAGAGTTGTTTTGTAGCACCAGGGAAAATCAGATGGTTGAGATTCCACCATAGAAGTAAGTTAATCAAACAAAATAGCACGTTTTAAATGGTGTAAATGAGCCAGCTAAGGAAATGTGATGACATCCAGTGTCACGTGTTTCCATGTACTGCACTGGCACTGTGCGAGGCCTGAATGGTTTGTAACGTTATTATTTCCCATTTACCTGCAATGTTGCCCTGAGGTTCTTAGAACTTTAAGTACAGTAAGTTTTCTTATCTCCATCCCTTTCTTTTCTTCCCACCACAAAGGTGATAAGTCATACCGACCCTCTTTGTAGTAAAGAAAAACGGGCAAGTCTTTGTGCAGCTTCTGTCAATGCCATCCTTTCAGACTGCTGGAAGAGGTCACCAAGATCAAATATAGACATCTCCCACTAGAGTGGAGCATGTGACCTTGAACTCTCTCCCAGCACCTGCCAACCCATCAATAGCCAGTTTTAGGATACAGCCAGGCTGAAGTTACTGCAAGCCTTACGTTGAAGGAGAGCTTTGAGCAAATGAGTGAACATATATGTCAGCTGGAAAAGGCTTTAAATCCAATTATACTTCTGTGGTTTGCAGTCATGCTCTTTGAGTCTTGGTGAAGCTTGGTTCTGTGCATGTTTTGTGAGGGCTGCTGGATCTGACTGTTCAGGGCTTGTATAGTTTGGCTTTCTTGTCCTCTGCCTGTGCAGCAGAAACAAGGTTTTCCTGAAGGATTTCGACCATTCTGTAGCCTTGCGCAAAGTGGGAGGAAAGGATTTGCCCTTTGATTTTGTCTCATTGATGGATCTACAGCCCCGCTTTTGGTCCTGTCAAAAGTGCTATTATTTAAAATGTCTGTTTTTTTCCTTTGTACATATTCACTTCATCCAGCCAGCCACAAGACCCTTTCATGGCACCCGTGAGGAGTAGCAACGCACAGAAGTTGTGCAAGGAATGAACCAAAGTTTACAGTCTGGTTCAGTAATTCATTAACTTAAGGCAGTCTATTGTCTAATTTACATACTGTAACTGTTTTCTAATCCAAGGTATCTTTCTTGTGTTGCAATTTACTGACAGCAGTGTCAGTTTTCACATGTCTGTTTTCCAGCAAAAGAATTATCATAAAGCACAATTGCATTGTGTAAACAGTTATACTTCTGGCAGTCCATTTGCCTGAATACATTAGAGTCCATTAAAAAAGGACTATTTAAAAATGTGATTTTCTCCTTATTTCCTACCTTTTGATTGTCATTGTTTGTTCAGTTGTAAAGTGGTTTGTTGACACCAAATATTTTAATAATTCCTTTCCAAGTCCTTGTGCCTATGCCTTTGAGATGCTGCTATAGTAATTAAACTGTCTTTTAGTTGAAATGCTTGCGAAGCGTCCAGTTCTGTGCCTGGCAGCTGGTGATGCATTATAGAGACATTGAGCTAATCGATTAAAACCGCAGAGACATGGGAGTTGTCTGACAGCACTGTACTAGGATGAAATTAGTTGGAATTGCATGGTGAAATTAAGGGGAATGCAGGTGATTGCAGCTCTTCTGGGAGAATCCTGGGTGAGAGGGACACTGTGCACTGATCCCTGTGTAATTAGGACAGCCATGTTTTAACAGTATTTCTAAAGTATTAAAATGGACTGGGTAAATCAGCAGGGTTGTTTCCAGTGAACTTGGCATCCATCCACTGTGACTGAAATAACATGAAATTTTTCGGCTGCTAGGAAATGTGAAATTGGACTAATTGTCTTCTAACTAGTCTGCTAGTGTGTTAGTCTGTAGCAGGTCAGGAATACGAATACTGTATGCTTTCAGGTCTGCTTTCAGGAGCTTAAGATGTGCTCCTGTATTTGCAGGTTAAATTGCACAGAGTTTATGGTAGAATATTTATTGGAATAAAGACAATGTGAGTACGAACACAAATTGACTCACTGTCCGTAAAGGCTGCGTGGATATACCGGTTTGTAAAGCTGCCTAATAGGTCTGCTTTGAAAAATTTCAAATGAGACTCAAAGAGGCAGCCCTAATTCTAGACAGTCTAAGTAGAGACGTTCCTTTTCACTTGGAACTTGCTCTACATAAATGCTGAGGAGCTCATAAAATTAATTTCCAGAAAAATCACAGTTAGCTTTTCTAGCTAAATCCATCAGACTTTCACTCTGCTTCGTATTACTCTGATAATTGTTCTAAGCAGTGCTGGGCTTAAAGGAATCCACTTTCAACTGTAATTGTACATCTCTTCATCTACATTTGGAAATACTGTTTGGCTAATAAGTTCAGCAGAGTGGATGGCTGGGGAATGCCTGTTTTTGATGCCAAAATCAACGTTACTGCTATACATTCCACTCTAAGGCAAGATGACAAAGGAGGCATCAGATGTAGTGAGAGAGACCTCCTTCTGTCTCATGGAGGTGTAGAGGGCACTGATGACTGTCCTTTGAGGTCTCGTGGAGACCATACTACACTCCCAGCTCTAGCAATGGTGTCCTCCAAAGGCTCCTCCCCTGGAGCGGTGGTGACTTCTCTCTCTCCCTTCCTCTCCTGTGGCCCCATTCCCCCAGAGCTGGGGGGCAGCAGAGGGTGATTGCCCTCCCTGGAATTTGTGAGCCAGGTCTGTCTGGTGGATTCCAGCTACACGGCCATTAATGCAAGGGGAGCTGACTGCGCTGGAGTTAAACTTCCATCAGAGCAGAGTAATGCATTTACTATAAAGGAAGATTTGCCTCTACATCAGCAGAAGAGAGATTATTTGGCAGTCAAACCGATACTGTACACAAAGATAGAAATAGTAGAATTCAGCAGAGGCTTAATTCAATGTGAATGTGTCTCTTGAATAAAATAAAACCCAAACAGCAGGATCCCTTAGCAAGTACATGGAAGTGCTTGTTGGTCTGCCTCTCTGTCAGCCTTTGAGCACTGGTTCCTGGTGAGACTGGTGCTCTGTTAGAGGCCAAACACTGTGTTCAGGATCTAGACTGGAGTAACTTCTGGGAAATACCTCTCCTATCACTCTGAATCTGGGAATTCATGGCCATATCTCTACCGAGCACGGTTTTCTCTTGTAGTTAATTGCATACTGAACTGGTACCACAGACTGACAAAATACGGTGGCTTTTTAGAAACTATCTCTTAATTTTGTTTTGAAACAAATTTGTTTATGAGTTCTTCCTCATGGTGTCTTACCTTTAAGCTGCCATATTTAACCTGCCTTATTTTCTTTTCCATTTTAATTCAAGCAGTCTAGATGTTTATTTTGGAAAGAATTGCAGCCATGCAATAACATGTTTCACTCTAAATAACCAATATCTCAGTCCTACGGCATTGGGCACTTGCTTTTTGTTGTGCTTTTGGTCTGGAGTTGTTGGGGGAGGGGTGTGTGCATTCGTTTTTCTTTTTGTATGTATTTAAAATTTCCTACATGGAAGAATAAACAGCGCATTTATTATGAGGAACATACCTTACATTGTTTATGATATAAAGATATGTTTTCTTTTTACAGCTATATTGACCACATCTGTTTTAAAAGCAAAAGATACAGCATATTTAGGAGAATATTTATGTAAGCAATGGGAATACAGCCTGCACTTCTCAAATCTTTTCCCTTTTAATCTCTACATTCTGCTGTACACATATGCACAAAGCACACCTCTCCATTCTCCCGTCACAATGAAATAACAATTTCATTCACCCTGAGTATGTCTTTGTCTTCCATGATGAGAATACCAGTAACTAGAATAGTAATTTGGCACTGGAAGGGGAATTCAGTATCATCAAACAGTATGTCATATGTTTTTATTAAGCTTTATCTGAGATGCAGTAAGACTCCAGCACCCCCCCTTATCTACCAAAATTTCTTTGTCTACAAAATAAACTACCAAAAAAGCCATTGGATTATTTTTGCAAATCTATCATTTGTAAAGCCATTCTTTCTTCGCTTGAACATTTGTCTGTAAACCCACAATGGCATGATGTTATTAAAAAAACCCCCAACACTGAGGATTGGCATTTCCAGTTGTTTTTAATAGGCCTAGTTATGCACCAATTCAAGATTGTCTTAAAACGTATTTTGAAAAATGTGAGTGGAGCGTACTGGCCAATTTTGACCTACAAAACTTAGCACAGCTGTAATAATGAAGTCATAACTAGTGCCTGTAGACTTAATTTGGATTTTCATGCTTTCAGATTTAGCCAGATTTTGATTTTTATTTCTTTCATCATCAGATTATAATTTTATTTGGCACGCTTGTTCTTTTGTGCTTTTCAAAGATCAAAACTATATATGGTTTGAGGGATCTGTTCTTTATCTTCTATTTCTCTTGAAAAATAATTGTGAAACTTTCTTAAAAGATACTCCTAGAAGAACTTGCTTATAAATTTCTGTGTGAAAAGCAAACTTAAAAAAAACCAGCGTGAAACTGTTTGGGATGAGATCCTTATGTATGACCTTGACAAAAGCAGAAATATGATTAGCATCAGCTGATTGTCCATGTTTTCAGCCCTTGTAGGCATGATGGTGAAGAGGAAAACTATGTTTCAATACATGATCTGGAACTAACAGGGAATAGGAAATGCCACGGATTTTTTAGGGCAATGATTATCTGCTCATTATTTTAACTTGTTATTTCCTAATAACAAGTTTTGAATGCAAAACAATTTTTTAATGCTTGGAAACATGGTAGTTTAACAGAAACCAGTAGAGGCCTAAAGAAAACCAGACTGGAAGTTTTAAACAAGGAATCCTGAAAAATATCTCTCAAACTAGAAGAGCCTGAGTTGGACTCAAAAAATTCATGAAAGGCTTAACTGCAAATGGATGCAAATATGTGTGATAAGGTAACGAAATGCTAAAATTGTGATGCAACATCTTTTCTTCCTGTGCCTGAATTTAGCTCTTTGATAGAGCACAGATCAAGCACCTATTAAAATAACAGAAACAAAAAAAACCCAAAAAACCAAACACAAAAACACCAACAAAAAACCTTTCCAGAACTTTTTAAAGGTTATTGCGTAACATCTCTGAATCACTGTATTGAAGCCCTGATGAACACGTGTTGATATATCCAGGCCAGCTTTCCAACAGAAAATGTCATGCACTTTATCAGTGAAACAACTGTTTCATGCATGTAAGGTGCATTGTAAATACTTTGATATAATCCAAATATTTGGAATAATTTCCAATTAAAGCTGTGAAAGATTATTGGTGTTTCATTTACTGATGTCCTCACTCTCTTTCCCTTAGGTATCTTTTAATGTGAGTTTAAATGTTGTGTTTGCACCCCTCTATTCTGGCATATAAGCTTCCATTCATATTTTTGTATGATACTAAAGCTGTTGCCTGTAGCACATATCCCTTGTACTCTTCAGATCTCCATTTCCATACACTTCCAAGCCCCATCAACAAATGATCAGGGACCTCTACAGCCAGCACCATTCCAGCCTTTGAGTTAACAGCTAACTGATTTCACCTTGTGTGCAGCCGAGGCGTGTAGCCTTCTCTGAAGCAGCACTGTCAGTGGTCCCCACGCCCACAGCCGGTTCAGTTCTCTTGGAGCAGGATTCTGCTTTTAAGTCCTGTACTTAAACATGCAATCCCAGGTGACTGTAGTCTAGTGGCAGAGCATTTGGAGGCTTGTGCGTGCTGCCTGCCAGGTCACATCTTGCACTGGCTAAATGAAGAACCTGGAAGATGTGCCAGGATCTTTGTTTTTTTGCTTTTGCCTTTGTTTTATTTTCTTTTGCCTTTGTTTTATTTTCTTCTGCCTTTCCACTCCTTTGGTTCAGTTCTATGCTGCAGGGCAGGCTGATTTCACACAAATAAGCTGAAGTGCCTGCTATGAAAATAAGATAGGTGTTCACTTTGTTCTCCACAGCATGGAACAACAGCTAACACAGTTGTTTGACACTTTTTTTTTTTTTTCAGAATAGATCAAATTTACTTTAATTGACCATTTTCTGAATTTAATTCCATGCATGTTCAACTGTTGTTATTTTTAGTTACCTTCACATTCATGGAAGTGACAGATGATAGACGCTATGTTTTCAAATACATAGAAGTTGATGAGATTTTTTGAGGCAGGGACACATTTCTGGTTGTATTTTGTCATCACTGCTGTCCTTTTCCTCTGTTATCTTCCTTCCAAATAGTGCCGAAGTTAGAGCTGTATGTACTTTTTTTCTAGGCAGAGTTGGCAGTGCAAAAAGAAATCCAAATTCTATGTATGTCTCACCAGAGAAGAAAGCTTTTTAAAGATTTCATTGCGAGATAAGGACATGCTTCCAAAAGGGCTTTATAGCTGAAGGAATATCAGCTCCCAGTGGTCTACAGGCTTATTCAGCCAGGACGGTTGTCTCCTCATGAGTGGAGAGAGTGATTGACTGTACCAGACTTTCCTCTGGAATCAATTCGTGTTCCTATGCAACGTTATAGGATGAATGTGAGGTGCTCCAGCAGAAGCTAATTAGGATACTTAGGTGTACCTTAGAATCATCATTTTCATTCATCGTAAGTTTTGTGCAGTGACTTTTAAGCGTAGCTTTTTACAACCTTCTGACTATGGTTCTAGGACTAAGACAGAAAATGAAAGTCTGTTACTAGGATATCAGCCATTGTCACCTTAGAATGATTGCAAATCCACTGAGGCATGAAGTAAATGCAGAAAGAAAGTTGCAATGAAAATACACTTTGTATTTCCACCAGAACATCAGTAATGCTTACTTTGATGCCAAATAATATCTAAGAATGGATTACATTCTGAACTAAGCAATGGAGGTAAGCCTGGAAATTTTGTTGGCTAACTGTAAAAATAACAATGTAATGATAGAATGTTTCCTTAAAGGAAAGTGCAACCAAATATGCTACTTTTTATTGAAAAGGTTTTTATTTAAAGGGTTTATTTAGAGGGTAGTTGTCAACAGCTCAATGTCCAGATGGAGATCCGTGACAAGTGGTGTCCCTCAGGTGTCCATATTGGGACCAGCACTGTTTAATTTCTTCTTCAGTGACATAGACAGTGGGATTGAGTGCACCCTGAGCAGGTTTGCAGATGACACCAAGCTGAGTGGTGTGGTTGACATGCCTGAGGGACGGGATGCCATCCAGAGGGACCTGGACGAGCTCAAGAAGTGGACCCATGTGAACTTCATGAGGTTCAACAAGGCCAAGTGCCAAGGTCCTGCATCTGGGTGAGGGTGACCCCCAGTATCAATACAGGCTAGGGTACGAAGGGATTGAGAGCAGACTTGGGAGTATTGGTGGATGGAAAGTTGGACATGAGCCAACAATGTGCACTTGCAGCCCAGAAATCCAACCGCATCCTGGGCTGCATTTAAAGTGTTGCCAGCAGGTCGAGGGAGGTGATTCTGCCCCTCTACTCTGCTCTGGTCAGACCCCTACCTGGAGTACTGCATCCAGCTCTGGAGCCCTCAGCACAGGAAAGACATGGACCTGTTGGAGTGGATCCAGAGGAGGGCCACAAAAATGATCAGAGGGACGGAAAGCCTCCCATATAATGACAGGCTGAGGGAGTTTGGGATTGTTTTACCTAGAGAGGAGAAGGCACCAGGGAGACTTTCTTGCGGCCTTTCAGCACTTAAAGGGGGCTTATAAGAAAGATGGGGACAAACTTTTCAGCAGGGCCTGTTGCGATAGGACAAGGCGTAATGGTTTTAAACTAAAAGAGGATAGACTAGATATAAGGAAGAAATCTTTTACAGTGAGGGTGGTGAAACACTGGTACAGGTTGCCCAGAGAGGTGGTAGGTGGCCCATCCCTGGAAACATTCAAGGTCAGGTTGGACGGGGCTCTGAGCAACCTGATCTAGTCAAAGAAGTGCCTGCTCATTGCAGGGGGGTTGGATCAGATGGCCTTTAAGGGTCCCTTCCAACCCAAACTATTCTATATTTATAGGTCAAATTACTGTGCTAACTGTATCAGTAATGCAGGTTAAAAGTCCAGAACAGTGCAACGCAAACCCTGTACTTGAAAAATTTCCCATTGTCCTTTTCTCATAAAAAGATTCTAGTTTTTTTTTTTTTTAAAACCAGTCCTCATAGGTGAATTAATTAATCGGTTTACTAGCAGTACATTTTGAAGAAACATTTTTAGTGAGATAAAATTTGCTGCTACCAATCCCACGCATCAGTCTCACTTACTTTAACAATATTACCAAACATTGCTGTGGGAGAGTAAGTGTTTGTATTCTTTGTTTATTTTCTCATCGTTTTTCCCCTTGAAGGAATTCCTGTAGGGCTATAGATGGAGAGGCATTTATTTCAAAATGTTACATGAAAAGATTTGCCCTTCCAACATGCTGAGCTCAAGATGTTATTATGAAGGCTAAAAGGGTTTGTCTATGTGGTCCTAATCAATTAAAAATGGAACCTAGAAAGGTTACGTAGTAATTTATTAGAAGATTTTAAAATATAATAGGTGATGTTTTACTTTTTTCTCCAGGATGAAGAATTATGACATTCAACTTGAATAAAACAAGGAACTAGAAAAGGCAGGTCACACAAGATTAGCCTGCTATCTTTTAAACCAGATAACTGGCTTTTTTGGGGAAAAAAAAAAATGCTAACTACTAATAGTCTTTCTGGAGCTTTATGTGCTATAGTGCCATATCAGAAATTATTATTCAATCAAAAAGTATAGGTGTCAGCATAAGAATTGCTAGTTTGTGGAGTGGGTAAGAAACTGAACTCAGTAAGATGGCACCAAAAGGGAGCTTCCTAGCAGGAAGGAAGATTTTGAGGTACTTCTTAAGATCTGAAAAAAGGTGACCAGTGACATAAAACTAAGAGAAAGAAGCAGTCAGGGCTGAATAATTTTAAGGACTAGAGTAACAGAAATGGAATGAAATTGCATAGCAGAAAGTGCAAAATGATGCACCTGGGGACTAAGAGTACTAAATTCTCTCAAAGCAAGGAATTCCACCAGATAGAAATTACTGAAATAGAGAAATTGATCTTAAAGAACCTAAAAGGCATCACTGTGATACAGTGTGAAAAAGTCAAATGTAATCTTAAGGCTGGTGTACCGTTTACAGATGGTACTGGCAGAACTGTAGAAGGGAATGATTTCTATGAAGTTATATGTAATACTGGGTACCAGTGGCCAGTACTGGTGGTGCCCCCAGCCAAGGGCTATTGTGCTTCTTGCTCCAGGGTTTCCTTCTGCCTCAGGTGTGTACACTGTCCCAGGGTGTTGTATGGGCAAACTCAGTACGAGCATATGTGCAGATTTTGCTCAGCACAGGAGGGATATGAGACATGGGAAGGTTTTACTGGAGGCTATAGAGTTCTGGTACGGAGGTACCCTACTGTTCCCAAGGAGGGAGGGGTTGAGCTAGGCATGAAGTCTCCTGTGCTGAGGAAAGGGGAATTCAAAATGTGAAAGATACAGAGGAAGGCTTTGAGAATCGTCAGAAGGGTGCCTGGTTTGTCCATGGATATGGGGAGGATGGAAAATCTGGAAATTTGGATAAATTTTTTTGGTAATTAGGAGATGTATCTAGCAAAAAGAAGGCTAGGAGGTGATATGATTGCTCTCCATGGGGAGCTTAAAATGTCCGGGACCCAGGAAACATTTTAAGTTGAAGGATCATGTAGTTCCAAGAAGAGCCTTGGTATTAACTGGCCCCAAATAAATTTAAACTGGAAATTCAATAGAAGACACACAGCTGCTAAAGTAATCAGGACCTGAAAGAGCTTTCCATCTGCAGCAAAAGGGGAAAAACATTAAGTCCTTTTCAGACAGCAATCAATATACTTATGAAAAGATATATGATGATTTGTGGAAATAGATTACCAAACTCAGTGAACAGGAAGGTCCTTCCTACTCTTTATCTCTTTATTTCTAAAACTTTCAACCAATAAAGTAAATAACATCGGTGACCACCTATGAGATTATTTCAAAGAATTTTTTGCACATAAGAAAGTCCATGTTCAACTGCACTCCTTCCTGAATTCCCGTATTTCTGTCCAAGTAAAGTGCAGAGCAGTTTCTAGAAATGGTGTCTCATCGTGTCTTGTAACGTGCAGCTACATTGTGATATGAATTAATGCAATCTACTGGGCGAGCGGAGAACCTCCCATTGCATCCCACGTTGAAGTGTAGGCTGGACTCAAACTACAGAGCCAGAGGGGAACGCACGGCTTCTATGCTTAATTCAGTAGACATCCTACTCTTCAGTTTTATAGTCTGAAAGAATCTCAACTTCTGTTTAGATAACAGATGAGGATGCTGTAGGAGAGAAGCATTATTATGATATGGTAGCTCAGATGCAGCAACTGCATGTGCTGAGATTTTTAAATGTAGTCCCTAAGCCACGGTAGTACATATCTAGGAACAGCATGTCTACAGAATGAAAGATCTCAATTTTTTTTGGACCTGTTATGTTTGTCAGTGTGCATTTAAAAAGTTTGCCGAACGTGGAGTGGTTTAGGTCAGAGAAAATGTAAGTGATCAATATGGTAATAACACGCTGATTATTTTAATGGTATATGTAATCTTATTACTACTTCCTATGTTGTTATATATTTCTTGTTACTCATAGTCACCTGTATATTTATACTAATGAAGGAGGCAACACACTATTCACTGCTCTTATATTCCTGAGATGTTTAACTTTCTGTGCAGGTACTAGCTGTCAATCAAGGCTAATCAAACTGGCACAGTTAACATAATACATCATAAAATTTCACAGTAGTGTCAACCTGTAATTCTGTCAATGTGGTTAAAGGAAATGGGCTAAAAACAATATTGTCATTTTGTAATAACACAGGGAAACAGAATTTTAGAATAATATTTTTACTGTCTGCTATGAATATATTGTGTACAGGTTTCAAGAGCAGCAGTGGTTTCCTTTAGGATTGAATTGGTCAAATATACAGAGTTTTGAATCCTTATTTTTCATTTTTCTCACTATCAGATATTTTCTGTGTATCCTGAAAAGGAATGGAGCGTTGCAGTTCTCCTTGTACTATGATACTGGAGATGTCCAGGAGGAATAGTGAAGGGGAGGCATGAGTTTCTTCTGTCCTTATGTCACTGAAGGGAGTGTTTTATGATGGACCTGGCCGAGGTTGGTTGGACAGTAACACTGGTTGTTTCCAGTAACACAGGTTGGTTTCCAGTAACCCTGGAAAGAGGGTTCCCAGCTCTGCTGTCAGCTACGTTTATATCACTTGCAGGCTAACAGTAGAGGAAGCTCTTAGTAAAAATACAAAAACAAAAAGAAAAAGCAAACAAACAAAACAAACCCAAACCAAAACAGATACAGTACTGTTCCAGTTTATACACATGGGAATAGGAAAGTGCAGTCTGGCTATTTGCTTGGCACAACACAGAAATGTAGGCAGAAGATGTAAGTCTTCAAAATCCAGTGTCTTTCTACTTAGGAGATTGATTTGCAGACCTTTGCAATTTTTTGGTAAGAATGCAAGCCCTTATCTGACAAGGTTAAGTCTGTTGACAATAGCTTGCTTTTCAAAGTTGCCTTTGGCAAAACTCTTACAAATAGTTGAATACTACTGAGTTGTCAGCAAGATATGTCCATTTGCTGGTGTTAAAATGTATCAAAATGCACAACTAACCCTATTAAAATGAATAGGGTTTCTCATAAAGTAAAATATTAATTGGGCCAAACAGGTGTTATGGAAGTCTGTGTGGGCATAGCTTATTCAAGAAAGTTTGTAGCGTATCCCTCTGTGATCATCTTTATTTCCCTGCAGTAATTGATCATAAGATGTTTCATGTGCTGAGGAAGGAATGTCTTTGGAAATTCCAGACAGATTTCCCTCTCCTCCTAGTAGCTGATTTTCTTTGAAATACAGAGCATTGTATAATGAATCACCTAGGTTAGGTGGTCTTTGTCAGGTGATGACATGTACGTTTGTAAACCAGGGAAAGTTTAAAGGGAAGTTCATGTGACATGGATGTTTAATGATCAAGAATCTTAGGTTGTGGGTGCAGAAGCTAGAGGAGAAAGGATGATAAATGAATCTGAGAGATCCATAAATGAAACATAGTTAGGTCTTGATGCGGAAAGTAATAAAGACGATGGCTGGGAAAATCAGGTGCGAATATCGTCTTTGGAAAAGGCAGTATTAACAATTAGATGTCAATAATAAAAGGGTAAAAGCAGAAGCAAGCAATTGTTTAAGTACCAATCATGCTTAGGTACATCATCCATGGGAAGGCATAAGACTAAACCGTGATTGCAGTAAGGGAAGCAAAGCAGAACGGAAACTGAATTCACTTCAGTTTAATATGTGAAAAATCCATCATTCTTTAGGAAAGCAGCACAGAGAATCTCAGACAATGACTTCTCATGGCAGATAGGATTAATTGAAAAAAATCAGACAAAGGACTTAAGGTGGTACAATATTTTGAAGGTAAGTTTACAATTTATATCTGGATGGAAAAACTTTAGTTGCAAGGATAAATGGATTTGTTAGATAAAATCGTCTAGGGAACAGACTGCTTGGGAAAATGATAGCTAAGTTCAGGAGCCATTAACTAGGAAATTTAACAGAGTGATCTTGCAACAAGGGGTTGCCTCTGACTATAGAATATGAGCTTGGAAGTGAATGTGCGGTCGACGCAGACATGAAAACAGTGAGAGAGCCCCATCCAGCCTCAGGGACTCTCCTTGCCGTAATACCTAGTGGCAGTAGAAGATGATGCTGTAGACCTGACTACTTCAAAGCCATGTACAATAGCCTCCCCTGCACCTCCATAAACCTGTCGGCCAAAAGGGGAAAGAACTGTTTTCTCTTCCCGGTATCTATGTGTGAAAAGGTGAATCAACAAGAGAATTGTTGTTGCACAAGTGCCCAAGCTGTTCCCAACTTTAGGTCTCCCTGTTTTGTTTCCCCTGTAGGGAGGGGAGGTGTGTGATTGCTCTGAATTCGTGGCATTCACCCTTAACCAAGAGAAGTAGGTGCTGCTTTGAATATCTTGCAAGAGGCCACATAGGGAGAACTGTATGTAAGTGCAGAGAGAGAGAGAGAATACCTTAAAGGATAATGCTGTTTTGCTTCTTCCAATAAAATGCCTGCCTCAAAGTTACAATAAAGCTGTTTTCTATTAGTCTTTAGTGCTGTCACCCAACGATGTTGGGAGTTGACTTCTTTTAAAACAGCAAAAGAAAGTTGGAAAGAAATCTGAGCGTTAACCCACCCCAAGACTTTTCATCTGATAAGCCCAAAAAGTGACCTGAGAGAAAGGAGCCCTTTGCCAGATCCCAAACCACAGTAAGGCTGAGCAGACAAAGCGCTGAAGTACAGGTCAGTCCTGCAATTTATGCAATGTGCAGTGAAGTGGAAAATATTTATAAATCACTTGCCTTCTCTCAGAAAGGATATAGGAATAACAATGACATCACTCTTAATGTGGGAAGAGCTTTTGAGCGCAAACATGAATGTGTTTCAGAGGCACGTTTTTAAATCAAAACACTCACAAACCAAGAGAAAACATGGAGTACTTTTATCTAAAGAGGCTTTCTGTAAAGCAACAAGCTGCAACGCTGTATCATTAAAAAAGAAAAATTAAGTGTTTCCTTGCAACTGTAAACAATAGTTTTAAGTAAGTAAAGCGTATATTCTAAGTTACTGTGGGTGTGGTAGTGCTAACTGCTATAGACTCATGTGCAAGTCATTCAGACAAAGCAGGAAAAGCTAAGCACAAGAAGTAGGAATCCCTCCCCCAGCTTCCAGTCTGTTCCTGTAGGAGAAATGACAGTCACCAAGTTCCAAACTTTGAGGCAGAAACGTATCATGAGTGTAGACAAGAGCACAGAGCAACTGGAATTTGTCTTAAGTGTTTTGGGTGTTCAAACATGTGACGACAAAAATAATGCTAGGAAGTGAATTTGTTGAAGCTGAGATGTGGAGGAGGTAGCCTGAATATGCATGGGGAATGTATTTTTTTTTAGCATTTGTATCCTATTACAATATTCCAGAAGTTCAGACTGTCGAGCCAGAAATCTGCAGTGTTGTTACTCAGTTGAGAATTGGTGGGAGTTGTCAGTTTTCAGGATTACAATTTGTAAAGAAATTTTGAATGAGTTGGATTTTATTTTTATACCAAAGCTCCTTGTAGTAGAACTGAAGGTGGCAAAGAAATCACTTTTAACAATTCAGTGCTGATATTAGTTATACATGCTGGAGATGCCTTTCCAGCCTTTGTCACCACAGGTAACCTCCTGCAGCTGAGTCACATCTGTTCAAGTGAAACCCCGAGAAGGCATAATAAGAGGAGGACAGGATTCCACTGAAAGCATCATTGAGAAGGTGGCAGTTCTACTATTCCCAGCTTCAAAAAACAGCCAGGTTAGGTGAGCAGCACATCAGGGTATGTTGCTAGTCCAGTCAAATAACATGCTGTTAATGAGGCTTAACAAATTAGTAGAGAAGGAATGTTATTTTCCCCTGTGCAGAAGAGATTATCTACATTGTAACTAGCACTGAAGTATTTTTCTTGCTAAATGCGGTATTGGCAATGCAGTATTGCTTTCTGGCAAATAGCGAGCCAAACAGGCAACCATGACTATGCCATTCAGATGGTGTTTTCATGAATACCTGTTTTGGCTTGGGATACTCCTGAGAAACTTTGCAAGCAAAAGTGAGTTGGAAACCTTGTTTCAGTGTATAGGAAGGTTGAGAAAGACTAAAGAACTAAATTTAGAAAATATATGCGGTGAAAAAACTAACTGTAGCTCTTAGGGAATGTTGTTTGATGAAGTTTATGTAAGGATAACACAGAAATAAAGACTACTTTGTGAAACACCTTATCCCCAAAACAAAGAGATGTGATTCTACACAAGGATAAACATATTTATGTGTTTACCTATACCTAACCAGTCCTCAGAAGGCCACAATTAAAAACTTCATTTTCTGCCATCTGAGCTTACTGTGTTTTTTTAAAAAAAAACCTAGTTGTAACCCACCCACCCTTGAAAAGGGGAATAAAAACTCTTCAGAGGCTTCATAAAAGGTGTATGGCTTATTTGACCAAGACAGGTAGAAAGACAAAATGGAAAAGGGAAGTTTATTAAGAAACAGGTAGATTATCTTTCCTCTGAACACTACTGGAAAATAGTAGTGTTCACGAATCATTAGTATCATCTGAGCTCTCCCTTCCCACCCTGATCCCCACCTTTGCTGGGAGGACACTACTTTTTTTATTTTCCTGTTATTAAGAAAATCTAGGTGAGACATGATAGCCTCCAAAGAGGAACACAAACCCCTTTGCTGTTCCTATCGTACATGTTGTGCTCACCGGCCACTGCCTATTGGGTCCCAGTAGACTGCATGTCATTGGGCTTTGATTCACCGCTAAGGTTTTTAACTGGAAAACAAAAAGGAAGAGGGAGTAGAGAGACAGATTACACTTTTAAAAATTACAATAAGAAATTTATTTAACTCTCGAAAAGGTGCATATAAATGTTTGAATAAAATGACGTGAAGCCTGGGAACTAATCTGGTACTCTGCTCCCTCTTTGTCACGATCAGTACAGTTACAAAGTAGACAATTTTTAAGCTTTGGTGGGAACCATACGTTAGGAGTTTTTGAATTAAAGAAAGAGAGAAGTCACGCACACCTCTAGGGAAGAATAAGAAGTCAGATCAGGAAGAATTTCACAGCCAAGAAATAACTGTAATAAGAATAGAGCATCAATCATAAATAACTTCAATTATTTTGTCATTGAGTGGAATAAGAAGATACAAAGGAGTAGAAAGATGACACATTTCTTAAGCACGATTGGAATGTTTTTAGACACCAGATCAACATGAAATATTGTGTGTCTATTTTCCATCAGAACCAAATCTGTTTCAAGAAATTATGCACTAAAAATGTTTTATGTAAGTGTTATGACCATAATGAATTCCAACTCTTATCACTCTCATTAAGGGAGAATTGATATTTTAATTGATCAATTAGTTGTTGTTATGGTTATGTTATTAATCGTAATAATTGTAGCTCTGATTCTTTGAGCTACTTTATGCTCTTGGTGGTTCCAGAGGTCCCACCGTGTTTCAGATGCCTTGTTTGTAGGTGCTGTAGCCGTTCTTCAGGTAGGTAGGAGTAGGGAGCCTAGAACCAATACAACGCAGCACTGCAAAACCCACCGTAATGTTGTGGTAGGTTACTCAAGTGGACTCCAAAATACAACAGAATCAAACAGATCCCCCCTTGTCCCTTTGCAGTCTAAACTCTCTGGCTGTGTTCGTCTCCTCACAAAATGCCTAAATAGGTATACATGTTTCCTAGGCCCAGAGGCAGGAGTAGCGGCACGTTTGGATATTGATTCCAATTGTTGTATGAGATTTTCAAATGTTTGCTGCACTTAGTCTTACGACTGGCTGAACATTCTTGAATGATGTGAAGAACAGATGACTGGTGGTTAAATGACAGGTGAAAATATTTGTACCTCATTTTTCAGAGGAAAAATTAAAAGAGGAATAGGAAAAATACAGTGATTTCATGATCACATGTAGTAACAGACATTGGGTACTAGATGGGAACATACATATAGATCATATTATAAATTAGGACACTAGCAGATTCTATATTGGAGTGTTTTCCCCTAAAAAATAAACATCTTGGACATATAGAAGTAAGAAATGGCAACTTAATCGTTAGCAGCCTTAAATCATGATAAATTGTCAAATGTAGGCGGTTTATCAAACATAAAAACCTGGAATAGTTTTGTGAGTCAAGATTAACAGATCCAGTTTTCTCTTGAGAACACACAAGTTTTACCTTCAGCACACCATGATGCCATTACTTCAAACTTCAACATCGGTAGCGTATTAAGCGTTGGTGATAAAACTCTTAATTGCCATTATGAGGAACCTGTGGCTTCACAGTTATATACTGCCCACTTAACAGACATCCAGAATGTATTCTTTTTCTCGGGCAGTCTAAGATCTGTCTAACAGGAAAACAGTCCATTCTTCCCATCAGTTACGTAGGTGAGGGCCAGAAATTACTCAGATGAGGGCCAAAAATTCATACTATTTGACAGGATAAAAGCATTGTATCTCAAAGCTGGACATTATCTTACAACTGTGAAGGAAACTCAGCTTCCTGGAAGAATGCAGAGTAGCTCTGGAAAGTCTTGAAACATTGGACTTCAAAGATGTTCACATTTTACAAATTAAAAGTTGCTCTGGTAGCTTTCAGATAAGTTTAAATGTTCTTCTGTTTTATTTTGGTTTTTTGTTGTTTTTTTTCTTTGAGCTTTGTGTGTTGGACTTACGCTGAGATTTTATAGTTTAAAGAGTATGCAATACAGTTCCTATAAAATGTTTTAAAATTCTCTAAGAAACTAATACATTTTAAAAATAGTATTTCTGTTAAATGTGTCATATAAAGAATACATGAAAAAATGATGTGATATATGAGTTTTATTAGATCTCACTTGTGATGGCCTGCTTTTTCATTTATGTGTAACACATCTATCCAAACTTTTGCCAATAATATCTTATATGCCAAAGCTTACACCATCACATACTGCACTCTCAGACTTACACCATTATTCTCATGTCTCTCTCAGCAAATGAAATGAATAGTAATTTATTTCCTTGAATTGGTTGGAGGAGAAGTATGTGTGCAGAGATAAATAAAACCATCTGAATCACTAAGTCCCAGTTGTTAAGCATTTCTGACCTCTCAATGTTGGAAACTGCGAACATAGAATGACCAGTAACTTAACAGAAAATAGGAAACCCAGATATTATTACATGCAAACTCTAAAATTAAAAAAATATTTCCATAGGGGATTTATATGAATATTTTGGGGAAATGCTAGAAGTATTAGAAAATTTTGATTTTTCCTGTTATATCAAGAGCTTAAAATTTCAGTGTAGGCAGCCCATAGCATATTTCACTCTGAAAAAGAGTTTTAAAGTTCTCGGGTACAGAAGCCAATTGCACAGAGGATATAAAATGCAACATATTTGAAACCCAGTATTTTACCTTCAGCAGCTAGATGCTAATGACTGAACATGGGCAGTTTGCAAACTGAGGGAACTTCCACCTCCTTGGTTATGATGAGTTCATGTTTTCAGAATACCCATGTCCAGTAATGACTACTGGAGACTACAGAATCACAGAATCTTCATGGTTGGAAAGGACCCTTAAGATCATTGAGTCCAACCAAACAACCTACAATCTCTGCCCTTCAGAGCATGCCCTGAAGTGCCGCATCTAGACGTTTCTTAAATACCTCTAGGGATGGTGACTCGACCACCTCCCTGGGCAGGCTGTTCCAGTGCCTGACCACTCTTTCAGTAAAGTAATTCTTCCTAATATCTAATCTAAACCTCCCCTGCCGCAACTTCAGACCATTTCCTCTGGTCCTGTCATTATTCGCCTGGGAGAAGAGGCCAACACCCACCTCTCTCCAACCTCCTTTCAGGTAGTTGTAGAGGGTGATGAGGTCTCTCCTCAGTCTCCTCTCCCTCAGTCTCCTCCTCTCCTACCTTTTATAAGAAAAAAAAATGTCATTCCAGAGAACACAGTGTCAGCCTAAAGTATAGGCTGGCCAATGTTTAACCCTAGAAGAGCTGATGGAAGGTGTTATTGATACAATAGCTGTTGTTATCTTTGTGAGAATGCTGGTGGTTCATCCTTTATAAGCATTTCCTAAAACAAGGAAGGGCTACAAAGCTGGTGAGGGGTCTGGAGGACAAACCTTATGAGGAACGACTGAGGGAGCTGGGGTTGTTTAGCCTGGAGAAGAGGAGGCTGAGGGGAGACCTCATCACCCTCTACAACTACCTGAAAGGAGGTTGTAGAGAGATGGGGGCTGACCTGTTCTCCCTGGTGACAAGTGATAGGACGAGAGGAAACGGGTTCAAGTTACGCCAGGGGAGGTTTAGATTGGATATTAGGAAACATTTTTTCACTGAAAGGGTTATTAAACATTGGAATAGGCTGCCCAGGGAGGTGGTGGATTCACCATCCCTGGAGGTGTTTAAAAAAAGGGTAGATGGGGCACTTAGGAACGTGGTTTAGAAGTGGCTCTTGTCAGGCTAGGTTAAAGGTTGGACTCGATGATCTTAAAGGTCCCTTCCAACCTCAGCAATTCTATGATTCTATGAAATGTTTTTCTTTTGTTCCAAAAAAAAGCTACTTACACAGTATATTTTTTAAGTATTGTCTTCTGAACTTGCAGGTGACTTTCTCTAAGTATTTCTTATGCAGTAGCTCAACTAAAAGGAACTTTTGTGAGACAGATATAACAGAATTGAATCAGGAGTCTAACAGCCATCATAATTATGGAGTTCTAAATTACCATTGGTCTTTACGTGCCTTGCAATAGGTAAATCAACATCCGTTGTGTTTGCTGTAGAATTTTGTTAATATTATTTTATATTCTACAATAAAGCTATTAAAAGATAACTTGAAAAGACGTGGGAGCATCGGCAGGTGTGTTAGATCATAAGGTGGTGAGATGTCCTGGGGTCTGATCCTGCAGTCAGTGCAAAGGAACAAACCTCCATGCTTATGCACCTACCACTGAAAGCCACACTTCAGCAGAAAGTGGTACCCACCTGCATGGTGCTGCAGGATGAAGGGTATATTTTAGGAACTGAAGATACTCGGCATCTGCTGTTAAACTGAAGAAAATTTAAAGAATGTCTTTTCAGATCTCTATCAAAACATTGAGGTATTTTTAGGATCACAGCCACAGCCTCTTGAGTGTTTTCACATTCAGATTCTGAATTGGAGTCAGACAAGATCACTACATGTGTGAATTGCCTTAAAAGGAAGCCACAGCAATGGAAGAGAGGATATCCTGGTAATTCAGTGGGTGTCTACCCATCACAAAGTGGAGTTTTAGCAGATGTAGTGGTAATACCAGATTTCGTGGAAGCGCTCCCGTTAGCTCTCTGAAGGCACAAGATCTGATTCTAATATTTTGTGATCAGTGAAGCTCTGTTGCATAGCCTGTATGATCGGAGTTTTTATCAGAAAAAAACCCCAAATGACAGCAAAGGAAATAGAAGAACTTCAGTGCAGGCATGAGGAGAACAGAACCTGCTGTGGTTTGTCTAATGACTTTTCACCATACTTGTCAAGAAGAGCTCCTGTGATTTTATTGGACTTCCCTGCTACTTATGTTTCTAGCTCTCTACCAAATATCTAAGAAACAAAGATAGCAAAATGTTTAACCAGCTTTAACAAACCAGTTATTTAAGTGGGTTTTGGTACTACACAAACCTAGGGCTGAAGCCCTAGAGCATATCCAACTTCTACTCATCTGTCATGCAGATGACAACCTTTTTCACTGGTGTGTGCAATAATGCATGTATTATGTATATCTTACCCTCTTCTGACTTTTCTTTAGCATTTGATAATTACTATGAGATTTTTGGGGGTAAAAGATACTGTAAAAGTCCAGATTATATGTGCTTTAACAAGGATAACTATCATGATAGCTGTGTTAGTAGTCAGTATATCACAGTCATAGTAGACATCTTTATAGACCTTCTAACAGTGTTATGAAGAACATTGTCACTGGCACACAAGACATTAGTTATTATCAGGAAACAGTATTATTATGAACCTAAACACAAAGAAAATGTGCTTATATAAAAATGGATATAAGATTTGTATAAAAAATAAGCATCAAAGGGAAGCATGCAACCTACCTAGCCTGAGCAGTCAGCCACTAAAGTGGCATTTGTATGTAAATTCAGCCAGCATTTCTGTCCAAAACCTCCAAAGTTAATGGTGGTAATAGTAGTAGAGGTTCAAACTCTTCTATTGCATCTCTTTGGACATGCTCTGCTCTTGTTGCCCGTGCTTTATACTGTATGGTAGGTGAGAGAGGTTTTCAAAAATCAGTTTAGCCTAGAAGTTGTAATAAGCAGGTTATCTTTTCTTTGTGGACTAGAAACTTTCCATTATTAATTTTTCTCTTATATATGGAAAACATTTCGTAAAGGAACTTGCTATGGTTACTTACACTGAAACAAGAGTTGAATCCTCTACTCAGCTCTTTGAAGGGGGCCTCAAAGTAGTTTTTAGTCAAATTAACATCCAAATAAGAAATAAAATTTTATGGTGCATCTCTTTTATTTTTGTATCCAACTCTTCCAAGATGAACATACCTGATTAACTTTAAAATATGAGTAAGCCTGTTAGAGGCACTAGGACATTTGCATATTTCAAACTAGTTGGCTCTGTAAGATTTTCAAAGACTGTGCATTTTGATGTTTTCACAAGAGCCCTTGCTTTTTGCTGCTTTCTCTACTATTTTATTAGCCTCCAAGTCATACACTGAGTTGGTCTTAACTTTCCCAGTGTGAAGATTTGCATTGATTTTCAGCCATTGCAAATTTATATCTCTATATGTGCACTGGACTTTAACTGTAAAAATAACTTAATTATGAAAGTCTGAATAATTCCTTCTGTTTTAACAAACCTAGATTGATGCCCTTATTATATATAAAAGAATCATAATTCTAGTACTTGAACTATTCTAGCTGTACTTGATTCTATTTTAAATAGAATACCTCACAATAAGCAATATTTGTATCACTTAAAAATCAAATCCCATTGATTTCATTTGATTATGTGTAGTAAGAGTTTCAGGAACAAAAGAGAGGCTCGGAGGAAGAGTTGCACAGTGGTGGAATCCATACTTGTCTTGTTCAGTTGTATTGATATTTTAACAGCTTGAATGTAGCAGAGAGTACTTTCTCGGATTGCTCGGTAGAAGTAGTAATATCCTAGTGTTTTTTAAAAGTGCCACAGAAAATGGTAAGTTTTTATTATGAAATTCAGCTGAAGAGTTGTGATCGAGTAAACCAAAATGAAAATGAGCTGTCATAGCAATGTAATACACAGGAAATAGTTCAAAGGCCTTCTCCTGCAAACCTTCATTTGAAAGCTCTTTCCTGCAAATGTTGATTTGACTAACTGTTATTTACGTAGTAATCCCATTAGGAAACATTGAGCTCACTTGCATGAGTACTGACAACCTACTTGAGAGTTTTAAGATGTATAGTAAAAAGCAGGGGAAAGAAATAATTCCAGCTGTCCAAGGGCAGAATCATTTTCCTTAGGCTCTGAATTTCATCTGAATCATTGGTAGCCTTCATGTTCTGCACTTGGCTGAGAACCTGAGCAGATCCAGGTGTAAAAGCCACACTAGTTTATGACAAATTGCTGCTCTCTGAGAGTTAGAAAAAACACATGTCTTCCAACTTTAGGAAAAGATGAATTCAATCAGATGGAGGATACTCCATCCTAGTCACCATCCCTAGAGGTATTTAAGAAACGTTTAGATGCGGCACTTCAGGGCATGCTCTGAAGGGCAGAGATTGTAGGTTGTTTGGTTGGACTCAATGATCTTAAGGGTCCTTTCCAACCATGAAGAAATTAAAAAAAAAAATAAAAATACTCACTGACTGGAAAGAAAGCAGGAGTAATGGCTTCCTTGGGGAAGGTGATGGTGTAGACTGCTAGTTCAGTAGGAATGTCTGGACAGATGTTTCTGAAATATAATTTGTCGCAGTGCTAGGAGTGGAAGACTTAAGGTATTGAATCAGCTGTACAGGATATAAGTTACTTTTTACAGTTGTTATTTCTTTAGGGTTGTAATGATGTGGTAGGTTCCAGAAGACTACAAAATGTTTTAGTTAATAACACAGACGTCAGTGAAAGGAGATGGATTTTGGTTTTTTTCCTATCACATTAGCATTGTTTTCTCTTTTTTGCTGTTACCAGGACTCATTTCTTTGTTCTCTCAATAGTGCTATGTTTCTGTCCAGAGGTTGACCTTTGTCATGCAATGGGCAAGCAGGACAGTGCGGTGTCTATTTGCAGAGTGGTGAATAATCAGAAATGGGGGTTACCTGCTGCTTGCATTTTCACAGGATAAATTTTTCTCTTTTAATGGTACAACATTTCTGTTGCTTAGGTTGGTGAATCTTCAGGGGGGAATCATGAGCAAGGGCTATGAAAGTGAATTGTTGTTAACAAGCCATTTTCCACACAAATTATTCCAGCATAAATTTCAGAATAACTGTGTGGAGCCCACCAGTCGACTTTGACATGCCAGATCTTTAGGACATGGTATTTCTTTCTGACTAGTGTTGCTAAAAGTTGCCAAAAAACGTAAGAGCGCGTGACACTCTAGTAGGAGTAGCCAGGAGTGATAGTCCTCTAAGGGAGGTGGAGTTACCCTAAAAGTCTTCTACATAGCGATCTGAAAATAAAAGAAAGATCTATCAGCTCAAAGTCCACCTGAGCAGGGGCTGTGGTAGAAATCCAGGGTACCTGGTGAGTCAAGTTGCTAAAACCATGGAGTTTTCTGGCTATATATGTTCACCTTTTAAAGGTTTACTTGAGCTGTCTTGAGTTCACAAAGTGGTTTGAGCCAGTGGTATTCACAGTGCAGAGCTCAAGTATAAGCCCATTTCCAGTTTGGTCCAGGTTTACTGGCCTGAAGCAGTGGTATGTTTTCAGACTAGGACCATAGCGTATGAACCACTGCAGAGGTAGTTTGGATACTACTGTGAATTACAAACTAATGTGACAGGATAATATATGATATAGCCTTTAAGACCATATCCCAAGGATGCTGTAATCAGGAGGTGATTCAGAGTGTTGTGTATGGGATGTGGGGGCAGAATGGAACCTTATATATCAAGGAAAATTATGCTAGAGAATTAGGGAAAAGGAGATTGGGTTCTTGGTAGCTGAAAGTGAAACAGTAGCAAAGGCAAGAAAGGATGTACAAATGGGCAAGGGAAGATGTGAGTAAGCTAGAAAAAGGGCATATTACACTCTTAAAATGGAAAGAAAGATAAAGATGCTGTTGAGACAAATATAAAGAAAAAATGGAGAACAGAGTTGTTTTAGAAAGAAGAGTAGTAGCTTAAGGGTGTAAGCATTAGACTGGCATTGAAGAGCTATAACTTAGTTCGTAGTTCTTGAATGACCTTGGACAAATCCGTTAATCTGTCCTTGTCTTGTTCTCTGTCTGTAAACGTGGATAATATTATTTCTGTATCTCTCAATAAAATTATGAGAATAAATCCATCTGTAGTTGAGGTAGTCAGCTACTATTACTGTAGGGTCATGTAAGTGCTGAGGTGGATAGGTTAACCAATCACACAGAGAGAAATTAAACCTGCAGACTAGGAAGGAAGAGGGAGGAAAAGACTTGGTGGAGAAACTTATTGCGAGTGCTGAAAAGGTTTTGTTTTGAGGCAACAGAACAACACTTCTTTTACTCTTCTATTCAGCCAGGAAATTGCCTGCAATACAGAAATCTTTTAACTATCTGGACACATCTAGGGTAATTTAAGAAGAATTTAGGTAATTTTTCTTTGACTCAAAAACCTTTGTTTCCTTGCATACCTCAAGGTATTATGTCAAACTGTTACTATTGAGTGGCTTGTAGGATTTAATGACAATTTCATGACTAGTCAACTTGCACTGAATTCAATGCTGACCTTACTTGGTGCAGGAGATCGGACTAATTGACCTCCAGAGGTTCCTTCCAACCTGAATGATTTTTGTGATTCCATCTAGAAATGGAGAGTGTCTGGTGTCTAAGTACAGTTGTCACTTGCAACCATCCTGACTCACATCTTATTTGCTCTCATACGTGTGTGTAACTGTCTTGATTTTCCTGGGAATGCTCTGAATTTTCATCTCTGTGAGGCCAATATCATGTCCTACGCTCTGTTGTTCTAGTGCATCTACTTTTATAGGAACATTGCACTTTTAATTCTTCGTATTGGACAGGTATTAGGACTTTGTTTTAAAGCTCTGCATTACACATGAATTCTGGTCCTGAAGATTTTCATAGCGTGCCCAGTGCCAATGGTAGTCCTAGGATTAAACTAGTTTCTGAGGTAAAGGCTGGATGGATCACTGGTGTCACATGTCAGCCACTGCTCAGTGAGGACATGTTTGATGTATAGTACTAGAAGTTACGTGATTTTGTTAATGTTATTTTCCAGTATTTTTTTTTCCTAAAGGCTATTCTCCATAGTTGTTATTAACATCAGCAATGGGTTGTATTTTCTGTTCCTGTATAGAATTACCTCTCTTGAGTGAAAGTCTCTGCTGGAGGCTATTGTCTCTTATGTTTTTCCTGGATATTCTGCACAGTCCATGTCATATTTACAGTGTTGGGAAAGGGAAATACCAGAGTATCAGTATCCCCCAAATGTAAATTCTTTTCTCTTAACAATACAGAAAAGGTACCGAGTTGCACTGTTCCTGATAGGAAGTAGGCTAGCTCCACAACACCAAGCTTTATGTCAGATTAGTAGGGAAGTATAATGCATATATTTTAAAATCAGACAGATCTGTTTTAAATAGTGAATGGGACCTTTCTGGTCTAGGAATATTACAAATTTTAATAAAATAAAAATTAGTCACATTATTTAACCTGTTTGCTAAACAGAAGCCATCTGGAATCTTAGCAACAAAACAGAGGTCAGGAGAAAATGATTGCTTCATCTTCTTCTGTTTGTTAGTTCAGCATGTCCCATTATGAAATACTGGTTTTAAGCTATCTTGTGAGTAGGCCAACATACATATGTGTGTGGGAATGATACCAACAGTCCCCTGCTGAAAGGAAAATAATCCTGTAAAACATCCCAGAATAGCCCTGACACAGCTGAGTGGCTTCAGGCCATGCTCAGAAGATGTTCAGAAAGCTCTTAGTTTTAAATGCTTTTAGGCAGATGCATGAGTTAACAGCAGCTTCCTTTGTGGACCCCCACTTCCACCTACAGAATGGTTAACAAGCCTATTCCTTGCTTATTTTTTTATGTTTTGAGACTTTTTATATTTACTTCCAGCACCTCGATATACATTTTTTTTCAGTTAGTTTTATGAACCTGCAGGTTTTATGAACCTTTCATATAGATGCTCACAAAAGTCAAGAAACAGATATTACTATAAAAGTTTTTTTAAAAAATCGGCCCCACAGAACCCCACCTAAAAGCATGTGCATCAGTATACCTAAATGTAGAAAGCGATACTGTACATCTTTGAGCGTTTTCAAAACCTGTTATTTTAGTGAGCCTGATATTTACACTCTTTTACTGTGAGAAACTTTAGGAAACTATTGCAACTAACTCTAGTCCTCAATATCTAGTAAAGCTACAACTGTTTCAAACCCGTGCATTATTCTGACAGAACTGCCTCTGAAATGTTTAAGCATACAGTGTATGTATAGTTTGCTCAAATCTTAGGCAAAGGTTGAAATACTCGTATTTTGGTGAGGAACTTCTCACTGATTTGGAGGTGAGCTCCTGCTGCTTGTAGTAGTAGAGTTAGGAAACTTCAGTGCCATGTCTAATCTCAGGACTACAGAATTTCATGAGAAGTAGGGCGTTTTTGGAGAATATCTTGGCCTTTTAGAAAGCTAGGCTCATTTTGAGTGTGTGTGCATGTAGTGTTTGAGGATAAACACAAACCTATTAAGCCTAGGGTAAACTTTTTTTAAGAAAAGACTGAATGCTAAGCAAACTTCATCAATAACATCTGAGATGGTCTTTCTCAGCCTTTCAAAGAAAGGTAAGGGTGATGGAAGTTTTGGGGAAGAAAGATGATTTTTATTTGTGAGAACTGCTTAAAAACGGGATGGGTCTGAAGGCAGATTAAACTGCAATGTGGGGCTGGAATTTGACAGGGTTCTGTGGATAAAAAGGGTTGAGTTTTGAATTCAGAGTACAATGGAAGTAGAAATTGGTTAATACACTGAAAACAGCAAATGAAAATGGGATTTAGGAGTGGCCAGAGAATTGGCCTTGGACCACTTTCCTAAGAGCTCGTAAGAAGTGACCAGGATGAGGCAAATACAAAAGTAACTTGTGTTTTAAATTTGCAGTGGAAAAAATATAAAAAATACCTTTATTAATGTTTGTGTGAAACCCTGAATAACATTATATGATAACAATGAACAATGCATTCATTAACATGCACATCGCTGAACACACAGCTATTCAGAGTGAGCTCATGCTGTCACAAAGACCTTGTTCTGAATGGGAACCTCATGGTTTCAACAGCTTCCTGGGCAGCCAAGCTTGGCAGAGTTTGACTTTTTCCACCTGTTTAGTTGCTGAGTTATTTGGAAATGAAAAATCTAATGGCAAACAGCAGTAAGCTTGAGAGAGTGAAAGGGGATTGTGTTTGAAAGTCTGGACAACAGCTCATTGTATCTCTATTTTATTCACTGCACTAGATCTGGAGTGTTCTCTTACTTCCTCCATAGCGTTGCTATGCATTCATCTTGCAGAGTTAGAGGCATCTTACTGGTGAATATGGTAATCTCCCTCTCTCTCTTTTCTCCTTGTACTTGCCTTACAGTGTATTCTATCATTAGTGATAGATACCACACTTCTAGATTCTGAGTTACAAGCCTTATGGTGAAAAGAACTAGCCCCTGTCCCCAGAGAGAGTGCCATTAGCGTTTGTTAACCTAGCCTGGTGGGGGTTGTTCATGTTGCGCGGCAAGGTGATTTGTGTTTGCCCTTCCTTTTAACTTGGGGAATTGCAGTTAGTTCATCCCGACTACAAGTGTCTGTCCTGCTGAAGGAAGCTAAATCTGTTATTGCAGGTTTCAACGTACGCAGTCCTAAGGAACCTTGGGAATTTAGATCTTGAACATGGTGACTTTCTTGTGACCTTCTAACCCTTTTATTTTTAACCTGGTCTTTGCTAATATGTAGGAATATACCAGACAATTGAAAGGGCAAAGAGGAGTGCATGGTGTGGTGTGGATCTGCTCCATATTTTAAATTACGTATTCGGACTAATTATTTTCAGGTTGGCTTTACTAACAAGTTGAAGCCAAATACAGTGAAGTCAGTGGGGAAACCCCCAATGATGATAGTGAACTCTGATCAGCCTTCTGAATCTCTTGTTTTTAAAGTCAGGTGTGATAAAAGATTCAGGAATAAAACTCTCAACACTAGTTAGGGATTCAGGATGGTGTAAATAAAAATATGGAAATTGCAAGACATCCCATCAGAAATAGCATTTTGAGAGTTTTCCTAGTTATTCTAGGGTCTGAGGTGCTAAGTGCATGTCAACTTTGTCTTCATGAATAAAGTTAGTGGCTTATTTCTCTACCCCATAGAGCGACGCCACAGTGTGGTGGCTTCGTGTAAGAGGTTTTATGCTCTTTCCAGCTGTAGGTGGGTGTCATTTTTAAGTGTCTCTCTCTGTTATTGGTTGCTGTCAAAAACCCATATTATGAAAAGGATCCTGTTGGGTGTCTGTGAATCTATCACACCTCATCAACTGTAGAAAAAGTGTTTGCCAGTGAAACTGTGCAACAAGCTCATTGGGGAAATAGTTGTCTTCTGTGTTCATTGGGCTTAATCATCTCTCTGATTTTTGAAACTGTCAAGGCATATCATAAATTTTATTTCATAGAAGTTTTGCTCTCTTCAAAGTATAACTGTTCAAGAGCCCACACGCATACCGAGCATTTTAATAATATCTGGAGAATGTCGCAGCTTTCTACTTTGCTTGAAATTAAGAGGATCTCGTACTAATGCCCTTAAATTATGAAGTTCAATTGCCAAAATAACATTCATCCAGCTTGATGGCCAGATATTTCATTAAACTCCCACTGCACAGAGGTTATCTACTAATATCCAGAAGTGAGTACGTTAGTGTCTAGGGATAGAGGTAGACAAGCAAAAGACAATAAATGGATTGAAGCAAACACATGCAGTCCCCTGGAGGGCTGGAGTAGTTAGCAGCTGGAGGAGGGCCTGGATATAGAGGTGGATATTGAAACGTTTGATATTCAAGCAGATAAAATTAAGTTGAATCAAGTGTGCAGAAGATGAAGGTGTGAGTTTCAGCGTTCGTGCCTAAATTGAATAATGTCAGAAAAGAAAGCTGTGATTTAATAAAGATTTATTTTTTAAAGTTACCTTGACCCTCTCAACTGCATGCGATGCATTCAGCTCTTCAGTGTAGCATGAACATTTATAAGCAATTATTATGAGATTAATGGCTGAATTTCACCAACCGTGTCGTTGCTTTTCTGTTTAATGATAGAACAGAAGTTAATGAAAAATGCATAGTTTTGACATACTGTGTATAAAATATGTCAGTTTGGGAGACAGGAATTAAGCACAGTTTTCCTTTGAATCTATTGGGGGTAATACTGGCAGGAAGAATTTAGTAGCTATGGGATGGTGTTAAAGAACACAGCTAGCAGCGAGATTCAGAAGTTGTGAATTCGGGAAAACCGCTTTTAGTTCTGAGGGATATGCTCGTGTCTTTGTCTCTGTACAGTGCTAAATGCACTTTTTGCAATATTTCATATACAATACACAATTTCTGTTTCCTCTAATTTTGAAACTCTTACGTGTTCTATATATCTATAGGAATATAGAACTTGTTCTATGACCATACAGTGCAAGTCAGGCTGCATAAATTCTGCATCATGGTTGCCAGGAATTACAGGCACATTTGTGAGTCTTCAGGAACAGCTAAACGGTTGAAGTTGTAACTTCAATATATCTCAAGGTCAGAAATCGTAGCATTTTCCACAGCTGCTGCTTGAATGCTGGGATTGTACTGAATCCTCAAGCTCTACCTCACAGCAAGTGACAACAAAAAGCAGCTCTTAGCTGACTTTCTGAATTTTCCTGTATCAGGTCTACAGTGTGCCTTATACAGATATCTCTGGTGCGGTTTGTGGGTGTCTACCAACTACTGCTTAGAAACACCACACAACAGATAATGATTTTTCATTTGAAGCAGTTATGCACCAACTCTATCTTCTGCAGAAATCTGTGTTATATCCAGAGCACGAGGAGAATGTGAAGAGTTTTATTATTATTTTAAGTTGACCAAAAGTAGATCAAAAGCTCATTGTTTCAAAGCACTGAGAGAGAATACATTTTTTCAATTAATGTGGATTGATAAGTCTCCAGAATCTCTGAGGATTATTTCAGAAATATTTTTTCTTTTATGCTGACCTTCTGCTATTAACTTGGAGCAAAGCTTAAAATCAGTATTTAACGTTTAATGGAAGGAACAAACTGATTCTGCAGTTTAACTCAACATTTGCAGTAAGATGACTTGTACCCTAATGGCTTGTAATTAATTTTTCTGAAAATCATATTTATGATAGTCTGCAGATTCAAGGCTTTATCTAATACATAATGTTCATTTTGAGCCTTTAATTGCATTTAAATTAAAATTGGCTTAGCAGGAAGATGAATTGTGGGAATGCATCAAACCACCCAGCATGTCCTGAAGATGTGAGCCTGAAAATGCAATTTGGTGGAGATGTGCAGAATCATTTGGAGTTCATTAATTTTTATTGCACAGGTAGTTTTACTAAAGTAGGTTATTTTCTTTGAAATTTATATTTATGTTTATGTCAATAGCCGAATATTGTATTAAGCTATACATCTATTAGGGTTTATTAAGCCAGTCTAATGGGGGTTGTTGATATTGTGCAGAGAGGTAATTTGTGTTTGCCCTTCCTTTTAATTTGGGGAGCTGCGTTTAGTTCAGCTGAACTACAAGTGTCCATCCTGCCGAAAGAAGTCAAACAGGTGTCACAGGAGGTTTTGGTGTATGCAGTCTTAAAGAATCCTGGGAATTTTGATCTTGTAAGCGGTTTTGCTTCTGACCTTCTAAACCTTTTTACTCTGAATAATCTTTCCTTTTTTTTCCATGTTGCTGAGGTTCTGACCCAGCCACTGGAATGAAGGGTTATTGATGTGTAACTCAGTTTTGTGGCTTAATGTGGTGCACTTTGTCCAGCCAGCTTGTAAGTGATCCTTTAAATTGCAGATGCTGCTGAGGTTATACAATTTAATTATAATGTCACTTTACAATTATAAAGAAAAAAAGGCCTTTTGCATTGCTTAATGAATACAAATTGTGCACAAGTTGGAAATACAAAAGAATAAAAATTAACATTTGTCCTTCTTGCCAAAGTATTTACATTTTTACAACCGATAAGTAGCACAATAATTCCATTACCTATATCCATTAAACATTTGTGCTTTTCATTTAGTGATTTGTATACAGTAGTTATTAATAAAATGAAACTGTCAGCATTTGCTGCTTTTGCCCATCCTCTTCTTACCCTTTTTTATTCCGTTGCAGACAGAGTAATTAGAGGTTGAAAACGCTATGTGCAAATGCCTGTTACAAGGATTAAATTATATAATCATGGTAATGATTTTCCTTAAAACTCTTACTGCCAACTGTAACATTTTTCACTTCACCAGGTTTTTTTGTGCTGTCGTATTTTATGAGAAAGTGGAAATATTTCTCCGTTCCGACAATCTGCTGCAAGTTGCTAGTTTGTGGTCAGATATGATAGAAGCCCATATTCATTTAATACTCGCCAATCAGAACTTGACAGAGGTATTGCTTATTTTCTCATTTCATCACTGAAGCATGCCGGTGTAGTTTAGTCCCTAATTACTCTCAGACTGAGACGTTCCAAATATTCCCATGGTGGTAATATTTTTCTGCCTGGATGAGTCATTACGTTGTTTGGCAGACTGAAACACCAGCCTTTCCTTGTTGGAACACTACCCCTCATGTAGCACCACATCTTTTCCTCACTGCTGTCTGTTCCACGACTTTCATCCTGCTGTGACATTTCAAGCTGTACCGTACGAAAGCACATTTGCCTTCCTTCTATCTGACTGATTGGACCGGTGCCAGCTCTTTCTTCAGGGCCAAGGACAGGAGACTGGGATAGTCTGAATAGAACTGCTTAATGATCTAATGGAGCAGTGGCTCTCTCCTGCTGAGAGATAGGGCTTATTTGTTTGCTGGTTAGAGAAAAGGTCAGGGAAATCCTTTTCAACAAAGGCTGTGACAGTGAGAATGTGCAATACCACACATTCCTGGGGCTTGAATAACTTCATACATCAGGTGTTCCCCTCATGTTAAAAACCCTTTTCTGTTTTCATTTCATTTTCAATATCCTGCAGATGGCAGAGAGATGAAAGTGATGAATTCTACAACTCGGTAATATAAAGCCAAATGTTGTTCCTCCTGATAGAAGGAGACTTCATACTAGGAGTTTAATGCCAGGGAAGGTACTGTGGAGAGCTAGTGGTATTTCATAAAGGTGCCTGGTTTTCCTTGTCATTGTTGTGAAGCCTGTCGGGTATATGACTTTTAATGGCTTTATGCTTAACAAGGCTGTAAACATAGTTTGCATATTTTCCCACTGAGTTCGACAGAACTGTGATTCCAATTTGGTCGGTCAAGTTAATTTAGTCTAGACTTTCCACAGCAGCTGAGAAACAGCACGGTTCTGGGGGTGGGAGGCGGGCCTGCGCCGCGATGCTGCCCTGGCTCTTGAAATTGCCCGGGGCGTTGCATCAAGCGAGGATTTGGGGCGGTTTGGGGCAGACCTGTCTGGGTTTCCTCAAAGGAGGCCGAGGAAGGGGAGCGATGTGACAGGCGCAGCAGGGGCTGGCTCGGTGCCACCGGAAGATCCCCCTGCACGTGAGTGACCTCACTTGGCCAGTGGCGCTGGCTTCATGCCCAGAACGTCTGCGCCAGGCAGCTCAAAGCAGCCACAACGTACCCCAAGATCTGGGCCACAGGGGTTTTTATTCCGTGCTTCAAAGCCGATGTCTGTTTAAAGGGGCACAGCAGACCTCTGAACTGAATTTTTCCCCGTAAACAGTTTGTGGTTGTTTTTTGTTTTTTTTTTCCAGTGAAGTTTTATGTAATTCCAGAGAGTACTCTAAGTGAAATAGATTAAGAAATAAGCCTTTTTTTTTTTTCCTTTTATGTTGTCTCCCTGGTTTCTTTACTTTTCTCCTAGGCACTTTTGAAAGCTCTTTCTGCTCAGATAGCTTTCACTGCGCCTCGCTTTGTGTTTGTTTCTGCAAGGCTTCTGCAGAGAGACAGGAAAGAGAGAAGCCATTCTTAAAATAGGAGCATATGGTTTTAGAACCACAGAAATTGGCAAGTGGGGCTCAGGGGTTGATTTAGCACCTGACAGTGCTTTTTTTGTTTGTTTTTGTTTTCCTTTTTGTTTTGTTTTTAATTGACTGGCTTTCAAGTCGACAGTAGCTGTTTTAACAAAGTAACTGTAGGTTGGTACTTCTAATGTAGCTGAAGTTTAGCAGGAAACACCGGAGTCGGCAGTGCCGTAAAAGAACGTGCAGAATGTTCTGATTATAAAAGCAATATTCATAATCCACCCTGAGGTTTTCAAATACATGCTTCTGCTGCCATTGATGTGATCCTAGGAGAAGGGAACCTGAACCCCTGAGGTTATTTCCTGAGTAAAGATTTAAGGATAAACAAATCCACATGAAATTATTCTGATAACATCTTCATAGATTAGGAATAAGATGTTTGCTATGTCTTAGACTATCTGTCAACTTGTCAGAATTTTTATTTCTAAATAGAAAGACTAGGTGAATTCAAGTTAAACTGTGTGGCAAAATATCGAGTACTGAAAAAAAAAAACAAACCAAAAACCCAACAGGCAACAACAGGAATTAATTAATAAAATATTGATGAGACAGTAAATAAAAGTGTGTGTGGGGAGGGAAGTAAAAGAGAAGGCAAGTCCCTCCACGTCACGGTTGAACTGCACTGGAGGTGGAATGTGGGATGCTTGCAGTCTGCTCACTCAACTGTATTTGACTAGGGCCGTCATCCCCTCAGCTTTCACAAGCACTGAATGTGTCAAAAATCTTTCAGAGAAAGTGTAAATTTTAACCAGCCTGCTTCTGGTTCATATTTAATGTGGTTTCAAAATGCTTAAATCATGTCGATTCAAGGTATTTCTTCATCAGGTTTCATGGAGGTTAGCATAAATCAACAAGATAGTTCAATGTGTGAGTATGTGTTAATTACGATGGGGGTACAGTGCTGATTTGTTAGAATTTGTCTCGTTTAGCCCTACTTGAATTAAGGGTTTATAATTTGTGCATGCCATGCATTTTTATATGACGATGGCTCCGTTTAAGGGCAGATTTTGACCTAATCTCCAATGCTGCCAGATTAATCTAGAGGTATCTCTGTTTATCCCAAACTTGTTTGAAAACAAACCAGAGTTTTACCCATTCAGCCACTGGAAAGTGGATAATAGTTTTTGTATTATTCTGGTTTCTTGTGGTACAAGCTCCGCATCTACAGAACTAACAAAGTATTTTATTATTCTTTTTTAATTCCTGTCATGCTGATATGTAGGCTTGTGCATGTATAATAGCAACTTCTTAACTAAAATTTAATCCTGAGCTGTAATATCAATATTCAGTGTAATCCCTTCCTGAAATGAGTCATCCCTTTCTTATCATTTTGCTATCACTACCTATTACTGAAAAATAAGCAGTGAGATGTTTGATCTCAAGTACCTGGATTCAACTTTCACGTGGAAGAAAACTGACCGAGGAAGGCTACATATCTGTCCTAAAATCACCTATGCAATGCAGGTGCAGCAGTTGTCCTCAAACAGCCGGTTGTCTTGCAGACAATAGTCTCACTGTGTGACATGCCCTAAATTTTGAATCTTCTTATTTTCAGAATGCAATGTCAGACTTCTAAGGTGACTTTTTTTAAAGTTCTCTTCCCCTCCCTTCCCCCCTTTAATCTAGGATAACAGTTTCTGACTTATAATTATTAAAGAGGCTGGTAAAACTGCACATATTGAAGAACAGATTCTGTAGTAGTAGTAGTAGCTGGCAGAAATGTTAAGTGCTTTTCACAGTCAACATTCAAACAGATTATCAGATGGCATATTTCACCCTGTTGTTACTTTAAATGAAGTGACCATGAAATCAACAAATCTGCTGTCAGGTGCCTGTCACGAAGATAGTTCTTCCTGTCACACAATGCCTCACATAACAGGTAATGTGTTTTTAAGAATCAGTCCTGTGTCACCTCATCAAGTCCTTGTTAAAAGATGAAATAAGACGGATGGTGTTGTCTCCCATGGAGTTGACTGAAATTCAGTAAAAAGCAATGCATGTTACACAAACAAAATACGGAAAGGAAAGTAACGCAGGTGCCAGTAAGATGCCTCTGACTGCTATTACCGCCTTTTTCCTTTGTCTCGAGCACGATTATTCACTTTTTCCTGCTTATTCCTTTCTAGGCTGAAAATTAATTGGGTCAAGTTTAAATTCTGTGATAAGGACAGGAAGAATTAATCCTCAGTCATCAAACAAATGAGAACTCAGAGTGGTGTTGTGCCAATAGCTGCACGTTCACTTGGAATGGTTAAGACCTGCTTCCGTGCCTAACAGAGATGACGCTTATAATTAATGAAGTTATGAGGTGTTGCTAACAATAATTTTGTTCAGGATTCTTAAGTTTAATCATTAAATTCAGGGCCAGGGATAAACTAAAATTACCATATTCAGTTTTTCTCTGTATACTTTCATAACAGTTCTCCCAAACAAAATAGATTTTTGTCTTGTTCATGAAATTTTAATTATAGCATCATTCTCAGCTTCTCAGTGTAGGGAACTGTCAGCCAGCTTGAACTCTGCTGAGACAGATGCTGCAGGGTTTTTTTTTTTTTAATTTTGTTTTGACTTTTCAGACTCACCATTTTTGATAAAAAATAAAAATAGGGAGGGAAGTCACCTTAGTGATATATGGACATCTGTTACTGTAATTTGTTCTTTCATGGCTAGGTTGTGACTAGCATTAGTATATTCAGGCCACTAGGAAAAAAATAACCTTTCCTTTCCTCGCCACAGCTAAATGTAGTTTAAAGATTTTTTTTATAAGTAAAGGACTGGTTTAGAGATGTAGCTTACAGAAGCAAGAAGAGGGCAGGAGATACAAAGATTAGCCTGCTTCCTCTGTGCTGGCCAGCCAAGCTAGTTAGTTGACTTTGAAGGTCTTGCAACATCTGCTAGAAACTTCTCCCAGCAGTGTGAAAAGGGAGGGGATGGGATTGTGCTTCCGAGAGGTGACTGAGGCACTCAAGGCTGTGTTTTAGGTATGGCGTAAATTGTGATTTCAGGGTGAATTTGAACAGGAAGCATAACAGTACAGCACCACCGCTCTAAGAAAATTGGTACTGAAGCCAATAAAAGGAATGAGTCAGTGAGACACGCAGGCAGCCAAGATGGCACTGCTGGAAGCTTGGGTCTTGTGAGACAAGGCTTTACCTGGTTTGGATTAAGACAATTCTTTCAGGGTGTCCGTGCTGTTCATCTAATTTATGGCTCCATTCTAAAGTACTTATTTGATCAGATGTTGGAACCAACCACATCACTGCCATTTTTACTTTCCTGCAAATTACCTGGATACATTTTAAATGCATTTTGAGTGTTAAGCTATTTCCTTTTTTTTTTTTTCAAATGCGCTTGTTTTTGAGACATTAAAGATACTGAGGGGCCATTTCAGAGCAACTTCAAAGACTAATGGGCTGGGATTACATGGCGAAACTGCAGATGGGTTACAGGAAAGCAAAGATTAGGAGAAACATGCTAAACCTTTAGTTGGGTTGATACTTGGCAACACTTTTTAGTGCATTTCTCTTCTCTGCCCACTTAAGCTTTTGTCATGATGTAGGAATGGAGAAGTGATGTCTTTTGGATTAGAAGCAGAGATGGTGCAGAAAGAGCAAGAAGTGTTAACGATGTTTTATGTACTGGCTTCTCTTACGCTCCATATGGGCAAATGCTGCCACTTTGCTATATTAAAATTGTAGGCAGAGCCCAGCCAAATCTTGCATCATGATTATTAATTTTGCTTATTGTCAAAGCCAAAAGGAGGTTAGAACAGCTAGATACCTTTTTAGTAGTGCCACAAATTATTTTACCCAAATAGTTTATTGTTGCTGTTCTTGTTTTGGCAGAAAAATAACCACAGCTCGATTTGAAAATGAGCATACATTTCAACAAAAAGAATTAAGTCTGTGACCAGGTTGATCCTAGTCCTTGGCCAAACTTCTGTTTTCCGAATGTATGAGAGGAAATGAGTAGAGGACAGTTTCACGGACACTAAGAGAGTGCATCCTACAGACTACTCTGAGCACAAACTTCTGCAGAAATGGGTGGAGTGAAACCCATCTGAGAATAAATTGGTTGCCTGTAGACATCACACAGATTTCAAACAATTCTCTATATTTTAGAAATCATGGTAGGACTTTATAGCTTTTCCCCATGTAACTGTTACTGAAGACCAGATATAGAGCTGTGCATGGATATAGTATATATAGGACCTGAAAAAGCAGAGAAGATAGCAGTGAGACTGGAAAAGTCTAAATTTGTCATCTAAATATGACAAATCAGGAGATTTGGTTGTAAAGTTTAAGCAGCAGGAATATGGAATCTTATGCTAGTAAAAGTCACGTAACTTGGAGAGAGATTGTTTCTGGATGTGATTCAGTAGGCTCTTCACATGTCTCTGAAATGTGGAGCTAAACATAATGAAAACCATTCCAAGGTCCTCTATTTTTGCCTGCCACTGAAAAACACTGGAATATTTACTACCTTCTTATTTCTCTTGGGAGGACTTGTGAGAACTCCAGACAGCTCCCGGACAGTGACACTGGGAGCTCTTAGCTAAAGACCCAAATCCCACTGATTGCAGCTGCAGTTGGAGAGGGCGATCTCCTTCTCCACTTTGTTCTTGGTTGCACATTTCAGCCACCTTTGTTGTGCCAGCATGAGTGTATGATGGCATGGTTAGCAGATCAACTAACCACTCCAGCTGAAGACTAACCCAGAGAAATTATTCCTGCCTCCTTAATTCCCCAGCAAGGCTCACTGCACAGATGTGCACATGCTGGTGCTGGCACAAGGTAGGAGGTAGAAGCAGATCCCAGACATGGGCAGGATGGTGAGGCCTCCTTTTTCGGCAGTTTTAAAGTAATGACAGCTGTATATGTGTAGGGGAAAAGGAGAAGACAGCACTGAGGAACACCGAATCTTATTGTCTAGTGTGTTTGTTTTCCCCATAATTTTTCCAAACATTTTGTGTGCTTAGCCCTCTGAATGATCGCTCCACAGAAAAAATTGAGAAACACATTCCCTAAGATTTTCATTTAGTTCAAGCATTCGACAAGCATGCTAAGTAACACAGACACAGATTTATTTTTATTTTTTTTACACTTCTATTGCAAAATGTTTTAAAAGTTTGCCATGCTAAAATCCTATTGCTGAGAACCACTGTAAGTATCACTAATTATTTCCAAAACTGCAGGGCAGGAATTTTAAAGCCTAAGCCGATCTCTAACTTCTAGAATCTAGGATAACGTGGAGTGTTATGTCTGGAGGATTACTCACCATTCCCTGCTCTGGAGATTTTATATCTGAATGATCTTGAGTTGCCTAAGGATGGATCCAGGATACCGAGGTGGATATTCCATTCTACCATGCCACAAATCCCAAAGTTGCCACAAAAGCAAGGCATATTTTCAGAGAACCTGCATGCATCAAGTTCAGTTTCTTAGACACTGCTGTGCTGCAGGTATTTGTGTTAATTTGGGTGCAGTACTTCATGAGGGTGTACCAGGAGGACCAGCAGTTTTTAAAGAAAATGTACATTGAAATATCTAGTTAAATTTATTGCTCTCACAAAGGGGTTGCGAGCATACTCTTACCTTATCTTAGCCTACTTTGTGGTGACTACCACTCTGGAGCTACTGCCAGGCTGAAGTTTTATTGCTTGAACTTCCATTGGTGTCTCCAGAGACCTTCTATCAGGTTTCTTTCGGCTGTTTTTCTTTTGTGCACCTACACAGACTCTAGGGAAAGAGGCAGAGAGTATGTCTACATCGGCCTTTCAACTTGCTTCTGGACATGAGTGTAAAGGGAGCTCCTCAACTGTCCTTGGTTAGACTTCTCTCAAAGCTCAGAAACTAGCGTGGGTAACTCATCAGTATAGAACTGCCATATAAATATGCTGTCTGGATTAGGGTTCTTTGGTAATATAAACAGTGTGGTCCTTGGATAACGATTGCTGTTTAACTTCTGTTTCCAAAGTAGCATTATATTGCGCTTGGACTCTCACAATGCCTACAGTTTCCACACCCTTAACTGTCATTTCTGTATGTGGAAGTTCATATCATTCCGCAGTGGCTGAGATGCTTTTCAATACAGTGAATTGTTTTCTTACAAAGGCTGGTCTTGATGCAGCAGTAAAGTCTTGTAATGCATGGAGATCAGATTAAATACATATGAATTATTATCTCTGTCGGATTTATCTCTCAAAGTACTCATTCTCATCTTCTGCAAAATATTCTTGACTGAAGAAACTCAGATCCAGAAACAATCTATCATTTGAATCCCCTGATTATAATATGGATTGATATTCAACTTCTTCCACAGTTCAAGCTAATGCCCTAGCATGCTGGTTTATTGAATCACAGCACTGACTAAATTGATGTTCTGAAAGTAAAATTCAGTTGGAGTAATTTCATAGATACAAAACTATTTATTAACAGGCTTTTTCAACTAGTTTTACTTTTAATTAACTGCTTGGAATTACTCATGCTTCGTGGGCTGTTTATTTTGGCCTACAGGGTTAGGATTTACAGAGGACCAGAAAAATGTTTCAGTTTTTTTTAAAACAGTTCAACCTTTTTTCTCGTTCTAATAAGAAGGCCTTCTGCATTCAGATATTTTTCAGTTCTTGCAAACTGAAATAGCTGTCATAGATTTCAGTCTGGAATTCAGCATCTCTATACTCTGTGACCTAATAATATTTTATTTACTTGAGTATTTCTTTGGGTCACACTTGATGCTTCTTGTGGAGTACTGTATCCTTTCCCCCTCAACTATCACATGTAATTTCCTGAACTCTTATTCAAAATCTATAAAGGTAATAAAGTTTCCAACGTACAGCCCTAGGAGCAGCTGTTTTATTTTGCTGATTTAAGATATTTTATTTTTTCCTGCCTCTTCTTTCTCACACTTCCAAGTTCAAAAGAAGTATGCAAGCTATCAGACGGAATGAAGTGTTATGTCGAAAGAGTTAGATTTACACAAAAGCACTAGCAGAAAGGTAAATAGTGTAACAATAATATTAGCTAGAGACAACTTGCTATGGAGGAAAGTCAGATCTGTGCAGATATTTTCACACAGGAGAGTGTCAAAAGTTAGTGCCTGTTAGAATTTTCAAAGCGTCCATGCATTCTTGAAACTTTGTTGGAATCCTGTTCTCTATTTTTAGTCCCCTAATTTACTCTAAAAATCTGGTCTAATTGTGTGCTCTTGTGAAATTATGCAAATTGATTTAAATAACGGAAGCAATCTACCTCATGACTCTCAAATGCTTGTTGCTTTTTCTTGGTGTACATGCATTGGAACCAGTTAGAGATCTATCTTTTCATAGGTATGGCTGCAATAGGACAAGTGAAAGATTTAATACGGCCCCAATGATTTCATGGGGCATTGGATGAAGTCCATAGTCTTCGATATTTAGCAGAGCTTTATAAACAATTTTGGCTTGATTCAGGACCAATCCTTGAAAGCTTTGGAAGTCAAGTTCAGTTCAAATAGTTGGTTTGTACCAAAATATGGAATTCCTTCTTCATATTTCCACATAGCAATGTTTCACTCCTGGTAGTCCTGTGCTCCAGAGCATTTTCTTCATTCACACTTATCATCATATGGATGAAGAAACAATATTGTGAATACTAAATTGAGTGCTTTTTACCACGTCTGTTGACGGCATTGTAAGAATTATTTCTTATTTCTAAAAAGAATTAATCCGCATTCTAAAATGTGATAGAAGAATTGAGTTGCATTACTATCTGGATACGTTACATCCTTCACAAAAGGTATGGTTAGCCTTAGGAACTTGCGGTGACACAACAGTATTGAGTTCAAGACTACAGCTGTCTTGCATAAAAAGTAAAAGTATTTGGATTGCTAATGCTGTGATAATAATACCTACATCAAATGAGCTAACAGGAAAAAAAATTGATCACTTTGGAAGATGCACATACATACAGGTTTTCTTGTAAGGACTTAATTATTGTAAATAGAAAACTATAACTGATGTTATCTGCCACATAACTACTTAGTCTTGGATTTCTTCTCTTTCTCTGGAGTATCTCCTGCTGGGCCATGATGTCCACAGATGGATTATAGAATACGTTCATCTTATCCAATCTGAGCTTTCTTTGCTGTTTCTTTGCTCTGTTGCTCTTTGCTGATAACAGGAGTCACACAAGACACTGAAAGGACAATTTTCTGTATTTTATTTTGTGCTTCCGTTTTCTTTGCTTTAAAATGGTCAGATCAATTTAAACTTGATTTAAGCGAAACACTCCGCAGCTCGCACTAGGCAAGTATTCAACCCAAAAGCAAACATTTACAGATGCGCTGATGTAACATCCCGCCCCCGCTCCCCCCCCCCAAGTACATAATGGGGGTAGTGTTCAGGCGCTGTCCTGCAGGCACCAGTGTACTGCACAGTACATGTATTCACTACGGGGGCTCTCATTGCGTATGCAATACCTTCTGTATGCTGTTTCTGTCGGCACAGGAAAAAAAGCTCGAGGAAAAAAAGAATGAGGGGCAGCCTTCAAATGTGAAGTTATTTAGCTTTTCTCTTCTACAGAAGAGGCTCATAACCTGTTTTTGTTTCTGAAAAGACTTTTAAAAAATTCCTAAATAAAATGACATGTCTGAGGGAGGAAGGAGAACAAGGCCTGTGGAGATGAAACCAATCTGTTGGTGCAGAGTCCTGTCACGGGTTTTTTTTTCTAAAAGGCATTAACACGGTCACAGTGGTTTGGTAAGAACCAACAGCGGAGTCAGACTAATGACCATAAAGGCCAGTAGCTGAGGGAGGGAGATAATCACAAACTGTATTGAATTAAGAAAAACTAAATAGCTACCACTGAAAACAGGCTAGGCATCAGGCTTTGATCCGCCCACCTCCTTGTATATACATGTAATCTTGGATCTTGATTGAATATTCCCACTCTGATTTTGTAATTAAAACATCATTTATACTGAGAATAATTAAGACAACTGTACATTTGATTTTAAAATCAGTTTTGAGTATTGTGCCTTGTCAAGCTACAAGAATGGTTCCTGCAGCTTTACAACTTAGCATTAAGAGGCAGACAGTGACCGCAGGCACCTGAGTGGAAGGTTTGACAGTTTGATAAATTAGGAATGACACTTGCCAAAATGGCTGTCCTTCCCTCAGCCTGCCAGTGGAGCATTTACACACTGTTAATTGAATTGGCAATTTGTGTAACAGTACCTGCCCCTGAGCTTTTGTAATGCTGGAGCTGCCATTTAGCTCTGATAATCCAGGACTTGGGAATAAGGACGAAAAGCTTCACATGATATTATTGCAGATTTAAAATGACAGTTGGGGACCTTGTTGCCAATTTCCCATTAAATGAGAAATAATTAACAATAGCAATAACAAAGTCTTATAAAGCTGGAAAGTTAAATTGACTTTTCAGCAGTAGTATGGTTTGAAATTGCTTCTACTGTGATTATCAGATTGCCCTTTCAGTATTATATACCCTAAATAGTATCATCTGATGGTCCGAATAGGCAATGTTTTCAAAGCTACCCTGTTTTATTAGTGTGAGACTCTTCTGATTTATCTGTGGGGTTTTTTTAATTTCTTCTTGCCATGTAAAAATTGAGTTATGTTATAGTATTTCATACAGATAAAGAACTTAATGAAATATTAGAGATTCTGATTTCCGTGGTTATCAGTAATTGAGTGACAGCAGAAACAAAATTTTCAGTCATAGATGAATATTGTTAATTATGAGGTTCTTTTTTATATTTGTACTTGCAGTTGATAGCTGCACTGTCTTTCCCTAAATTTCTGTAGTGTGCCTAATGCCATCATGTGAAATGACAATTTATCAGCAAACTGTTATTTTTCTCTCAGGTTTCTTATGTTTTGTTAATCTCTGTGAATACTCGGTAATGATTTGATGTCCAAATACCATAGTAATGAAAACCCACGTAATAACTATCCACCAGAGCCTTTGCTATCTTAGGGATAGAAAAAAGAAAAAAAAAGGGCAAAAAAACCAAAACCCAAAATCAAATATTTAAAAGCTGTCACAGTTGCTGCATGTCGGAAGGCTAACTTCTCTGTGCAGACTTGCAGCTCTTATTCTTGCCCCAAGATTTAGACTTGCAGACTTCAACTAATGTAGTGAAGAGCAGGTGGAGCTACTTTCCCAAGGTGGGTCATTCCTATCATGAGAATACTTATGCATTCATAAGATGCCACAAGTACGAGATGAAGCATGGAACAGTCTGATCCATTTCCTACATAATAAATAGTCTAAGACAGTACAGGTTTAATAATTTGCATGCTTGAAAATATCTTTTCATCTGATTACTGGGATCTTAGGACAGATATGTACTGGATGAGGACTGAAATACACACCGCGCGCACACACACACAAGATGACTGATAAATCAGAGAGGGATGCAGAATAGAACATTCCCAGTCAATAGGCCTACACTAGCTACAGGCCATATGTGTGTTTTAATATTATGCTACAGTGTTACAGTGGTTGTAGAAGCTCTAGTGGTTGTAGAATTGCATAGGGGATGAACAGTTGAAATGTGAAAGAGGGCAAAGAAAAGGAGAGCTGAGCAAAGACGAGCTAATGTGGAGTAAAGGAGCAGAAGGATTTATGATGAAGCTTACAGTTCAAACATTTATGCAAGAGGTGATATTTTTCTTTCTTCTGTAATTGGTGAAAAGCAATTGATGATCTTAAAGAATTCTGTTCCGGAGAAGGAATTCAGTGAGAGGTAAGCCCATATAAAATTTTGGATGGTGTTCAGCTGAAAAGGAAGGTGTACAAGTCAGGCACTAGAAGGAGTACAGAGGGGATGCAGAAAGGTGCTGGAGTCCCACTGCTTGGCTGGGAGCATGCCCAGCCAGCTACCCTAGCCAGTGCTAAGTCAAAGAGGAATGGCTAACACTTCCAGCGCCAGTGGCAAACTCACGCCGTGCTCTGTAAAGCTCATGGCAAGCTTGGAGAGAACAGACAAGGGAATGAAGAAAACAAGGAAATAAGAGGGAACAGGAGTGAGGGCACGCTGTTGTATGCACTGTTGAAGGTGGAAAGGAGAAATTAGTTTCTGTTGAATTGAAGGCAAAGTTGGGGTAGGAATTTATGACAGTGGATGAGGAATACAGGTAGAAAATAGGTTTCTGGATTTCTTACCAAGAAAAGCTTTAACTGATCACTCTCTTTCTTCTACCAAGCGCTTCCACCTTGGTGCAAGGAAGGAAGGGAAGAAGGAGCTAACTGTGACTGGATTGTAAGGTGTGATCATTTTTTTTTTTCCAGGGTCTGCACACCTCCAGGTCCCACAGTATTTGTGGGAAACTACTTCCAACAATTTGAGGTTTTATGGAATACTAGTTGATGCAGTCCAGAAATTGTGGATCTGTCTTTTTTTAAAATTATTTATCACATGACTAAATATAGTACCATTTTGGAGGGGGGAAGAAAGATCATCTTATGGTTTGGTCTGATAGTTTTGCTATCTGTTCTGACAAGTTCCTTGTGTGATTCAGCTGGGTTACACCTCAGGTGTCATATTTGTAGTACATGACAATGAAAAGTATCTCTCTGAAAGTCTTCTGACATTTAATTCTTTCAGAGCTTTAAAAACATAGTTATCTCTATATAGGTTTACAATTTATTTTTTTTTTATATTAGGGCATTGCATTTTTGCATAGATCATGATCCAGACTAAAAAGAAGTTTGCAATACAAATTAGTTCTAGTGAAACATCACTTGACTAAACGTTGTCAAGTTATAGATTTAGAAATTAAGTGTAAAAAGATATTAATTTCCAGGGCCCTTCCTGGCCTGTGGAACTCCGTTGCAGATTTACACACGTAGCAGAGAAGGGAATGCAGGTACACTGGACAGAACTGATTTACTTGTCTGTAATTTTGAAAGATAGCATGTTGCTGGTGTCAAATAAAACACGAATAATAAAGGGTCTGTCTATCTCTACCAACTTTTTTCATGTAAAAAGGAGAGAGATACAGGGGGGAACCCTACTGTAACAGACACCATGTTCCAGAAACATGGTATAAACTTTGTAAAACCTTTAAAGTGTGTTCCCAGAACAATTGGGTGACTATGCCGTTAGGTACATGTCAGTCACAGAGGATTTTAAGTCCTTTCCAAGTCTGCTTCTGGAGTTTCTCTTGTTATTACATACTGGTTTTCAATTTATTATTCTATATCTATTACATCTATTATCCTTAGGATAATTATACTACTTACAGGTATGACTGAAAAAACAATATATGTGTTGATGAGGAATTTTCTTTCATCAAAATTGCCTCTTATCTCAAGGGAAAGCTCAGTAAATAAATAAGTTATAGAGGGCAACCAAAAGGTCAGCAAATTAGACTCTGTTGATCCACGCTGGAGGGAACCCATTTGAGGAATGTCTGTCTCCTGGATTCTCTTTCTTCCATTAGGTGTCAGCTGAGTGTTCTGTGTATTCCTTTTACTGCAAGGTAAGAGTTTGACAGAAGTATACTCATAGTAGTAGTCAAAGCACATACTATAAAGAACTGCCTAGGTAAAAAATAAAGTACCTTGCATAGCATTGAAAGATGATGCAGAATGGGATTGTTTCTCTGCCTGCAGAAAAGCCTCTTAAGGAACTGCTAGCTGTGTTCCACAATAGCTTCAATTTTCTGCTTCTCTTCTAGGGTTTATGAAATTCTTAAGCGTCCACTGTCAAAACATCTGAAAGTCTGAAGACCATGGCTGTGCTTGGTCTCTTTTTTCTAGAAGCTGGTCTCTTCCTTCCTCCTCAGTGGCTTTCTGTCGCCCAACTTCAATCTAAAATTCCTCACCCACTTAAAAGCAACAGCAGACAAGACTGTCCATGTTGCAGCTATCCCCTCCACTCCAGATGCGTCCTTGGTTCTTCCATAGGGCTTTGAGCAACCTGGTCTAGTGGGAGGCATCCCTGCCCACGGCAGGGGGGTTGGAACTAGGTGATCTTTAAGGTCCCTTCCAACCCAAACCATTCTGTGATTATTGAGCATATCTTTGTCCCTTCCTCCTGGCTTTTCAGAGTTTGGTGGAAAGCAGTTTCACTTTGCGTTGTCTTCATATCTTTCTAAAACTCATCTCAGAGCATTCTGGTCTTACTCTTATTATAGGATTTCACAAACACCAGGAGCAGCCTGTTAATTTAGTTTGCTTTCTGGTTCATTTTCACTTAGGACTCAGCAAAACACAAAACAATTATCTCTAATACTCAGTATAGAACAATGTAATATTTGGACAGATAGTTCCATATTTGCCCAGTCCTAACTGAAAAAGAAAAAGACAGAAAAATCTGCCCATACCCCGTTTTCACTGTGCTTGTTTACGCCTCCCTTGGAAGAGGTTGGAGACTCCCTGGGGAAGCTAGCTTCACAGTTTGAGCTACATAGACTTATGACTGGCTCTTACCCTATGAAGTGTGGTGTAAAACATGAAGGACTCCATGTATACATTATTTATTGTGTAAGAATAATTGGTGAAAGTGTATACAAGACAAAGAGGATTGCAGAAGTTCTGCACAGATTCAAATCCATGTGTTTAAGTATGTGATTTTGTGAACAGTCTAACAAGTGTTATCTTCAGTGAAAACATTAAATATGTCTGTGTAGGACTCACTATTCTCCTGTACTTATTTCCATTTTTATATCAGTTAATGAGAGAAACTGCTAGTCTTGCTAACTAAGGAGCAATTTAAAAAATCTAACTGCTCTTCAGTCCTACCACATAACTGTTACTGATACTCAGTGTCTAGTGAAATCTTCCACAGTGCCTTTGCAGGAGCTTATGAAGGAATTTATAACACCAATCGTTATTTTATGCCCACTTTTCTTGCAGAATTTTGTATGTGATAAGCAATATGGATAAGAAAGAGCTGAGAAAATTGTTGTAAGAATATTTTTTTCCTAAGTCCTCTGAAAAGGTCTGGTTTGGTACCCCCAAAATATTTTGCAAGTAAATGATTTTGCTTCAGGTAGCCAGTGAATTTGCATGTGAGTTTCCGCTCCTCTCAGGTGAGGGCTTGCACATAAGCTTAAAGGGACTTAAGAATCCTTGTTTTGGAGATATTCTGTTTTGTATGAAAGAGTTTCAGAGTCATTGAGATGCCGAGAAAGGATAAGAATGGTGTTTTTTAGCTTGGGAGTGAAGGCAACCTGTCAGGATATGGGAATCCTTGCTCTCTGCGTTCAGTTATTTATACATAGTCCAATAGTGTCAGACAGAGAAGTAGATGCTACGTGAACTCAGAATGGTTCATAGCCTGAGTTAAGATTCTCCCAAGAGAGAAGTAAGAGTTGCTTTTTTGTCTGAACTGGAATAGCTTTTAATTTTTGTATGATAAGGGGTTGCAGCAATTGGAGACTGAAGTAAGACAATTGTTCATATAGCTTTGTGCATAAATTCTGATGATTTTTCACTTACACTTGCAATGGGGGCACATTTAGAAGGGATGAATCTTTACTGTAACCATATACCTGAAGCACCTTTGATGTCAAATTTTGAGCATAATCTGAAATTTACAGTTTTAGCCTACACTAAAATAAGATTACCATTCTTCCAAGAATCACAAGCAGTTGGGTTTTCTATAAATGCTATCAACCTAAATTGCACAGGGTTTCTTTCTGCTCCGCAGCACTCTATCTAACCCCTTAAAGAGGGTTCAGAACAGTTGGATGCTACCTCGTCCAGTCTTCGTGAATTTTGGTTCTTGATCCAAACTTCAGATCTCGCGTTTGGTGATTCAACATATGCTGCTAAATTTTGATTTAGAAGAAACACTTCCAGAATGAGATATTTACTGTGACTTTTTGTGGCTAAAGTTTGAAGAAAATTTAACTTTGATTGTGTTCTGTTATTTTAATTGTGCATCTAGGAAATGGTAAAGAGAGATTTTGCTCACTTCATGAAGTGAAATTAGTTGTATTTGCTTCAGAGAGAAAGAATAAGGTGTTTTGCTGAATATGTACTTTTAAAGGGCATATGGCAAGAAAACAAAAATTCCATTTACATGTAAATGATTTAACAGACCACAGTAAGAAACTAGAATACTACCAGTTCCTCAAAATAATGTGGTGGTGAAGGTGGCTGGCCCTGTGCTGAAAAGTGTGTTGGTTTGGCATTGGAGTTTCCTTTTTTTTTTGCTGCATGATTCAAATTCAAGCCTGTATAATAATTGCATTGAGATCTTATTTTTAACCAGACTAATGAAATGTTGTTCTAAAGCATACTGGTAATTTTCAGGCTTTGAAGTTCTAAGAGTTTATAACAGGTAGCCTTACAACTACCTCTTTTGTGTTTCTATGGCTCTGTTTCCTAGCGGAACATGAATGCTACTTACACTATTTGTAACTCCTTCAATTTCAGGTAAGCGGAGTCTTGAAAGAGGTTGCATGAAAACTCACTTTTTTCTATGATGAAAACTGTATATTCTTTCCCCCTTGGCATAAGACTTGTCTGAGGTTTGGAATGAAAATCTAAAAAAAATTTCTTAATGGTATATATGACCCTGTTTACCTTTGCTTTCAGTGAAGCTTCAGCTTCACTCCTGCATCTTCGAATATTATATTTGGATCCCCATAACCTACTGATTCCAGTGAGAGAAGGTACCTTTGGCGAATCTGCACTTAATAGTTGATTTACTTAGGAAAATTGGATTCAGGATACTGAATTATTTAATCACTTTTGAACATTTTGCTGCTTGCTAACAGCAATAAACATAATGCCCTTTCAAAGATGTTGCTCTCTGTTATAAACAATAAAAGTAATCTCTTTGTACATCTATAATCACTGAGTATTGCAAAGCAGTATTAAAATATGAAGAAATTTCCAACATACAGAATTTCATAAGGTCAATTCAGTAACAGGGTACATTTCAGTAGAATTTATGTTAAATCATTTTATTGATCGTTAAACAGTTTGTAAACTGGAATGATTTTTTTTTTGTCTAATTTGTAGAATGAGTTGCTTTTCCAGTTTAAAAAGTTAATGCTACAGGGCCTGATAGGAAAATAGGGCTATAAATGTGATTTTTGTACTGATTTAGCCCTGATAAAGAAATTACTCCTCTTGGTAATATGGAATGGCAATATTAAAATACTTTTTTGGATGTAACATTTGAAGATGAGAAACAAATGCTTTACCTATCTCAAAAGAATATCCTGTATTCCTTTAACGCCGTGTACAGGTAAAGCAGTGGAAGAGTGTTGGATATATCACAACATAGTTTAATTCCAAAACGTCCAGCGGGAATTCACCTGGAATATTCTTTTGAAGATACTGGTATACAGCTAGGGCCCAAAATGCCTTTTGGGCCAAGAAAGCTAATTTTTGTATTTTAAAATTAATCTAGCCAAAATCTGGATTAGCTATGTCACATCCCCTTAACCACAGGCATGTAAACCTCAGGATAGACAGCTGTTTGGATGTTTCAGACTGGGACTCCTGCCCTCAGCAAACACATTTGATTCTCCTACATGGTCACTTGGCAGCCTGTACTCATGCCCATATGCTTGGATGGCATTGTGCCTGCTCACTAGTTGGTCAAACTGTTCCATTAGGGCTTAGACGCCAAGATAACAGGTTGAGTTGGGCACCATCTATAACAGCATGCGTTCTATCACTTCTGAAGGAAATCTTTCCGCAGGGACAAGATGCCACGCTGCGTAACTTGCCTTTTTGCATTCATCTTTCTTGCCACTTAGATGTTGCAAACACCCTAAAAAGAAGAAAGGAGAAAAAGACAGATTGAGGAGAAATTTTTGGCTTTCAAAGAAGTGATTGTCATCGTAGCTGTGGCATAAACTCATGAAGTTCATAGGGGACTTAGAAATGCATGCAAAATGAATACAGTACAAGCCCTCAGGCAATCTGCATTAATTCAAGCTTAAATCAGACACCACCACAAATGGGCAAAGTGTAAAAGAAGCAGAAGAGTCACTGAAACATTTTGCAGTTTGCCTTAGCTGGAAAAGGCCATTGTAATAGGCTCAGTGTTGCTTTATGGTTGCAACAGCTGGTAAGTCAGGGGAGAACAAGTTAGTATGCCTTCAGGTTCGGTGTCATCTTCCTACAAACTTTGCTTTCCTTTTATTTTTAGACTATTGTAGCTACATAAACACACCTAACAATGTGAAGATAAATGTGGTATTATTTAGACATAAAAACAGTAAAGGCAGAACAGATTTAGGAATAGTCATCAAAAGTCAAGAAAATTAATTGCTTCTTATACATGAGCAGAAACTATGTTACTAGAAATATTGTGCTCAATTGGTGATACCTCCAAAATGAGCTGGGGAAGAGGCAGCAGTGTCTTAGGCAATGTAGTTGTTCAGCGAGCCCAATTTCCTTAAATGCTGGGTAAATGAAATAATAGATATACTGATTCAGAACAGGGAAATGCCTCCAATGATGCCTGTATCTCAGAGGTATGAGTATGGCATATATAATATCACACAGCAATCTTACCGAGACTTGAAGAACTGGCTCTGGAGTAGCATTGTTTTTGTAGCATGTATACCACAGTAGCTGTCAGAAGTTGGTTGGCAAGAGTAAAAATCTTAACATTAGCTTTTTGCTGACAAGCACCAAAAGGATTTACTATGGTCTATAGAAAGCAAATATAAAAATGATCAGAAGTGGATTTTTTACAATCAAACATATTAATTACATTTCTTTTTTTCCCTATTTTCCTTCCTGCTGCATTGCACTGTGGGACACTTTCTTGGCTGCCATGTTGCTATGAATTTGGTTGTTTCATTTAAAATAATTTTGGAGAGCTATCATTACATGAAAGAAAAGAAAAAGTTGTCAGGGTTCCAGAACCATATACTGCTGTAAATGTGTTATAAAACCTTAATGCTGTGTCAGTTCTAATTAATACAGATTTATTGAAACTGGCATGACTTTTAGACCATTTTCACTGAAGCAACTAAGAATAAATCAGACATAAAAGCAACAGATGAAGGAGTTTTAAGCAGCTTAGTGACCTAAATCACTTGTTAGTCCCTGTCTCTTCTTGGATAGGTTACAGAGTTCATGTTTTTTCTACTTAAAATGAATTATTTGGATAATGAGAGAAAGAAAAAAAAAATGAAAATCAGACAAGTACTTTGAATTAACTTATAAGACTGTGATGTTTTTGTTAGTGAGTGCATAGACAGGACAGATACTGACCTCTCGAAGTTAGAAGCTCCATTTCAAATTACTCTGCTACTTGGTACCTGTGTTACACTCATCATTAAGTAAGTTTTCCCACTTTACATCTTATGCTTATGTTGATTAATGTCATCTCAGTTGCTTGATATGTTGTTAATATAATTCTAATGTGAAGTAGGCATGTTTCAGTTTAACTCATCCATATGTACTTAAAGCAGTTTATATTAATTAGGAAACAAACCTGTTTTCTTTCCTTCATTCCTCCTCCACTGTTAAACAAGTCATTCATATCTTTACTACTTTGCCAGTGCTGGTCAAGGGAAGCAAGAGATGAGCCTTGTATTGTTTTGGGTATTTTTTCCCTTGAGTAAAATCAGTATAACATGATTATTTAACATAAAGGCTCAGGAGGGGTCTTGGACTCAAATGGCTGTTTTCAGCTGCTGTGGGATTTTGTTGGATATCACTAGACACTGAGTAACATAGACTGGGAGTGTTGACAAAGCATGAGCATAAGCGCCAGGAACGGAAGAGCTCTGAGCTTGGCAGTGCTGCTGTCTTTTGGCAAGACCTTGTCTAACCCCAGACACGGGAAATTTCAGGGACTTGTGATCTTTCAGAATTAGCTTTAGACCTCTCTCTGTACCTTACTTTAGCCATGCGTGAAATATATTAATTATACACAAGTAGTTTTGTAGTAATCTGTGACATTCCTGATGAAAACACTGCAAGAATGCAGGGTAGTATTCTGTGTAATGATACCATCTGCTTTACAACAACTGTGGAAGTCATCAGAGAAGAAAGGGGAGAAGATAGTTCATAATTTCATAGTAAGCTGTCTTTTCTTCCTGTTTTGGGTTTTATGTGCTTTAGCTCTGCACAGGTAATTTCTCATGGTCAGCAGCATGTAGGGGTTAGTCTCAGTAGACATTCCAGAGCCTGCTTTCTAATTCAAACTTATTCTGTGGTAAACTGTCTGAGCTGAGCCATGATGAACTATGACTTCTCTATAGGCGTATGAAAAAGTATAATCGAATGATTATTACTAATGGGGATATAGAACATAAGTAATAACATGTCAATGTGTGCGTTTTAACATGGAGGGCACATTTGAGGATGGTCTCTGTTTTTTGTTTTATTTTGTTTTGTTTTTCCAGTAGACTTACAATACATATTGATATTTTGTAGTCCTAATTGTTGCGACTTTTTGAATTACTTCTTTGTTGTTATGATTGCAAGAGTAGTAAGCACGATAGGTCAGGGAATTCTTGGTAGAAAAAAATTCTTTTCATATTTGTTAAGAACACAATCCAAAGATAAGTCATTTAAAAAAATTTCGACTCCTGTTCTAATATAAACTAGAAACATTATAAAACAGTTCTCAATCTTTTGCTATCAAGAGCTATCCTTTGTCTCTTGTAGATACATAACTTGGTTGAAACCTTATCATTATTTTTTACTTACTAGCCTTAGATAAGATATTAACTCAGGTTAAATCATAAGCTATCTATAAAAGCTCTACAGAGCTGGGCAGGCAAATTGTCTGTTTTAAAGATGTGGAAACTGAGGCACACGGAGGTGAAAAAATTTATCAGAGGCTTCCCACTAGGCCACTAGCATATTTAACAAACAAAAGGAGTCCCTATCGCCAGCTAGTGCTCTGTCCTTTAATTTTGCACATAAATATGTGTTTCTGTTCCACAATAAGTGAGAGAGAAATGGAGACTTAAATTGAACTTTTTTAAGAACAAAAAGTAAGATCTAAGGGTGCAGGGAGCTCACATTATTTATTTATTTATTGTCAGCAAAATGAAGTAGCTACTTTGCAGATAAAATATGTTTAGGCTGTGGTTCTACAAAAACTGATATTTCATTATGAATATTAATATCAGCAGAGCACCATAGATTTGAATTAATTTAGGCATGGATGCACAATCACATTTTTGTTGGATTAGTCAAAGGCTGTTCAGAGGGTTAATGCCAGCTTTATACTTTTCTACAAACTTCATGCTGGCTGGAGGAAGACAGGACGTTCCTGAATAAAATCTGAGGGTTTAAAGTTAAGTCTTCAAAAGATTTGTCAACAGAGGTGACTCTGCAGAGGGAGTTTTTTCCAGTGTAACACCTTCTGTCATGTGGCTGCAGCATGTTGGTAGAACTGCTAAACTTGGATTTACCGTACCACCAACTCTGACTGCCATAGCTGCAGATGCTAATGGGGTCCTGATTCAGCAAAGTATTGAATGCTTAATCCACTCCTGTTTAGCAAAACATTTTGCATGTGCTTAGTTATTGTACAGTACCTTATAGCTAACTCGCTTGCAAGTGAAGTAAGCTTCAGTGAATACCTAAAGGTAAACACATGTTTAAGCACCAAAGAGGAGCACTTAAGCTTTATAAGAACGGAATGATTTCAGACTAATGATGGTTTTGAGCTGAAAAATTGTAACTCTGGAGGAATACTTAAAATTTCCCATTTGTCAAAAATCATATTATTGTGTATACTAATGGTTTTATTATGTTCTGAAGTACCTTTGTGTCCCTTCAAATAGTGATCTCATTGATAAAAGATTTAGTATTTTGTGATTATTCTTCCCTTAATATCAGTGCCTAAAATCAATGTCTGCGTCTTGTAACTTATGCATGTACTTGAAGAAAATGGAATTAATAAAAAAGAAATTGCATATTTTAAATGAAAATGAACCTGTGATAACGTTTAGCTAGCAGATTCTCCTAGTCTACATACTCCTACCCTAATCTTCAGGCTCTATATTAAGCCGAAGGCTACTTTTTCTCAAAATCCTCAGTGGCAGTCACTCTCTCTCTTCAGCCTTCCCGTGGCACATCAAAGATAAACTTGGGGAGAGAAAGGTAGTAGGAAGGACTTTATTAACCTATCCATTTTATGCAGGCTACCACTCTTCCTGTGTTAACATGTTCATTGTGCGACCTATCTGGATTTGCTGGAACAATGATGATAATCCTTATGCTCATGTCGATGGCTTTTTTTTCAGAATACAGGGTGTACCTGGAGGTGAGAGTGGAGGATGTGTCTCCATGGCTCATGTTACATTAATGAGCGTGATGCTAACACCCATGTCCACGTGAAGGCCTAGGTTTCCAGCAGCCCGTTCTCCTCCTATTGCACAGACAGCTGAGCACATCCTGCATAAAGTTGTGGTTTCTAGCCTGACACTTGCAGGCTAAAATTTTGCCCATTTACTTTAAAATATCAGGCTGTGAATTGTGGGAGTTCAGGTGCTGCCAAGCAAGTGCCTCAGCCATCAGTTGTACAGGCGACGGCGATAACCTTGGCAGCCATTTTAGCCTCGGCTTCCCCTGGTGTAAGCCTGAGCTCTCAAAATGGTGTCCAAGTCTGTTAGCGTGTTGGGTGGTGCTAGACCTGAAGGAAGCTCTGAGGACAGCAGTCATGTCGTAAGGCCAGGCAACCTCTCCTGCAGATCCCACTACCTTCTCCTGACAGAAACTGCTTTACAAAGCGGAGGTTTGGAAAAATTTTTCAAGTCCCATTGAAAACAAGCTAGGAGAAAAATAAGCAGTCTCTCCCCAGGCCTCTTTAGTGTGTTGGTGGTTGGTGTGTTTACTGGGAGGCTGCTCTCTCATTGGGAAGACTGAAATGTGTTATTTCCCATACTGGAAAAATATGCCCTCCCCAGTTCCTCCAGCCCACAGATTGTCCTCAGATTTGAGAAGGTGCATTCTGCTCTGGATGTTGCCCTCTGGTAATTTTGATGATCTGCTAGATGAAGCCATAGCTCCAGTCTTTCCTTTGAGGACTGCTTGTATAGGTTATCGAGTAATCATTTTGGTGGTGGTTTTTTTTTTTTTTATTATTATTTTATTTTAATTTTTAAAATAGGCAGCCAGCTGATGTTTATTGCCAGTACCTAGTGCAGAAGGCACAAACTGAGCATTCCTACTGAGAGCTGCCATTGTAGCAGGAAGCCACAGGTTTTTTGTAAAATGGGCACTGAGCTACATCAGTGATGTGGAAACATGAAAAAGCAAAAAGTGAGGTATGTGGATGCTTCAAATGGTTCAGTGGCAGCTAAATGAAGCTCTCAAGTTCCAAGAATCTTGGATTTAGGTGTCTCAAATACTCTTTTGAATCTGCTCCTAAATCCCTTGAAGATATGTTGAAATTTTATGACTGGACTAATCTGGAAGTCACTGAAACACATGCTTAAGTTGTAAATTCATAGGTGGTTCCATCTAAAGCCTTCTCCATTTCAAGAGAAGCTTGTACTTATGAGCCTTGCTAGACTGGAGCCTAAAGATAGCCACTGACACCAGTGTATGCAAAAAATGGAATGCAAAGTTAGTTCATTTACACATGCAAGTTTTCATGCATTTTTTTTTTCATTTGCAGTAATGATCATTTGCATGTCAACTGTCTGCATCTGTAACTGGAACTTGTGAGGGGAAAACGGTGCGCAAACTTTTTAAAAATCAGACCTTGATGTCAATGTGTTTTTTAATATAAATATAGTCTTTTAGTTGTTCAAAATCCAGTCATAGAATTTCTCAATTCAGTAAGGAAAATATACCAAAATTAAGTATACAATGTAATAGTAAAGCTACACCAAGGTATGGACAGGTGCCCAGAAGTTACTTTGAAATAGAGAGTTTTAGCTTGTGTGGTGTCAGAGGTCTCACAGGAACACTCCAGGTGTACGCTTTTACCCCTGGTAAATGTCATGTAGTTAGGACCATCTTTCATTTCAGGAGAAACTGTTACGTGGTTTTGCAGTAAGTGTGTGCATGCAAGCTACCAGGCAGCAAATGAAGTTTCTACTTACTTTACTCTAAAGTCAGCGATTCATATATCAGAACCCTTGTTCAGAGTTATTAACTTTTATTTATTAGTATTTGTTTATTTTGGTTCTCAAGTGTATTAGGTGTGAAGGCATCAAAACTAATTCTGAATGAGATTGTCTGGACAGCAGAGTTTAATGCAATTTGACAAATCCACTTTGCATTCTTACATTTAGATGCTTTGGATTAATTTTCTTGAGCACTTCCGAGTAAAGTCTTAAACCTGAAGAATTAAGAACACATATGTTTAGCTAAAGAATACAAGTATTTTTGTCACTTTTTGAAATAATACTTGCATTGTTGTTTTAAAGCAGCTTGAGCAGATCTTGAAATTATTATAGAACTGAGTGTTCTAACAGAGTGCATTAAAGCACCACACACACCACTGAGAGATGTTTAACCAGCTTTCTCTGGCAGGGGTTTCATTTTCTGATCACCATTCATAGACTTTCTAACGGCAGTGTTTTCTTATCTTAGCCAAATTGTAAATGTATCCGTTGGATAATTTTATAAACTATAAAATACGTACATATGTGTTCATTCCAAACCACTTCTGACTTGTAAGCATTTCGTTGGAACTGTAATATCCATAACAAGTTAAAATTAGAAAAAAAAAACCAACGCAGTTTGACTAGAATCTACTTTTGAAACTAAGGAAATCATATAAAAACGTGAACTGTATATTACTGTGGCACCTGCTGTTTTTCAGGTGTTTATAACATAGCCATAAAAATTCACTCCAGGCTGAAACTTGGTATTTAAAAGTCTCAGCTCAGCAGGATTTTTAAATCAGATTTAGTTTAAATTAGTTTGACTCTTTTTCAGTTATAAAAAGGAGGGTGGAGGAAAGAAATTTTGATGTGTCAAATATAATTTTATTCATTCCTCTAGCTGAAAAACAGTTTTGCTTTATAAAGATATAATTTGCAGGTCGTTAGCCCGTAACATGGAGTAGGGAGTCAGAGTGTCAAAGGGGGAAAAGAGGGAGAGAAAGAATTACCATCCAAGAATTTGGCATTTGCAAATGCTTAATGTCTTCTGTGAGAACATTTACCATGGATCCTTACTGAGCTTTCATAAAACCGTATCCGGGATATACAGCATTTTTTTAATTGAAAAAGCATGCTTTCATTCAGTAAAGTCAATAACTCATAGTTTAAGGTCTGTTTTGTCATATGTCAATGACTGGTGGATGAATTATGTTCAGACGTAATTGATTTAACACTTTCTAACGGTGACATTAAAGAATCTGCAGCAATCTGAGACCTCAGCTTCCTCTGTGTTTTACTGGAAGCTGGGCACCTACAATCCCTCTGGCTCATCTGAAAAATCCATCCTCCTTCTGTTGTATCCAGTGTATGTAAAACACAAAACCAATTTTAATTAACTGAAGATCAAATAGAAAGATTGATGTCGTTTACACTTATGATGCAACACCATTTTTACATTGCTTATATATATACACATATGCGGCGTCTCTGCTTAGAAAGACCTTCAGTTGCAGCAGAACCTGGTAGATGACTGGGCTGAATTTTTCCGAAGTTGGTAGTGGCTTTGGGTGCCTCCTTGCCCAGACACTTTGGGCCACATTTTCATCTGTTCTGAGAAAACACAACTCCAGATGAAGCCTGTATAAGCTGTGACTGCCAAACACCATTGTAAATCAAGCTTTTAGGGTACAGAAAAACTGAAGAAGCTGAAACTGGGGGGCATTTTTTTTTTAAACTTAGCTAGCAAAGACTCAAACCAGCTAGTATTAATTTCTTTGAACAGAATACATTGTGCGGTATTCCTCCTTATTTTTAATGCTATTATACAATGGAATGCATTACCATAGCATTCCCTTCTCCCATCTGTTCCTCAAAAAGAAAAAAAAGAGGTATGTAACGTTACAAAAGGGCTCTTGGAAATGTTTATGCAAAGTACTACTTTTCATCACTAAATCAAACCTGGAGACAAGCTAGCTGAGAAAGTGTTCTTTCTTTCCCATATAGGGGCTATGCATACTTTTGCTTTAACAATCAATCTTGAAATGTGGACATTTTCGCTTTCAGTTCATCTTGCGGTACATAACTCTGAAGAGATATGCCTGATGCTCCATGAATGATTAGCATTTAGTGATGTTTCTCTCGTTGTGAGGTACTGCCAAACCACAATTTGCAAGTACTGAATGTCCTGAACTCCAATAGGATAATTTTGATACTTCAAGCTTGGCTTTATCTCAATATCTCGGGTTTTGCTTTAAATTTAATTCTCGTGTCTGTCCTAACGTGGCTATTTTACCAATAAACCAGACACGTTTATTGTTTCTTTCTTTTTTTTCCCCCTATTGTTCATGCTTTGACAGTTCCATAAAGTTTATTTCTCCCTGCTGCTTAGTGTCTTTTTATTCTGTTTGTTTTTCTCTACTTCCAGCTGGGATATAGTTTAATGAATTATTTTTCAGTGTGTGTGATATGGCTTTTATGGCCTGCCTTTGGAGATTGTGATTAATACAATTTTCTTTTATTCTTTGCCCTGACCTGGTTCCCAGTGCTCAGTGTAGTGATCATCATTGTATTAAATATATTCAGATGATATTATCCATGTTAAGCCTGGAACATATTTTCATTTGTTCTGCCTTTTATTCTTCTGCCTGGATTTTTATTTTTAGTTTCAGTCCTGAAATTTTTGTTTCCGTGCCAGTATCTGTACATTTATTTTGTGTTGCAGTTGGATAAGTAAGATCTCTGCTACTAGTGAGCTATCCCACACAGTCATCAAATCCATATCTTCCCTGAATAAGTTTTTTTAAGTAATTTGGCATCCAGGTTTGTGTGGGTTTTTTGTTTTGTTCTATTTTTTGTGAGTTTATGTGGAAATTTACAGAAATCATTCAGCATGTCAGCCAGGTTTGGATCCAGCTGTTTTTTGAACAGGCAGAAACCTCCTCAGCCATGGCCAGAATACACAAACTTTGCAAAACAATCCTAATGGGGAGGAGATAAAGGCATGAGAGAAGAGGAGGAGAGACCACATTCCAATCTCATAAATCCAAATAGATGTTCAATTTGCATCTTAGCCCCTTGAAGCTTTTCATTTAGCCAGTCTGAAAATATTTTCTTTTTATCCTGGGTTACTTTGTTTTACTTCTTACAAAATGATGTTAGATCAACTGTTTCTCATGGCTAGCTACCCTTTAAAAGGCAAAAAAAAAAAAATATGCAGAGTCAGCATAGCCAATTCTAGTATGCTCTTTCCATCATTTCCTTCATTGTTTCATAGATGTTTCTTTCATTGTTTCATAGATACATAGATTGTTTCCTTCATTGTTTCATATATATGTTTCATAGATATGTTCCATCTTTCATATTTTATGTTTCTAAACACGTATTTAGTTTTCCTTGGTAAATTAGTCAGACTGTTCTTGCTGCAAGTGTTCTGTAACACTTAGCTGTTCAGGTTTCCCAAAAGTTTAGGGAAACTGGGTTATTTGGCCTTCCTAGTAGCTTTCAAGGTTGTAGTTTTTCACTACCTGTAATGCTCTTCAAATTCTACACCTTCCACCTTGAAATTTGTTTTGATTTCCCTAATGCACCATGGCACCTCCAAAGTGGAATGAGGTTAGTGAGAGATTTCTTTCTTTGGATTTTCTTCAGTAGTTTGCTAACACAAAATCACTTGCCAGAGAATCACTTTTGCTGGTTGTTGTGACTTGCCTGGTAACAGCAAGCTGTGATCTTTTTATGTATTTTTAGTCAAGCTAAACCATCATTTCTTAGTTTCATGAGAGAGGTAGTAATTCCTTCTCTTAGATACATTTCAGTGTCTAGTGCCATTGTCTCAGTTTTAGTAATTAGTCTTTACTGAAGTGTGTACCACTAACACTTACATTTCTTAGACTTTATTATTATTATGGCAGCACTGTCCACACCACTGTGGTTATTTCAGCAGTAATTGTAGTGTTTTACTGAGCAGTAGTTAACATTTTTCATAATTACATCATAGAATATGTTAATATAATATAAAATGGTACATTATCTACTGCGTGGTCTTAAAGAGTAATAGGAGACATGAATGACAATTAAATAATCTACTGAAATAACATGATGATCTTTTCTCTGCAATCTACTTAAGCCTATATAAACAACGTTACTTTCTCGTGATATTGAAGTGATGGTTGCAGAATTATGTTACTGTGAAAATGATAGATGCATCAGAATTCTGTAAATAAATAGATCTGAAGTCAGCAGCAAAACAGTCTTCGTGGAGGCACAGCCCCTATGTGTGATGTTCAGCTATCAGAGGAAATGGGCAAGAGAAAACACTCAATGACATCTTGAAAATGTTTCCATAACTCAGAAGATAGTACTGGATAACAGGTACATCAGAAATAGATGTATTGATGTGCTTTGTGAGCAGGAAAAATGCTTGTGTTTAATTTTTTCTACATATTTCTGAGTCAGTAATGAGATCTACTGTCAGAATAATTTTTATTTGTCTTTGTACATACTGTTGCTTATTTCTAAGTCCATGTATGGGCTTTTCAGCCAGAGTTAACTTAGATATTACTAGCAGTGTGGTCCACAAGTAACAGAGTTTTTGATGAGCTTTTTTTTTATTATCCATGTCCTTTAACACCTGAAGCCAACTTTAAAGATAGTAAAAATATACTTAGTGTGCAATTTTTACTAGAAAATGGAAGCATAAAACAAAAGCTGGTCTCCTTTGTTTATCTGTTATTGGTAGAAGATGCCTTGAAATTCTGCATCTTTTCATGTTGCTTTTCTATGTGACACTACTTATGCACTGAAAATTGGAAATTGTTTTTATTTCACAATTTAGAAATCTGTTATTCTTGTGCAGAGTACAAAATCAGATTTTATTTCTACCTCCAGCACTCATGAAAAGTTTTTTTAAAATTCACTGTGTGCAAAGTAAATGACTGATATCTGTAGGCCATGGATAATCAAGCCCTTTTGTGCTTTCAAATTTTACCATAAAGCCAGGTTGTAACCCATTTACTTTCTGTGAATCAGAAGGACCACTCGTATGAATTAACTGCTCATCGGTATGAGTACAGAGGTCTTTTTCTGCCAAAGTAAATAGTTGAGATAAATACATGAAAATAAGGTTCAAAGTTAGAAACAAAAAAAAAGATTAGTCCCATAAAGAAGAATTTAGTCATTAATTTCTTCAGAAGAGCTGAGTTGTCTCCTATTAGATACTAGTCAGGAGAGGTTGGTTGTCTTCTGTCTTTAACGTATTTTTTCTTTTTTAGTTTCATACACGAATTCGTTTCATTTCCAGGAGTGATGGTTTGGTTATCAAGATAATTCTGTATTTAACAGTTGTAGAGTTTTTATAGCCAATAGCCCAGTTTTGTTGTGGGTTGTGTTATTTTAAATAAGAAGCTGCTATTTCCTGTGACAAAAATGATATTTCTTTTACCTTTCTGTCATTTGACAGTAAACTTTGTTTGTTATGAAACCAGATCATTCTGTGTATTATATGAGTCACTTACTATTAGTCTCACTTTTTATGGAATTGAATTTGCCTTTTTCTTCACTGGTGGGAATATGAGTTTATTATTTTGGACTCCTGCTCAAAGAGAGAGGGGGATGCTAGTGGCATAACTGGAGGGAATCTTTTTTTTATCCTCTTCCACTCTATCTTTGTGGGCTTGTTGAAGGACAGAAGATTTTTTTTATTCCCAACAGGACATGCTCTTTCATTTTTTTCCTTCCCCAGCAGAGGAAATCTCACACTTCTGGCACTTTGACACATCACTGACTGTTAGAGAACATGGAGCCCCTGTTTACTGCTGGTTCTTGAGTCTTAAACAGCCCTCCACTGCTTTTATTATACCATTAATTGCACTTAATGCAGCTGCATTTGTAGCACGCTTGGCTAAGCTCTGAAAATTAAGTAGAGGGTACTTTGTTATAAAATTCACTGTAATGAGCTCTGGTGGGACAGGGTCTGTTAAGTTTGAAATTACCTCAGGCCATTTCCAAAGGACTTCTTAAAATATTTCACATCTATAAAAGTTTGCAACTAGATAAATAGCCAAAGGTATGGTTGAAAGGAAAAAAAACCCACAGCCTCACAATATGCACTGGTTGAAATATGAACATTTTTAATACCAAATTATTACCTTTATTTTAAACATTTATTATCTCAAGTAATTTGTTAAACAGAAAGTTTTCAAGCCGACAGCATGTAAATTTTAGGTGTTTGGTTGACATGGTGGTTTTTATGCGTACTTATTTTGCTTTTGGTTTCTTAATCCAGACCATGCATTCATGAAACTGGAATAAATTTAGGACTCCCTCTGGGTTTACATAAATTGGTTCAAGAAGGGGTCACACCTCTCCGTACAAAAACCTTATAAGAACTGCTGCAACTATTAGCCAATTAGCTTAATGTTACAACTAACAGCCTGTACTGAGTACTGATCTCTGGTATCTGCCTAAATAAATGACTAATACGCCTTCAATTCCCTCAGTGTTCTTCAGCTATATGACCGCTGTAATGCTTTGCGGCTAATAAAATTTCAGATTGACTAATTTATTGGGTAGCTTTACCAAAACATCCAAGTAATCCTTTATATACTCATTAGAAACGGGTCCAAAATGAATTCTCTGAGGACTAAGTGGAAGAGTCTCCCTGGGATCAGCATCGCTGAGCTTTAGATACGTTGGCACAAATCGGGTGGAGGATCTTCTGTGGTTTTAGTGCAGCAATTTATCTACATTTTGTAGTTAAACTTTAAGCACCAAGGTAATTAGAGGCCCCCAAGCTTGAAATTAATGCACCTTTTTTTTCCCCTTTAATAGACTCTATACAAGCCTGCCAAGCTAAGTCTTTGACGGATGTGAGTTGTATGTGGAAGCTCTGTATCAAACTTCCACATAGGTTAAAATCTTAAAACTGTTTTCTTTTGGTTTGAGATTTTGAATGTAGAAATGGGTAGGAAGTCTGTTTGTTACTGAGGGTCAGTCTGCAGCCTATTGTGTCATGGAGAAATATTCACTAGTCAATAATCAAATACACTGTGGCCATTAAGTACTGCACCTGTTGTCCAGATGGGCTAACAATAAACATGACACAGTCAATCATGCTTGCAGAATAGGGTGGACAGAAGGCTTTGGGGGATGTTTCCAGGGTCTTCCTCTGTTTATCTAGACCTTTACATCTACACTATTATGTGATTGGGAGTATCTGGGTTAGCGCGTTTCGATCTTGGAATTGCTCTGGCAAGTTATTCCAAGGAGCTCCATGGAGTTTTGTGTTTCTTTTGAGTTTTAAACTGAAATGGCAGCTCTCTTTTAACCAAGAAAACTATTTTTTGATGAAGAATGGAGCAATAAATCTCTTTATGTAGAGAAAAATTAAAAAGCATAAAAATTGTTCCTATTTGTATTTAAAGCTTGTTTTCTCTGCTAAACTTCATCCATAACAGGATATTTTTAGACCTATTAATCATTTATTAGTTTAGATAAATTTATATTATGACAAGTTATTGAACACACAGTTATGTGCAGTATTGCAATATAAAACATATAATCAAACCCCACCTTTATCAAGTAACTCCTTTATAAAAGGGTTTTGGACTAAAAGTAGTTCAAAAGTCATAAAAGCCCATATCCCATTTCTCTCATAGGAACATTCTTTATTGAATGAACAGTTTGGAGAAAGGAGAGTTTTAGAGATTTTACTTGAACTTGAATAGGCATCTACCCTGCATACTATTTAAAATATACTCCTTGCCCTATTAGCATCAGTATTTAAAACATTGCGGTAAGTTTGTCAACGTGCTTAAATTTAAAATGAAACATCTAAGTATTTATTTGGATCAAGGCATGACATACTGGGGGCATTGCTAAAGATTCCCTTCATTCACAGTTTTGGAAAATAGTTACTTATTATTTATTTACTTTTTGGAAGTAAGTGACTAGAGAAAATTTATTGTGTTAAGTCAGGTCCAGACATCCTCTCAAGGTTGTCAAACTCATGAACCTAAATAATTTTATTTATTTCAGTAAACTGAAGGACAAAATTCAGAAACAATTAATAAATCAGTTTAAATATTACCAGGAGCTGCCAGAAAGTCTTGATGCCAGACATAGTAGTTTTCAGTAAGTTGAATGCAATATGATATGGACTGGGAGTGTTTTACAGAAGCTAGCGTGAAACGAGCTAGGAGTAAGAAAGCAGCCTCAAGCTGGACAGTCATCAGATGCAAAATCGTATGATCAGCAAGTGCTAGTTTTTGGTCTCTTGCCTGTTGATATTACTGGCAAGAATGTCCAAATTAAGCATGTTGCCTCTGCAGTGTTACTTGAAGTGGTGCTCTGATGCCACTTCCCATCATTCACATGGTTCCAGAGGAGGAAGTAAGGATGAATACAGATGAATGGGCCCATGTGAATCTCATGAAGTTCAACAAGGACAAATGCAAGGTCCTGCACCTGGGTCAGGGAATATATCTCCAATATCTGTACAGACTCAGGGATGGATTGACTGAGACCAGCCCTGCGGAGAAGGATTTGGGGCATAGGGATGGATGAAAAATTGGGTACGAGCCAGCAATGTGTGGTTGCAGCCCAGAAAGCCAATTATATCCTGGGCTGCCTAAAAAGGAGCATGGCCAGCAGATCAACAGAGGTGATTTTCCTCCTCTACTCTGAGGCTCGTGGGACCCCACCTGGAGTAATGCATCCAGCTTTGGATCCCCAGTACAAGACAGACATGGACCTGTTAGAGTGGGTCCAGAGGAGGGCCACAAAAATGATCAGAGGGCTGGAACACCTCTCCTGCGAAGAAAGGCTAAGACGTTTGAGGGTGTTCAGGCTAGAGAAGAGAAGGCTCTGGGGAGACCTTATTGCGGCCTTTCAATATGTAAAGGGGGCTTATAAGAAAGACGGAGGAAGATTTTTTTTATCAGGGGCTGTAGTGACAGGACTGTGATAGAGTAAGTTTGATTAACTGTATTCTCTCTGAATAGTCTTGTTTAGCACCCAGCTTGAGCTATAACCTGAGAATTAATAAAAGAGGAATTGGAAACCTTTACTTTGACTTTATTTTGCATGATCCAAGGTCAGACCCTGTTATGGTGGCCAGCATGCTTAAATCCATAACAGGACAAAGGGCAACAGTTTTAAACTGAAAGAGGGTAGATTTAGATTGGGCATAAAGAAGACACTTTTTACAATAAGGGTGGTGAAACAACAGGTTGCCCGGAGAAGTTGTGGATGTCCCATCATTGGAAATATTCAAAGTCAAGTGGGACAGGTCTTTGAGCAACCTGATCTAGTGAAGGATGGTCCTGCCCATGGGAAGGACATTTGAACTAAATAACTAAATGATCTTCGATGATCCCTTCCAACCCAAACCATTCTATGAATCTGTGAAAAAGTCAGTGTATGAATTTTGTCCACAAGCTAGTGTTATGCCTGGTTTGTGGATTCAGTATCACACTTTGAAGAGAGCTGGAGCTCATAAGATGACATGTTGCCCTATTGCCATAAGGAGATGGTGATGGTTGGACTTTTTGCTCCTGTAGGCATCATAAAAACACCTGGTGCTGTTTTCTGACTAATAAAATTAAATTATTTTTTACTTCCCTGGGAATTTTGTCAGGTGTTTACCAAAGGACAGAAATACACTCTTATGTTGAGCCCAAACAGTAATTATTGTCAATATAGTATCATACAATACAGTAACCAAAGTCAAAAATTGGTGTGAGAAATTGTGTCTTCATTAATTGCTACACATTCCCTATATTTGTGATATGGATTCTAAGGAAATATAATTTAAAAGCTGACATTGTGAATTGTATTGTGACATTTGATTTGCAGCTCTCTGATGAGGCATGGAATAGTATAACTTCACTTTTCTTTCTAGCCAGCACTGTTTGAGGAAGAGCATAAATATATCACTTTCCCCACTGCAGAGAAATTATTATTTTTAGGTGATTAACCTGAAAACAAGGGTAGGTCGCAACCCTTTGGAACTCCGCTATCAATAACAAAATGAGGCAAGTGTCTACCTCCCCTTTGACAATAAGCCCTTGAAACTTTGGTGGAGTGAATAGTAGCTTTTCTGCAGTGTGATTTTAATGAAAGCTATGTTGTTTTTTTTAAATTCCCTCTAGGACAAGGCTTTTTGGAATAGCATCCAAGGGTTTGTGGGTGGGGGTGTGTGTGTACGTTTAGTGAGTAAATTTAAATTGTTCAGCCAGTTCAACTTAATAAAAATCTGGTTCAGTATTTCCATTCCCAGCTACATTGCCTTCTGGAGCTTCATATGCCTGAGAAAGTGATCCATTTCACCTCCCACAACACAGCTTTAGGTCCTCTGATCATAATGAACTTCTTTCTCCTAAGGAACTTATGTGTGGTTGAAAGTGCCAATTCAAATTAGCTAGTGTGAAACAGGAAAATTAAGGGAAAAAAGAAGAACAGCGTGGAAAGAAAAGATGAGTTGGGGTAGTGTAAAAGAGGAAAATATGAGATGGAAAAAGGGTGTGCTCAGTCCTTTCCAGGATTTTTTGTACAATGGGTTTTTCTTCATTAACTTTTAACAAATACATTAATTAAGAATCAATTAACAATTCTTTTTTAGACAGAATATGTTTACACAGCAGTATAAACTAGCTGAGGGGCTGGAAGCAACCCAGCCCTGGTAACACAGAGATGAAAAAGTTATCTTATCTTGCTTCTTGGGAAAGTTCATAGCCTTTTTTAGCACAACTAGACCTTTATCAGTGGCCACATTAACCCGTTTACAGGTTGTCCGTATTTGCCTACGTTGTGACTGTAAAGACACCCTTGGCCCAGCTCAAGGTATTTTGTGCCACAGAACAAATGGATTAGCAATACAGGGGTGTTGTATATGCAGCTCAGAGTGCAGTTGAGTCCCTGTTGCCTTCTTAGCTCCAGTGTCAGCAATACTCAAGCGGCCATCTGAAGCGTCAACTAACTAGTGAACTTCAAACATCACCTCAGTGGAGCTGGAGGTTTCTGTTTCAGAACCAGGGTGAGGTGCAAGCCAACATGGGAACTGCACCTTAAGCTAACACTACAGTGGTGACCACTTTTTTGCTGCATGCAGCTTTTGGGAGGGTTTTAAACAAGGCACAGCTTTAAAATTCTGTTCAGATTATCCCTAATTCTTCCCTTCAGTTTACATTTTTCAAAATATTTTTTCCTTTATTACAAGTGCTTTGATTTTCAGTCTATTCTTTCTGCCATCCACTTTTCCTTTTATCTATAAAGAAGTCACAATTTTTTTTCTGAAGTCATCAATCACCAAAATAAGCCTTTCTCTTCAGAAGACATCTGTCCATGAGCTGTTACAGCAATGTCTTTCTTTTCCAGCCATGTAGGTGCCTCTTCATTCCTCAGATTCCTCATCTCGTGTAGAAGAAGGAGTCACTATTATGTGAGAATTATTCTCAGAGACGTTTGAAACAGAATTATTTTCTTCCAAAAGAACACTTTTGGAAAAGTTGGAGCAGTTTTGCTCAATAGTTAATTTTTCTAACGCATTCTCCATCTTATTTGTGGAGAGAAGTAAAATATACCTTGCAATAATACTGCATTTGTAAGGCAAAGCCTTTGCATTGAAAGACTTGTTTGTCAGTATTCACAGAAAAAAAACTTACTGCATTTCTGACTTGTCCTCCTACAACATTGTTGAGCGGAAATGTATTTTTTACAAGTAAATTTCTCAGATTTTCAGGTGTATTAACAAAATAATATGTTATTTGATGTACAGCAGACAATTTAAAATAATCCAAAATGCTAACAGGTTCATAATGAAAAATATCAGAATACAAACTGTCTTCCAGGAAGTTACTAAAAGAAATAAGAAAAATAGATAAACAGCGTCAGACATGACTCATTAGTGTTTCTGCAGGATGTGTAAAGGTTGTGGGTGACAGGAGAGAAAAAAATAGTGTGTTCTGTCTTGAGTTTGACCAGTCTTTGCTCAACTCTATATTTTAGTTTAAGTAATTTATTGTATTATACTCTGGAAAAAGAAGTTTTTTCCATTTAAATTAATAAGCTTTGGTTACAAATTATGTAGTTGTAAAAATCTAGTTCTTCAGCTTGACTGAGGCAGCATGAGAAATAATATGTTTAAGAATTAAAAGGCGATGTTGGAGTACAAAATATATGAACAGAATTTCGAGGACATTATTTCAGTAACATCTCAGCTCACAGACTCCTAAGCTGTTATATCAAGCAAATTATATCTCCTTATATCAAACGCATACATGTATTACCTTAGGTTTGGTGGGCGTATGATAAAATATAATTGTTGAGAAACTATCTAAATGCAATACATTATCAGTATAATTGTAAAGCTCTTAAAAAAAAAAGAGATATATTTATCAGTGCTCATAGAAAGTGAGAAAGAGCTAATTTAAAGACTTAGAGTGTTATCTTGCAAAACGAAACTTTGCCCCCAAAGTTGAGGTAACCATCTGTGTCCATGCCTGATTCAAGTACTGTGTGGGGAATGAATTCTGATGCCTTTAAGCTCATTTGCTAAAAAAGACCAAAATATCTGGCTAGAATAACCCATTGAATGTTTCTTGTCTTACGGTGGGATAGGCTTGACTTTTTCAGGTAGCGAGTGTGAATCTTAGGTAAGACATAATCAAAGAAAAGGAATGTTTTCCCTCACTGCAGAAAGAATCTTGAGCTAAATGAATTCCTGATGCTAATGAATGCAACTCTGCTGAAGTGAATATTGTGCCTATACCCAACGTTCTCTTTGGCTGTAGAGAATTTGCTTTCTGTTTTCTCATTACTAAACTCTCACTTCCATGCCTATTCTGGCTGTCTTCTGATCAAACTTTTCCATAGCTCCCTGGTAGGTGCTCTCCAAAGGTGAAGGAAACTGGGTTTTTCTCACCTGACTATTTAAAAAGATCCTACTGCGTATAAAATGGGAAACACCAGTCATGGGCTGGAGACAATAATAATAACAGAAAATATGTTAACTTCTTATTTCTAATTTATTTTCAAGCTTATTCGTCATGAACTGTATGAATTCTTTTAATCTTAGCAAAGATTTAAAGACCGTATCACTCTTTCCAGTAAAGATTTAACTATTCTTCTTACTAGTCATTGGGATTGCCAAGAGATTCTGTTTCCTTAAAAACTGCTGAAACAGATTCTTACAAATGGTAGCACAGTTCCTTTTTTTATATTAAGAACCCAATCCAAAGTGCTAGAAAGTCTTTTCCTTTACGACAGGGGCTTTGGATCAACCCTGTTTTTTGTTTTGTTTTTTTTTTTATAAGCTGCAGTGCTTTTAAAAACAAGCAGTTCCATCTCCCAGTTGTAATGACTTAACCAGTATTCTGATGTGTATGACCACTTCCCTTGAAGACTGCTTCATTAGGACTTGGGGATTTCCAGTGTAGCTTATGCGTGGTCATTTTTCAGTCCTCAGCAATTCTGAAATACTATTTTAGCTCCTATAAAACTTCTTGGTGAAATGGCAATTTTATTTTTTTTTCCTAGTGAGAAATTAAGAGTCCATTGCAATAGATTTTAAGCATTTGTTACAGTTCTACCACAGCTGGTCTTGGTAATCTCCTTAAATTTCTTCAGTTATTTTTTGAAATCACCAAATTCTCAATGGTCGCATTTTCTTACAGTCTCCCTTAAGAACAGAGAGAAGCAGCAGCTGGAAGACATGCAAAAATAATTGACTAGTGGCACAGTTGGTTCTTACCAGAATCCTCAGTTAATTACATGGTTAAGTTCTGGCAACTGATACAGGTTTCTTCCCTGAAAACGTGGATTGATTGCAGACTTGTACCCAGTCTCACTTTGTTTATGAATCTCCATTATATCTTTTTCTGACTGCATCACAAAAAGGAAGAAAGGCGTGTAGCACACAAACAAATCTGCCCGTCATAAAACCAAGTCTATAAAAGCAATAAAGCCCTAAATTCACCTTAGAACTAGAAGCAATTCTAAATAGTTGTGCACTTGGATTCATTTCAGTATGTTGCCTACTTTGGTAGGATAACAATGCATTAGTCAGTGATTGGTTATATCATAGCTGTATTTCGTATTCCAGTGGTGAATGCGATTCCTACATTTGCCAATAGCAACGTTTGACGTATTTTTAAATTTTTAGCATTCATTTAACATAAGGGAGGAGGTCTGTTCTTTTCCAGTGTTGTTCTTAGCTGGAGGGCTTCCTTTTATTTAGCCTGTGATAGTATGACAGAAAAAAGTGAGTATGCTGGTAGTGCAGGTGACCAAAACCTACAACTGCTTATGTCATCACGTGCAGGGTTTTCTTTCTCCTTTGCTACCATGCAGTGTTCTGTAGCCCTTGTTATGAATTTAAATGACTATATCAAATGGGAAATGTGTCTTTTTTTTGGTGTCTGATACTGAGTGTTGAACATATTACCTAGTTCAGTAACATCTAAAGCTGTTAGTTTCTAAAATTACATTCCACTTAATGTCAGAAGAGGTCATATGTGTTTCTGAAGGAAATTCAGTGGGCGGTTGTAGCCACATAGCAAATGGTTGTCTTCCTGTGCAGACAGTTGTGAAATGCCTAGCCTGAGCATCACACTTGGCCATGATAGGATAGCCCTTGTACCATACAGCATCTTAGGTCATTAACGATTAAGTATTTAAGTCTTCAAGTACTGTGGATATATCAATAAAAGTTCACATCTGTTAACTCCACCAATAGTAATGAGAAGCTATTGGAAAGAATACTAGTTGTAAAGCATCTTATTATTTGTGTTCCTTATTCATTTACTTTTTTGTTACAACAGATGAAACAAATATTTTTTGTCTATCAGGAGCTGCATTTTTCCACTGAACACTTAAAGTTAAGTTTGTCCATAAAATGAGGCATTGAGCCCACCAAAGTAGAGGGAGAAGTAAGGAAGGAAAAGAGGGCTATGCAAGAAAGCAGACCTCTGTATAGGAGGGTCTAGTTAGGGGAAGCTGGATACGTTTCAGTGTTAGTAATAACAGGGAGGATGTGAATCACAGCTTGCACATTTTCAACACACCACTGTCTAAGGCATAAAAAGGCAATTGTATCGGCTCTAAAGAGGAGCAGCTTGCCTGTTTTGTTCACAGAAGATTCTGAAATAACACTGCCAAGATTTAAGACAACAAAAAAAAGGGGAGACATAACAAAGCAAGATTTTTCCTTCTTGACTTTCAGAAATATATTATACCTTGCTTCATGTAGATCGAACAGCTTTTGGTCCCCTTGACATACTAGTGGCATATGAAAGCCCTGTGGATGGATGGAGCGTTAGATTGGAAGTAATAAGGTTGTGCCTGACTTACCTCCGCATTTGTAGCAGATGTTACAAATGTCATAACATGAACCTTTGGGATCAGACTGGAAAAAAAAAAGCAAGACAACAGATGTAGGCCTCTTAGTTTTACCAGCAAGTATAGTCTGACACTATATAACACTGTTCTGACTTGATGTTAATACCCTGTCCTCCTCCTGAGAACAGAATCAGTGACACTAACCATTTCTGTAGCACTGAAGCTGGAAAGGGGTGACAGCAGTTTTCTTCCCAGAGGAATTTTAATACTAGTTTAAAAATAAGACAATAGATCATTTACTCCAATAAGTGCCTTATTGTTACATCTGAATACGTCATCCATACTTATCACTCATTTGAGGGGGAACTGAATTTTAAGGAATTTCTTCATGCTATCATAATGTTTATGCATTTTTCTGCTGGTAGAGCCAATCTTGCACAGTGGACATTTATCTAAAACACTGCTAAATTCCTAGGTTTTTAAGCCCTCAATTCACCCCACCTTTGCGCATCTCCCTCCCTTGCCTCACACATCTGTCTCTACTTTGCCTCTTTCTCTTCCATACTTCTACAGACTTTTTTCCCCATCTCTTTACAGCAATTTGATTTCCTGGGAAGCCCCTATCTCATTTTAATTATTGAACCCAATTTCATTAAAGCTATGGTAATATCTAAAGCATGTTTTAATTGCAGCCTTCTCCACCATCACTTTCTCAGCTGTCCCTATATAATTTTTTGACAGTTTTCAAAACATTTTTGTGCTTCTTTTCACATTGCCCCTTATTTGTGACTCATCCGACCTGGACTGAAACGTAAAGCCATTTTTCTCTCTTCTTTAAGACTGCTGCTGTCTAATAATATTGACGTATGGCTGAAGAATAGGTGGAGTTATCGTTGTCTTATTATATCTGTTTCTGAGAGTGCAATATAAGTGAACAGTCTTTATTAGGATCACAATTGTTATTCTTACATTCTGTGTAAATTCTTCCTTCTCCTAGATTTTTGGGAGCAAAAGGCAATGTTGTAAATATTTGTAAAACAACCAGTACAAAGTGAGTTTGATCTGGGAGGTAGCTCTAATTCAGTTGTATCAGAGACAATGGTTCCTCCCTCCCATGTCAAAGTGCATTTTGCTGTCTTACACAGAAGCTAGTTGTCAGAGTGAATGTTAATATTTACCCTTAATTGTTTTATGGGTGGTGTAGCTCTTTTGCTTCTCCTGCTATTGATTTTAATGGAAATTACTTGTTCTTTACTTTCTGCATTGTCCTCCACATGGTGGAGGCTGCATGAAGTTATTCCTTCTCCTGTTTCTCAGGAGTTTTGGCCAATGTTCCTGTATTTCATGGGAGGGGAAGAAAATCAATGCAGGAGTGCAGGCCCTTGTATTTTTTTCCCTGTGCTTCAATTTAAAGCAGTGGTGATTCTCTCTGCCACATCACTCCCTCAGGTGCTGCCATTCTTGAACTGGAGGCTTAGCCCTCTCCCTGAAGAATTTCATTGTCAAGGAGAAGAGTGGGGGTTCTCCCATGAAGAATTTTAATCACCCTGTCTGTAGCCCTTTTGAAGGAGGCACAATAGTTCCTATAGTAACTACTACAGTGTGGGAGAAAGGCCAGTGCTCCCGCCCCCAGCCACAGATGGAGAACTCTCTTTGCTTAGATGACTGGAAATTCTCGCACAGCAAAGACTTCATCCTTCACAGTGAAAAGAAAAATCTCTGAAATAAACTCTTAAAATGTACAAGTAAGTGCCAATTAAGAAACAGTGCTAGTTGAGTTATCAAGTAGAGAACATAAAAATCTCGAATATGCTTATTTTTAAGGTGTGTTTAACTTTCATTCTTTAGGGGTTTAATTTTAAGAAGTTCAGAAAAAAAAAAAAGAGACATTTAGGACCTAAGAAATCTTGTCTCCTCCTCCCACTCACCCTACCCCCATCCCCCAAAGAACAAATCCTGTGGGAAGCTGCAGACCTATAAACCAGATGAAAATAATTGGGAAAGGAAAAGGAACAGGCTCATAAAATAGATGAAAACTTATACTAAGACAGACGCTTATCTAGTTTCTTTTTTCCATTCACTTTGGATCTTTTTTAATGGGAGGACACATTACGTGTCTTCAAATCCATTGATTCCAGTCCAATTAACAAATGATATAGTACTTTCTGCTTTTTTGACAACATTTTAATTTGATCAGTTTTAAATTATTGAAACCAAAAAAGCTATTAAAAAAAGTTTAAAAGTATTAAGCAACTTGAACTCAAAAAGCAAATTTTACTAAAAATTCTTTTAATTCCTGGAGCTTTTGATAAAGCATCATAGATGAACTACTGGAAATAATAAAACACATCTGTAATTGTGTTACATAACATTTTCTTTAATTAACCAGTACATTCTTGATAACTACTTAGTTATTCCACGGAAAGTTTTGATTTACTTTCTCAATGATGGATTCCCCAGTAATGAATACATGCTCTGTACCAGTGACCGGAAGATGGACATCCAGAATAATAGGCATTCGTGTACCCAAAAAATAGATTTGAAATGCCATTGTTAGCTTTGTAAGTTGATTATCATATATTGCATTATGCATCTTACATGTAGTCCTTTGTGACAAATTTGTTCTGATACTTTATTGCTGTGATACTTAGTTGGTAATGGCACAGCATTAATGATTCCCATAGCTTTACTAAACCAAGATAAAATACCTTTCCACATATGTTGCAACTCCATCTAAGATTTATTTCTTCTTCCCATCTGTGAAGGTGGATGAGAGACCTAAATTTTGGATCATATGATGGCTTAAGGTGAGGTAGACTGGTGACATCATTTAATTTCTTTGGATACCCTTTCCAAATCAGAGGGCAACATCTCTGCTTACTTCATGCTGGTTGCCTGTTATTCATCTCCCTTTAGATCAGGATCTGAATACATACCATCTATGCCTTCTGTCCTCAACGTATGGGTTAGGCAGAGGAGTTCACTCTTGCTGGAGATTTCTTTCAAAACTTAGAATCATTCATAAATGGGATAGCAAAGAACAATCAATGAAAAAAAACATATCCATCACAAGATACTGAATATGAAGTAATAGAATTAATTAAGAAAAAAAAAAAGCTGTGGATCTTAGCATACGTAAATACTGGCCTTTCTTTCAGAGCCTAATGTTGGTTACGCTTTGCCCTTCCCTGACATTGCATCTTCTGTTGTTCAGTTTAGCCCTTCAGTTAGTGTCCCTGTCTTTTCTAAATCCCAGCTTTTAAACATTTCAAAATTGCTTTTTATGTCTCATAGGAAAGCCCCAAGATTTTAAGATGACATCTCACCTCTTCCTATAAAACCACTCTCATTGTCATATTCACCTGCATTGTTCTTTCATGAGCATTTGGGGTTGTTCCTAGAAATAACAAAAGATGCATTTTCATGTAGAATCTACTTTAGACCAAGGCAAATGTATTAGAAATTGTATTGTAATTTCTATAGACCTTTTTTTCTACTTTGAAACGAAAAATGTTAAACTCTGGAAAAGAATACTTAAAAGATTATAGCCACACTCATGCTGTGATCTGCTTTGCACATACAGTCATCTGAGACAATTCAGACAACTCAACTTCTTATGCTCTCATCTGAAATGATCATCATGTATTTTGTTGATATCTACAGGGAGAAATATTAGCCAACCCTATGCGAAGCTTCTATGCAATCAGCCTGATATGGTTACATATTTTGTGAATAAAACGGATAATGTTCTTTTTGGTGGAGTGTTTATAAATGTTCATATTTATGTAGATCTGTTCAGGCTTTCCTAATTAAAGTCTGACTTTATTGGCAGTCATAATTCGAGCTCTTCAAGATCAAAAATGTGGGCTCTGTTTTTTTTTTAATTCTTCAGGCAGCAGATCACCTAAAAGAATGTAGTGGGATGGCCGTACACCTTGGACCTCTGCTTCCAAACATACAGAAAAGTGCTGCTCAGAAAAGTCAACAAACATTAAATAAAAAATAAGGATCTTGAGGCTATTTGACCCTTTATAACTAAATAATAGTTCAGGGGAATTAAGAAGTTCAAGATAGTTTTTAAAACTAGTTTAAAAACTATTATCAAAGCAACAGAATTTAAAAACTCTTGGTCTGAATTTTACCAAACTTTCCACAAAACTAATTTATGTTGAAAGGTGGCATGCAAAGGCTCACAACAGTATTTTAGGGGGAGCCAATTATTGTGCTGGTGATGTGTGCTTTCACTCCTAGTGATCAAGGAATACTGCTTCTGCTTAATTAGAGCTCTGTCTTCACTACTAGAACTAGTCACAGTGAACATCAGTCTTTGGTCATCCTGTGCTCCAATAGCTTAGAAGTGAGTTTAAGGGGAAATCCTCTCTCTTCAGGATGCATGGAAATCTTTGCTGGTAGTCTACGTTTTTCTTTTCCATCCTTTCCCACTCTTCCTAGCACAATTGTGAATGCTCTTCAGACTGCATTAAGCATGCTTAGACTGCCCCCAAGACACACTGAAAGGGATGTGGTTCTTCCTTCACCTCATGCATAGCCAGATTAGCCATTGAGGGAGGAAATTTAAAGAGGAATTAGTCAACAGTTAGAATTTTTTCCTTGTTAATAGCTTGTTACGGAATAATCCTATGCCAGGAATAGACTTGTCAGTCTGGATAGTGAAAGTCATGGTCCAATGCCATGAAAAGTAAAAGATTTTAGTAGACAGATTCCTCTGCTCCAGCACTACAAAGTGCATGTGTGAAAACAGTCTTTCTATTATCTTGTCACTATTAACAGTCAATATTTAATACAAATATTGGTTCAGTCAACTTTTTGATTAACCTCAACAATTGTGCATTCAAACCTTAAACTTTATCAATTAAATGTAGACAGTACAAAATATGACCACATGTGAAAAAGCCTATTTAGAGATGTTTGTTCACACCACTGAAACAATAGAAGCTTGGAAGAAGAATTCAACCTGCATTTGGAACTCGTTTCCTTTGTGACTCCTGTTGCAGTTTGGTACACATGCTTCACCCTTCTCCACATCCTAATTTCCCCTATTTCCTGTTACTCAAAAGAAGAAATTTATTTCCTGCATGCAGTATTTTGTTTCTGTAAAGAGTCTGCATTTAAAATGGAATCCACATTTTTAAAAAAGACGTGCATCCACATCCTTAGGTCTGTGAAGGTTGTTGAGCTACTTTGATTTATAGATGTTGTGGTATAAATCCTAAATCCCTTGCTTTCCAAGATTTCTGTGAGCAGCTGAGCTATGGCTGCTGATGGTTCCATCCACAGGATAAGAGATTTAGAGATGGCTGGCTGTGGCTTGTGTGATGGAAACCAGTTCAGTATTTATAGTTTATTTTTTGAAATTTTAGAATAAAATAACAACGTGGCCTGCTTTTTAATCCAACCGTTTTAGTCTATGTCTTCCTTTCATCTATTGTCATGCCAGCAATCCGTTCAGTACAAATAAGAGGCTTTGTGCTGTGATTGGACTGTGAGATTGCCATGGTTTTGAAAGGTATCAATGTGATACGCGTTTGTGTACCCAAAATAGTGTATTTCTTCTGATGCAGATAGGTATCAAGAAATCTTGAAAGCTTAAGTAAAATAATGGGGCAATAAAGTCAAAAGATCAAATAAATTTGTTTCCCTTATTCTATATTTATCTCAATATTCTTGTCTCATTCCTCAAAATGTGAAGAACGATAGTTAGGGAAATGGATGAAATACAGAAAGTGCATGTTTAACATCTATTCAGTTACCAAATAGGAGTCACATTAAGGCTACCAGAAGGATAATGGTTTTCTGTGTAATATATTTATGCTGGTTGTAAAATTAGGAACTGTCATTACAGCCCCACATCACCTGAGTAAGTGCAAGACACATAAATCCAAGAGTTTTACTGCTATAAAAATGTCAATGAACTGAATGGCATGAAAGTACTACAAGTTATTTGTCTACGTGTATACCAGCCACTAGGATGCAGGCATTGATAGAGGATTTAATTGACAAATTTTAAAGCTAAGCTCTGGCCCTCATGTTTTCTAGTTAACTCACTGACCTTGAAGTGTTTTCATTTGAGCTGTAGAACTTTGAGTGTCCCAAGTATGAAGAACTGATGACCTACCTGTAAATAAAAAGTGTTGCACTGTCTTCATGCACTTTATTCAAGTTATGATACTCACATGCAAAAAACCCTACTGTTAACAATTAACATCATAGAACTAGATTCAATATGCAATAGATATACTTTATACTAGGGGATTGTAAAGGAAGGATATGGGCAGGAAACAGAACATTAATTGTAAGGTAAATTCCAAATAGTGATGTGTTCAGATAATGTGGGGAAAATATAACCCCACCCCTAGATGGAAGAATGAAAGGACCTAAGGGATTTCAGGGAGGTTTTGTGGTTTTCTGGGGTCTTTTGCTTTCTGCAGTGCTCTTATGGAGACTGCTATGAAGCCATGCCTAGCAGGTCAAAACTGAATTTCCTTTTCATTTCTGGTAGATTATAAATGAAATGTCCATACAAAGCACAGTGCTAACTGATAGCAATCATAATGGGAATACTGATAATCTTTAAAGTGCTATATATTTTGTTTAGTCCCACAGCTAAAGCTAAAGTTTCTCTCAGAAACGTAGGTGCAGCTCCAGTTGAAGCAAGCATTTGATAACTTATCTGGAGGCAGAGTAAGGAAAAAAGTAGGATCATCTTTAAGTCTTTCTCCAAAGAAGAAAGTTAAAGGAGTCAAAGTTGCTAGAAAATTTAATGCGCTTTTATTTTTTTCGTGAAATAAGCGTTGCTGTTTATAGTAGGCATCACTACAGCTATAAAAAAGATGAGACAGTGCGAAGAGAAACAAAATTATTTAGAATCGCAAAGCTGATATAGAAAAATATAAGACTGACTATCTAAAATCTGTAGAAGAATAATATTATACTGACATGTCTGGTCAGTCACTATACTAACTGAAGTTAAAAAAAAAAACAAGTACAGCAGTTGGTCTGTTACCAACTTTAGTTGCACTGTAACGCTGAAGTCTTGAAGAAGACTTTTCTCTTAAGTTGTTAGCATCCGTGTCCTTGAATACCATCAGAGAAAAGAGGACTTAGAAAATACTGGCTCTACAGCAGTCACCATTTGTAATTACGAGCTATTGTCTGAATCTATCAGCAATGAAGCCACCTGTTTCCCCAGTATAAATAACTTAGAATTTCCTGCAGGGAAATTATATGAAGCATCAATAAGGAATGATATTACATTTTTAGGTCAATATGACTATCATTAATTGGCATTTATCTTTTCTTACTGATATCATGTTTGGCAGCCAGTATCATAGAAGACTAAGAAATTGTTGCTCTATATTTTGTTTTCATTCATGTTAAATTAGCCTGTTCAGTAATGGCAGTCATCCATTTTGCTTGTTTTAGTGGATCCTTGGTATTTCTTTTTTCTTATCGTGTGTTGTAAAGAGAGCAATATGTAAAGATGCACTAGTGCTGTGATGGTTCCAGAGGCATTAGACCATCAGGATCTTTGGATGTAAATGCTTTTGTATACACTTTAAAAGGGTGCAGAATGAACTTCACCTCTTCTCTCTGCTATGGTCATGCCTGGCTTTGGCACTAAGACAGGAAAGGAAGGGAAAGTTCCTGCAGCCCTTCACCCTCTTCTCAGTGCTCTAGCTTTCTCTGGTCATGTGCCAAAGACAGCCTAGACCTACGAAGAAACCTCAGTTTGCAGCAGCTGCCTGTTCTTGGTTATACTCAGAGTTGATTGCTGGCTTTGTGCTCCTGGCATAGAGAGTTTAACAAAATATCAGTATTACGATTTCTCCACCTTTTTTGTAGTCACTGCTGCCTTTGAAACATAACTGCCTATTACTTTGTACCTTTAAACTATATCATTTAAATGTGGAAGCTGAAGTTTCAAGTACCTATTCCAGCAACTAACATGGATATCTGGGATACTACAATACTTCCCTAAGCTTAGCACTAACTTTGATATCTCAGATGTGTTTACAAATGTTGACTTTTTAATGTTGTTCATTTCATCTTCAAATAAGATAAATAACATGTTCAGATAAATCTCTCATATCTTTCTAATTCCTGAGTAATATGTAGTTCTTATCCCCACATTTCAAAAACATTTACATTATGTGTAACACCTTTTTCAATAGTATTTTTCAGTAAATACTGCATGCTGTCATCACCATGTACAAAATAACCTTCTACAGGGACTTGGGATATATTTGAATAAATGATTCATTTCCAGACTTCTTGGACATTGAAATATAATTTTTTGAAAAAAAGAGTCTTTTTTCCTTCAAATTTGAATCACTGAAAATTACATACCAATTTTATTTACTATAAGCAAGGCAAATTTGAAATTAACACTGGTGCATAAAATGTGAAACATATTTGAATAGTTAATGTGAAATGGTATGATCAGGGGTGCCTTAAAAATGAATGTGCAGACCTTGCAACATAACTGTTTTTTATTCAGTTATAGGTGCCCAGCGCAGGAGAAGTCCCAGTGCCCTTGCCATTGAAGTATTTGAATCACATTTGGGAAGTCATATTTTACAGGTAAATAAGTGGCTTTTCCAAGAAAAAGCAAAATAACTAGCTAGTCATATTTCTGCCAATAATTTGAACAGTATTGTTGTCAGCACTTACACTAATGAGATAGATTTTTTTTTTAAGATCATATTTCCTTCTTTTTAGAAAGCCTGTGATTGGGAGAATGTTAATGAGAGGGAGGGCAAGTATTATTTAGCTGAATCACAATATTATGTTGTTTACAACTTTGCAGTAGGTGTTTGCTTGCAGAATGACTTTATGTATTTGTGTGTATGTGTGCACAAAAGAGTATTTTGTGTTGATGATTTGATCTGCCTTATGTGTCACGTATAGATCTAGAGGGTTTTTTCCTCCCACTTTGGTTTATGAGCGCTGCTTTGCTCCCTGATATCCCAGTTGTCACAATTATCTATCACAAATTTGCGACAATCTGCAAAGAGAAAAAAATGAACAGCAGCATTTCTCTTAGGTCTCCTTAGCTATGATAAAAACTAATCTGATATTCGTCAAAGAATTTAGTCACACTGTACAAGTTGTTATATTCTGGGAAGATTAAACTGAAAAACAATGACCTGATGGAAACATTCTTATGCATGCTTTGTTTTGTCAGGGTTACTACAACCTTTCTTAGGTTGCAGTAATCAAACGTGGAGCAGAAGCGGTTAAGAACAAAATGTGATGTGTTTTGTCAGCAAGGCAAAAACTCAGCACTATGGAAATAAAAACCACATAGTCTTTTCTAAGTGTGGCACTGAATAACTGCTCTTATTTGGCAATGTACACAGCTTCTCAATGCAAATATACTGCTTGGTGTATTATCTTTTGAGAGGTACGAAAGAGGTAAATTAGGATATTATCATGAGAAATATTCCACTTAATTTGAAATGATTGAGAGCTATCTCTCTGTACTAACTCAGCTGTTGCATTCAAAAGCACTATGGTTCATGTCAGACTTTTCACATCTTTATAAAGTAACTAATGCAGAATAGCAACGAAGATAATTTTAGGAAAACATGAAAGTATGAGATTTACTATTAGAATGAATTTCTCGTTGGAACAAAAATCATGAATGAAGTGATTTACTTAGTTGTACACCCTTGACAGAGGTCTAGGTCAAGTTTTTGATTCTGTAAGCAAATACTTGTGTTATAGTTACTGTATCAAAGATATCTGCACCAGTATCTACAGTATGTGTTTGCATATTAGACAGAAACACTGTTATGCTGCCTCATAAGTGTAGGAAAAAATGAAGAAATAGCATTTTTGTGATATTTCAGTTTATGTAATTTGTCAGTGTGTTGCTTTTAGTAAGTAAACACATACTATGTACCTTAAAGATGTGGTTTTTACTATATGAATTGTAACAAACATCTAGATAAAACCTCATTGAGACTGATTTATATACACTCCTTAGGTATTAGGTATGACCCTTTATGAATGAAAATGAAAAAACCTATCATGGCCACTTTGAAAACTACTTGACATTTGAGTTTTTCACTTATTGCATATTTAAACAATTAGTGATTTTATTACTTGTTTAAGCTAGATTCCTGTTCTGGTTTTTATTTTTTATACATACATGTGATAAGGTAAGGTCTTTTCAGGGTATAGCTCTATCAAAGTACTTGTAAAATAAACTATCTAGCACTTGATTTTTCAGTCAAAATTACCATGAGCATCATATTGAATATCTGTTGAGGTGTGGCCTTTTCAGAGAGGGTGGTGCTTTACCAAAGTACTTCCATTAATCTCTCAATTGATAATAGAAAGTTCCACTCTGACATTTAAAAGAGAATAGACTGTTGATGATGGATAAAGGACAAAATGAATTAATAATGGTGGCAAGTTTATCATGATATGTTAAAATCTTGTCTTATTTTAGCCGAGTAATCAACACTTGGAAGGAAAGTCTAGGTCATGCATTCAAATGCACCCCTTTTAACAGATCTGAACGAACTTCAACGTACTGCCTTGTGGTCTTATAGGTAGAAAGATAATCTCCAGAAACAAAATGATTTTTAAAACAACAATTAGATTCGGTGGTGGAATACAGTTCTAACAAGTTCTCATTTAGTCTGCTGCTCCTAGAAATTATTTTCAAAGCAGTATTGTGATAAGTATTGTTTGCAAGTGAAGTAAAAAACCTTGATTACACCTTGGGAATACCTGTGTTTGATTTCAGAGTCTGCTGTCTGAGGAAGGTGAATTAATAGTTAGTTTGTTTAATCCCTTTTGCTATTAATATTTTGAAGACTGGGTTAAGTGTAAACTCAGAAATTAAGGAGCCTCTCTAATCCTTCTAATATTTTGATACTTCAAAATTTATTGACAGACACATGAGAAGCATAATACAGTATGTTTAAAAAAAAAAGTGGGTATAGTTTATTTATAATGATGTTGTAAAACCAGAAATGGACGTGCACATTGTGATATTTTACGTCTTGATTCTACAAGCAAGTAGTGTCAGTCATGTCAAAAAATTTCCAAGCCACAGATGATTGCTGTATATCATGCTGAAGAGATTCCCACAGTAGGTTTGAAGCCAAAGACAGTATCGACTCTGTGCTTGTGGGAAAAAAGACACCACAAAACGTGAATGCCCAAACACTATTATACCAGAATCTTCAAGTCAGGGCAAAAAGTCTTTCAAATGTTTTCCAAGTGAAATCAGCTGAATGATGGGCAGTAGAAATGTTTGCAATAGAGGAGAAAAATAGATAATGGCAATATGTTAATTAATTTTTGACAAGATTTTTGATTTGACAAATTGTGTTCTTTGTTATCTTCTACATTCTTCTTCTGAAAAGGGGTGTTATAATGAGAATGGACTTCAGTAAAGACATCTTCAGTTTTACATTTCTGTATGTATTTTTTATATTTGTTTATTAAATAAATCCAGTAAAAAAATATTACTCCTGGTACCTGCTATTCAAAAATTTGGCTGAAAATGGTTGTAAAAATTAGCAAGAAGATTATTATTTTTTTCAGGCCCCCTGGATTTTTTTTGCAGCTTCATTGCTGTTGAGAAGGTGTGGAAAAGGGTCAGTAACCCCATATTCTTCATATAATCAGGAATGATCAGGAAATGTAGAACTAAATATAGAGAAAAGGGAAAGTTAGTGAATATATTTGCATATGCAAATTAGCTTAATTGATACTGCTTGCCTCTACAGGGATTTTTCATTACAAACTGGAGTGCTACATTGTTCAGCTCATATTGAGTAATTTAGTAACTAATGAGACCAGTTTGCACTAATTTGCATATGATAAATGAGCTTAATTGCAGTAAATAACTTGGAGGCATAATTACTTAATTTTCCTGTGTTGCATGGCTTTTAAGTTCACGTATGAACAACTCAAGATAATTTTGCATATTTAAATTAGTTGCTTTTAAAATTCTTGAACAAAAAGAACACACCTTACAATTTGAACTGTAAAACAATTAAAAGTAAAATGTACAGTATTTTCAAATAAAATTTAATATTTTACAGAATACATATTTATTCCTTTAAAAATACCAATGCCTTCTTAAAGAATAAATATTTGGAATTAAACACAATTGAATAGTTTTGAAGTCAGAATAGGATAGAAAGATGATACTAGTAACAATAGTAAAACTGTGTATCTGAACTGTAATGAGCGCTACACATGTTATATTCCTGCATACAAGAGTGATAACTTTCATAATTGCATTCTTTACTTCAGCAGTGCCTAATCAACTTCACTTTCATATAGCATTATGGTACCTTACACAATAACTTAGACACCAGTTGTCTTAAATTGTCTATACTGTTCTACCTCTACCTGTTTTTTTGTGAAGAAATCCTTAAATCAGAGAGATACTGAAGTGTCAGTGCAATGAAGATGTCTCTTTTGTCCCAGTTTTTTTTTTTTTTTTTTGGTAGACTTGGTCAATGGTGAGCACTGTCATGAATAACCATTGTGGTGGAGATGTCTACCATGAGTGTCAAAAAAAACCCAAGCCAAACCCAAAATCAAAATAGATGAAAGATCCCATTTAATTTCTGGTATGTCCCTGAAGTTATTGCCCATTAGATACTTTTGATAGAACTGAACTGCTGAAACTAGACAGGGAAAAAATCTCGAACACCCAATCTCATGAACTATTCAGTCCCATAGTGAGATCTGTTGTGCACCCGTGATTTACAAGTGGATAACAATCACTGATTTCTCCTTCTGTGCCGTAAAGGGGCCCACCTACCTCCCTAGAAGCTTTTTCCTAATCCTTGTTGAGCATTATCTTGGAAATTTTGTGAGACTTGCATTTCCCTTTTACTTTATATTGTACCTTTTTCTCCCATTAAGAAAGTATTTTGTGATGAACAGGTCTTCGTAATCAGAGTATCAGATTCAACGAGGGGAAAATAAAAGGAAAGACATCCTCAGTGCAAACATTCTGACCCTATAGGCTGTATTATTCATCATCATTGAGTCAAGAGCCACGGGATACAAACCACTTAGCTTGGATGGAATGGTTCACAATTCAGAGAGCATACCTGTAGTGGATGTGCAGTTGTGTCCAAGATGACCCTGCAAAGTTATCTGCAGCATGCGCAAGGGCTGTTAGCCCCTGTTTTACTTCCCAGCAGCCTAGAAGTAGCACCACAGACTTGATCATGTAATATCCTAGAATGGGAGTGGAATTTGAACTACTTGGAAGCTGCATATGGCTTAAGATGCTGCAATTTGGCTTTATTCCATGCAGTGGTCTCAGGCTCTCCGTAAATGAAAGGCAATCTGATATTTTGTAAACATACTTCACATCCTTTTCACTCCACTGGCAGCCTCAGCTTGTGGATGGAACTTCATGGAAATTTAGTTGTGTCTCTACCCCCATCCTATAGAGAAGCCACAGGTTATTAGACCCATTGATGTTATTTCAGCTTTTCTGTATTTAAAGTCAATAAACAAACAAACCACCCATGCCCTATGGACATGAAGCCTGATGAATTGCTAGCATTGTGAACAATTGAAAGATGTCCCTCATTCTAATAGTTTTGTATTCTTTTTTGGTTTTTAGTTATTTTCTTTTATTGGTGCATCCAGCACTGTAAAATAAGACTAACATGAAACTGTATAAATATATGCTGTATGTCAACATAGTTATAGTACTGTTCTTCAGAGTAGGTCCCTTATTAATTGTGTGGAATGAATGCAACATCGCTGGTTTCTAGTGAATCATACCAGATGATGCCACTACCATTTAGAGTACATTGGGCTATATCTGGGTCACTGGCTTATTTTCAGGAGCATGTCAGATACGCTTAAGTTTCCTCAGGAAAAAGGAAAATTAATAACTATCTCTTCGCTCCAAGTGAGCCCTCTAACAGTTAGTCTTCTGTTTGTAGGTAGCTACTACCCCATCCACCTGCACTCCTAAACTAAAAGAAAGGTGTGTCCATAATTTTGTTCTAGAGGCTGATCCTATCCCACTGTCTGAGCTGTGTAATTGCAAATAACAGATTGAATCATACATGTGATAGTCATGGTCACATGAATGATCAACTGAATGCTAATGGTTACGGAACAAAAGAAAATACTTTTTCCCGTATTCAACCAGAAAAATTGGAAGTTGTTATTGGGAAAATGTTTCCACTTTCTTCTCAAGTTAATGCAGTTTTATCATCCAGTTTATAAGTGAGTGTTATCAAATACAGAAGGTGTAGAAACAAATACCAAATTTGAAGGAAACTTTCATATCAGAGTTTTTTCTCTGTTGTCCAAATGGGTCTTGTTCTCCGTTTCTGTTATTATTTTTGCAGCACTGTTGACACCTTTTATAGGACAATGATATTCTCTAAAGCTTGGTATAGACAAAAAGTGGAAAGAATTCTCTATACAATTTTACTACAATATGTACTCATGTTTGGAAGATGTTGCTATATATCTATAGTAACTAGATTTTTTAAAATACAACAGATTTTTTTTTTTCTAAAAAAAATCTTGCTGGAGAACATGTGGGTAAAGTTTTCCATACATTGTAAATATGCGTGTTCAGCATGCAGCCAGTTTAGGTTATGCAAAACCTGTGGCTCTTTTTTGTTAAGGCAAAGTAGAGATTGGTGAACAGAGCAAGTTATTTACATTTATGCAGTAATGAACCATTGTGGACGAAGGTGCAAGAGTTGCACACAATTAACAGTTTCTCCTGTAGTGAAAACAAGTACTGATACTTTGCCCTGTAAACACACTGTTAGGAATTAAAATGGGCCAAACAGTATGGATAATCATAATTGAAGAAGAAAATGCATAGTTCTAAAATTTGTCTTCCCCCAGAAATGTTTGAGTATTGTAAAACTTTCATAGAATCACAGAATGTATTGGGTTGGAAGGGACCTTTAAAGGTCATCTAGTCCAACCCCCTGCAGTGAGCAGGGACATCTTTAACTGGATCAGGTTGCTCAGAGCCTCATCAAGCCTGACCTTGAATGTCTCTAGGGATGGGGCCTCCACCACCTCTCTGGGCAACCTGTTCCAGTGTCTCACCACCCTCATTGTAAAGAACTTCTTCCTAATGTACGGTCTAAACCTACCCTGCTCTAGTTTAAAACCATTGCCCCTCGTCCTATAGCTACATCCCCTTGCAAACAGCCCCTCCCCAGCTTTCTTATAGGCCCCCTTCAGGTACTGGAAGGCCACTATAAGGTCTCCCCGGAGCCTTTTCTTCTCTAGGCTGAACAACCCCAACTCTCTCAGCCTGTCTTCATAGGAGAGGTGCTCCAGCCCTCTGATCGTCTTCGTGGCCCTCCTCTGGACCCACTCAAACTTTGGAGTGTTTTAATTAGATATAAGCAGTAGAAAAACAAGTACAACTTGACATTATGTTTAGAGGTAGTTCTGTGGTTGGCTAGGCTATAGCTGAGCGGAAATCTCATTTCTTCCAATATTTGAATTATTACAGGGAGCCCCATCTGACAAGAAAATGAAAAAAGTGGGAAAATAGACAGAAAAGTGTTGGAGTGCTATAAAATATTAAGGAGAAGATTTATCTTCTCATTTGCTATTTTCAGTTGCTCTGAGTATTACATAATGAGGTTATCTCTGTATAACACTAGTCAACACAGAAATAGTGACACGAGACTAAAGGTGAGGAAGCAGCAGATGGTAGTGCTGATGGAGGATTTTTCCAGGCTGTAAAAGGTGTTAGCAGAAAAGACTTCTACTGGCTTGGAGATTTGTGAAGGGCAGTTGCTAATGATGATGTCAGTGGTACACTTTCTGAGGACAAAGAGGGCCGTTCAGCTTCATGCAGTCTGCATTGGGTTAAGGCGGTAGACCAGCAACTGACCTCTGTTAACATGTGTCAAAGGCAGGCAAAAAGAGGAAAATCTGGAAAAGCTGAAAAAAAATTAGGATATGTTGGAGAGCATAGATCTGTGCTGTCTGAAAGTAAAGATTTTTGGGATGAAGTAGAGGTTAAGTTATGCATCAGTTGCCAAAAATAAAGTGGAAGTTAAGAGATGAATTAAGAGGAAATAGTTGTTGCAGATCAAACCATGCAGGAAAGTGATCCTAAACTTTCTCTTGGCAGTGAAGAGCTGTGCATAACGTAGTAAGACAGAATGAGTACTTAACAAGTCAGAACTAAAGGTTTGGGGATCATATGAACCTCTATGAGGGAATGATTCCTATAAGACGCACATGTAGGCTACTTTGTATACTTAATTTTTGAACCTGAAACTCCTCATTGTCATTTAGAGTCTATTTTTATCAGTTTCCTTCCTGAGATGAAGTGGCATCCAGAGCGTTCAGGTACAAAACCAAAGGGGACACCAATTGCTCTCAACAAAGTGCAGTCCAGAAATTGAACATGATAAGGGAGAAAAATAGATACCTAACTTAATCTACACCTCTATTCAAAATCAAAAACATTCAGTATGCAACTATGTTTTATCTAGAAAAGCTGACAATTGTATAAAGTTCAAATTAGTCATTCAGAAACAGTGAGATAACAGTAATAAATGGGATGCTGTAATGCCTTGGTATAAACTGAACAAAATTGAGACATTTATGATGTAAGAGATGGTGGTATATACGCAGAAGGGAGTACAACCTGGTAAAATAAATACACTTTCTAAGTGGACAGGACCAAAGAAAATAATCTGGATTATTTTAACAACATTAAATTAGGAACAAGATCTTCAAAAAACCAAACTGGACAAGGCAGCAGAATGTCAGGAACTGACTGTTGTATTGAGAAAAAGATAGACACACAATCTACTTGGAAACATTAATTTGGTGTGACGTGAAATGTCCAGTTATTAACTGCTCAAACACCTCACCCGAAGACAGTTTAAAGGCAGGAAAACACTGTAAATACTGATGTGTTGTGAAAAGAGTCATAGGACTCTAGTAAGAAAAGATTAGTATCTTGCTTTGCAGTGTGCCTTTCCAGGGATAAGGCATCTCTAGTACCAGTTTCGGCTTTATGATTTAAGGATAGATGCTATTTCATCTTTTTGCAGCTAAATCTGTAACCTACATAGGAATCTGTTCAGGTTTGATCACCAGTCTCTCCTCGAGTACTTTGTAGACTGATAGTCTTCTCAGAAGATCATCCTCTTGTAATAAAAGAGTAAACTCTTAAACCTGATGTTAATTTATTTAGAACTTTAGAAATCTAATTGCGCATTTTAACCTAGTGTAGGTGATTCAGAGTAATGATAAGTATCTGAAACTGAAAGGAGGCAGAAAAACCTCTCAGAATTTTTAATGTTGTGGGCCTCTATTCATTGTTGGATGCTCTTTTACACTTTAAATGTGTAAATGCCACTGAATGCTATGATGTGGCTCTGGTTTTACACTGGTTTAAATTGTAACAGAGGTTAGCCTAATAACGTTGCACATTTCTAAAAAGGGCCGGGAACAAAGGCTAGATCAGAATCTGAAAAGGTTAAAGGAGTTGCACAGACAGCATAGTTACAAGGGACATCTCAGGTCCATTAGCTGGAACACATAGCAAGAGGATTTCCTGGGTTCAGGAGACTAGAAAGGTGCTAATTTGCATACTCCAATTTGTCCCAGTCACAGTAAGTGCATCAGATTGACTCCATAAGGGCAGGGCTTTCAATCTGGAGTTATGGCAAAGGCACAGCATCCTAGCAGTTGCTGCCCGAGGGGTTATATGCTAAAAGGAGACTGGAGGAGGGGTGGGAAATAGCAAATTGTTTTGCAGTCGGAGCTTGAAACAGTACACTTAAACCTGCATTTTATATGGCAACGATATATAAAAGCGTGCAGTTTCATTTAATAAAGAAATATTTGATCTGAGCAGGACACAGCATACCGTAGTGTGTCATTTAATTCCTGAGAAAGTGTTTGAAGAAAATGACATATCTCAGCACTGTTTGTTGACCATTTTGTTGTCACCTGCTGAGTGTTGTCATTTCCATAGCCAGTGGGCTGTATTGAATCAGACAGAGGGAATAGGTCATTAAAAGAAATGGAGGACTTTCTGCAGCCTCTAGATGCTGAAAGAGGAATTTTTCTTCAGATACATCAACAAAGCTCTATTTAATGGAGTCTACATTCATCTATGATTTGGGGTTTAGCCCTATTTTGCTCTGAAGTAAGGTGGCTTGAAAAGTATAGACAGGATAAACTAATGTGTGGGTTCACCAGAAAGAATTATACCTTGTATGGTGTTTGTAAAGATATAGGTGAGGGCAGTAAGTGTTCTGGTTTCAGAATGCCTTGTTGTTTTGGGTTTTTTTCAATCACAGCATTCATCAAGAAAGAAAAAGGGTGTTGATTTTACCTAAATAAATAAAAATGGGGAAAAGTATATTTTCATGGGCATGCCATGCAAGTTAACCATGATATTTTTCTTCGCATTCTTGAGAACATTGATGACAGTTTCAAAGATTTCTACATTCCTCATTTCAGGTCTTATGAAAACAAAAAGCACTAGAAACAGGCTTTAAACATCCTTTGTACTCCTCTGCAATAGAAGTGAAGGTCAGCATTGTGTACCCTCTTTTTTCCACGGGAGCTGGCAAAGGGTAATATTGGAATCTGCGTACAGAGAACCCTTAAATGGAGCATAGACAGTCAAGATTCATGTGAATGCTGTTGTTTAAGGCTGCCTTTAACTCTGAGTTATTTCCTCATATCAGCTATCTGCTAGTCACTTTTTCATACTTTTTTTTTTTTGGCAACTGTGAGGTCTAAATAAATATTAAAAAAAAATATTGACATGGAAACTGTGTGTTCAGTTTTCCCCACTGCTATAGAAGCTGGAGCCCCAGATGTAGCTCTGTATCCCCTGGATTTTACTTGGAAATTGCAAGCACCTTTACACAGACTTTATAACACATAACATTTAAGGGAATACAAATATTTTTGAAAGAAATGAGTCAGGCTTGTAGAGCACACTCTGTGTTCTGAAGTATATTATCTCAAAAGTTGATTAAAAGTGGTTGTTTCCATTAGTTGCTGCTAAAATGTCACTGTATTAGAATTTCTACCTGTACAGAAAATAAAAAAGGGAGTATGGAAACAAATGATAACATTTCTAGAAGTGAGGTAATTTTGTGTAATTATATTGTGTCACATTTTCTTTAGGGGACATTTAATAAGGTCACATAAGATGCAATTCAATGCTGAATTCTGTTCATGAATTACGCACAGCACTTTTCTTCTTTCAATTTTTTTCCATTTAAGGACAATACTATTTAGATGTACCATTTTACATTACTGTAAGACTACACCTCTTTGATAGTGTCTCATTGAATTCAGGTTTGATTTAATGAATTATAAATACTTTCCTACATATTATAGATAGTGTTCTAAAGTAAGTATCATTGTCTTGCTTTGCACTTAGTATTTGTTATTCTGTTCATCCCTTTAATTTTATCTTCTGCTCAACATAAGGTTTTTAATTTTTATGATTTCATTCATGCTTTTTCTAGCACAGAGGTGGTGGATTATCTGCCTTTAATGCACACTTTAAGGAGAAAAAAAAAATCCGTGATAGGTGTGTGTCTGTGTCTAAAGTTCAGAAGTCCTGCTCACATTTCAAGAGAGAACAGGAGTTCCTTCTCCCAGTCACCATTATGGACAATACCTTCTTTCCTATAGCAGCTGTCTCCTAGCCCATTGATAAAATCACTTTGTTGTTTGCTTTCAAAAAAGAACATTAAGTGAAAGTATTTTTTATTTGGGTGGGTTTTTTCCCCTCCTCTTACTGTATGTAGTTTAGAAAGTTGGGAAGAAGGAGGCATTAACAGTATGGGACTGGTCAGCTTTCTTCAGGTTACCAGCAAATGCTTCATAGCCCACAAAATGAAAAACAGTGTTAGTTTTATTGAAAATGAATGAATATCTAACAGTCCTGTACAGACTCTTTCTGTCCTGGTTTGAGGTAAAGCAGAACCAATTTTCTTTTCAGTAATTTTACTTCTCAGCGAAGCCTCTTCTAACTAATTGAGCTCTTTGAAATTAATGGCATATTTTTCAGACACTCTCAGCTTCTAGCAGAGATAAGGCCTGATATTTGTAGGAAGTACCAAGGGATGGCGTTCAGAGATGCTCCTGCTTATACTTATTGCTATAACAACCAAGGTCAGCTAATTTTGTTATATGCCCTGTTGGAGGGTCGGAAGCAGGAGAGCCTAGAAGGGTCCCACCCACAGGGAGGAACGGACAGGACAGGTGACCCAAAATTGACCAACAAGGGTGTTCCATGTCATCTACCTCATGCTCAGTATAAAAACTGAGGGATCAAAGGTTCAGTCCTCTTTCTTCAATGGCCAGTGTCCAAGGAGGACTCTCTCTGTTCATCTGTCTTTGATCCCAATCTGTGAGTTCCTGAATCCAGGTCCAGAATGCAGTTCCCATCTGTCGCTGAGTCCAGTCTGGGACTTTCCCAGTGCCTGCCGGTGACGCGACTGTCATCCTGGGAGCTTGATAGTGGCTTTGTATATGTTGTATATATTTCTTTATTTTCTTTTTTGATATTATTATCTTTTATTTTTATTATTTTGTTAATAATATTTCATTAAAGTAGTTTAGTTTCTTTTAAACTCATACATCTCTTCCTCTCTCATCCTTCTCTCCGTGAAGGGAGAGGTTGGGGAGAGTATCTGTTGTTCATTTTAGAGGCCAGTCCAGCCCAAACCACAGCAACTTGGTTTTGTTTATCATAAACTCAAGCTTATTGTCCTGAAAATGAAAGTTATGTTTCAGTGTTTTTATGTGTCTAATTTCTTGCAAGTAGCCATTTTTACGTGTTGCAGTTGGCACACAAAAATAAGTATTTTCAATTGACCACTTAGTTGTAGACTTCTGAAGCTATCCCTGTGAAAGATGAAACCTGTAGCTGGCCAGCAGAAGGTACCACACCTTCCTGTAGAAAGGCCTACTCTTGCATTGGCATTGAGGGTGTTGTAGGGATTCTTATTTGTCTCTACTTAGGCCCCTGCATGTTCGCATTTTTGGATGCAGTAGTCCACATTGGGTTGGGCACCTGCTCTGGGAGAGGAAGGGGGTTGCTTCATGTCTCGTCCTTGCACATTTAGTCTCCTGACTTTGTACTGCTCCCCACACTTCCAGGGTCTGCCAATGGCTAATTAGCAGCATTTGGCATTCATTCTACAAAAGTTTCCCTAACTCCCAAATAGATTATTCCTGATGAGGGTATGAATTATCTACATGTAGGAAGCTTGGCAGGAAGTGACTGTAGCTGCTATTTCTGAATTTAGGAGCACATATACCCTTAAGCCTTGCTCTAGAATGACATTCAGTGACCTCCCTCATGGAGAGGCTGTGATTTTGGGAGACTCCGAATGTAAATGGAAAGTGGCATTTCCCATTTCTTACCTTAGGAAATGGTTAACATTTCTTAATCTATGGGTATTATCAAGCTTTTCTCCCAGGTATTAAGGTATTGTTGTATTCTAAAGTCAAAGGGAAAAACCTCATACTTTTTCAAAGCAACTAAAGAAGAACAGTCGCAACAGCAAAGCACAGTATTTTAGTTAAGAGCGTTTTATTCTCTTTAGTGACAAGAATGTGCCTGTCAAGGGTGACACTTGCAAATTTCTAAGTAGATGTCATGATATATTTGCAAATTTTTACATAGGTTTGTTTTTTGGTTTGGGTTTGGTTTTGGTTTTTTTTACCATATAGAGTATTTTAGTGTGGTGTGTTTTCCTCTTTATAAAAATGTCTTTGTGGTGTCATCCAAATCTTACACTTGCAATTCCCGGCAGTTTATCTAGCAGTAAAAAATTGGTTAGGATTAAAAAGTAATGGATGGTATCAGCAGAGCTCCCCAGCCACTAGACAGGGAATGAACATTTACACATTTTAGAGATTCGCTGCACCTGCAAGATTTCATCATCTGTGCCTAAATCACCAGGAACAGTAGAAATACTGGAATTAGATGTGTAGTGGCACACGAAAGCATTAAGAGGTGCATACTCTATGCTCAGATAGTACTCCTTAATAGAGAGGAACCACTCACTAATCCAAGAAACATGACTACAGGGCAGCAGCAGGCTGACCCGCAGCGGACAGACAATTGGGTTTATCAGCAAAGCCAGCAGTAGAGCCAGAAAAAGAAAGCTGACATCCAGATGCCAGTGATACAGGCATCCTACCCAGACTTGGGCATATGGGTCCTGCATCTGTCAGTGTTACACCAGCAGTTGGCTCCCAATGTGGAGCAGATTCTGTATTCCCAATGAGTTCGAGATCCCAGCCAGCGCAGTCACTGAATGGAAAAGCCAAGTCTTCTGAAGCAGTGCTGTTATGTTTGAAAGGCCAATTTAGGTCGAAAGATGTCCTGTGAGATTGTGTGAGGGCTCTTCCCATTCATGGCATGATTGTGATGCATAAGGTTTGTTCTGCTTATGCAGGCATATAAAAAGCAGCGACACAGTGAGGAAATGACAGCATTTTTTAAATGCCAAAAGAGAAAGAATCCATCTAAAAGGACTGGAACTTACGAGTGTTTTTTCTCACGTGGAGAAGAAACTAGGTTAATATTTACTTGTTCATTCTCCTGGGAGAATCAGCGTGGGTTCCTGAGTCAGCCTTGATCTCCAGAAACCCAGAACTAACTTCTCTTTATTAAAGAAGTTCTCTTCCTATACCATCCCAGTTTCAAAACCCTGTGAAGGCCAAATCCATTCATGCCACACCAAGCAATCTCAGAATTGAGAAAATCCTGACAGAGATGAGGGCTTCTGCCTCCCCTCTCCCTCAATATTTTCTCCTTCAGCAAAGTTCTTTATCCAGTACTACTTTTCACTTGTATAAGCTAATGGGAGGGCTGTCTTTCAAAGAGTTTGAAATAGAAGTATTCATTTTAGAATGAACGCTTGACACCAAGAAGCATCAAGGACACTCTAAGACTGAGAAAGTCAGCACATTGGCCTCCTTTACAGGATGGAGGTGTAAAACAAAATCGGAAAGGAAGCTTAAACCATCTTCTTTAATTGCCTGTAATCTCTTTCAGAGATAGCTGTATACACCAGTAGAGCATTTACTTCTTGCCTGACTTAGACCCTTAAACTAAATTCACTGTAAGCATTAAGTAGTCGTCAAAATGCCAGAGCTGAATTTATCCTTCAATAGACTAGATAGATATTTCTTGACACAGAGAGAGAGGAGTGGACTGTGAACATGAATACATGCTACTTTTATCATCTGTCTCCCACAGCTTTGCTTGTATGTTTTTATTTTGAAAATTTCTGGTCAGCTCTTTCTAATGTAGATTTCATACGGCATATAGTGATTACTGGGAGCTGATCTTATTAGTCTGGAGTGCTGTAGAATTCTTCTCTGTTCTAAAAGAGAGTGGTACCGGAAGGGTAATTGACAGTGCAGCACGTACTTCATAGCTCTTTAAATAAAAAATGGCAATCCTTTAAAATAAGTAGCCAATAATTATTAATTCATTTAGCTAGTACTATGAAAATGTTAGTCATTTGGAACTAATATGGCTTAACATGCTTCTACCTTGGGGATTTCATTGTATTTTAGCAATTATGTACTTTTCTTTTAAAGTGTTGTTAATAACAACAACAATAATACTTCTCTTAAAGGTGTGATTTTATGAAGTGTGCTTTTAATTTTAACCAGTACTTATATTGATTGGCAAAAGGGAGGCTTTGGTTTTGTTTTAAAAGGGAAATGTTTCAAAATAAAAAAATCAGGAATATAAGAGGAAGAAAAGGTACAATGCCTATCTTTTACTATTTTAGCCCACTAAGACACAGCTAAATTATGACTTTATAAAGCTCTCTTGAGATAAAAAAGGACATAAAATCAAAAATACAAACAAAAATGCCCCCTGCTCAGTTTTCTTTTTCTGTACAGTAATAGAGTTTTTTTGTATTTCATTTAGTTTGTCGTTAATATTTCTAGTACTTTGAATATTGTGACATGCAATTTTAGAGATGTTGCAGGTGTCTGTCACCATAATCTTATTTCTTATAAAGCATTTTATGCATTACATAAGGTATAAGCACTTCATATTAGAAAAAAGGAAAATAAAACCATGGAGGTAATTCCCTAGAAAATCTCTTGTTGGAAAGTACTGAAATCTCTAACAAATGTTCTGCATTATTCTTTTGCTGGTTGTGCTGTTTCATTAAACAGGTCATTCCTGATTTTTCTTACTGCAGATGAATTGTATCTTTTTCTGGCAGAAATACTTCATTTAAACCAAACCACCTATGTGATGTCTGGGGCATGCTGAAGGATAACTTTAGAAATAAAAGGCACTTCACAACTATGAAATAAAGCTTTTGTTGTGAATTGCCCATTACAGTAAGTTTTCTCTCTGTCGTGACTACAGCAGAAGCATAGAAATTAACCCTAATTGTCTAGAACTAGATTTTGTGAGTGTCCCCCACATATTAGCACATCAAAAGAGCTCAAACTAACGGGAATTTTATGAGAATAATTTAAGGGGAGGGCAAATATTCCTCCTGATTAATGTATTGATAAATTACTGTTTTCATTGAAAGTTTAAGTGATATTATTTAATGATTATTCAAATACTCTGTGTTTTATTCATTTTAACTGATGTATTCTACAGGCACCCCAAGGAAAGGCAGACCTGAACCCCTGTGTGTTTTGCTCTGTCCTGTCAGACTGAAGGTTCAGATGTGAATATTCTTGGTTTTCACTATTCAAAACAGGAATATTAACAGAAAAGCAGTAGTGAACAATGATGCAGACTGTATTAATAGTAGATTAAAAGAACTGGCAGGAATACAGAAATTTCTATTTGCCCATCCTGTCCACAGGAAAAGATATGGCTGTTGAATTCAGCAAGCACTGAAGATGGCTACATAAAGATACAAACATTCCATTATGACCAAAATTGTAGGTTTGGATCCGTGTGTGTGACCTCCTTAGTACCATTCGTATTACAAAAGATACTGAAGTGGAATAATAAGTAGTCCATGTGGCAGTGTTCTGATTTTACTCTCCTTTTCCCTAAATTCTGTGTATGTTGAAGTATTGCTGTGGAGCTAAACCTTTACGTCACATGTGATAAATTTCTAACTAATCATCTGAAGTCAAATTCCTCCATGAACTTTATGCTGCAGGAGCCACAGTATGTAGTTAATGGTATTTAAAAAATTCAGTCCAAATAAGAGATGAGAACACCTAGCACAGTAAATTAATGTAGTGTGGGAAACACTGAATACACAGATTTTCTACAAATAACTGTGTTTTTTACAATACAATACAAAGATAAAATCTTGTAGCGAACAGACTAGCAGAACAGAAGTCAGAGTAACTGAGAAACAAACCAGATGCATTTCTCTTTGAAATAAAAAAAAATCATGAATACAAAAGCCACAATGAAACTTTATAATAGATTTTATTTTAGTTGTTCACATGAATATAACCAAATTGTTACTCTGAAAGCGAGAACAGTTTTTAATTGTATAAGAGAGTAGAAAGGAGGAAATTCAGAGCATATTTCAAGACCTTTTCAGGATATGTAACTGACTGAACGTATGAAAATGCATTTCAGGGTTTAGCTTAAATTCCAGAAGTGCTACATTCTATTTTCAAAATGCAGAAATCTCGAGTATAAAAAAATGGACCCCTTCAACCCAAACTTTGTGTCTTACAAGCTTTATTTTGTTAGAAATGTATGAGCTGGCGGAGGTCCTAAGACCTTGTCCTTCTGAAATTTATGACAGTGTCTAAGTGGAAGTTTACTTCTCTAACTCTTAATGCCTTGTTAAGAAGCAAGAAATGTCGTCCACTGTGTGGACCTCAGAAATACAAGTATTTCAGTCCTGTGGCTCCTCTCACTCTTTTTAAAACTGTTTAATCCACGGACTCCAGTGGATTCTCGTGATACATGTAACTGTTAATGAACCAGAGCTGAAAACTTCGCACTGGTGAGAGCACATATTGTCCATCTGGCCAATCAGTTATGATAAACTTGTTTGGAATTGTGTTGTGTGCTTCAGTTCAACCCTACACTTAGGTTTGTGCTTAACTTAAAAGGTGCTTAAGTGATTCTCTTAATAGGTGCATGATCATGGTAAGAATGATTAAATAAATAGTATCCAGGACTGAATGCCATGAGCTGCTGAGGGAAAATGACTGACTATATCTGGTATTGCAAAGGCTTTTGCAGAAGAGCGTAACAGCTTTCATTATAGGTAGAAAGATTTCCTCCTTCAAATGAAGTACCTCTTTTAAGAACAAGATTATTAATAGTTACCTGTCAGTATAACAAAATCACTCATTAAGATTCATTTATTTCAAGATAATTTCCTTGTTTTATTTTATGCAATTTATATATCAATAATACCCTGATTTCTGCTTTCAAGGAGAGATGTTTGCTGTTTGACTGGGTTTTTTTTCCTCCTTTGCATTTTTTGTTGATATTGCTTTTTGACCTCTGGTCATGTGCAAATCTTACCCTGTGCAACCATTGAGCCATTTGAGATAGGACGTTTTCTAATTACACCAGCTAAACACTTCTAGGCTGGTTCGACTTGAAAAATACCTGGCTGTTGTCATCACCAGGTATTTCTTTTTGTTATTGATAAAGAAACAATATCAGTACCTAATGAGGTTGTCACACAACTTTCTGATACCATTCTCCTCATACTACTTTCTTCAGATAACTTCGCAAATCTAGAAGGTATCTTCAGTATCTTTTGGGGTGTTGGGGTTTTTACTTATTGATTTAATAATTTTTCCTGCTTTCTGTGATTTGAAACCTGCAACATTTCAACCTGTTGCACTGGAATGTAGTGCCATTGAAAAAGATGGTTTAAATGTTCAAGTTTGGTTATCATATTTCTCAAAGAACTTTAGCTGGTCACATATTTCTTAGGTCACCAACCTATAAAAAGCCTGATATACCTTCTTAAGTCAGTAATAACTTGCTTTAAAGTCCTTTTTTTGGAATGTAGCCTTACCTTTTTAGAAGACAGTTATGAAAAGAATGAAATCCAAAGTGTCCTGTAGTGTAGAATTTCCCCAGGAAATCATTCATCTACCGAAAATATTGTGACTGCTGGTATCAAGGGGAGAAGGAATATAACATACTAATTCAGAACAATTGTGTGTATATTGCTTAGACTTTCAGGTCAAGATCTCTTGTAAGAACTTTACATTAATACCTGTTTTCTTCCAGTGTAGTTTTAGGGGTAAGTTCTGGGACCAAATACCACCCTTCTTCAAAATCTTCTCTTTATGAAAAGTGGCTTGTGTCCTATTAAAAACTTTCTAAACATAATTTCTAAAAGTAATGTTTCATATAAATATTGTCAGCTTCCTCTCTGAGAAAGACACCTAGCTGAGACTCCCTATCTCTGTTGAAACGGTGAAACTTCTATCGTTCCAGTGGTTTGTTGCCATGGCATTCTTCTTTGTGTTACTGCCTGCAACCAAACTATGATGCATTGATGGATTATTTTAATTCAGACTGTCCATGTTGTAAATGATTGCTTTACTAAAGCAAGGAATATTATTAAACACAACTTAATACTTTAGAGAGCCATTCTTCACAAAACATTTTAAAATATTTTTTTATATTTTAGGATTTTTAAAAAACAATATCTTTTCCTAGGGGAAAGGAGATGTCTTTCTAACAACCCTGTGATATTTATCTATAGGACTTAAAATATTGTAAGTACATACATATTATGATGCAGTGAATATAAACTTTAAGCCTCTTTTACAATGCTAGTAATACAAAACATAATTCCTATGGATAAGAAAAGGTAAATCTCAATAAATCATAGTGTTCAACTTGCAAAATAAAACAAATAAAAGATTGGAGAAAGCTTCCTGGTGAAATGCATACACCAAAGTTCTTCATATTTGTGAAGAGAATCACTGCTTGTTTTATAACAAGCAATTAGAAGTTACTATGTGCAATTTTATCAGTGGTTGCTAAATGTGTCCTATATAGGAACACCTGTAGTTAGAATAATTGCAGTGCAGTTATTGGTTGTTTTTGCCTTCTCTAGAACCTCAGATCTTCCCATGACCCAGAATCATGAGTGTAAATCTGAATTACATGCATCTGTCTCCCATTGAAATATACAGCTAGTCAAGTTATCCTGATCTGGACTGAGAGATAATTAACCTCTTTATTCAAACTAAAGAAAAAAATTTTGTAATGTTCAACTGTATTGTTTATTTAATTTGGCAGTGCCTTGACTCCAGTCAGATCTAGACTGTCTTCTATTGACATATATACATTATATTCTTTCAGACATCCATTTCTGATGAATTTAGGGTATCCCAGTCACCTTTGCGAGCTGATGAGAACAAATACTGACCAGGCATTCCTGAGCCTCAAAACCTGAACCTCTGGGACTTGAACTAAAGACTCAGTTCTAGGAGCTGTAAGCGATTACTGCAATCTTAATGTTTCCATTGTCTGGTTACCAGCATGAGAAAGCAAGCTATACCATGTTATCTACTGAGAAGAAATTCTGAGTGGAATTTTAGAAACAGTTCCACAATACTTCATAAAAAAAAGATGTCTTGCATTCATTACCAATTATGTGTTCAAGGGGGAAAATTGCAGTAGAAAGATACAATCTGCGATGTCTGTTTAGTCTTCATGACCAAGCTTGGTGAGAATCGGTTGTACTCTTTGAGGATAATTAAAATCATTATGTGAGGGGGGAAGGGGGATGAAGGGAAAGGGAAGAGTTTTCCACTAATTTTTTAGGCCAGGAGGTAGGTTACATGGGACTAATTAGGCATCACTTTTTTTTTTCTGTGAACCAAGATCAAATATAATGATAGTCCTTATCTCTCTAGATCACGAGCTTTTTCCATTTTTCCTTTTAAAACCTTGCTTTTTGGAATCCTATTGAGATCAGTCTAGTTTCCTTCTTTAGCATCTGTGAAAGATCATTAAGAGCTAATAAAGATTTGAAAAATGCGATTGAGCTAATATGAGACGATCAGTGAGCTAGTTTGTGCTCATTCAGACACAACGGATGTGAAGGACAGTCCCAGAAACACAGCTGTCAGTTAAAGATTTTGCAAACAGTTGGGCTTATTTTGTTTGGCAGGAAAAACTACTGAGATTCTGATGTACAGAACTGCTTTTTGTTCCATACGGTTTGCCAGGCCAGTTGAGGGACATCATATGGGTGAGAAGCATGAGACTTGTAGTGTTCGCGATATGCTTTCAGGTAAAAGAAACTAGAATTACATGCTGACAGCAACCTGCTCTGGGTGTGGTAATGAGGGGAAGTCTTTCTGCTGTTTTGTCTCTCTCGCTCTGTCTCAGTAACCATCCTCAGGGGCTTTGCAAAAAATTCTCGCTCTTATTTTGTGTTTTACACCTACCTGGCTATTGTCTTCACAGTGCATCTGTTGTTGACCCTAATTCCTTTCTCCAGTATTTTCTAGTGGGAGAAAAGACATCTTAAGCTTTGCCCCACTGAATGGAGACAGTCTGCACATTTCACATATCATCTTTCTGTACCTTTTTTTTTCCTCAAGGAGGTCTCATATTAGTTTATTAGAACCTGGGAAAAAGATTCTTACTAGTTTTGCCATGTTGGGCTTGAGCAGAAAAGATGATTTGCTGCTTTTTCTGATTAATGAAACCAATACTGTCATTAACATTTGGGCCAGTTATCTACCTATTATTATAGTTAATGAGATGTAGGCATGATAGTGTAAATGGAGCAACGGACTTATGGTGATTTATGTAACCCGTGGATCTGGCCTTTAAACTGTTTGTGACTTTTGTAAACCCACTGGGGACGTCAGGATGAGAAAGCTGAGTCCATTCCAACAGACTGTATTCTGCACACCATATATTTCATAGCAGTATCAGATGCATACTTTTCAATCTTAGTTTACAGATGTTTATTTACTCATATAACAGACTGAAATAGAGTTAATTTTGGGGATTGCAGTTGAATTATTGTGGATTAAACTGTTATACATGGCAAAAAAAGGGACCCTTGCCTGTGCAGCAACGTTGTTGGAGCCCTGAGGCTGTTGGCTCAGCTCATGATGTATTGTACTGCTAGTGTTTCAGCTCTCTCAGGGGATTGCTGGTCCTACTATAAGGTCAGGAGTTAACTACTTGTATTTTAGCAGTGTACTGATATCAATACGGCTCCTATGGAAACCTTACTTGACGTCATTTTCGGATCTTTGCTACTGTAGCCAAGCTTTAGTAAAAGTCAATAAGAACATTAGATTGTTGTCTGTATTATTGCTTGCCACTTCCTGCCAGCAATCTACCAATTCATTAGCAGAGAGTTTTGGAAATCTCACTTGATTATTTATGCAGTCAATAGCAAGGCTTGTCTGCATTCATAATTGTTTGATTTTATGGCCTCTTCTTTAAACAAACATTGTCTATGGTAATGCGATGCCCTGATGGATGGGAAAGGTTTTGTCTGTGAATATCATTTAGATAATTAAAAATGACAGATGAAATCGCCTGCTGTCTTGACCTGTACTTTGTTCCCTCAGTGATGCTGAAGAGATGCTGATTGCTGTCAATCAAAACCCATTGGAGGTTTGTAAATTCTGGCTGCTGTGAACTCTGACCTCCAGTGTTGATCTGAAATAGATAATAACCTTGAAATTCTATTAGAATTTAAAAACTGTTTCACCAAAGGGGCATACTATATATATTTTCTCTAGAACATGACTACTGAATGTCATTGTTTACTTCACACAATCTAGGAAACAGAAGTAAATGTATTGTGTTTAACAAAACTTAATAGTACAAATCAGAACTAAAATCTTATAAAATAAAATCAGCTCTCCCTGTTGTTTCTCTTTCAAGGCTTCAAATCCTCTTTAGAAAAAATTCCATTTCATACTGTATAATGGTGTCCAAAAAATGTTTTGATTCTGTTTATTGATTCTAAAGCTTATGACGTTGTCCTGACTTAATGACGGATTCTGACTGTCCATCTATCTCATTTCCTCATTTCCTCTATGATTAGTCTTTGAGGCACTTTTTTCTTTTTTTTAAACAACAGTTCTTTTCTTAAGAACCAGTGGGAAAAACACCAGCTAGAATATTTAAGATGCGGAAAGCCCAAGCAGAAATGCCCAAAGTTCTGAACCAACAACTGCCTTGAAACCTGGGTCAAGAGATCAGGTGCATAAAGGGCAGTCGTCATGAGAATTACTTTTTTTCATTACCTAGAAACTTCTGGGATAATAACAAGTGGTATTGTTTGTTTTGAGATTTGGGGTTAGATTTGTTTTGTTTTGGTTTTGGTGGGACAAGGGTTTAAAAGCATATTGAGATTACATTTTGGTATAATCAGTGTTTTAGTTTTAATTTTAAAATTACTGGGAATAGTAATTGCCAAACTGGCAAATTAAACACTCAGATTTTACACATTTGTCTTAATAAGAAACACCAAATAAACCTAGAATAAGTGCTTAAGGATTTAGTCCATTTTATTTTACAAGAAGAAATGATAATTAGGAGACTCCAGGAGTTCTTAAGTACATGTTCTGAATGGGATGGATGTATTTACTTAATTTTGTGCAGTAAGAAAAGCTAAACATGAGATCTCTGAAAAGGTAGTTGACAAAATTGTTTTCTTCTTCTTTGGAATTTAATGTAAAATTTCAGTAGGGCTGGCTTAATAACTAGGGTTTTCCATAGTAGTCTTGGTTTGGTGCAGATAAAATAATTTAGACATTTTCTCATAGGTGGAGCAAAAACATCAGATCTAAACGTTGTGTGCAGAATGAATTTTAAAGGACACAACTTGCGTCTGCAAACCAATTTAGGAGCAATTCCAATTTTGTTTTCAGTGGGCATATTATTTCTTCCCTGAACGGAAGCCAGTGAATATAGGACCATTTTAATTTTCTGACTTACTTTCATTTGTTAAAAAAGGACAGGGGAAAGTCAGTGTCTATGTAAGTTAGAGACCAAATACTTGCAGCTCAGCTAGAGTAGATGTGTTTCGCAAGCTTTTCACATGTCTCTAATAAGGCAACTGTGTTCGAGTACCTGACAACCCTTCTATGGTAGTCCCAGGCCATTTTTAAAGCAAAGTCCCACCAAACTGTCAAATGGATTTGTTATCTGGACAATTGTGAACAACAATAGAAGCCTTGGGGTTTGGGTTTTTTTTGAAACTTTAATTTTATGAAGTTTTGAAGGTGTTGCTTTAATTAGTTAGGGTTTTTTTTAAGCTCTCGTGTAGAAGGGACTCTTTTTAACTTTAAACGGACTATTTGAATATGTTTGTAGTTTTCTTTGTTAAAAATCTTAGTAATATTATAGAATTAGTTGAGAATAAATTAAGAAAAACATGGAGAAGGTGAGACTGAGTGAATGGAAAATACCTTATTTCCAAAAATCTCAAGCAGTGTCGTACCCTGAATTTAGATACATTGAAAGTTAGGTTTGGATTTATTAGCATACTCCGAGAAGAGATATCTCTTTGCAAGTAAGTTTATTTTACCAGTTGGATCCTGGCTATGATTTATAATATCCGCTTGTCTATAAACACGCCTGTGGTTTAAATAAGTGCTGATTTTGTAAGATTTGTAGTAAAGGTGTAGTGGAGTAAATCTGTAAAATATTACAAGTAATTTGCCACTGAATGTATCCCATCTATTTTTTGGAAATGGGATTTTATTGCTGAAGTGTCATTCCTAGACATAGCAAGAAAATGTTGGCTGTTGATTTTGAGGAGATTAAGGTGGTCTAAAATTACTGAATCTGATTTAAAGTGCATAGGCTGAGCATCTACGAGTATAAAGTGAGATTTCTTTTAATTCAAATGGGCTCCTGAGGTTATTATTTTGCTACAATATGAAAATGAATTGTGACAATACAGGCCTGATTACAAGCTTCCCAGGCTGTCCCACTGTGACAATTAGCTCCCAATTGTTAAACCGTTTGTTTATTAGAACATTAAGGGCTGGTGCTGTCTTGACTTGCAACTGGAAATGGATTGCTACCAAGGTTGGTTATGAACACAAAGGACTTTCAATAAAGTGTTTTATTGGACAAGAATAACCACACATTTCAAGCTAATTTAATTGAGTCACCTCCAGTATACTCCAAGAGAGTTATTAAAAAGACATCTGTAACAGGTGGTTCACTTAGCCTAATAGAAATTTATTTTGAATGTTCATAAAACTTTAAGGTATTCTCCAGGGACCATGAAGTAGTAGGCAACATAGTGCAGTGGTCCAGGAATTAAAAAGGTGTTTGCTAACTCTCTATGACTTCTAGTACATGCAAAAGTTAAATCACACTCTACCCCACTGAAAAAGACATACAGGTGTTCTGTGCATAGATGTCCATATCCATATCTGCTTGGTTAAGAAGCTGTAGATAGAGTTTGTTGGGAGATTTTTAATATGAAATATTCCCCAGGAAAATTGATCACATAGGCACTTTTCATGAAAACACGCTAGCTTCTACAAGGCAGAAGGAAGCTTCCTTTTCCACAAGGAAACAATTATCCATTTCAGGGTGGAAATTCTGTTCAGAAAAAGGGAATGCTCCCTTTTTCTGGACACTGAGGTGTGCGTTTGCTTCAAAACATGGCTGGCTGCCACGTGCCTATGGTACCCAGAAACACTGCATTCCCCATGGCAGAGACAGTTTCTGTAGCGTGAGGTGTATGATGCTGAGGTCCTTGGAGTGTGCAAAGCCCTGCAAAAAGAGCACACATAAGCACTAGTCATGCATTTGGAAGGGTGCTGTCAGCCTCAGTAAACACTAAAAGGAGCTATCATCCTCCATCTAATACTCACGATTGGGGAAACAGACAGAATAGTCACATAGATCACCTAGAACATCTGTATCTCTTGGTATCTCTCTCTGTACCCTTCTATCCCAGTCCTTGCACTCTTGCCCCATGGCAGCTCTGGAGCAGTATTCCTGCTGCAGTGGACTCCATGCGAATAGAGAGGGGAATGCGAGGAGGGACTTTTGAAGAAGACAGCAGAAAATATTTGCACAAAATGATCATTTCCCTCTCTGGACTGAAAGTAGAGGTGGTCAGACAGTCCAGATGGTGGGTGGCAGCAGATTAAGAGGGAAGGTGAGCACAGTTTTTCATCTTACTGTCTAAAAGAAAGACAAAGGTGGGGTTTTTTATTTGCTTTCTTTACGTTTTCCACAGAAAATTCTCCTGAAAAATAAAATTGCTTAATCAGAAAGCTACCTTTATTTTCATAAAGGTTTCCAGAGGGTAATTTGGATGTGTATTGCACTATATGCCAAATTCCTTCATAGTTATTCAATACTTGCAACACCATTACCTCTAGCAAATCGAAGGTCTTGTAACACCCTCATCTGTGAAAAGACAGCAGTGGCTCATTGGTCATGCATATGGTGGAGAAGGTTTTGACTTTATATGTAGAGCTATAGTGCACTGTTCTTACTAGCTTATAAATCAAAGACTTGGTTTTTAATTCTTGCTTGCTCTGTAGCGCATTTTAGTGTCAAACAGTGTCATACAAGACTAAGAAGCAGTAAAAGGAGGCAGCATTTTTGATGTTACGTACAATAACAATAGAGTCAACAGTAGCAAATAAAAATTAAGTGCAAATATAGCAAAGAGGTAAATAACAAGGCATATTGGGTATGATTACCAAAGATTGGAGGGACGACAATAATCTAGAACATATTTAATCTAATAAGCTGACATACAGGCCACAGCAGTGAACACTGTACAGAATGTACTTTTGGAAGGTAAAGTTTGAATTATGAGTTTAAAGTTAGCATTCTCCTCTTTGAAGAAAACATTTTTTGTTGGTTGAGCTTGGGGATGATCTAGAAGAAGACACTAATTCACCACACAAATTGAAATCAGAATCTGACAAAAATCTCTGGCAGCCACTCATTTCCAAGTCTGCACTAAGTGGTCTGAACTCCAGCTGATAGAGTATACAATTTTAGCCCGACTTTCAGCACTTACTGTTTGTTGCATTATGACCTAATTTTACTTTACTCATTCTGTCTATTTCCATAAATAGTCCTATTGGATTGTTTTCTTTTCTAGATACAGAAAATTGAATAAATGAAATCTGGCATTTTTATTTTGCTTTCTATGAATATGTGCATTTTCCATTGCTTCCAAAGTATGCGTAATACTGTGTGTATGTATACCTGCGTGTACACCTGTGGTTTCACAGGAATAAGAGATAGCTATATACAGAACTACTCCACTTTGTTGGTGAACTCCTAATAACTAAAAAGGTTTCCAAGACATGGTAACAAACATTTTAAAAATATTTTATTGTTTTGATAATTTTCTTAAATACTTGTATGTTGCTGAATTATAGATTAAGGAATAAAATGCGAAAAAAGTTTATAAGGTACTTTACTATGAACTGTAGTTTTTGAAGGAAATAACCTTTGTTATGGGAAGGGATGGTGGGTGAAAATAACAAGATCATCTTTGCTCTTAAAAACGGTTTTGATATGGATATACAGAGATAGATCTGAAATTTTATGTAGCTAAAAATGCTTGTGTATGTGTGTCATTACCATCTTTGCTGCTTAGTGATGAATGCATCAAAAGAATAGGTATAAATAATATTTCAGCTTATATTAGATAAATGCTTCTTTTATGTCCACAGGTTTTTTTAATTAAAAAAAAAAAGTAAGCATGTACTAGAAATGTTCCTAAATATGTAATATGTTTATTTTTTAGGAGCATTCAAAACTGTATATGAAAGCTGCAGTGTTTTAAAACATGTAGATAGATGGGTTTGAATTATTTTATTACTTGCACGTTCTTCTTTTTCTTCTTCTTGAAGTCCATGAGAAAATCGTAATAGTTAAAATTGTTATTTCTGTTCACAGTTTACATACAGACGTGCTAGACACTGTACATAAAAATTTAAAGGAAAATACACTATCTCTTTGGAGGAACTGAATTCATTTTCCCCTAAATGAAGAATTAATAGCTTATAGTACCTGAGATATAAGCATTGCTGGTTGATTCTAAGCTGGTTTATTGTGAATTTATTTCATAACTTAGGCCCTGGAAAATACAGCAACACAATGCATCACTGATACAAGAGCGATAGATTTAGAAAATGTTTAGTGAGAGTATTCCGCCTAGACCAGTAGGAACACCTGCTTCTATTATTCAATCACTGATAAAATGGTAAATAGCTTATGTCAGTCATGCAGCTTGCATAAAGCTACATAGTTTGCCTGTAGGTTTGGCCTTTTTTTTTTTTCTTCTACATGTTTTGTATTCAATTTCTTTGTTAACTGACACCTTAGAATTATAGGATATAAATGGACAGTGACACTATTTTTATCTTTGTTCATGTTATCTGGTCTTGCAAATGCAGCTCTGCATGTCATACCTGGAAAAGAAAAAAAGGATGTTAAAGCTATAAACTGTTGCTTTTAAATAATAGGGTAGAATCCACATGGTCTATTTCGTCCCGGTTTTTTTTTAACTAATAAGCTGCTGTGCTTCCCCTCAAACCTGTGAGAATGGGAGCTTCTGTGTTTGCATCCTCCCACATACTTCCTGCTCCCAATTTCATTAATTTCATTATGCAAACAGGAGAAATAATGCAAGCTTATTTATATTGTATGATGTAATGGTAATCATATTAGTTTCATTGTACTACCCAAAATAATATTCACCTGGGGAAAGATGACTTCCTCTCCACTTGGAAAATAAACTTTTTTCAGTGATAGATTTTAGACATGGCAGTTGTAAAGACTAGAGCTTCTAAAAAATGTGAACACTTTCCACAAAACAACTTGTTCCTGGGTTTTGTAGGTCTTTTCTGGACCCATTGTAATACTGCTCTCCCAGAATTGCAAGGGTATTTCATTTCATCTGAGTGGTATTAAATAATTAAATGATCCCTAGGTGATATTAGATAATCCCCATGATGGCTGGCTGCCATCATGTGTGCGCTATGGAGTCCAGTCTGGCAATATCATATTACACTGAATTTTTTGAAGGAAGCAGTGGGAGCAGCACTTCTAAGACCTGACTCGATTGCTTTCAAAACCTGCTTGTAATAGCTAGGTAGTAAAGACCTACTGCTGCCTGTACTTAGGAGGCCTAACACTTTCCATTATAGGACTTACTTCTGCTTCATTCATTGTTTTTTTAAGAGCTCTTAATGCTTACGTTGTTTGAAAGAGGGATTGAATATTCTGCAGGGCTAAAACCCCATGCCTGAAGAAATGTCTTTTTTTTTTTTAATTCTGAAGTTCCATTCAGTTTGTCCAATATACATATTTTTGAAGGAAGAAGTGGTCCATTACCTTCTGTACCTGTGCTGATGGCAATTATGTGTGAAGTTGTCAAACTACTGATTGAATAGATACGTAAATTCTGAGTAGAACTGGTAGAGAGAAGTACCCAAATTTCATCAAGTATTTGTCACTATTCTGTTCCAAAACAATTCAAAATATTTATCAGTGCTCATTCTAAGAAAAGACTAAGGCTGTAATGCTATTAAAGCGACGGCAGCAACTGAACATACTACACTGGGAACTGTGACAACAGGCAGTCTGTCTGGGTGAGGGACAGAGAAGCGCGAGTACAAGTAGACCATAGCCAACAGCTTTCCATCTCCTCTTCCCTAGAGCAGCAGGTATCTCCTGTTGTCAGCAATGTAGTTAATCCTTCATCACAAGATACACTCCTGAGTTCAAGTGTCAGGATTTCAGCCCTTCTGGTATGCAAGCTTGACTTGCATGTTATTGCATGCAGTTGAATTTGCTTTACTTTTTTCTTACTAAAAAAAGGCCAACAACCTTAAAAGCTACTATTAGAAGAATAGTAACTGAGTTAGAAAGTCAATTACCAGAAGCTGAAGCAATATTGGATTTAAGGTTTTCTGCACAACCTTAATTTGTTCCTCTTACATTTATGTTTTGTGATAAAGTCTTCAACCACATGATAACACACTGTTTTTACTTGAGTTCTCTGTATTATTCAATACGCACAAAAGATGAGGTCCTGAAAAGGAGTGGTGGCTGTGTAGAAGATAACACATTTAGAGGATTTTTTTAATTACTATTATTTTCTCTAGTGGTGGAATTACATACAGGATGTGAATTCAGGAAGAAAAAGATTGGTCTCATGAATCACAAAACTTCACATCGCACCAGAGACCTTAGTTTGATCCATGTTTCTGCCAGATTTTTATACAATGCTGAGTTATTTAAACTAAAATGTTGGCAGGAGGCCACTAATTGTACATTCCTCAATTCCTTGACATCAGCTCAAGGTCACAGAGGCAGGTATGGAAAAGATCAGAGTATGCACAGCTGCGCTATGTGAGAGTTCATCCTAGGAAGTGCTAGTAGTAGGACACTGCACTCAACTCTCTAGACCAGACACTTAGAAGTAATGCAGTTCTGTGTTCTAGTGCTGGCTGTGCTACCTATTAACTTTTTGACCTCTGGGAAGTCTCTTTGTCTTGATTTCCCCACCTGTAAAATGGAGATAATAACACTCTCATCTCATAGTGGAGATGAATTTATTAATGTTTACGAGGCATGAAGATTCTGTGGTGATGAGCACTCTAGAAACACCATGAGGAAATAAACAATTCTGCATTCACTGCAGGCATTTGATGGTGTGCAGTAAATAAAACAGGGGCCAGTAATAGTGTGTTAAGGATAGAAATATTGAAGAGCTGTCTCTTTCTCTGAGCAGTATTTATCTTGGGCTTCAAGCAAGGCAGGGGGCTGCTGTGGAAAAAATATTATATGGTCCTGTAATTAAAATTTGTGTCATTATGATTATGCATGGAGGGAGGGGAAAGGTCAACTTTTCCCAAGCGACGTTAATTCTGGCATTTTGTAGCTTTGGAGGACTTGAATTTCTCACTTAAATAATATTCTTTAATTCTTTTGTTGAATCTACTGACTCTCATTGCATACAGGAGAGAAGGAAACAGACTAGCTCTACCCTTTATGTTAGTATCGTCCATGCTTGATAAGGAAGAACAACCAGATCTGATGGTGACTGTAGCTAGAGATCAGTTATACCACAGAGGTAAACATGGGGAAGCACAGCCTACTCAGTTTTGTGCATTTTTTTTTAAACCCCTTAAGACTCTTAGTTTCTTACAGTTCATATGAACGCCAGCGTATAACCAACACCCTCAACTTTTTCCTCCCAGCCTTTTCTTGCAGTTGCATTCCATCCTTCTCTCTTTAAATCAATACCAGACTATATTTAATTCTCTCAAACCATAGCTCCTTCCTGCTTTTGCTGTAGCTTAGTCTTCAGAGGCTGATTGGAAATCAGCTCAATCTGAAATCAGGAAGGGTTGAGTCATAGTTCACTTGGTTCCAGCTCCAAATGTCACTCGGCGATCACTTTTCCCGTCTCAGTGGTAGAAAATGAAATATGTAGAGACTCACCTCACTTCCACGTGCTTGTAGAGATGAGATAGGAAAAAAAAATGCTGTCAGTGTTTCCTGCCTGCCCCTGGCAGAGATTTACACTTCAAAATGTAATTGCAATCAACTACAGCTTTAGTTTTTCTAAAACATTTAATTCAGGGAGTTTGGGTCAGCAGTATGTTTGCATTCTGTTGTGTATCTGCAATGATTTTCAGCCTGCAAAAAGATACATCCCCTCATCCTGACAAATAATGGCTGATATTAGACGTTTATGCGCCCTCTGGTTATTAAGCATTTAGTTGATGAGAAGAGATGCCTAGTCTTCATTCAGTAGTGGCTGCCAGAATCACAAGTGAGTAAATCCCAAACTAGAGGAGGAAACACATAATCTGTGAAGAAAACTCATTCCAGGTCCTTTCTATGAAAAATGTGTTCAGTATACATTGGCCCAAACCCCATGTTTATAACTGTCCAAATCAGAACAAGTAATTGTATTTTGTTACACTCTTATTCATCTCTTTGTCAGTGTTTCATAATTTTGGTAATCATACTCAAACTACTGAAACAGCTGGAATGAATAGGCTGCTTTTGTGGTAATATCTAATAACAGAACTATAGTCCTGTCTGAAGTTCTGCAAATTAAATGACAATCATTCTGATGATGCTTTTAATACTTTTCCTTGCTAATGGCTATTGTGTGATGAGGGAGCAGGGATGTCTTGTTAAATGCTCTCCTGAAAGAGTAGTTACAAAAGCCTTTCTAGGACTTACATACAGTTGTCGTGGCCATCTTTATGTCAGCCTAGTAGAAGTGATATGTAGTATGGATAAGGGTGTGAGAATACTATTCTGCTCTTTCTTATTACTATAGAGTGTATTACTATCAGCAGACATGTGCCTGTAGCTAGGTACCAGGGAATACTGAATTCTAGGTTTCATACATATGCAAGTGCATATTAATTATTTTTAATAATATAAATTATTAAATAATAATTTAATAATTCAGTCAAGCTTTCTGACAAAGACATAGCTCTTGTATTACCTACCATATTTGGAGTAACCTGACACTGTCAAATTTTGAATCACTTTTTCTGAAGTGGTTTTTCAACTCTTGACACAGTCTAGACCTTAGACTGGATAGACACTTATTCTGGTAGTCTCTGAGTGGAACTCTACGCCCTGCTGCTTTTAGAGTTAGTGGCAAAGACTGAAGCAGCTTCTGAAAATAATCATGGAAACAAAATGGTGGTTTGCACTGAGACTAGTCATCTTTTTATGGGTTCAACCATTTGTGTTGCTGGCCCAAAGGTTCTTAAATTGTTTTTAATAATTGATGATCCCATATTGTTGGCAGCATTGGTTACTATCTTCAGAAGCCAAAATACCGAAATACAGAACACTGAAAGTACATGAGTGTGAACATCAACAGCTTGATTACAAATCCTAGGCACGTGCTTAGTCCTGAAAGATATATTGAGAATCAAGCAACTTAGGACAAAACTCTTTATAATTTAATCGCTGTTCCTGGTTCTTCTGTCTGCCTGTTAATTGCTGCACACTTCTTAAATTGTCTGACCAAAAGGCCACCCTGTGCTCCTTTAACAGCCTCACCTTATACAACAAAATCAGGACGATTAGACAATCTTCTAAAAATATGTCTCTTTTCATTATATATGAAAGACATGTTTGTATTCTCTGGCAAACCATAAGCAATGAAAGCAGTCTCCAAACTGTATCCCCCTTGATAAGAACATCATGTGCTGTACAATTTTATGAGCTGTGCCTTACCTTTGGCCTGTGGAATGCCTGTGAAATGCTCCAGAAAGAATATCCAAACGGATGTCTCTGTTCCTTTTAACGGCTTGTAACTCTCATGAAATGACACAATCCCATACCCTCAGCTGCAGAAGCCTCTAAATTGCAAGCAAATAGAATCCACTGCAAAACGTCCTAAAACCAAACTTCAGTAGCTTGACACTAACTGCATCTGTGGTTCCTTGAACTCTCTGTCAGCTCCTCTCTGATATTTAGAAGTCTATTTGAAATCAGATGGGACTTCATTCTCAAAGTCCAGATCATCAGTTAAAGAGCACATTTGAATCCTCTGTTTTATCCTCTGCCAAGATCATTTCGATTTCCCTGAGGCATGCATCAAATGCAGTTATCTAAGTAACGGGAGATGAGATCATGTCATTCCTGATCTCAGGTTTCTAGACAACGCCCACACTCTGGGACAGCAAAAGCTCACTATAGTGAAACCTTCAACCAAATATTTATAGAGAATGTTTACATACGCATGGGAGCTTTGACGGTGTATGGGTATTCTCCTATCCAGGGAATCACCTTGTTTTTATAAGCTGACACTATTTACATGACTCTCAAGTCAGCTCAAATTCCTGATACTTCAATGTTTGCTTGAAACATTTCACAAAGGGTTGTGATTCTTCCCCTCTTTACATTACTTCACTTACTACTATGTGACACTATGCACAGAGAGAGTTTACACACAGACAAATCATTACCTCGTTTCTGTAAATTTCTTGGATCTGGCTGTCTGTTCGTCAAATGCTACAGTGACAGTTATCTCTGAGTTATCGACAACCTGACGTTCTCAGATGACTGTAGGAGAGCATCCCTTCTCTGTGTGCTCATTTGAGTTTAGATGAGCACACTATTCCACATATGCATTATGTAAATAAAATGAACACCTACAGTCTCAAAACCAGAACTGAATAATAATCCTGCACTGTTAGACATAAGACTAGTGGATTTATTTGGCATTGTCTCTTCATAAATCCATATAGGCTGAAGTCCAAGTGTACTTGTCACTATTGGTGCTATATTTAATCTTTAATCTGTTTTCTAATTCCAAGTGACCACTGTGTTCATCTATTCTAAAACAATCCCCCCAGATTAGTAGCTAAATCTCATATATTTCTTCATTAAATCATTGTCTCAGATTTGCACTCTGGAAGTCTGTTTTCATTCATGCCAAAAATAAGAACCTTCAGGATGAGATATCTTGTACTTCTTATGCAGGACTGAGGGTAGGGGTTTTTTGTTTGCTGTTGCCTGTGAATGTTGTGATTGATGGCATTTCAGCTCATATATACTTGTTTCTGTTACGTTTCAACTCTGGATATAGACTTGTTCTAAAAAGTGAAAAACATGGAGGGAGAGGTTTACGTGGCTGTTTGGTCATATTCGTTTAGTGCTTGGAAGGTTTCATTATGTCAGAATGAAACTTCCCATGTCCTCAGCCCTGTGTCATTCACAAAGCTCAACTGCCTATAGCTTTGCTTGTTATATTTTGTGGCAAGGTATGTAATTCACCATAGGTCTTTCTGAATTTATGCTTACTACTTTTTTGAGATCTGACTTGAGTGACTGTCTCTGCTTACCTAGACTTTGGTTTAATCAGGAAATAAGTTGGCATTTGCACAACTGAAAAATAGCTTGTAGTAATTTCAGTAGGGAGATTTCCAGCCTTTGTGAGTCTTTTTTGCTTGCCACATTGCTGGCACATTTGTTGTTTGCATTCACGCCCCTGTAAAACAGTCAGCCAACGTCAATTCCAAGGCATTGAGAACTGTGTTCTCCCCACCTACAGCTTCTTCCTGGAGTCCTAGGAGCCTTCCAGCGTCGAGCTGCTCTTCTGGGGCCTCTCAGCCAAGCACATGTCCACTGACTAAGGCTTATTCTTGAAGTGACGATTTGTCGCTCAGAGTTGACATAGCTCTCTGAAACTTTCCTGTACTTTAAATGTCGCCTCACTAGCTCCTGTGGATAAAAGGTGAATGTTAGAAAACGTTATCTGTCTGATCCTGACATGTTGCAGTTTCAAACACTGGAGTGTCTTAGCTACCTTTAATGCTCAGCAATTTCTCTGATACATGACCTACCCCAGAATTTCTTCCTTTTCTCCTCCAACATAGCAAAGAGTGGCCTCTGCCCAATGCTGTGATGTGGTGATGATGTAATGAGAGCCTGATATGATGTTTGGCCAGATGCCATTGAAGGCTCTTTGGCATGGATTTTTCTGTCCCCACTCAGACCTATTGGCCTTCAGAAAGCCTAGCCAATAGAAAATATTAGGAGCAGGTAGGCTCCTTCTATACGCTCAACCTAAACATTAAATCCAAAGACGTGGATAATTTTTAACAGTTGTGAAGAAAAGTGAAGGCACAATGTTGAAAGTGTAAAGACAGAAGATTTCTATAGTTATTTAAAAATTGTACAGATTATAAAGAAAAGTGGTTTGTACTGAATCCATGTGAAAATAGTATAAACTACAGAACTAAGTATATCAGTTAGTATATCAGTTCCAAAGGAAGCTGATCTGTACATTTTTGAAAGAATATAGAAAATTTAAAAAAAATTAACAAGAAGGAAAAAGGAGAGGGAAGGACGGGAGACTGATGAGAAAGAATTTAAGAATATCCATGGGTTAGTAATTAATGTAAAAGGGCCTTAAGTTTTTCAATGCTCATTGCCCTTCTCAATGAGTAAAATAAATCATGCAGATAAAAAAAATCCAAAGACTCTTACAGGGCTACATTACTGAGATTTCTTTCCAGCTCTTCACAAGAAGAGTATAAGATTTCTAATACGCAATACTTAACTGATTGAGGAGTTTGAGAAGTATTGTACTCTGTCAGACAGTAAGTACAACCTCTCCTGGAGTATGGAAGAATGAAATATTAGAGCTGCTTTCTGCCTTAGCTTGAAATGCTGAGCGCTCCCTTCAGTAAAAGAACATCTTTGACTGTGATACAAGAGTCCATTGCAAGGCCTCATGGACATGTGGGGCAAGGGGGGGCAGGGGATTGAAGAATGTAGCCTCTTGGAGTGCACTGAAAGATGAAGCCAAATATTTCTGCACCCTGTAGATCCGAGTGAGATGCAATACAAAATTCACCACTGCTAGAAAGATACAGAACAAAATACCTCAGATAACATCAAATAGTTTAAAGTGCTTTGTTATGTAGTTCATATGTTAATTGACTGGAGAATAGATCAAGTTGTGAGGTGCAAGCCCCTTTTTCTGCTACTGTTGCAGGCAAACATCAATACAGAGAAAAAAAGTTTTAAAAAAAGGCAGTAATATGTTCGTGCATATTCATGAACTTATTAACCCGTTACTGCTTATATTTGTTTCAGAAGATTCTGCAAGACTAAGCAATTAAAAAATGATAATAAGACATACATTCCTGTGAAGTATTTTCTGTTATTAAAATCTAACAAATGTGATCGAACTCATGCGGGTTTCCCATCTGTATTTGCTATGGAGCAGCTAAGTATTGTGATGCAGCCCTAAATGTTGCAGAAAGAGCTTTTTATACTGTGATATTACATCGCTTGTCTGCACATGGATGTGTTCCATATTAATTGCTCCTGATTGTCTCCATGTGTCATTGCTTTTATTCTAGAACAAGAGTGGGTGAAACCCAACTTTGAAACCTTACAGGAGTGTAACCCCCTTGATGAGAAATAACAGTGCCCAAGCATGCAATTAATTGGGAACAGCTACTGAATTATGGGGGGATGAACTAAGTCTGAAAAACCTATAAACTCACATTAAAACTGTATGGAAGGACACAGAACGAAGCTGTTTATGTCCTGGAGAATAAGGGCACAGGCCATTCAGTTGTCAGAAATGTACCAGTTATACCACATGTGGCCAAGGAAAGGCTAAATTCATTTGATTCATCCAAACATATTCCAGAAGGAACTGAAGCAAGGGATTGCCTGACACAGGAGAAACGCAAGAGAGATTAGTGCACCTCTATGCTATCCAGTGTGTAGGAGTTTGAAATGCAGCTTGAGTCTAGGTGTGCTGCATGGCCAACATCACAAAAAAGGGTTCTTAGCGAGAGTATTCTTAGTTTCACTTTAATTTTAAAGAGTTCTTAGCGACAGTATTCTTAGTTTCACTTTAATTTTAATCAAGAGTGCTATACATGGTGCTAATACAGGGAGTTCTTAATCGTTAGGTGGAGATTAATTTAATTCTTACTTTTTTCCACTTCTCAGCTTTTCTGTTAGTTTAAATACAGTTTTTCCTTTCAACTGTCCTTGCCCAAAAATGGCAAACCACTTTCTTCTTAATTTTTAACTCTGTTTTGGTCTTTCTCTTGAGTACAGTTCGCTAGCGGTTTGTGTGGTATCAGTAAAGAAAAACAAATAATGCAAGTGCATTTCTGTAAGTAGGAAATAGGAAAGTGATTGTTCCTGTCTCCTGTACGTGGCACAAAGAGGCTGCTTCTGTTAAAGATTGGATACAGTTTTATGGCTCTGTGTAGTATAATCTTCTGCAATTACCTCAGTGTGGTTCAGAAAAATAACCCTGTAAATATGGCCATGTAGGGTTCCACGGCTGTTTCTCATTTATTTTACTGAATTTTTTTTCCTTCTTTACTTGAAATAAAAGTTTTGTCAACACAGCTAAAACACAGAATATGTGGGTCAAGGTATTATCTGTCTCAGTTCTGTATCAACAGCAATCATGTATATTTTACTTTTGGAAATAATTTCATCGTTCTGCTGAAAACAGGACAAAGTGCTACCCACCCCGACCCAATTTTGCCTCCTTTCCCTTTTCTCCTGCCCCAGCTTTGGGAATTGCAGTGCTAATAGGAGAAAAAAGCTGTGACAATGTGCTCACAGTTCCTGATTCATAAAGTTAAGCTTATGCCTAACTGTTCAGCATGTGTGATGTCCCACCAATTCGTGCTTAGAAAACTGGATCAGGATTCAGGAATTTGGATTGTTCTTTTTGGCCTTGTGTCAGACTTGTGTTTCCTGAGCAAATCATTCAGTCTCTGGCTGCATCAGTTTTCCGGTGTATTTCCATTTAGTATATGTACTTTGTGAAAGTGAACAGCTTTTGTGTCATGCTTAAGTGAAGGGCAGTGAGTTGCTATCACTTTGAACTTGGTATAAAATCTGACCAAGATTAGAAAATCCAGTGATTAGAAAATCAGTGATCCACTGATGGCAAAACTGTAAGCTAGAGCTCCCCTTTCAACTCACACCTCTGGATCTGCTCGAGTGTGAAATTTTAAAGGAGGAAAATAGCAGAAGGCTTCCAAATGAAAGCAGCTACAAGTGGAGGTTTGTTTTGGAAATTGGAAGTTGGTAGTTTCCACGGACCCAGAGTAAAAACAGACAAACAGGAGCAGCAGTGAGTGCTGAACATCTTTTCCTAGCTAATATGAACGGTGATCTGCCACCAGATCTTTTAGTTACTGGCAAAATTCCTGGTAGCTGCGTGCGTCATTGACGGCTGCTCACAGGTAACTGTTGTGAGTACTATCTGCTGCACATTATTTCATTTTGATTCCCGATATAATGTGTTTGCTCTCTTTCTTGCAATAGAAATAGTTCCATCGAAGTAAATGGAAATTTTGCCTTTGACTGCAGCAGGACCCACATTTCACCATTTATTTGCTTTTTGAGGTTTTTTTGAGTGGTTTTTTATTGCTGAAGGCAAAACGTGCTTTGTAATGGCACTCATTTGATTATTAATCCTTAAGTGAGATAAGTTAAGCTAAATAAATTATTATGAAATAAGTTTCATGGGAAATCAGTTTGTTATGGGACTCCACAGATGAATTTTGTATTGCCTGTCTTATAAAAAAGACAAACCTTTCTGTGTAAATATTTTCAAAATACATGTACTCTTAGAGAAATAATTTATCCCTTTAAAGCTAAGAATATCATAAACCAACCTATATCTCCGTTTAAACAGTCTATACATATCTCAGGTTGAAAGCCTATGGTTTCTCCTTCTTACAGCGTAAATTTCTGGATGTACTATTTTACGCTGTCTAAAAGATGTTCTGTTTATTATTATTCCTTACTGTATGTTACAAATGCAAAATTTATGATAAAGAAACTTCATTTGGAGCACCTCAGAAACAGAGACTACGTTTTGTGCATTGGGCTTTAAAAGTGCTAAATACATCTCAGTGTGAACTTCTGTATGATAAGGAACTCATCTTTAAAATGTTCATATTTATCAACGTTATCAGGAAAACATGACTGGATGTGAATGTACCAACATATTTGTTTTCTTGCTATTAAACTAAACTGACATTCTGAAAGGACATTCTCAAAGCAACTTCTTCAGATGCTGCTAAGTTGTATTTATAATTAGTTCCTAATTTAGCTATGCAAGCAGAAGGGAGGAGGGATGCTTATGTTTTGCCAGATATGTGTTTTTTCCCCCTTTTAAATGTAATTATAGGAGGGTTTTTGCATTTAGACCATCCTAACAGACATCCTCTCCTCAGCTACCAATGTGTAGTTATTGCATTTATGCATTCAACTTCTTAGTCAAGTGATGCTATTTTTTTTTCTACTGCTGCCTGACAGCCACTAATAATAACACATGAGGACAGTCAGACAAAATGAAGACAAATGCTGCTTGTCGCAGCAGAATCATAATGTCTCCAGACTCAGTAAAGACAGTCTAACTGTATGTGGATGCTCCTTATAGCTTATTTAGGCCTGTGGTTTTTCCCTGTGGTTTTTTTTTTTTTTTCTCTTTTCCAAAAGCACAAACATTGTGCAGAAATACATTAAGGCAACATATGGGCCTGTTAGTTAGCCAAAACAATGTGGAGCCATGGAGAATAGAGATTGCAATGCACAGATGGATATTGTAAAAAATTCATGAGTGGCATAACAGATCTAAAAGGTAAATTTTAGTCAAAATTCAAGTGGAAAGCATAGAAAATGGTTAAGAATAGGGTTTTACAAGATTCTTAAATCACCTGAAATGAAACATTGCAAATATTGTACAGATGTGTTTATTCCATTATTTGATAATCACGTTTCATCACAGCAATAATTATGTCTGTATAGATATATGCCATCAGACGTAGATTGCTGATAAACAATAGCACTTTTCTTCTACTTGATGTAAACTCTGCAGTATTAAATATCCATATTGTTTCCAGTTCAATATTAGAAAATGTCAGTCATTGTGACAAGCCTGGCAAGAGCAGTGCATTGAACAGCCCTCTGCGTAGTGAAGTGCTGGTTTAAATAATCGCACTTCCATGTTACATTACTTTGTTGGTAAAATCAGACTCTGCACAGAAAATGAGCAAATAGTGCTTCTCTCCTTTAAATTCACTTCTTCATAACAAAACTAAACAGCTCACTGAAACAGAAGGGAATTGCTTTTGCAATGGGCAGCATGCGGTACTTACCCACAACTAAAATCTGATCTGATTTTGCTTGGATGTAATTGAGGGCAGAGTTTGGTATTTAAAATAACATTTATATTATCTCTGGAACTCGTGGATGTTTCTAGCTTTTACCGTGTTCTTTATTAAAGGATTATATGCTATGGAAATTTTTTAAATCATGGGTTCCCCCCCCCCACATTCCCTTGATTATCCTAGATGTGCTTTGAAAAGCTAATGCACTAGGAGTCCATTTTCTTCTGGATTAAAAAAATACTTACAAATTTGACATGGGCGCTTTCTTGAATACGCTAAACGGCTACGTGTTGTTACTGATATATCCGTGTGCTTCTCACTGTAAAATTGTAGCAGTTGCTTGCTTTGATAGGGGCAACAGTGGGAGTGCTGGTATGGAGAGAGAATCCAGAAAGGCAGGGACATAATGAGCATTGCATGATGTGAATCTCTGTAAGTGACAGTAGTTATCAAGAACTGGGGAAAGGAGACAGAAATATGCCTAAGGTAAATGTCCCATTATTTCTTTGCTTTTTGAACTGGAAGCCTTGCAGCTTGCCTATAATTACAGGTAATGAAGAGAAAGCTGGGACAGAAAAGGGAACTGATTCAAAGATGCTATTCTAGATTTTTTTATTTAGAAGATTTCAGAAATTTTATGCTTCAGCTAAAGAAGCCAAATATGCAGACCTTGCCAGTCAATGGATGACTTTAAATCAAAAAAGTACAGAGCTCTTATGTGGATACAAGGTTTGAAATTATGGATAGTTCACAACTTTCCTTTCTGCAGAACTACACCAGGGATTAAAAAAAAAAAGGAGATGAGAGGAAAAGGAATGTAGTAGCATCGCAAATTTATATCTCTTTTAGCATATGGAAGTTGTACTAAGTGTACTGCTTGGAATCATACCCATAGCCAACTATTTAATCAGTGTTCCGTAAGTTTAACAGGTCTACTCCCTAAAATTTCTTGAGAAGGCCATCTCCTTTTGACAATCTTAAGCAGAAACGTTTATTGCAGAAATCTCTTCTCTCTAGATTTCAGTGAAACATTCAACTTTCCCATCTGCTGTGGATTTTATTCTGACTTCATTAGTAGAAGAATCTTTCAAATAGGCATTTGAAGTTAAGATGGAAGATGGCATTGTGGGTGCTTGGGGAATGCTGTTTTGCATGAAGCGCGGCAACTAAAATTGCATAAAGTTTTAGCTGGATAATTTTAATATATCAAAAGTGCTATGATTCGTAGACAGGAGCAGAAGATCAATATTCCTATATGAAGTAAGAGTGAGCAAATAGGCAAGGTAGTACCTGGAAAATTATCTTCTACCTGATTTAGTAAGAAAAGGGTATCAGAGAGAAAGTGGCAGTAATCATGACATTAGAAGGTACTGACCCAGGAAATGCATCATTTTAATTGCATTTTTGAATAAATAGACAAGGTAGATGTTGTTTGCAGGACTGTAAAAGAAGGGATGACAGAAGTCGAGACACGTGGTGAGGGAGCCTTGACAAAGTTCTGCTTGAGTAGATGAGGAAGAAAGGCAAGATAACATGAATTTTATACAAGGAGACTTGGCAATGTTATGCCCAAATTAGAAGTGAGGAAATGATCCAAATATTTCCATTAGACTCGTTTGTGTATCTGCTTCTCATGGAGAAACAATTTTGATGCTCTTAGCCAACTGTTTGCATCAAGAAGAAATATCTGTCCGTTCCTAAAGCACCGTCTGAATTTCAAGGGACTTTTCCCAAACCAAATGTCAGAAATGTTTTATGCTGCAAGCAAAAAATAAAAAGGCAGAAAAAATGAAAGCACATTTGCATATTCAGGTGAATATTTTAAGAATAGTGCTTTTCAAAATAGTAACAGTAATGTTCTAGTTGGAATGTTAGAACAATGATATTTATCCAAATAAAAAAGCTATAAAGCTAAGCATGGTTAAAATACAGATGTCAAAATTAATCCTGCCAAAATTTTGAGCCAGAAAAAATGGGGTACCTACAAAATTAAAAGGTATTGCGCTATTTTAAGGCCCACGCCTTTATTTATATGACTGTACATAGTAGCGGACAACTTTCACTCTGACAGTAAAATAGAGAACTATTTGCCGACATTCTGATGTCATTACAGTGGCATAACTTTGGAGGTGGGACTAAAACCTGATTGCTTGCTATTTTAAGATGAGACAATTCAGGAGGTGCTAGCAATTCACCTCCTAGCTCCATGTCAAGATTCTCCCTGTAAATTAAATTATTAATTGGCATGTATGTCTGTTTATTTAATGAGGAGCGTGACAGCCTTTACTGGCACATATGTGAGAACAAAAACATCACAGTGGGAGCTTCTAAACTGCCCGGCAAGCCAAGGGGTTAAGCAGTTTGATATGCTGTATTAAAAGTAGCTGTTATTAGCAAATGTTGTCTGGCTAGTTGCAACATAAATACCAGAATGTGATATTCATATGGAAGAAAATATAGCATATTTATGCAATTTGTAAGTCTGTAGTAAAGATAAAAGTTTACTTTCCACATTCTTTCATTTTCACTTATTTGTGAGGCCCATATTACAATACTATTATTTTCTAAGTTTTACAGAATGATATCCCACCCAAAGCCCACTCCAGCTTTGGCTGTAGCTGTGTGGGGCAGGGCTGCCAAGGGTCACAGATGATAGCAAATGGATTCTGTAATGTAGGAATGTGCACAGCTCGAAATCCTGCACGACTGAATACGTAGAGACCAGCAGGGTGACCAGATTTTCCCCTCCCCAAATGGTTTCTCGAGAGCCAAGCAGCAACTTCTTCAATCCTATTAGCATGCAGCAGCAGCATGGATCAGAGTTTTCCACTTCTAGGTTCTGTGACTCCAGAAAATATGGATCTACACAGTCTTCACCCATATTCTGTCTGTTTCATACAGTAAGCTCTCTACAATGTTGCTCACAGTGCTTAGTTATATATATTCTTCTGCAATAACTTGTGTGCTTAAACGATAGAGAATTTTCTCAAATGTCTTTTTGCAATTGTCCATGGAGGATGCTTCTGAGTCCTGACCCTGCATTGTTGCAGTCACGGGAAATGTTTGTCATGGAGAGTGAGGCGAGCAGAATCAGTCCTATCAGCACGTATTTAAAAGATAATCATGCTGTGTTTTGACTTCTCTTTTGTATTTCTAATGGATACAGTAGCTGAGTGGAATGGGAGGCATATTTATCTGTAGCATGTATATGGATCCTCTTTAGGATCTCCCTCATCATCCTTCCCCTATGCACCTGTAGGCATGAATGTGATGGAACTTCTGAAAAAGTGAAAATGTTATGTAATGTAAGAAACAGAAAATGGCTTGTATTTTTTAGGTTCATTGACATTTGACCTTCTTTAACACTTGAATTTTCATGTATCACTAGCAAGTGTGGAAAAAAATGCAGATATCGAGAAACTGAGAAAAAATAAATTGTGTTAATTAGTTGTAGACATTTCAACCATTGATATAGTGGTACTTTAAACCTCTATTAATACGAATGATCAGATTGTAGAATCATAGAATGCCAGGTTTGAACGGGCCTCAAGGATCCTCCGGTCCAACCTTTCGTGGCAAAATTATTAACTTACTGTTTCTGGTGGCTTTTTGTGCATTCTTGATAGCTAAAAATGTTGTTATATTTCTTGGGAACGCACAAGGAATAATTTAATGTGGGAATAAGTTACAAAATACAAATTGAAAAAAAATATAAAGACCACTGTTAATGTCACAGTAGCATTTTATAGTTCTGGAAGGCAAATCAAAAGATTTTTTGAGACTAGCACTATCAATAAATGGAAATTGATTATGAGTGGAAATATCGCTGTGTGGGGCAGAAGCCAATACGATGGTCTGTGCTGCCTTACAGTTCTCTGTTTCTATATTTTTCATGAAAGAAAAACAGAAAAAACTTGCTAAACACCATTGCTGTCTGGGTTTAGTACTGTGTACAGAAGTGCCTGATCAATAATTAGATAGTGTTTCTTCAAATTCTTCATGTTCTTCAAGTTCTATGTGTTCCTTTAAACAGATTTTTACCAAAAATAAAACATACAGTTAGACTGATTGTTCTTAATAGGCACACAATGCCCTAACGAAGGAACCTGTGAAGATTACAGTGTTTTTTAAAGAAACTTAATTTCCCACATTTTTATCCAACAGGTTTCATGAAAGCACTTAATTCTTTAAAAAGGACTTAAAATTATTACACCAATGCACCATTTGTATGTTGGTGATTTGCTAAAATAATTGATGGACCTTAGCATGCGTACTGCGCGTGTAATCTCTGTATTGTCTATACATTGAAAAGAGTTTGCCTGCTCTTTCGCATTCTGTTTCAAAGGAGCCCTCTGCTGGACAGCCTGGCTTGATATATAGTACTGGTGTGTATGTGCACACATGCACACGTGCAACACAAATAAACCTGTACATAAATATATAGGGTAGATTTACTACTACTCAGAACTATCTTTGTCGTTAAAGAAAGCATAAGCCCTTTGGAATGCAAAATTGCAAAGGATGCTTTGTTTTCTTATGTTTACCATGTAACTTGTTTGAAATAAAACACGTTTTGAAGTTCTGAAGAATGAAAGCATATTGTGAAACATATATTTTTGCTAAATTAGTATAGTACATAATTTAAGAAGTTAATCTTTCCAAGGATAAAGAATTGATTTAGAAACTAGCATGAGAGTTATGCATGAAATACAGTGTGGATATTCTGTGCCATTCTTACATTTCTATATTGCATGTACCATCTAAAATGGTTTAAATCTTTGTTATTTCTTCTCTGGGATTCAAAATTAGCTTTAATATATTCTTTGTTGCCACATGGTGATATTATTAGTAGGGTTGTAAATCTCATTAAGCAATGTGCAAATACTGCAGAAAAATAAATAAATACATATAATAATAGAGTTAAAGAAAATTGAAATTTACCTAAGTAATGCATTAGTAGATTTACTACATCATTCCTTATTAGTTTGGAAAGTAGATTTCTAGTTTTCTGTTTGTTTGTTTGCTTCAGAAAATGATAAGTAAGTACTTTGAATTTTGGCAATACTTGCTGATATATCTAAAGATGCAGGATTTCCAGGTGTGTCATACTATATGGTTTAAAACATATTTTTTTTTTCCTTCTGACCTAGCACAGAGTGCTGTCTTTGTTACATGTTGGCAGAGTAGCATTGAAAAGTACTTGAGCTGTTTGTAACAGCAGCAGTAAACTGAGCATGTAAAAGGAGAGGAAGCCTTGAGTAATGCTGCAATAGGCTTGTAAACATCAACTGAACACCTAAATGTATTGTGTGTAGGCCCCGACTTTGCATTAGGTACGTGAAGTTATTGCAAGTTTTCTCTCTCTGTTTTTCATTCCAGAAGATGTCAATGTGACTCCAATTGTGGCCATAGATAGCTAATCGGTAATAATTAAGAGCCAGAAATTACAAGGTTGGGAGAAGTTTAGTATCTAGTGTGGTATTTTTTTCAGAGAAGCTGAAATAACCATCTTCTCTATTTCTGCACGTCCACCAGAAACAAGTTCCAAATATATCACTAATTTAACAAATTCTTCAGACTATGCAATGAGCATACTTTCAAATTTTACTTTATATAAGCCTACATTAAAAATAACAAAAGTCCATGAAGCTGCAAATTGGAATCTAGTTTCTATAATTTTCTATTGCACTCTCAACCTGGTAATCTAAGTTCCCGCAAAAGCCAGCATACTGCCACCTGGAATAACCACTTCCAGTGATGAAGGAATATTAGCCATGTTGTTGGATTTAATGATCTGTTTGTCTGCTACAAAGCTGACCGAGATCACCAACTAAATTCCCTTAAGTCACTGCCGCCAGTTTCTAAAAGGTAATGGCAGCCCCAAAGTATCTCAAATTATAAAAAAAGATTTTAAAATGAAGTGTTTTATGGCAGTCACATTACATAGAATGTTTCTTTTTTGATTGAGGTTTGGGGTTTTTCTTTGCAATGGATGCCTTTGTGTATTTCAGACATTCATATCTAAAATTAAAGGAGAATCCTCTTTGCCAAGCTGGTTGGTTAACTGCCAAATGAGTCAAATAATGTACAAGTGCACCATTCTTCTTTCATGATTTTTCAGTAGAAAACCCTTTCACTGCGACTGTTTCTGCTTTTGGTTAGCAGTTATAAACATGCATACGCAGTGCTACACTGCTACTGGTTTTTACCTGCCAAGAATATTACAAGCATTGCAGTAATTTTTCTTCAGTTAGGAAATGAGAGTGGATTTCATTATGAATTTGCCAGTGTGGCTCCTAGAGTGGTCAGAGAGTTGATGTTGAGTGACATTACAAGCAGTCACTTCACAAGGCTTAAGGGTCTGATCCAAACCCATTGAAATTAATGAAAATACTCCCATTGACCTCAACTGGCTTTGGATTAAAGGCTGCGATTGTACTGCTGCTTCTTGGGACTTTTAGTCCAGTAAACCAGGGACAGAATCCAGAAGTAATATCCATGTTTCCTAATTTCTAATGCAGAGCACAGATTCTCATGCTGACTTCCTTTTTCTTTTTCTTTCTTCTCTTTTCCTTGTGTCATCAGAACTGCACTCTCTTCCAATACACATTTCATGAGTTCTAGGAGGAGTGAAATGCAAACAATAATTTAATTATTTTATTTAGATGTGGGCAATGATGAGTTTCAAATAATCTGTTTTCTTACAACTAGAAAACTTAATATTAAACAAGTTAAAAAGGAATTCTCTATCTATCACAAACTGAACGCTGAGTTACAGTAGTCAAACAAAACATGTCATAGCATACTACAACATAACACTTTCTGTGTAACAGTATATGCTTGTATAAATAAAGAAGTTTAAATGAGCAACAAGGTACACCATGTAGGTTGTTTCCTTTCATCTTGACATTAACTTTGGGGAGTTATGACATAAGTTCCCCCACAGTGTTAACAAGTACTCTAATTATGATCAGTTCCTGACATGTGTGAACTGCTTGTATAACCTTTTGTATCCACACCCACCCATCTTTCCTACACACAGAGCTACTGAGGGTCCAAATTTGTGACAAGGCAGATAAGTGGTCCTGCTGGGTAAGACAAAAGATCCACCTACCCTAGTGTTCCATCTGTGGCAGCGACCACTAGGAAATACAGGGGGGAAAATTAGAGTAAGGCAGGCATGTAATAGTGATCTCCTCCTGGCTTTGTCAATCCGCAGTTTAGGGATTTTCTGAGTCATACTTTTTTGTGTGGTTGTTTTTTTTTTAAGTTCTCTTTGTTGAGGTTGAGAATTACTTTCAAATTTATCTAAGAGTTTGGCCTCTCCATCTTACTTGGCAACAACTGATTGTGCACTATGTGAAAAAATATTTCCTTTTGTTTAAACCTGCTTTCATTTGACTTCACTGGTTGCCTCCAAGAGTTTGGGGGATGGGGAGGGAGAAGGCAGTGAAAGGAAGAAACAAGCAACATGCCTGCTCACCCTTATCTTCTCCAGACCTCTTGTGACTTTGTACAGTTCTACCTTGTTCCCACTTTATCATTTTTTTCAAAGTTCAAGAGATCTGGTGTATTCAGTCTTATCTCACATAGAAGCTACTCCATTATTTTGAATCTTATAATTGCAATTTTTTATAACATACATTTTCAGGACAAGTTGATTATTGAATTGGTACATGCATTAAAACATTTTAAAGGGGAAGTAAATATTAGATTGCATTAAGAAATGTGCTGTAGCCTGGCAAGGCCTAGGAGAAAGAACTCCCATTCATTTAGACTTAATTGCACTTCTATGCCTCACTGATCACTTTTTTCCCCGAGTCCTGCTTCAAGCCCTAGCATATCACAGATTGTTTTGTGGAAATCGCAGTCCATGTGATTCTGCTCATAGATCCTTCATCAGGTAAACAGCATTGCCAGCCTATCTCTCCAAAGGAAGAAGTCTGCTCTGAATATGGCAAGTACTAAGAGAGTACAAAGGTCAGCAATTAAAATAAACAAATAAATAAATAAATCAGTGCCGTGAGTGCTGTGCTCTGCCTTCCTGAACGTCTGCTCTCACAGGAAGAGCAAGTGTGATCCATGTTATCCTAGAAGTTCTCACTTATTTATTGGCAGCAGAGAGATTCCAACTGAAAGACGATAAATGAGAGAACTAATCTGGATAGCGACCTCACATTACACCAGTCAGGGTGGGTGAGCAAGGAAGCTGGCAGTCCGTCTTGTTCGCAGAGAGAAGGACAGGGAGTTAAAGTTTATTGATTTTGTTGTTGTTCAGTATCCTCCATCCAGAACAGAAGCAAGAAGATTAGATGATTTTTTTTTTAATATAGTCAACTTCATCAGGAATGTGACTGTTAGTGTAACTGTGAGGCAGCCGGGAGCTGGAAAAACTATTATTTAACCATTCCGGTGTTGTCCCTGCACCAGCTAATTGAGAATAAATGGATTTCAAATGCTATTTTTTACATTTTAGCCATTCCTTGCTGATGATGGTGACTCTCTTCAAAGAGCACAGAAACCATCTCTGACTCAGGAAATTCTTGAGCCACAGATTGTTCGGAGAGTATTTGAAGAACGTACAACTATACCATCTTCCCCATGCATCTGCTTTTCCCCACTGACATAGAAACAGTAAAGGATTAGATGGGCCTATGGCCTGACTTCGTGGTTGTTCCTACGTTAGAGTACCTTTCTCATTTATCAGCGTAAAAGTTTTAGCAGGATGAAGTACCTTTTTGTAAAAAAATCTGTTTCCATTTAAGCATTGAAGTAGGTGGATGGATTTTCAGTAGAGCTCAGTATGAACTCTTAAAAAAATGTGATTCTTAATGAACTGTTAAGAGTTGCAGGCAGAGGCAGGGAATTTCTCCTGTAATCTAAATATAGTTTCACAGGGTTTGTATATACATCATCACATTTCATGTGATGTACGTACATTATCATGTTGTGTGCTTCGTTCCCTTCTTGCAACTTAAATCTTGGAAATCTGCTTTAAAAGAGGACAGGTAATCTTCTTAAAGGTCCTTCTGATTTTAGGTAACAGTCCCTTCCTTTCTCTTGCCCCCTTTTAAGTTTCTGAGCCTAAGACATATGTTTGCTTGTATAGATGCTGAATGTTTCTGTAACTGGTGTAAAAGTAGTCTTAGCAATATCTCTGTGAGTTGGGTTATTAGATATGGTTGCCTGTCCATCAGAACAGCAGAAATTGTTCAGGACTTTCCTCGAAACTTTCACTTTACTTTCCCAAGAGAACCAGTCCTGTCATTGCAAACTTCTCTTTCTTTCTAACATGAAACAGTGCACTTTCAAAACAGAGATCATCAAGGAACTATGTGACTTTGAACCTAAACATCCTACATACCGATTATGATAGAAATAAGTTTAAACCAAGACCATAATGATGACAAGGATTCTTCATGTAGTTATTTGGTAGAATGTAGTACAGCGTGGTTCACAGCATGGTTCCAAAGTGTTCCTAATTTCTGTGGTCTGTATTCTGTTCCTAAGGAGGAAGAAGTCTAGAAAAATTACGCATGAGATTTTAAGTACACAAAAAAATGTTGTTTGTGAGGTAGCAATATATCGACTTGACTTTCACAGACAGAGCATACAAAGAAGCTATGAAATGACTTTAAATACGAGTGTGTAAAATTTAACAGAGAAAAAAAGCTCCAAAATGTTGTTTTAATTTTTATCTGGGTCCTTACTGCAACCCCCCCCCAGCACCACCTCCGTGAAGGAAAGGTCCTCATCCTGATCCTTTTTAGAGGGGAAGACTTTTAGAACTTTCTGGCTTCCATTGCAAAACAGAAGGTGAAGAAAAGAAAGGAAAAAATAAATAATCAGAAGGAAACCTGCCCCAAAGTACATCCCTACTTGGGACAACCTGGTTTTTTCTTCATACAAAACTAGTTCTGCTTAGATCCTGTGTCCCTCTAATTTCAGCAAATGCTTAGCAATCCATGAGAATGTGGAATTTGCAGTGTGTGATCTGTCCCTTCTCTATCAAATGCTAACAACTTAGATGCTATGAGGATGGATTCCTAAGCACTCCTGAGATAGTCAAGAGGTCCAGCTAACCTCCATCTCTAGTTTCATACAAAGATTTTCTTGACTCCTTTCTGTATCAAAGACATTCTGTATCAAAGATGGAGCAGCCTGATCTACTTCAGTAAAAGGGGCAATAAGCACAATTCCTTTTCCCATGTCAGCAGCCGCCTTCTGTTTTGTAGCAAAATGCCTCAAAATGCTTTGGTTATATGACATCAGACAGGTACAGAGCCACTTGTTAGGTAATTAGTGAAAATATTGTTGTCTGTGTTGAAGAGAAGAATTAGTATTTTTCTGATGCAAGGGAAACTTTTAGAACAGTTTCCCATCTCTGAATGTTGCCATAACTGTTCTCTTTGCTATTTCTTACATTTTTGTAAACTGCTGTAGAGTGCAGTATATTTGACCCTGTGATTATGACTGAGATGCTCGGAGTTAAAAATGTTTTTGTTGAGAGCAGGCTGACATGCTGATAAAAATGAACTACATTCCAGACCAAATTTCAGTATAGTACATGTTTCAAGGCCACTTGATGCTTTGATATCACAAAAGCAAAGGTCTTTTGTGAGTGCAAGCTTAGTATCTGTAGTTTCTGGGCTTTTTTTTTGCAGGAGTTACTGTTCCAAAGACAGAGTTTTATCTAAAAATCTGCTTGTCTTATCTTAATAATAGTGTTGTCCTTTTGCCCCCTCTATTTGGCTTAAGGTGTAGCAAAGATCTATATTAGTTTAATGTCTTCTCATTCAATTAAAACTGTTCGATACTTGTGCTGTACAGTGCAGTCGGCAGCATATCTTAGAAAATGCTCCTTTGGATGGTTCAAATGTGTAATATTGAGCTGTACAGTTTAATATATTCTTCTGAAGGAGGATCTGTGCTTTTTAGGACACAACCACTAGCTTTTATTTTAACCACTGAGGCAAACTGAGTTCATTAGTGAGCATAATAGGATTAGACATGAAAAAATGGACCCAAACTTTCTAATCTCATTTGAAAGGAGCCTCTCCAAAAGCAGACAAATGCTTTCTTTTTGCTGCCTTTTTGAAGCACCATTTCACTGAAGCTGACTCAGATTGATAGAATAAGTAAAAAGACGAGTCACATTCTGCAGAGTGACATTATGTCTGACTAAGGCAGTAAGAAGCACTTGCCTTCAATAAAAAGAAATGTATTCCACTTCCTATTAAGTTTCCCCTCTGCTTCTTATTAAGTTCAGGTAGGCGTAGTTCCTTGATATAAAAATATGTATCCAACATTGACTTTCTCCTTTGGTCGAGGACACTAACTAAACGAAATGATCTTCAGCATTGGTGCTTGCTTATTATCTTTCAAACACATAAGTATAGCAGGTTCCTTTTGAATGAAGTGGTATGGTGCCGCAGCACAGCTAACCTTGCCCAGGTGTCTGCCTGCCTGCAAAACTCCTGCTGCTTTCCCAGTTGAAGTGTGCTTGATCTCTTCTCCGTCTCCGCAGTTAGGGGCCTATTGTTACACTCTCATCTGAAAGCTTGCAAATGACATTTGGGTGTGATCGACTTCTAATGGAAGATTACAACCCTGTGGATCAAAGTGAACCATACATCGGAAAGGGGCTCTTAAGAATTTTAAAGGTTTAACATAAAGAAGATAATTGCACAGTCTGATTTAGAATTGTTTCTGTACTTGTCACTCATACTTTTATGAGCATACTTGTGCTGCGACTGCACATGCCAGGAGTGCTTTTGTATAAGAAATGTAATTGTAGCTTACACAAAATTCTTCCAAGATTTCACTTTTACAGAAGTTTGGTACATGAAGAAAACCTTTGCTACCTAAAGATTTTCCATATCTATTTTGTTTAAGACTCCTAACAGTTTCCCTAGTTTTTCACATAATGAACATTCACTGGTCCTGTTGTGAGATTTAGAGTCCTTTTATTTTGTGCTTTGATTAATAAATTGCTTTCTTCAGACCAAGGATTGGAGAGTTCAGAAGTTCAACAGTAAAAGCAATATAGGGTAGTCTGCCATTTGAATGCTGCCAATAGGGAAACACAGATAACTGGCTACAACTTCAGGTTATTCTGTGTGATTCACAGATGTGATTAAAATATCGCTCTACATTTGAGAGGTGTCTCTGAGAAATTACCTTACAAGAAAAGCTAAGGATTCTAAAATAATTCTGTGTTCATCTGGTAGCAGGGTGATTTGTAATGGTTTCTAAATAGTAGAGAGTAGCTGCAGCCTTGTCTAACGCTGACCTTACCACTTCACATGACTGATTTTGTAAGGATCTACATGTAGGTGTTTAGATGTTTCACTGCTTCCGTCTGACATAAACTAATGATGTAGACTGGCTAAACATGGTGACATGATTAAACAGTGATGTTAATTAGTGGCTTCTATGAGAGACTTGATCCCTCTTTTTAGCAGCATTTGTTATGCGTGTACAGAAGTTAAAGGGACAGAACTGGCTGTTTGCTTTATAGCAGCTGTTATTAGCATTAAGAGTTCAGGAAAAACATTTAAACTATCTGGTAAAATGCATAAGGACCATCTTCATGCCCCATGGTTGTGCAAAAACAGTATCTTTGTGTGGAGGGAAATGGCAATTTTCTGCAGGCGGTAATCATCTGTACTATTACTTAGATGTCATGTATTGATGATCCTATTTCAATCAAACATATCTCATTCAGAGAGCTTTTGATGGGAGGAATTTTTGGAAGGGTTTAGGAAGGTTAAATCTGTGAGACATGGCTTCCATCTGGAATGCATTAGCTACAAAGATTTATTAGCCAGAGTGCCTCTGCATAATGTTCCATGGAAAGCAAAGCCCTGCATCTAATTTCCAGCATGATGTCTATATGAGGAGTGATCTTTAAAATATCATAGGTGACAATCAAGTTTGTTATAAAAATAGTAAATGCACAGGATTTTCATGGCGGCTACTTTAAATCCCTCATGAGGGCTGCTATGCAGGTAGTTGATTTGTTGACAAATGATAAAACTGTAGGAATAGCAACATGCATGACATTTTTAAACAGGATAGACTCTTTAAGCAGTAAGAGTCACATCAGGAAAATTATCAACATTTAGTGGTTGCTTAACTCTGTGAAGGATGGCATTAGGAAATAATAGAGGCAATATTTAACTTTCTGTTTCAGTGTTTTCTGATTAAATCTCTTTCAAGAAGTGCTGCTTCTGATCAGCAAGCAGGAGGGAAAGAGCTTTACAGATTCAAATGCATTAACAAAGCTGATTCCTTGCAACTCTGAACCATCATGTGTCTGATGGCGATTAAAAATTACTAGCATAAGGACAGCACTGATCTCAGTTTCACAATGAGCCAAAGGGGGGAAAGAGTGGGAGTTTTTAAGTCCTCAACTACAGAAAAGAATTCACTGATGTGCCTGCTAGAGAACATTTCTACACAGAATTGACAGGGTAGGGTGATTGTATTTCAATCAATGATGAGAGAAAGGTCCCTAAGAAACTTTGAAAATCTGACCCATTTAAGCCAGACAGTGAATTACTAAATATTAACTGGTACCTTGATGAGAATACTGTTTCTGAAACTTCTTTTCTGTAAACTCAGTTGCAATATATAAAGTGTGAATTTGCCAGTACTCTCCAAAATTCCCAATAAAAATAATTTCAAATGCATAATTCGTGTGTCATGATCTACTCCATTCCTGTCCTCTCCTTGGCCTCTGAGTCATGGCTGGTTCTGTGCTTGTAGAACAGAGATCAGGAGAAGAATATTACATATAAAATGCATTTTAAAAGTATATGGAGGATAGAGGAAAAATAAAAGCTGTCACTTTGTAAAGGCATATAAATGTAGAATTAAAACCGTGAGCAAAGAGTCTGGATGTCTGAGTTGTATTCTCAGCTCTACTCCAGAGAGAAAACTTTTGTGAACCTGGGTGAATCTTTTAAGATTTCTGCGTTATGCACTTTCCATTTCTGAAGTTGAGTGGATGGTGCTAGCTGCTTTTGCATAAGAACCCTGCCTCAAATGTGTAATGATTATTAAAACCTTTATAAAAGAAACAGAAGTTGTTACAGGTAGATTGTTTTCTGTACTAGTTGAAAAATCCATTGCTGACATATAGCAAATATTCGCTCTTACAGACTGTCTTGTTGCTAAGCTAGAGTATCAAAGTGAATACCTTTTTCAGATCATTTCTAGTTCAGGTTTTCTCCCATGTGTATGTGTTTCTGTGTACGTATTTCTGTACATGTGTATATAACAAAATATCAGAAATTATGCTTTTTCTTAACCTTTTCTTTATAGAGTTTATTAAATGAAAAGTACAGATTATTTAATACAGATAGAATTGTAAAATTTGTAGTCTCATGTCTTCAGAAGTCTGAAAATGTATGTAATACCTGGAACAGGCTAGTGAAGACAGACCCCAGAAATCTGCTACTTGCATCCAAAAGCACCACTTGTTGACTCATTAGTAAGTGTTAAAAACACAAAGATGGCAAAATGTGAAGGACAACAATAACTATCCAGCTTTGCCATCTGTGTGTTTTGGGGCTAGATCAAGGTTTACAGTTTTTTAATTGCTAATTCCTTTGGCAAAGGGTTGGGGTTTAAAAAAAATAAAATAAAATCAATAGTACTTTAATCTTCTCAAGGTGTTTGGTGGGTTCAGAAAAGGGTGTTCACTTATTCCTGTCTGGAATGAGGAAGGTAAGACTCTAAGAAGACCTTCCACTGCATCAAGAGCATTGAAAGAATGATTCACAGCAGAGAAGGCACTTCCTCTGCCCCTTTCCCCTGTTCTGTTTCCCATTCAGGTGGGGTGTGAGGTCCAGGGGAACCTTTTGCATCTTAGAACTCCTCCCTCTCCTTATTTAAAGTCTTCCTGTGCAACAGGATTGGAGAGTTACCAAGATATTACTGCTTCTAACTGATCCTACAAGTAAGATGGTACTGAGCTGCATTTTCATTTTAATATCTTTGACTGTTACACTTCGTTGTCTAAGAGTTAGTTATGTTAATTTCTAAGAAGTTTCTTTTCAATACTTGAGCTCATTACTTCCTGCTATGCGGTCCCCCGAGAGAGCAAGTAGCAAAGTAGGACAAATGTGGGGGATCATGGTCATTACAAAGGCATGGAGTCTTTAAGTGGATAGACCCACTCATGACAAAGAGGTACATGTTTAGACAAGAGGTAAGGCTGCATTATGTCATCAGGAATGAGTGTTTCATTGTAATGAGTTTTTCATACCTACTGTGATGTGCAAGTTGCAAGGCAAACCTGAAAGAGAAAAATGGAGTAGTTTGTTCATGAGTTACCCTTTAAGGATAAGTTTCCCCACTTGCTTAAGAAAGATACCATTTTGTCCTGATAGCATGAGAGGAAAGGACTGGGAAGAAATAGGTTGAGTTCTCTGAGTTAAAATGAGCAATAGTTAATTGTTCAGTGTAAGTTTCTATTGCAGCCAGTAATGTGCTTGAAGGCAAACAACGGTGGTAGGTAATCACTGGCCATTAGACACTCATATGCATGTTTCATTCATATGTTTACTGTGGTAAGTACGTGGAAATGGACATCTTTGGAACAAGTGACTGATGTACTGTATTTTTGAGTTACGTATTCTATTTTTTTAAAATAAATTTTTGTTCAGGCAAGTGCTAAAAGAACTCATCCTCATTGTGTTGATGTGGTCGTGTTTCTCCTAGGAGAGGCAACCATAGGAGGCAGCTGGCAGGAAAGAGAAACATGATCTTTATAAAACATATACAGGACAGATTTTCAGCTGTGGAAATTGTGTGACCGTTCAGGCTTTCTTCCTCACCCACTTCACATTGCATCGGCCACCACTTCTGCTTCTGGTTTTCAGTGTAGGTATCCCCCCACAGTAGAAAACATATCAAGGAGCTGACTCACCATAGTGTGTAAGCATGTTTCGGCTATTGAGCTTTTAGGTAGTCTCTGTTGCAAATGTGGCTGCTGCTTTTCCCTCCAGAATCCCCAAGAGAAGGCAGCACTGCATCTCGAAATTATTGACCTCCTGTTATGATGAAAGGTCAAACTCAGGTGCAGGTCTTCAGTATGGAGGGAGTCCGTAGCAGAAACCTCCACTAAGTTAGCCAACATCAGCCTTGTTATAAATGGATGCTGCTATAGAAAACAGAGTTCATGTACTTTGTCTATGGTATATGGCAATTTTCTTCTACAGCAAGTGGTTTTAAATGTCAAAATGAATATTGATATTTCTAGACATCTCATGTGCTATGGACTAGCTTTCACTGGTTGTATACCGTCAGCTTCATTTAGAATTCATTTCAACTTTGCTAAGCATATTCTCATTTGTAGTTCACTCTAGTGGGAACGTTATACACTGCTAGATTGTTGTCTTGCCTTACAAATATAAAGATCTCAGGTTTTGGAGCATCTGTTTTTTTAAATATTGCAAAATCTGTGAAATTCAAAAGCTATTGTTAATTCCTCGAATACCAGAATCTACAGTTCAGTTCATGGTGGCATGTGGTGTGAGGCTGAGAGAGAAGTTTGGCTCTTTGTGCCAGTTTCCTTATTCGAAGTATTGAATAGCACATATACTGGAGCAGAGAAAATGTCCTTTGTAAGTTAGAACAGTGATTGTGTTAATATAAGCAAACCTAAAGCATGTGTTGAATGCTTATCAGGCATTAGAATCAATAAGTAGTCTTTAGATTTAAAAATAATGATTTTCTGTGTTCTCCAAAAGTCAAAATCTCTCAAAGTTGTCTTTGTTGCTTCTGATTTCTCCCAAGAGAGTAAGCAGGGTGTGATAAATCATCATACCCACAAAATAAACAAAGTGCCTGACAAAAAAGACTTGAATTAGACTTAAAAGAGGAAATCCCTGCCTTAAACATCTTCAATATTTTGAAACTGTAGTTGTGGAAATGTAAGATTAAAAGATTTGGTGCAGCTCTAACCTAACACTATTGCAGAGATGTTAGAAAGAGCTTTAACACTATCTTGACATGGGAATGAGGTCATGTTGTTGGATTAAGTCGTCTGACTGTGTCCCTGCTATTTATTTGATGAGCCTTTTATGGGTTTACTTGATAATGCCAAGTGATGTAGAAAATTTAAATACATAAAAACATTGGCAGAATAGCTGACTAAGAGCAAAGAGCCTTTACACGATCTTCTATGAAAAATAGCAGAATACGTTTTATTTATGAGAGGCTTAAAATTGAAATAATAAATAAATAAGCCCACAAACATATATGTGTACATAAAGGAAACATATGAGAGAAACCTAGTATATATAAATGAAACATTATAAAGGACATTATTGTGAAGGTCAAGCTGACTAAATGAATTTGAATTTTTGTAAAATTGTTTAAATACACACAAAAAAAATGTTTTGAAATGTGAAAGTTGAGATATAAACTCAAAAAAAAGACTGAAGCTCTTATAAACTAGCAGCAGCAGTACATTTATAGGTAGCAATGTAAGTGAAAGTGAGGCCATTTCTGGATAATGCTGCAAGCCTAATGTGGAAGCAAAAATTATTACTGATAAAAAGTGTATCATTCTACAAGATGCAGTGCAGTGTTAGCTATTCTTTATGTAGTAATTCATCCCTGTTCATGTTGCAGTAGAATTTCTGTTTCTTTCTCTTGCAGTCAGATTTGTAACAAATTTGGAGATTTCTGTCCCATGACTTTCTTTTTGAGCATGTTAGACTCTTAGAGGTGTTATTCTATATTTGTGTAAAATCTATCACTGACAAAAAATATGCAATAAACTAAAAAATCATTTGCAAATGGAATACAATGTAACATTTCAGAAAATTCACCCAGGAAAGCCTCTGTGGAACAAAACAAATGTCTGCCAGTAAGTAGTAAAATTTTGAAGTTATGACCTGTACCTAGTAAGAATAACTGAATAGTGAATTAACTGTGAGGTGTGTACGGTCTTATTTTAGGAATTTATTGTCTTATTCCATTAAGAAAAGAGAAATATGGAATTAAAATGTATCATCAAGAATCTGTAGAGACAGAGAAGAAAATCCACCTGTGTGAATTATGAGGTGAACTGTGAGGTTAGAGGATGAGGCAATGAACTGTCTCTTCGCAATCTGAAATAAACATGTCCAGACCTGCGATGGCAAACTACTACAGGACTCATAAAGAATGTTTGGACTGAGAGAACATTTCTCCCGAAAGTTAAATTCTTTTGAATAATCTGACAGAACATGCGTTTTTGAGGCAGTAGTAGCCCTTTTAAGCCATAGAGCAGAAGGTGTTATGCTAAATAAAACCCTTGGAATGTTTGGATGAACTTTTTGCCTTCTCTTAAAGGAAATTTGACATGTTGACACTCCTTCTAAAATTTTGATCTATGATAATCCACGTAAATCCCACCTAGTCAGTTAGTTGGTGTGTGATTTTCTCTCAAGTGTAGTACCTGATCACCCTTTCTTTTCAAGTGCTGGTGACCTCTGAGCAGGTCAGTTTGCACCTTGCTAGTCTTATCTTGGCATACCTCCAAAAGGCAAATAGGTCAGACTTCTGTTAGTGAGCCAAAAAGGAAAGTTCAGTCTGAATGCTTAACAAGAGAATAGAGCATTCTGCAGTAAATGTTATTCTGACACATAGTGGAAAGTGCCAGAACTTAGTTTGTGAACTTCCTAGAGCACAGACAATAAATTTCATTCAACTGATCACATTCACCAGTAGTTAATGGGGCATCTTTACCAATACCCATGAACTCTGAGCAAGTTTTTCAACTCACCACAGAGGTTTGCAAGGTTCTGTTCTGTTCTGCAGTGCTAACATACAGATAATTTTGATGGACATTAATGGGAGCTCCTGGAGTATGCTGTCGAGCTCATAAGATTAATGTCATAAACACACATAAGCATCGCTACAAGGCCTGACAGTGATTTGGTCTCTACTTCTTGCTTTATCTAAATCTCAGCTTTTAGTTCTGTGTGGGAATCTGTATTACACTTTTGGAATAAGTGACAAGCACACAAATTCTGATTGGGTTCATTAAGGGCCGTCCTTTTGGTTTACACCAGAACGGCATGCAGTGAGACTAGTGTACTGCAGGATTGGGCCTATGGAGACGCAACAGTCTTATTTATTATAATGATAGTTTGAATATCTATATCAAAATTGATTTTTGTTACGTTGATAACAGTAACAGAACTCCCTGTAAGAATTAAAAGGCTCATTAGAAAAGAATATCTCAATGGTACAAATAGCTTTTTCAATCGAGCCAAGCCAAAATGCTATTTGATTATTCAAAGGGGGTTTTTAAAGAAAGCTATTAATCGATGTCAGATTCAAAAGCAGTTCTATGCTCTCTTCACAGATAGAATGTAAAATGTTATATTTTTCATATTCGTACATTTTAGTGTCTGTTATCATCACGTGTCTTGAAAATTAGGAGATACTGCATGAGGGAACATTCACAAGATCAGTTAAGTCTAGAGCTTCACAAGTTAGTGTTTGAGATAAAAGATTTTGCTTGTCAGCAAAATATATTTCTAATAAAGAGTTACATTTACATATAGAAATCATTTACTGATAAGCTGCTACTGAGAAAAAAAAAAAACGTTAAGGAAATAAGTAATTCCAGGAGCAATGAAGCTAATGAAGTCTAATAAATTTATGGCCTACTCTCATGTACGATATGGAGACTCTAGTGTCCAAAATTGAGCTTTCTTTTCTTTGTGAGCTTTTCCTTCAGAATTTAGATCATTCTCCTGTAGACAGACACTTATTGGAGCTTAATATCTCTGAGACATCTACTCTTTTCTCAGATTTGATTTAAATAGGTCAGTAAGTTCAGTGTGGTGTTGAGGCAGCTATACAGACAAACAGAACAATACCATAGGGCTTGTTTGCTTAGGAAAACAAATGCATTCTCCTAAATCAGAGAACTTCGAAGTGACTTTCATGAATATGTTACTGTGTTCTCTTTGTATTCTCTATGAGTTACATGCTCATCGAAACTTTTTTTTCCTGTTTCTAACTGTTACGTTAAAGGGGCAGAAAGTGCTGTGAATAGAACAACTCCACAAAGAACACTAGCTTTTTGATACGTCTCTTCACTATATTTTAGGAAACTGAATGTTGCAAAATGCATATACAATGATTTGGTGAGTTAGAAAGATTTTTGGTGATGTGTGTTCATATCAAAAAGATACCGATGCTTAAACTGAAGTGTGAATTATTTCTCTAAAAGCATATATTTAAAATGGATTTAGACCAGAAAATGAGGGGAGAAGAGCAGAGATGTGTTACTAAGAATGACCGTGAAACATGAAGTTTGTACGTTACATAAAATTATTTTTGACACATTAAAATACATTCAATCTATGCTCATTGTAATGCACTTTATGGTGTGTCGCTTAATAGCAGAATATATATCATTTATACTGCTATCCTTCATGCTTTTAAACTGTAATATCCTTTCCTCAATGACTGCTTGTCAATTTCTCTGATCTAGAGTTGATTTCATAAATTAACTAGGCCAATTAAGTAGAGAGTTATGATTAGAAGAAGAAGAGAAAGCAAATAAATATTAATCTACCACCCTGAACTTCTTTCCAAGATCCTAGCTCTCGGTATACTTCAGAGTTGCATACGATGTCTTTTGTCGATTCATCCTCATTGTCCGTAGATTATTTAATCAATGTGGTATTTTATAGCACAAACTGAGGTATTTTTATGTGATGTCATCTGTGTGAACATTGACACATAAGCACTGCAACGCAAAACCCATGTATACTTTGATATTGCCCAGTTATCTCTCTTCTCCTTTCTGTTAATTCCTTTGTACTTGCACAAAATAATTAAGTAGCTTTTTGGTAAGGGGAACTGTTCTTAGTTCCTTTCCATTGCTGCTCCTTGGTATTTGTTCCTGTGGAACACGGAACCCATTTAGGGCAATCTCTTCTCAGGAACACATACATAAGTCATTCATCAGAACAGCCTTGATTACTCTTGTGCTTGGAAATTAGCCTGTCCATATTTTTTTTTCTTCTCATTTTATGTTCTTAGATCAGTACATCTTCTGTTTGGATTCGAAGTTACATCATATGTTGTTTCTTTATTGATACATTTCCAGGAGACTTTTTCTCTAGGTGAATATTTATTCTCCCAGCCCTTTCTTAGTCCTTTTATTGCACACAGCACCACGGGCCAATAAACAATATCAATTATAGATGCAAGGTTATTGCTAGAGAGCCTGGATATTGATCTCACATAAGTTAGAAATGGTTGAAGGAATGAACTTATTTGTTGGCGGGTGTCCATATCATGAAGCAATCACCATAAATATCTTCAGCCTGGCCTTTTCCTGACTCATTTCACAAATATTAGGAGATGAAAAATCAGAATGAAGCAATATTGCATGCAGAGTTGGAACACATTAGGTAGCGAGGCTGTGAGGAAAAACATGCTAACACTGTATAAAAATTGAGGGCTTTAGTCTCTAGGGCTGCCAGTTTGGTCCTTTGCAAAAGGCAGATCTTAAGTAACAGTTCTTTAAAATAAAAAGATATGCCATCATCAGTGTAATCGTCTTTCTTACGATTTCACAATCAAAAGTTAAAGTATTTGCTTGTAAAGATGCTGAGTGTCAAGTAACATATGACAATATTTCTATTTCTCATATTTTCTTTAATAAAAAAGGGAAAAACTTCTGGGTTTGCCATAGATTTTCTATTTTTCGTATCGATTCCTTGGTCTCAAAAAATATCCAGAACTGAATCCAAATGCTACACTACCTAACACTTGATGTTACCTTGAGACTAGTTTTAATGAGGGATTGCAACTGAGCCAACCTCAATTGCTCAGTTGCAGCTTGGGCAAGTAGAAAAACCCTAATGATTGATCTATGTGGGTGAGTTGGCATCAGTTTGCAAGCCCTATGGGTAGAGGCAGAACATCCAGCAGGAAGACCTAAAAAGGAAAAGGGAGAAGAAATGTTTATCACCCATTTACTAACATTTTATGGCAGTGTTATGGTAAACTGAGAGATGAATGCCTACATTCATGTATTTTGCACTATTCTGAGGCACTAATAACATTAAATCAGACTTAATACTTCACACCAAATGTTCAGTAAAATAGGGAACGATGTGAATATTTGTTGATGCTATACGCTACGGGTACAGCATCAAAAGTAGTGCTTGAAAGACATAAAATGCTGCAAAATAGAGGTCAGAATTATGTTAATATCATGATAATATAAAAATATTAAGTCACCAAATGACAGGATTACAACCCAACTATCTTCAGTCCCTAGGAACCTTTCAGCAAAGCTCACGGTAAATAAAACAGCCGGTCCTACACAGGAGTCTGATTACAAATTTAAACATTTGTATTAGAACTGCACGAAGCATTCACCTCTGGAGACTGGGGTTAAAATCTGATTTAGGTTACTGGAGAATATTAGTGTCGTTGTCCCAGCCTAGTAGACACTTCATTATATAAAAAAATCTCCTCTCAATCCTGAAACCAGTCGGTATGGTTAACATGTTCTCTTTAGAAAAGGCAAGGATTGCCATAGCCAGAGAGTTATAGGGCAAGATTAAAGTAAGTTGACAGGCCTGTATGAAAAAACATGCTCATTACTTTAATTACCAATGTATCTATTGATATGCAAGTTTCTCTACAAAAGTGAATATTTAGTGTGCTAGTAATTTGGATAGAGAGGGAGGAACAGGTAGAGTGCAGGTGTGCATTTGAAGAAAAGGGCATGACTGAAGTATATTACAAAGTCAAACCATGGAATGAGATCTTAGTTCACAATATTCAGCAATCTCATATTATCAGACTTTGCTGTTCTCTTTTTTTTTTTCAGCTCTCCAGTACAAGTCAGTATTTGGTGTATTTTTTGTGTTTCTGTGCAGGTACAACACTGTGGGCTTTATTACATTACTGGAGTCAGGAGAGAAAAGCTCTTTTTCAGTAACTGCTTTACTTCTGTTATTGATCCTTTTTTACTATTCATTTCATTTTCTGTAATTGCATAAAATAGTGTATATTGCAAGAATTTAATGACAATCTATATCTATCCAAATACTATGGCGATAATAAAGTCTTTGCTTGTCAATATTATCAATTTTTTTCTCTTATTGTATTCCCTTTCCTCTTATTAGATTTTTAGGCAGGCATTTTAAATTCCTGAAGACATAAACTACATAGAGCCAAGCCACTGTAAAGGCCTAACACATCAGTAAATGTCACTAAAGTGTCAACTCTTTGCATCATAACTGCAGTTCATTTCTCAACATTGACAGTGATGCTTATACTGGATAAGGATTGGAATGGGCATATTTCCAGATCTTAATTACATCAGGCATAGGGATGAGGAACAGTCTTTTTCCTCATGGGGAAGGCAGAGTAGAGCTAAATTTGGCCATCTAGAGCCCCACGCATCCCCGTTTATCTGGAGATAATAGGATTAAGTTAAGCTATGGGACTTCCTTAGCTAGAACTGCCTTGCTGCCTTCAGCAGGGGTCTAATAAGGATAGATATAATTGGGTAAATGGTGAATAAGAATAAAAAACCTACACAGTATAAGCAGTATGCTTGTGAATAAATGATGACAAATTGGATTCCATCCAGTTTCTGCAAAGCTGGTTAAAATATAGCAACACATGTGGAATTACAGGGTGAAATGTGTACCTTTCTCGTTTCCTAACTTTTGCCACCTTCTCTCAAATCTTACACATAAGGTATCTTTCAAAGTTTTAAGGAGAAGATTACAGCATTTGTTTGGTATTAAGCAGAAGCTTTTCAGTGCTTTCATGTAAGGTTAAAGATGCACAAAATGTAAGTTGCTACAAATACATGCTGCACAAATGGGATTTTTTGGATTTTTGTTTTCTGACCCATATCCACTTACTGAATTTAGTCTCTTAACAGTTTAGCGTTTATTTTCACTTTTTTCCACCTCTCAAAGAGAAGAACAAATGCAGAGAATATAGCCCCAAAGGAATAATTAATTAGATCATTCACTGGCAGATATTTCTGTAATTTATTTAAATACAGTTCTATTTTATTTTTTTTCTGTTTGGGGGGAGTTTTTAAATACAATTAGAATGACTTTAAGAAAAAATCACAGTAGGGAAATAATAAGTAAAGATCAAAAGGCCCCTTTGTCTTAATTTTCTGTCTATCAAAATACACTAGAAGCCTTTGCCTAGTGTAAAAGACGTAGTCATTTAGTTATAATTTATTTTCATGCTTGTGACCTACGGTGTGCAATTGTGAATATGAAATAACCTGTATTGGTGGAGCTGCTGTGCTTTGGTTGCAGATACAAAACAATGATAGCTGTGAAATTTGCAAAGGCTGCTCCAGAGATGTGGAACAAGGTTCAAAATCCTGTTGTAGACTAAAGGAATGTGATCATTTGTTCATATATTCATTTGTTCCATATTGTGGAGGAATGAAGTCAATCTGATGCTAGCATACCTCGGGAGTGATTTTGTGAATCGTTAGGATGCTGTGGTAGGTAGAGCTAGTTTTAGAACAGTCTTGTCCCTGCCATTTGCTCCCCTTTCCTTTGTTTCTTGAAGATGGCCCTGATTTTGAACTGTTGGAGCTAATGGTTAAACTGTGAGATTGCTCCATCCATATGCATATTACTTACCTGCCAAAAGGTTTGCATTTACTAATGCAACTCTTATAAATCTGAGCCTGTGTTTAAAAGTTGCAGTGCCCTATCTGACTATAAAACAGAGGGCAACATTAGTATATTTACAAGCAAGGTCACGTATTTATTAATAACAGTGCAGACAGAATGACAGAAACCTTAAGAAAAGAAATCATAGAAAGCCACAGAGGCCAATCTAGTTAAGTGCGGAATAGCAACACAGAGATTTCTATGAGCAATAAACTGAAGACTTCTGAAGAAATGTAAGCAGTCTGTTTAGCAGAGGACTGGGAGATCTATGATCCTAAGCAGGAACAAGTTAAAAGGATAATTAGAAGAGCTAAAAGAAATACTGGATGTTGCATCGTGGAATGTATCAGCAAACAATAAAGGATTCTTCAAATATATTTGCAGGAGACAGAGAGTAAAAGAGAAAATTAGTTCACCAGAAATGAGTGTTGGGAATTGGAGACAAGGTGATATGGAAATAGATTTCTTTTGCTTTTGTTTTTACAGGCTCTTCTCAGAGATTTTAGAATATGAGTTCTATGGCTTACGCAGGTACCAAAGCAATGAACGTGGCTGCATAAAGGCTGAGTTTGCAAAGGGCGTGAAGTACCAAGTACAAATCCACATTACAGCAGTTAGATATTTAGTGGAAATTATCTAATGAAGAACATACAGCTGCTTTTATCAAGCAGAAATAAATGTTCGCGGATTGAGGACTTCAAGAATAAACAAACTGACTTCTAAAATATATTTATGTCTCTGGTCATAGATTTTTGAGAAATAGAATACACCTATAACAACATGACCTTTTTTAAAGGAATCGGGTAAACAGTATCTACCTGCTAAGGAATTGAAATCAATTTTGCATCCGGTAGCTTCATTTCAGGTCTGGGGTTACAGTCCTGCACAGACAGTATTTCTGTATGTACACGTTTATATTTGAGGAATGTGTCTAGCCCTACCAAAATTCTCAAGCCTCTGGAGATATCGCTGTCACAGCATATTGGAACTGGTATGAGTGTTATATGCTGTACCTGGATTTGCAAGTAACTCAGTGCTGAACAGATTTAAGGAGAGTCAGGGAAGAGAATGCATTAACTCAGTTGCTTTTACAGTAGAGACTTTTGGAAAAGTGTTACGAGTGGTTTGCTTAGAAATGTTTACCTGGTACTAATATGTGCAGAAAGGAAAATATAACAAATTAATAGAGTTTATCACCTGGAAAACCTTCATCCTTTGGGATTAAATTCTGATCCCTTTGAAATCAGTAGGAGTCCTGCTACTGACTAGACTGGAGCCACAATCACATCCATAGTTCCTTGCTTTTTTTTTTCAATTAACATAAATAAAATCCATTTTTTTTAATCTTCTTTAATCTGGATCTTAGTGGTGAACGTCTAGTATTTTTAGAAAGAATTGTCTTGAGAAACTTAATGCGTGAAGTGTTAGGAAATCCCTTACTATCTTTATTCTAGATAGGGCAACAATAATTTCAGGATAGTAATGTAAGAAACTCACTTGATTAATAATAGTATAGCAACTGCCAGAACAAGAAATATAATAAATACAGTTGAATTCAGTAAGTTTATTATATTAGAATTCTTGACAACTGATTTGCACCTGCATTCATCAGATCTGAAATCGTCCCAGACTCTTAACAGATCTGTCCCTAAACAACTTAATGAATCACTGTGACAAGAAATCTTGTATCTTCATTATGAATCCCTGTGTAACGGAATCACATTCACTCTTTCACCAGCTTTTTATTATCTCCTTGGATTAGCTTCAGACTCAAAATTAGCAGGAAGACATTTCACTGGGATCAGTGGAGTTCCTGGAATATAAACCTTGTGAAGGACGTCTGTGTCACTGGGGAAATTCTTGTATTTCATTGAGCTATAGTTGAAATATCATTTACCCAATTTAAAGTGATTTAAATTTATGCTAGCATCAGGGACTGCATTCAAAAATGACTCAACAGTTCCATTCATAGTGCTTCATTGGAACTCTTTAGTAATTTTTTCTTCTAAATTTCCACTGAAGTTCCAGAGTAATTAAAAAATTCAAAACCTAAAGAGAATTTCATACAACTTCACAATTTTCATCTCCATCCCAGTCTCCTTCATTGAAAGGACAGACAGCTCTTGAGCAGCACGCTCAAATTTCAAATTTATGTATGTAATGAAAATTAAAATTCAATTTTTATTATTTTAGCTAATACTGGGATTTCTTAGAAAGATTTTTCACAACTCCTTCAGCTCACAGGAAAGACCTTGTCTCCACAAATAGTTTTCCAAAGAGTGTAACGTTCAATAATAGCATCAGAAACTAAGACAAGACCTGAATATTTCCCTCACCTTAGTAATACACAGAAAAAGCTGGAACTTGTATTCAAAAGTGTGTGCTTGGATTGTATCTGCTATTACTATCAGTGTTATTATAATTGGGGCACTGAGACTCGTAATCATGAATATAGGGCTTGGTGCTGCATGAGTATGGACTACCAAATGGCTGTGCTCTAGACGTTGCCCAAAATACAATTGACACCATTGTATTTTACATAATGTCAATTTTACTGCTCTTCACAGAGTGTCAGGGGACTGAAGAGGCCACTTGGCTTTTTACTAAAGCCTTACCCACATTAATTTCTGGAACAAACTTTTATCTAGGTTTCAATATTACAGCTTTGGCCATTGTTCCCACTTTGTCCCAGAACTCAGTAAGCCAACAGATAAATGTACCAGGAAGCTAATAACCACTCCTGTCATCCAAGTTATCAACATTATTGTGATGAATTGGGAAACGTTTTTGCAGTTTTACCTTAGATCACTAGTGGTACTTGGTGCCTATTACCTACAGGCTTCAATGTATACACGCAAAGAGAATAACTGGCTGAAAGGTTTAATGATACTTGTGAAGCAGTCAACCATTATTTCCTCTGTCAGATTCTACTACCTGAAAGACTCAGGTTAATATAATGATTGACTGCTTCCACTTTATGCCGTATGCAGTAGTGGTATTGCTCTGTATATCACATGTAATATTACCTAGCAGTTGTAAAGTGTTTTGCATGTGCACTCTGCTTTATGACCATTAACTAATTAATCCTCACAATGGCTCAGTGAGGTAAACAACAAGATGCTATCACCCATTATCACATAGTTATGCTGTCATGCTTTGTTTATGAATTTATCTATTTTCTTTGTAACACCATATCTAAAGGTTCAATAAAAACAATTGAAAATAATGAAAGAGAAGGGAAACTCTGGCTTTTAGAAGCACATATGACAATATTTTTATACTGGCAGTGAGCTAATATAATTAGAGAGTACAATGATCTCTAAAAGGAAGAATATAAAATGAACTTCAACTTCACCCCTTCCACTTAATAGACGGAATTTTCTAAAAGACAGAGACTAATTGCTGCCTGGAAAAAAAAATTTAAAAAAGGCTAAGTACAAATGCATCACAAATAGGGTCAAACCTCATGTTGAAAAATTACAAGATTTGTTTGCAGGAAATCATTCTAGATTCATGATCTTAAAACAAATATAGTATATACAAATGTTTTCTTCTAAATGCAGGTATTTAAATACTGTTTAAAGTTACATGGGATGCTATGTCAAACCTAGCAGAATTTTGTCTCTGCTGGGGAAGAGTTTTCTGAAAAATTTCAATATTCATAGAGGTACCCATATCCGTGCAGTTGCCAGATAGTGAATCTACATCAGTGTTTTACATCAGTTCAGGGGTACAATTCTGAAGTGATGCTCATCATCCCCGCATACGAGGTTTCACTTCTCATCATGGAGCAGTCTGTGAGTGCTTGAGCTAGATTCCTTTTGGATGAAACCAAAGCATACAAGTTCCTGGAGTGCCACCTAATGCACTCCAGCTGCTAATGGCTATTATTCAGTCCATAACACCAGACTAGAACCGGTGTGAAGTAAAGCCCTCTGAAATGCAGATAGCACAAATACAAGGTCCTCAGCACCACCTTTTTCATTCTATAGACCACTCCTATTGGGCTGCACTTTTTGGAATCACATAGACAAAATACTCTGCTAAGAGCTGCAAGATGTGACTGCATTCAGATGTCTTTATTTCTTCCATTACAATTTTCAGAGGATGCCGAGGAAGTTTGATGATGGAATCCCATTGATGTTTAATAGCATCTAGGTTTAAAACTTCGCCTGCCTTCGTCATAGACATTCAGCATAATAGCATTGAAAATATACCTTAGTTTTTCAGCTTGATCTTCAGAGAAATAAACACCTAATTTTGTGCAACTTGCTTAATTTTACCTATCAGTATCATATTGATTGTCCATTTATTTACAACTGACGCATATCTGCTATATAAATTCAGCTTTGATACAGGTTACATTTAGCATCAGGAAAGTCTGCATGGGATTTGGTTGGCTTTTTCTCATTGTTGTTTGATCTCTTCAAAATAGGTAGGCTGGAATTAATATATTTTTTCCTATTGAACACAAATAATCTATTCAATATTTCCGTGGTTTTGGTTGTTTAATTTTACATGGCTATTGTTCCACAACATCAAAGCTAGCTTATATCAAATAGCAACTCCTTAAACGTGCTCTCTGGAGTAGGAAGAGGCTTGCTGATAGAACCACACTGGCTGATAGTGAAAGCTGTGGGAGTTTGTAGTCGATGACTGTGCTTTTGAAACAACTTTGCAGGGGGAAAAATGTGGCAAACAGAAAAAACAGCCCAAATTCTGAGCGTTCATATGTTCACACTGCTGCAATTGGGAAAATACTGTATTTCATGAAGTGTTCCATTGGGGAGTATTGTAGTTCGTATTAACATCATTGTTGTATTGTATTTCTCTGCAACAGCAATATTCACAGTTGAATATAAGTCATGATTTTTCACTTTCTGGTTTGGCAGTGACTGAGTTAAAATAGTATTTTGCTTTGAGATACGGCACACAAGAAAATGCTACAATTTGAAGCTTAGGAAAGTAACCCCAAGAAGGTATTATAAATTGACTAGGTTCAGAATAAGGGTGGATGATTAGATTCCAGTGTTTCCTGCTGAGTGGTACATGCTTGTTTTGCCATACGATTTTGAGTCAGAGATTCAAACAGAACGTGCAAATCCTATTCAGCCTGTCAGCATTGTTGATCTGTTTTTTATTGATTTTTCATCTGTGCAAATTCAGTGCTCTCCATATATTTTAGAAACCTTATAGTAGAATGTTGCAGAATGGGAGTTTTAATTAGAATTTCATTCAGTTCATCAAAAGACTGCACTGTTTTGTAGGAGGATGCAGCATTGTCCTGGTTTTACTTATTCATACAGTCCCATTTTCCAAGAAAAAAAGTTATCTTTCCATAAAACAGACAGAGTAATAAGATACTATAGATTTTGTGTCCACTCTTTGCCAAAGACAATGACTTACCTCGAGTGCATTTGTTCCACATACAGGTAAACAACATTTCATTAAATGTAGAGGGTTTTTTATCAAGTTTTCATAGTTTCTGTATTTTATAGTATTAAATAATAATAGGATTTTGGCATTTTGTTTGTGAGGAAATTCATCTAGCATGTCTATAGGCTTGAAATTGTTTTTAGAAAAAAAAAAAGAAACTGGTTTGACTTTTTCTGCCTATTAGCTTTCTCTCTGTTAATTTTTCTCCTAGGTCTGTTGAGTAGTATGCAGTGACATTGTAAGTGGGATGTATTTCCTCACATCAGTGCCTTGTTAATGCTGTTCATTAATCTAGAACCATGAGCTTGTTCAGAGGTGGTTAGATATTCCATATTTCCCTAGGGTTTGAGGGAAGGGTGACAGCTTACTTACAGCATCAGAAACCAGATCTCATTGCGTTGTCATGTCATTTTTAATGCTGATAAAATAGCAGAGGCTGTATGTGAACTCACAGCCTCTAAATGGTACAGCAGCACAATCCAAAATAAGTCATTCCATCAACTTCTAGTAAACTTAGCTTCTTTTAAATAAGCTAAGTAAGCTTTGATTGTTTTAAATAGAATTATTAGTAAATTACTACGTGAAAAGCCTTTGAATTTTTTCATACAGCAGGTCATGTTAAAGTTACAGGAGCTCATTTTTGTCTTGGCCTGCAAATTTTTATATTCAGTTTTTAAGTCCTGCTTTATATTATTTTTGTATCAGTAGTGACTTGAGGTCCCTATGAAGATTGGTTCCTCAAGCAAGTTGGGAACACTGACAGATAAATATTTGTCATTCTGTTTTCTGTCAGACCTAGGCATAACGTTTTATGATTGACTGGAGTTACTGCAATGTAAAACTACTGGACAAACCAGCAATCAAAGCTCCCACAGGCCATAACCGTATCTTGTCAGGGGTTTTTAGATATCGAAGGAACTACTAAAATTATAGACCTGAACGCTAGTACTCATTAAACTGCGGATCAGAAGAAATGTAAAACAATAATTATAAAAATATTCAAGTGTTTAAAAAGTGGCATTATCAACCATACTGTTGCAGATTGAGAAGGCGATACAGGGCTAGATCTTCGAGGAAAGTGAATCAATAGAACTCTATTGTATTCGGTGGCACCAAGCTTATTCATTCCTCCTGTAGCCCAGGCTGTTAGTCCATTGACAAAAACTCTGCACCTCCTACAGATAAACACACAGTGTGAGATGCTTCTATGCTTTTTGTACTTTTTGAGGGAAGAATATTAACTGCATTTTAAACAATACATTAGGGAAAATTAAGCATCTAAAATATCAGAAAGGTTTCTTTTCAAAGGAATGCAATTTAAATTTTACGGAAACTAGCTCATATTCAAATGGGTATCCTATTCAAATGAGTTAGAATTTTTTTATAGTGTTATGTACATCTATAATAAAAGCAATGTGAAAATAGCATTCAGAGAATTTCACAGTAGGGGTTGTAATTGTGCTCACTTAGGGACCTGTTCTGCCATTGATACATGTGCATAGCTCCCATTAACAGTAATAGGAGCAACGCGTGCTTTTTGATGGCAGAATGGATTCTTACTCTGAGTGCTACCATATTACCATTCCTACTGTGATAATAGCAATATCATATTGCCATGATAATAGATGCATCACTGGAGCTAAATTAAGATTCTCAGAACCAGAACTTTGTAAGGAGAAGCAGGAACAACACCTGAATGGCAGTGACTGAGAGCAGTGCGACTATCCAGGGCAAGAACAGGTATAATGACTTGGGATAATTGGGCAGAAGACTTGCAAGCCTAATGGTCCTTTCTATGCCTTTTTTGAAGGTGGTGGCTAAGAAGCATATGGTAAACCGAGCTCTGGTTTCCCGTGCAAAGATCACTGTGCTTGCCTTTCTCTGAAGTGTGGATGACACTGGAAGGAATGAGGAATCCTGAAATAGCCAACATGTTACTGATACTGTTTGCCTCCTGTGCAGTTGTTGTTGCTAACATGGACAGGGGCTTTGTCACATTAGACATCCTGACTCTGGTCCATCCACATGCAGGATAAGGTGTACCTTTGACCTTTCCTGTATCTCAGTGGAGCACACTGGCCAGGGATCAGGTTGCTGGCCTGTTTTCATTCTGGAGAGGAGCCCTCTCACAGCACAGAGCCCCAGGTGCATGCCCTGAGCTGCTCTCCTGGGATTCTGTAGCAGGGCTACGGAGATTTTTACAGCTTCAAGTGTGCATCTCCCTTAGGGAAATATCACTAGCAGGTAAGGGTCTTGAAATCATCCTAGTTTATTTATGCTTAGAAATACAGTGATTGAAGAAATGGAAAAAGTTTAAAATAACAAAGCAGCTTTTACGCACTTAACCTACCCTGGCTTAACATTTTCATCCAAGTTTAGACAGTCCCACTGATCTTAGATAACCATATATCTAGGGATGGGGTTCAGTCTGCTTTCCTGCAGTCAATGCATGTCCCTTGAGCTCAAGAACTCAGATTTTTATCTACTTGGTTGGTTCTTTGTTTCAGTTTTGCCTACCTGGAGCCCTCTTCCCCTGGGTAAAGGCATCGTCTGCCTTCCTGTGGACTTGCAGAGAGCTCCTGCCGGGTTTAACCCTTTGAACCACATAGGAGCTGCCATAATAATAACCAGTTGCCCAAAGGGATACGTAATGTGCATGAAAATATTACTTGCAGCCAAAACATTCTTCATACACTTGCTACACCCTATGTATAAAATCCTCAGTGCAAGAATGCATGTGATCTCTTTTGCATTTTAACATGCAGAATTTGCCACACAATTAGACCTGAGATTTACGTATCTGTGACTGCCAAAGGTAAAATAGCATTCCTAATAAAGTCTATACTAGTGTCAGACATGTATAAAAATCCTTAAATCTTTGAATATACCTGTTTAGAATAGGATTTCTTGGTGCCTCCTTTCTTTAGAATGTTAGCATGCTCTTATTTACCAGAGCAGGTGATGGAAGTTGTTTTGGAAAGGTATTTGAATGCCGTGTACAGTCTGGAAGCATATTTAAAGCTGTTGCTTTCGATTTTTCTTTTAATTCCTTGATACCACTGCTAATGTAAAGGACATGGATTGAAGAGAGGATCTTCTTTTCCTAGGCAATGTGTTATTGATGAGCTGGCATTTGCCCTGTGGCTCTCCCTCAGGATTGCTTACATCTATTACTCACACACATCGATTGGTTAATTTGATAATTCTATCACCAATCAGCTTGTGTCTGACCTTTTGCCATGGCAATGATGGCAGAGTCTTCATTTTTACATCGCAGACCTGCTAGATTGACCTTTCTGAGGAGAATGTCAAGACATCCCTTGATCTTAACCTGTCACTAAATTTGTTAGAATTACACTGTCCCTTAACCTTGATCTATTGTATTTGTAATGTTCGGAATACGCAGTTTGTGTGGAAATATTCTTAAATAAATTATATCTGTTGCAAAATAACTCTTTCATAATTAAAAATTAGCTTCCCGTTAAGAAAGTGTATGTTTTAGAAAGTTTTCATGTCCATTTTCCTTCTGTACATCTGCATAGTTCTCTCTGCACAGTAGGCTAGCCACTAATAAGTACCTTCCCTTTCAGTGACCACTGAAATTAGTGGAAGTTTTTGTCCCTGTCTCTTGGAGATTGGTGAACCAAACACGGTTTGTTCAACTACCCTATTAAGTAAGGGCTATGCTGTAGGGGATTTCTAGGACCCCAAGGAAAATTTTGCAACTGAGTGGAAGACAAGCATTGACTGCTTTCACTATCCCCTGATAAAGTTCTTTCCATCTCCAGGTGTGCCTAAAAATACGTGGAGCTTATGCAAATTTTCTGGTTTTCTACAGATCAAGCAAATTACACGAACTTTTCATACCTTCAGTCTTAATGCTGCACGAAGTAGAACACTGTGCTGTTCTGTCAGCATACTGGGTATATTCTTCAGGAAGAAAACATAGTCATGTTTAGTTTGTGTTTTCACTAAATCTATGTGTTACATAGCCCAGCTTCCAAATGCGCTTTTGGTAATATGTAATAATGAGAGTATTCTGCTTGCAGTAATGTGCAACTCTGAAACTATGCAAAAAAAAAACCTCAGATTTGTAATACATTAAACTTATCACAGAGCACAGAGGATAAAAGTTGCAGTTTCCCATTGTTAAGATATTTGCAACACCTCTGTACATTTGAACATCAAGTCCTCCATTCCACTTCTCCCAAAATTGTCTTGGTTTCTCCTTAGTGGACAATTCAAGGGCACCCCTTTGTGACTCTGATGTGTTACTTTAGTGTTCAGCTCAGCTGAAGGGAGAATACAAAGAAATCTGCCTTGTTTTTTGTCCCTGTGTTTTCTGAAAATACATACGTGTATGTAATTCAATTATGTATAAGGGAGCTAGTTTGGGCCATTCTATGGTTAAAGGTTTCCCTTTATGTAAAAAGAAGTTGATAACAGGGGATGTAATTCCTGTTTTTCACGAGGGTGTCTAACACTGAGGAAATCTAATTTCAATTAAATTTTGTAAAATTTATAATATGTTCAGAAGATGGGGACTTTCATACTAAATTTCAGCCTGAAGCAAATTTCAATGGGCAAGTTGGAGGGGCGGTTTTGTTGCTAGAAAAAGAAATCTTCCATTTGGAAACTGAAATTATCTCAGCATATAGTTTTTAATGGAGATTGCTATCTTGCGTTGTATTTATTTCAAGAAACAAATCTCAAATGACTTTAAGGAGTGAAAGCAATGATTTTGCCTGAGCAATAACTGTTACATCATTATGTTTAGCCAAATACTATCTGTGTTGTAGTACAAATGATCAGCATTCATACTAAGCTACAATCCAGCTTTTAGTAGTCACTGGGTCCCACATCAAATAGATTGTTTTGCTCCAGTTAGTGCATGGTAATCATGCTGCACAAAAGCAAGTAGAGAGTTTATAAACCAAAGGTTTTATGATACATTGGTCTGGATTCTTTGCAATGTAGGATTCCAGCTAACAAGGGAGGTTATGCAAGCTAGAGCAGTTCCACTTTTAGATAGTGACTGTACATGGATATGTTTTGCATGTTGTCCTTTCAGTAGGCCTAAAAGATGAGATGGGGATCATGCATAGCCTTACTGTTTGTGAGGTTTGTTGCAGTTTAGGGGTGTGGGGGTGGGGGGGGGCAGTACTTTAAATTAGTCAGCGTAACTCTTACAGAAGTGCAAGAAGTTTATAAATGCTATTGTTTTTTCTGGGAGGTGTGGTGTTCACATGTCATGTGCCGCACATCTGTTTGCATTACCTTGTTGTATGTGCCTTTGTGTTTGCAGTATAGTTTTTGAGTTAATTTGAATTTTTTGCTGATACAGTTGAGAGATATATATCATTCATTACTGTTAAACATGATTCAGCCAGGTACCAATCCTAAATCAGATTCTTTACGGAGCCCTGAAAATGAAACTCACTTCTGACCCCCAGAACTCCTAATCCAGCAGTGGTTTTCCTCTAGGAGAAGGCTGGGATGTTTTGAGAAGTTAGTACAGAGTGGTTTTGTAATGAGAACAGTTTTTGCTAAAAGTGAAGATGAGACCACTAAATTATTTCACTTGTAATCGAAACCAAATTCCAGTCTAAGCCTCTGGAAGTGAAAGGTTACTGCATTTGCCACCTATACCCTTTGTGTTCACAGAAAATTAAACTAAAACTAAATCTCAATTTCATATGGACCAGAACATGCCCCCTGCTAATTAGGAACAACACAGGAAGACCGAACCAAGAATAAGAAAATTTGTATTTAAAAATTGAAAGATTAAACCGTTATCTCTCTCTCTGGTTCATAGTAATGGAAACAATCTTCATTGGCTTCAGAGTCTAATCTTGGCTAAGCTCGTGAAAAAGACATTGGTTAAAAATACTATTTTAAATGTGCACAATGAGAGAGAGTGCAGACAGTAACATCTTTGAAATTTTAAATGATAAGACTGTATATAGCTAGATAAGAAAGAAGAGGGCATAGATGGAACAAGGGAGAGTCACTAGCACACTGAACACAAACTGTAGTTGAGGTGATAGTGGAAAACTACTGCCCTGCTGGTTGAAAAATGGGATTTAATGCTCAAAGCCACAGGCTGAAACCATTATTCACGACTGGTGCTCACTTTTTGATCCCAAAGAGTAATAGATTTCTCTATAAACTGATGACTGTAGTTCATATAATTTTTATTTTATACCTATTAGAAAATTGACGGAGAAAAAAATTTTTCTTCTCACCTCCCACAAACCTATGTGCTTCCCTGCCATTAGATCAGGTTCCTAACTACTTCCCTTCTGCCTTGGTTCCCTCCATCCCTCCTGCCCCCAGCACAGTAGTTGGGGCTTTCATTGTTTCCTCATCTCCTCTCTGAAGCGGGATTTCATCAATCACGGTGGTAGTAGTCTGCTCTTGTAATCAAGGCTGAGATCCATCAAGTGTCGTGGCTGCAGCAGTTCCTTTCAAGCTCCACAGCAGCTCAGGTTTCTGGGCCTTTTCTGAGGTTCAGTGCCCTTGTAGCGATGGCTCAGTGACTGAAAATATCTTCAGCTCCTTCTTACAAGGGGATTTGCAATTCCCATTGAAACATGGTCACAGCAGCCATTGTATGAGAAATCACTCAGGCTCCATACAGTGCCATGATGTCTTATTGATCCATGAGCACTATTGAAAAAAGGATGTAAGGAAGGAGGGAAAGAGGAGAAATTGTCAGCGACATATGTGCATATGAAAAGAGCAAGGGAGGAAGGTGGAAACATGAGGATTTGCAGCAGTCAGAATCTTACTGTGCTGGCAAGCTGTATTCAGAACTGCAAACGAAATGCCGGTGGCTACAACAAACCTGTATGTGGGCACACACAAACACTGCAGAAGGTTTTAAAGGGTCTGAGGCTTCTTCTTGGACCACCATTTTAAAGTCTGCTTAAAAAACAGGTGGCCTTGTATAACCAACTCAAAATTACATAAAATGAACAAACTCTTAGATTCTTATTCCTTAGGTTTTTTACTGGTTTTTTTTTTCCTTCCCTTTCAAACTGCAAGGACATTTCCTTAGAAAATGGTGGAGGAAAGCCCACTGATAACTCAGAAGGTAAAATAACATATGAGTTATTAAAAGGTCTTTTCACAGAAGTGGGATTAATTTCCATATCCCTTAGGAATCCCTGAACATGCTGTTATCACACAAATGGCGTTTTGGTGCGTGGGTTAAAAATTAAATAAAAATAAATTAATAAATTAATAAAATTACAGTTAAAAATGCTTGGGCTGTAGTTCAGGAGAGCTAGCCAACACACTTTAAAAGAATAAAGTCCCCTACTAAGTCAAAGCAAAATCTGCAGTCTCTTTTTCATCGAAGATATTATTTAATACATTTTTGTACTGAACATCAATAGCTGAACATGCATCAAAATAAATTCTGATTCAGTCTTGACCTCCAGTAATGGTCTGCACCTGAATTGTTCCATTTAAATAACCAAGGAAAAAGCACAGGAGAAAATTACATTTTCTGCAGAAAATATCTTAGCGTAGTGAGGTTTTCATTCATCGTTAATTACAGAAGAGGGGTGTGAAAGGCTACTGTAATTCTAACTATATTCTGTCAATGACAGTATAGGACTTTGTTTAAATCCTTTTGTGTGTAAGTCTTTCATATAATTTTGGAACCGTTTATTCGTACCTATATATGCATTCTACAGTACCTGGAATATGCTGTGCTAATATAAACATAATCTTTCTTCTTCAGGTATTATTTTTATTTATGTAGCTTATTATTAATTCTCCTAAAAGCAAGAATTACCGCCAGCTCCTTGAAAAGGAGATAACTCGTACATCTTTCTGAAGCATTGGAGACTTTTAAAGACTCCATTAGACCCTATGTTATTTCTTGGGACACCGCTCTACTATAATAACAGAACAGTTTACTCAAAATTGTAGGACTGTGGTGCACAAGCCAATATTTTCAAACATCGTGTCGGCTGGGATGTGAGAGAGCATAAAGCCATTTGTTCTCTATGATTTGTTTTCCCCCAGTGGCCCTAGTAAATAAATACTCGTGCAACAGCAAACAGAGAAAGATGTTGAGATTGCTATCTTTCATGAGGATTAAAATGACAGTGGGTTGAAGAGAAGGCAAATAAAGCTTAGGATTTGGTGTCTGTACTTTTGCAGCTGATGAGGCACACAAACTTCCTTAACATTTTCGGTCCTTTGGCGATATAAACTGTCTGTGAACCCTCCCATTTTCTCCTGTCATTACATTGCAGTTCTATTTCTTGTCAAGAGAAACCAGACATTTCTGTCCCTTTTTATTGCATTCCAGGTGGTAACAGGGCCTTTTAAGCTTTCCTCTTCATCTGAGTTTCTGTTTCAGTTCATGTTGTACCAAACTATTTTCCAATGCTTGAACCATATTAAATGTTGTTTCTTTGCAGCTTTACAAGCCTGCAGTTGTCCAGTTCAGTTCTGCAAACTTCCCTGTCGATGACCTTCTGTGTCCAACAAACACCAATAATGCCTCTTCTTTTAGACATTCTGCTCTTGTCATCCACCCCGTTTTGTTTTATTATACTGATCACAAACTCAGACACTAGAAATAGAAAATAATAATGTATGAACCTGAGAACTTAATGCTACAGTATATAATTAAGTTACATCCCATTTGTTAGTAATGTTCGCACCTGCAGACCTTCTTTCCTCTATTTCCACTGCCCAAGCTGAACATCGTATTTTCAGATGCATGACACAGAAATATTGCTAAAGGCTGTGCTGGTTACCACAGGAGCATCTGTCTTACTACTACCTCTGTTGAATCTTAGTACAGACGAACCAGCAGCAAGCAGAAATTGTGATTTCAGGATAGTTTCAAATTAAGACTTCCAGTACTAGCCCCTGACATATTCTAGCTTTCCCTAGATACTACCCAACGGCTGCTAAGCCTGACGGCTCCCATCTACTTTGTGGTTTCATATCAAAATTTCCTAATAATTTTCTCAGTTGGCTTCTCCCTTTCTTCTGCTCCTTCCATCTTTCTGGTCCTGTGAACAGCATTCAGATAACCCATCTTTCACACAATTAGCGTCATCATCTTTCACATATCCATTTGATCCATTTCCCCTAGAGAGTAATCATCAATTAGGCAGAACTGCAAACCTCTATCCTAATTGTATCCTAAGTGTATCCCAATCCTGCCATTGACACAGAGAGTTTGTGGCCAGATACAAATAATTAGCAAATATATACATTATTTAACATTTAGGTTTAGAATCAAATATCATATCAAATTTTTGACTGATAAAGTAAACATTCCTCATATTACAATCACAGTATTTGGGAACCTCCCTACTGTGGGCCCGAGTCTTTTTGCGCATTTTCCCTGTAGGACAGTTCTACTGATGCCTAGCCATTTGCTGTCACTGAGGTGAAGCCAATGGAAGAAGGTCAGCCCAGCAGCTAGAGAGAATTTAGATCAGCCTGAAGACAGACAGCACTCAAACCTGTAGTTCCCACTAATAAGAGTGAAACCGCAATGCCTTCTGCTGTACGACCAGCATCACACTTCAGTCTCGGCAGAATCTATGTTTCTACTGTAGTATTGCTCTAAGGGGCTCGCTCTGTCAACTCACCTGTCCTTTCTTAGACGTCCTGTAACGCTTCTCCTGTTCTGAATGAGACGATGATATATCAACAAAATGAGTCGAAAGGAGAGAAGTTAAGAAAACTGAGGGTCTCTAAAAGGTCAAAAATAGTCACATTTGAGGGCAATGGCAACTTTAAAAAATGTCTTGAGGTTACATTGGAAGCAACCATTGTTTATTAAATATTAGGAAAAGTATTTAATTATGCTAAGCATTCTGCCCATTTTCCCATCTACCTTTCTCCTTTCATGAGTAAGTAACAACAAATGTCTCTTCCCATAGGGCAGAAAAATGAGGCTGAACCGATTTTCTATTTCAGCACTTGGTTTATCGTGGAAAATTTTACTGAAGTTTCTGTTAAGCCTTCTGGCCTATAATACAAACAGTATTGTTACTGGTTCTGCTGTAAAAGGGAGATTTTTCTGCTCAGCTTTGCCATCTGTTTTAAACTGCATGGCAACACCAGGCAAGAAAATCCTGCCAAACTATGTTAACATTTACAACAAGCTTGCTTCATTAAATAACCTAGTTGGACTTATTTGCTAAATAAAATAAGTTCTGTTTGTACGGTCATGAGGTATTAGATGACTCCTGATGTGTGTGGTTGTAAGAAAGTACGAAAAGACTAGGGCCTGAACTTCTTTGCTTGATAGCTAAGGGTGAAATAGTGACCAAGTACCCTCTTCCTGAGCATGAGAGAGAGAGAGAGAGAGAGATGGAAAGGAGATAGAATGGGACTGTGTAAGGCCCGATGGGCTGAGGAATGTTTAAATTCTGAGTACAATGAATCTGAGTACAAAAGAATTGTAAAACCAAGAATTTACACACAGGCTTTCTTGTTCTCCTGAAAAGTGCAAATAATTTTAGACTAGGCTTACTGTTCCAAGGAGGTCAGGACAAGAGCAAGCCTACTGAATGGGAATTTTGTTGGTGATCTGATTCTGTTACTCTCAGAGAAGCTCACTGGATTGTGATAGAGTGCTCAAGCATATCAATATTTTAGGAGAAAAATGAAGGACACCAACCTACCTATGATACAACTTTCACAGTGCTCCTGAAGCCCCAAGATAAAATATGAAGACATATGAAAATCTAGAAAAATAAGAGAATAGCCTGAGCTTTCCTTAGAAGAGGAACTTTTTACTGGTTTGATTACTGTTGTGTTCAAAATTTAAAATTAAATAAAATTCCTATTCTAGGCATGAAATCTTAATGAAGTCAGCAACAAAACTGTTGCTAAGGCCATTGAATCAGGATTTCAATTCAGGTGTTTACCTGAACTTTCAAAGACATAAATCTCAACCCGTCTTTTCCATCCACCTACTCCCAGCATGTCTGTTGGTCTTTTTTCTTATCCTAACAGGCCAGAGCTAGGACAGCTTGGACTTTGGACTAACCTCACAATGAATTTTCTTGTGTTTAGTAGGTGAGTAGATACCTCTTCCTTCTAGTAGTCAGGGTTGAGAAGTTAGGGCTTGTGTTTCTGCAGGCTTCTCTTCTTACGGGTTTGTATATTTTTTTTGGTTGTTTGCTTTTTTTGTCTCTTTAATTACATAAATATGTCAGTATCCTTTCAAAACTAAAAAGATGATTTTCATTTGAAAATGCTCTGCATCCTTTTAAATTCCGTATACTCTGTATTTTAAGCTGATGATCTCTAAGTGCTGTTGAGCGTTGTGATTGTGTCTTCATGTTGAGCGTAGGATCAGACCGGGAGGTGCTTCATTCAATATGAAGGACTTTGTGATGTTGATGAAATCACTTAAGCGTGTAAGAAGTGGAGTAAAACCAAAAAATGTTGACCCCCTCAGCTTTTCCTAAGTATTTTTTTAAGCTGACAGTAGAGATTTTGTATCGCACTTCTGGCTACAGAAGTTCTTAAGGATATTCAAGCAGATGTGATGGATAAAGTAGTTATATTCCTGGCATAATGGTAGTCATATAAATAAAAAATATTTCTTTATTCTTATCAATAGAAACAAAGATGTAACACTTATTTGTTTGTGCATCTGTACAGAAATGAGAAAAAGTACTCTTTTGACTTCGGAATACTTTGTGTTATGAATCTTTGTGTTGTGAATCCAGGCCTTCAGATTCAGTGTGCTGCTTTCCACTTGATTTAATCATTGGTTATTTCAGCCCACTGCTTTATTTGAGGCAGGCCCCAGGAACCAAATTATTTGTGTTGTAAATAACGTAATATGCGCTCATTAGTTTGATCGCTTTTGCTTCTTTCAACAGGTTTGATTGGATTCAGTCTCTGACCATTTAAAAACTGCCATATAATCAATAGGGAAGCTGAAATACTGAATGAGATTGATGAGAAAAGATCCTTGGTAATAAAATATTGGTAACGTTCTCTTTTAGGCGCTTTATATCCAGCTGTGCACTTTGAACCCTATGATATGTCTCCTGTTGGCCATATAGGGAACCTGTTTGTGGAAGCTTTCTTCAGTAGTTGCCAACCTTGTGTAATTTACCTGCCATAATGAACAGGAAATGAACATTGTAAATGAAGTTCTACATGCCAGTCATTCCTTCTGCTTCTGTAGAGGTTGCCCAACTATGTGAAAAGGCACTCTTTATAATCATGTTTATAGAAAACGGGTAATCTGGGCAGTTTACATTATAGAATGTCAAATAGTGTTCTCTACAGTGCTGGACCTACAGAGGAGTTCATACTGCCCCTGTTGTTATCATCATATGCTTTTTCAAATATACGCTGAGAAGATTCTTTTATGAATAACTTTTGAAAGTTTTGTAACAAACTTTCATGCAAGCTAGATTAGGTCTGCTCAAAAGAAAAAGCTGTGATACTAGCAGGAACTTTGGAGAGAGCTGATGCTTTTGGCTTCTGATTTATAATACATGGATGAGTGCACTGTAAACGGACTTCTAATTCTCTGTACCTTCTGTTTTACTTGAGTGAATTGGCTGAGCCCTTTAGATGGACATCGGTGAATTCTCAGCATTATTTTGTCAAAACACAAGTTGACGCCCATGACCTTGGCCATGCCTTTTTCTTGACGATTACATAGCATTCAGTGATTCTGCACTGTGCTTAGGGAAGTGTTTTTCCACAGTGTTTTATTTACAAAAATCTAAATTTGGGATGGAATTTTTACATGTAATACAATATTATTTAACCTTACCCAGAGGGTACCAAAATCACCCAGCAAATACAAAGCTGGCAGCAGTCGTTGCCTTCTCTCAGCTGACTGAGCCCTGAAAAGGGAGGGACAATGAGTGGAAACTGAAAGCTAGTTCATGGAAAGCTTTAAAATATGAAAGTGGTTTAAATATAGTCAGCTAATATTAAGTTGTCCTAATAAGCTGTTTCTAAAGTGACTGCGAATTTACTATGGTATCTTTTACCAGTTGTCAACACATGGAAGGCATGTTTTGGATTTTCAGCTGTCCTAATGTGAAAATCTATTTTTCTGTAGTGATAGAACAAAATGTGTTTGTAAGAAGGGAAGAAAAAAGTCTAGGAAAAAAGTGCATGTCTGGAATTGATTGAATGCATGCTTCAGGGAACACTCTGGATAAATTGTTTAAGAATGGTTCATTCTAATAAAATAGTAATGATAAGAGACTGACTTCAAATCTGAATAGGTCACAAGTAAAATGAGTTTGGTGGTCTTAGCTAATCCCTCTGGATATTTATCCACATTACAGTCTCCCTGTACAATTTTATACAACTCAGAATTACTGTTTGACTCCAGTCAGTAGAGTCTTAGGAGTGAAATTACAGGTTGTTTCATCTCAGAGCTGAGACGGAGAGACAGACTGATTCTGAGAATGTTCACACAATGCCTTTCTCCCTATGTTGTTTCTGTATCAAGACAGTGTTACAAAATAATAATTTTCAAGTGTCCTAAATTCCCCTTTGTATAAAATAAGTAATTCTCCGAGATTAGGGGTAATTTAAGTAGCCATATTTCTAAGTGGCCATTGTGCAAGTTAGATCTGCTCAGGGAGTAGGGTGCCATGTGTGCTTTACTCTCCTGAAGTATCTTTTTAGTTTGTTTCTTTTAACATGAAGCCATTTTCTTTGGCTGGCTGTACCAGCCTTTTCCCCTGTGCTTTATCTATGGTCCGTTTCTCCACACTTCCCTAATGGCATATCAATCGTATTACCCCTGGGAAGCTGAGAACTGAAATACTATATAAATGTGTACACATTTTTTCATAATCTGCATCGGCAGTCATATGTGGAAGTTTAACTGGCTTTGAAATTCAAGTGATGTAGATAACTCAAAACCTAAGACGTATAGAGGTGTATGTGGTAGACAAAGATCACCCAGCATCCTACTCATGGAGCATGGGCCACTGTTGCCATGGGGCAGTGGTGCAATGTTAGGCACCTCTTGCAATCACCCCGACCCTGAGCACACAACCTGAAACAGGCTGCGGTGGTGGGGAGGTGGCCGGTGATGGCACTGCTTCAGTGACAGTCGTGTGACAGTGACAGTACACCGTGGCTGCTCTCCATCTCCCTGGCCTGGCTGGCAAACAGGTAGAGGGCACGGCACTTGGCAGCCTCCTGTGCTTCTGTGCTGGCATCTCACCTGCTACTCGTTCCAACACAATAGATGTGGCAGATGCATGTGACAATGTATTTCTAAGCTCTTAAGATCTGATGAAATCGATTTCTAACAGAAAGCACAAATGTCTTTTGGAGACCAGAAGTCAATTTCGTGTTTTGTCGATGTTTTATTTTGTATAATCTAAAAAAGAGGTTGAGGTTTTATTTTTCATTTTCTTTATTCTGTAAGTTTCTGTTGAGACAGGAAAGCCATGAATTTTTCTGTGATTTGCCTGTGGAAAAATATGAAAGGAAAAATATTTTTTCATGATATGTTGTGAAAGTTTTGTTGGCTGCTATGGCATTTATGAAGTAGAAAACAAACAAAAGCAACAAAAGGGACATTTCTAGCACTTGTGCTTATTAAAATTGTTAACTGCATAATTCTGTTCTGATACAAAATGAATACGCAAAACAAAAAAAAAAAAAAAAACTTTGAGTCACGCGATAAATTTCTGTTTGTTTTCTTGTCCCCAACTTCTCCCTCCAAAATATTGCAAGTATAATTGAGTAACAGTTGCTGAGTAAGTAAATGGCAGGTATTAATGCAAGCAATAAGTGAAAGGAAAAAAAAAATAATGTTGTCATACAGGATGTTTGCTGTGCAGTTTGTGTGTTAATCAATAAGCAAATCCTGAATGCAGACAGATAATTATTTATCCTTGAAAATATATGCAATGATAATCAGATGCTAATGTGGTAAAGTTTCCCATCATTCATTTAACCCCTGATGGTGGCAGTTATTTGGGGAAGGTTTTTGGAGTTTGTCTGGTTTTGTTATGTTGAGATGACTGGTTTTGATACCCTGAATGTCAATAATTAGTTGTTCCTCTTTTAGGATGCATGTGGATTTTCAGGCTTCCATTTCATTACAGGTGTTAGGTCTTACTTATTCAGTGCCGTTATTTATTTGTTTCTGGTGAGTTCAGATAGCGGTTTTCAAGGTGCTTTTCCATTTTTGAAAGATCTGTGGTGCACTTAACCTACATTAGACCTAAGGGATCTGAGAGTTCTTCAACAAACAAAGAATTTCCAGATACTTTCCTTCAGGATGTGTCAAGGGCAATACAGACAAAAGACTGATGTCTCCTTTAACAGCTTGATAAGTATCTCAGGATATTCTGCAAGAATCAGTACTGTTTCTACAGTGTACTGTATTCCCATTCAGCATAATATGGCTCAATATGTGTACTGTATGTGACAATGGTGAAGACTTATCTTTGCCCTGAGGGCTAAGTGCTGTAACACTTCTCAAGTGATAGGCTTGATAGAAGTGATGATTCAGAGGCAATGATCTGCTAAAAAGTCACATTAAATATGTGTGAGAATTAAAAATATGGGTCTGTGTTTATCTTGATTTTTATTTTACAAGTTTCAAAGCCCTATTTATTTCCAGCATCAAAATCCCTTGTAAGGTAAACTAAATCATTCTTGTATTGACCATTTTTTCATGTCGTTCTATTGAGGCATCTTCCCAACTGAGTTCCTTATTGAATTGTATTTCTATGAGGGTATTGTAGGTTAGCAGCACATTTTTATGGTACACAAAAGAGGTGCCTTCTGAATTTCCAATGCCTTGCATATTGTTCCCCATAGAAGCAGCAGCTCTGAAATACTGAATAAATCAAAACAGAAACAGTTGGCTCTTGACTTGCTGCTGTTATTTTTCTTTAAGTTTACATTTCCTAAAATAGTCTGCCCTCCCTAACTTTCTTAATGGATTAATTTACAGTAAACACATCCTTTCCAGAAACCTTAGACCTTTTCAGCTATGTAACAAGGAAGGCTTTATCTCATAGATGGAAACAAAAAATATAATTTAGTGTTAAATGTGTACAGATACACAAACAACGCTGCCTGCATACTCGTAAACTCTGTGCCCAAAATCAAACATCAAATGTCACATAGTCCTGTGATAAATCTTTAAAGGGGTAGTATTCAATAGTTTCTAAAGGAGATTTTCAAGAGTAATTAGTGTGCTATTAGTTGTTGTTCATCTATTATTAAATATTGTTAAAAATCTGTTATTCCTAGGGTCAGTTTCCTGTAGTTTTTTATTAGTTTTCTTTGCAGAGTCCCTTATTTGAAGTAGTGCAGGTGAAGTTCATAGTCCGTTTTGCTGCAGTCAAATAGGAGCATCCCCATTAGTAAGAAGTGCCTTCTGAATGACTGTAGCCCGGTGTCATGGTATCACAGAAGGGTTTGCGTTGGAAGGGACCTCAAAGATCATCTAGTTTCAACACCCCTACCATGGGCAGGGACACCTCCCACTAGACCAGGTTGCTCAAAGCCCCATCGAGCCTAATCTTGTAGTTACTTAGAATAGAGCACATGTATTTAAGTGAATTTTGTTATTCTGAAACCACTTGGGGTGCAAAGGTGTTTGGTGTTTAAGCAATTTAAGGATTGCAGATATGGACATCTTCTTCTGTACTACATCTTCACATAGAGCTTTTTTATCAAGAAATGTGACAGGATGGGTGCCCATTGATGCAAAGTGGTAACTCTGGTTTGAATTGTCCAAGATTCCCCACGCTAGTTCAACTATAGTGTCATAAGAGCATAATAGGCCCCATCCTACTGCTCACAAATGAGCTGGGGATCAGACCATTAAATTCATTTTACCTAAGACCTACCGTGCAGGAGGCTTCGCAGGTGCATTTCTGGGACTGAAGTATCAGTTTCATTAGCTTGTTGTTAGATCTAGTATTTAAGAATTATTTTTACTTCTCAGTTTCGGATTTAGGAAGCATAGTTTGTTATTTGACAGTACGAAAGCCTTTGAAACTGTGGAAATAAGGAGTCTAACACAAGTGAATTGGGATAATGAAGAACATCATGGACCAAAAGGGTATTAGGTGAGGAGAGAAAAGCAAAGATAAATACAGGAGAAAAGAAATGGAAATGTGAATTCTTTTAGTTGCTTAATAAGGTTTTGTGTGGTTTTGTATACATGCACAGATACTCACATTCATGTAAAGAAACTTACACAGATCATAGAACTAATGCGCCCCCTCCCTCCCTTCCCTAAGGCTAGACCTATGAGATCTAGAATTTATTTCTTCACTCATGACCTTTCATAACTATCAGGTATAAATGATTTTCTTTCACTTATGCCCAGGCTACTTTTGAAGGTGCTGTAGGTCTCCAGCAAGAATTATCAGTAGATAAACCTGCACTCTCTCTAAGTCATTTATACACAATAAAGAAGAAAAAATAATATCTGTACAATCTTTTTTTATGTGAAAACCTTGTTCTTATTTTCAAACAATCTTTAGTTTGCACAGCCTTTGCTGCATTTTTTTTCAAATGAAAAGCACGCATTTCGTATAGGATTTTTAATTCCTTCTAAGTAAGGAGCTGCTAATAGTATGGTATTATTACAGTAGTCCTTATAATAGTCTTGTCAGTACATACACTCACTTTTCCCAAGCTGCAACTGTAAAATAATGAAGGAAGCCATTGGTGAATTAAACAGCTTGTTAGTCATGGAAGAGCGTTGGATTGAATTCTCCAGAGGTTTAAAGTACAGGGTAGTGGCAATGAGATCAAGAAAAATCAAGTCACTGGATACTGAATATATATTAAAGCACTCTACAAATGTAGTATAGGAAACAGCTTCTTTTTAGTGCCTTGGTAATTTAGTAACTTTCATGTCTGGGTTCCTGGTCAGAATTTAGTTTAAATGAATTAAGCAAATTGTTCTGGACAGTTAGTTATAACAGATACTAAAATACCGCACCAAGAGCAAATAAGACACTGGGATAGTCCTGTGCTGCTCAGTACAGTTTCTTGTTATGTACTATATCCTACACCTTCCAGCTATAAAACAAAGATAACATAATGAGCATTTCAATTTTGGCTCTAAATCATACTTTCAGTGTTCTTGAGTCAAAGGGAGTGGAGAGACTAAAGCCCAGGCTAATTTTTTAGTTCAGGGAGTAGTGCAAAATCACCTTCATTCTGAGGTCTTATCAGGCTTTTAAAGTCCTCCATCTTACCCATATCCTGTCTGTCCACACATCTTCAGTTTTGACCCTTTCAGCTTTCTCATGACACCACAGTTTGAAGATGAAACTCTCACTGAGCTCTCCCAGTCACTGGGAACTTCCCCCTCCTACCTGGCTCAGCTACCTATGTCAGAACAATATTCTCCTTACCTCTCTGAGAGGTTTTCTTAATACGCCCTTTGGGATTGTTATGCATTAAGGCAGTTGCATAAAAATAATTTGTGTATTCAGATTTTTCATCATGTGATGGTTAGTAGTTGACAAAAGTTTTCTTTTTTACGAGGAGTAGTGCCTGCCCAAATATGTTGGAAAAGTAGTCATGTTGTGCATACAGTGTAAAGCACTTTGAAAGGATTCAGAAAATGTTAAAGACTAACATACCTAGGCAGAATCTTCCTTATCAGAAAAAAACATGTAGAATTTCGGTATTAACCGTCTTTTAACTTAAAAGAATGAAAATCAAAATGTGACATCATCTTTTAATATGAGAAAAGACAGGTTTATGTGTCTGTAAGTGTGATAATTGTGACAGCTAAAATTACCACATAGTCAGTCTTGATTCACAAGCTTCATGACTGATCAGAGAACCAAAATATTCTCCTCTTCCAATAGAAGGTGGTAGGAAATCTCAAGGTGATGTACGTTGTCCTCAGTGGTATCAGAGACATCTGATAGTATCAGAACCGAAAGCCAGAAAGCCTAACTGAGGAACCTCTGCCAGATTTTATGAAAATTTTCTTCCTCATGCCCATTTTTGTATGCCATGGAATCCAAAGAACTTACAATTGAATCAGCAGGGCTGCTGCCTCAGAATGCAAGTGAAATATCTGGAGTATATCTGTCTTTAAAGGCAAATTTTCAAGCCCTACCAAACTCAGGATCCGTTGACAAAAGAGTTATTTCCATTAGTGCAGACTCTGCCATAAGACTGCCCGTATTTTGCAATATCGAGGTAGTATGTTAAGAATCTAAGTACAATTTTGCATGATCCAACTCACCTCTACCTTGTTTAACTTTTCTACAAGAGCTAAAATTGATTGCATGGGGAATTGATGAGTCTGGGGTCCTTAATTGTCTTGGAAGAGTCAAAATGCAGCCCACAATATACCTTTCTGGTATGAAGGGGAGGGTGCAGTGTAGTCCGTGGACAGGCTGTGGAAATTCTCTTTGCATATATGTAGATGAGGAGATGTTTCTCTTTTGTAGCATCTGTGTAATGCATCTGACCAAAGCTTTTCACTCTGGCTGTGGGAGAACAGGATGTGGCTGATTGATACAAATAATTCATTTGCATCAGGTACAGATTACAAAGTCTATCTAAAATACCACTCTCTTCAGATAAACCTGGTCTAATACAGTGAGTTTTCTCACAGCCTAATCTTGGTTACAATTTCAAAGCAATTCCAGTGTTGGCAGTGGTAATAAAATTCAAGACAAAATGGAATCTCAGAGATTTCCCTCTTCCATCTGAGTCTTTAGGAAATTATTCTCTTCCCAGCTTGTCTTTGAATGTTCAGAGGGATGCCCCTGTAGGGTCTGTATTTAGGTGACTGTTAAATATCAGTCTAACATGGAAAAAGATGGTCCACACAGAGCATGTGGGATGGAATCCAGAAATACCAGCCTCCTCCATCTGAGCTAGATAATATTGTCTGCCACTGTGTAATACTATTAAGACTAATATGCCGCATAAAACAGAGCAATAATTAATTATGCAGATGTGCAAGCTTATTCTATACAGAAGAGGGCAGTAGAACTGGTAGCTGAAATGGAAATAAACACTTTTGTGCACTAAACAAAAACGATCATTGCAATAACAGGATTGAAACACTACATTTATATAGACGAGAACCTGAACAAATCCTCAGGACCTAAACAACTTCAAACATAAACGTAACTTGGGTCCTGTAGAGGCTTTATACTATGCTGAGGCTGCAGAAAAGTTAGAGATGACCATAAGGCAGAACTTCAATATCTGCAGGCAGTATTTGGATCCCCCTCTGTTGCAGCACTGCTCAGTGTAAATGGTATAATTAAGACGTATAGAAACAACTCATTAAATTGTGACAGCTTCTTGTATCTTATAGTTAAGGAAATAGATGAGCTATCTGGAGATGCCAAATGAAGAGATCATTTCATTGTTTCAGTATGCTCCAGTTGGAGAAAGTTCATTAAGAGCTTTGTCTGTTAAGGGTATGTTGAAAGACATGAAGCTTCAGGTGATTTAAGAAGAAAAGATAAGACTCAGCTGTAAGTCTCTTCTGAAATAAATATGCTGTCTTTTCTCCTTTAGAATATGAATATAGGCTGTAAGTGTGTAGGGATGCATTAATTGTTTTTGTGGATTTCTATCCGTGAGCTGAAAAGTTTCAGTTTTGTATGGCAACGTCTGTAGACAAACTTCTTTTGAAGAGAAAAAATTGTTATTTTTTAATGTTCTTTTAAAGTGGGGTTTTTTAATTATTTGCCAACTCTTTCTGGAAGCTTGGATGGATGTTCTTTTTAAATATTAGAAGCTGAAAAGGAAACAAAAAAAGAGTAAATCCTCTGTGAATACAATTTTTTAGGAGAGAAGTTTCAATAACAAAAATATTTATTGTAAAATTAGAGTTTTAAATGGCATGCCAGTTCCTTGTAACCAGGGGCCTGATCTTGCCAGTTGCTGTGTGCCGCTGAGAGTTGCCTGTTGCCATGAACTTTCTTGCACATTCTGATTTAAGCAGTCAGCGCCGCTCGTAGAAGCAAGAATTGGAGGAGGAGCTTGGTGACTGCTCAATTTCAAGTGGGAAAAAAAGAGTTTTGCTTAAAATTGAAAACAATAAGATTCCATTTCTTTTAACAGTAAAGATTCCTTTTAATCAAAAACAATCGATTCTTGTCCATTTTCTGGTTTTCTTTTTCTAAAGATGTTTCCCTGTTTTGTCACCAGAGCACTATAAGCAGAATCCAATAGCACTGGGTCACTTCCCCTTCTTGCCAACCAAGCAATAAAAAATATCCCCAGGCTTTCAAGGAAAAAAAAAAACAACAAAACAACCAAGAATTAATAATTTCCTATGGCTTATATTTTTGATTTTAATAGAGAAAACAATGAAGAGTTTTGAAGGCATGGGTGTTACTGATCAAGCACTCTGTTGTTAATTCCACAAACTGTCTGATACAGTTTATAGGGAAGGAAAAATCAAACACAGACAGGCGAAGGTATTCCGTGCTGACAGAGTAGAAGGGTGAAGTGCTGAAGAAAAAGTGGCAATTTAAAAATTGCTTCCACCCGAAAAACATTTGGGTGTGGGTGAAGTCCTAACAGCAACTTGGGACTCTTTTTCTAGTGTACAAGTTGGACTGGAAACTTCCGTATTTAATACTGCATCTTCATAAATGGTGGTTAGAATTGACAAAGTACTGCTGAAAGAGTAACATATATCTTCTTGGAATAATGACTAGGAAAAAAGAGGAGTGGATTCAGCTCATGCTCGGAAGCTTCAAAACAGAGAATCAGAAGCTACGCACTGACTGATATTTGAGGAAAAGCTTTTCTAAACCTCATTATCTTTATACTAGTTTTGTTGGCAATTATATTTTGTCATGCAGTAAGTGTTTTTTTCTTGGGTAGAAGCGGCTTTTGTAATGTTTTGTAAATTGTTAAAATGGCAAGCTTTGTTGTACCAGAAATGCGTTATGACACTGCGGTGCTACCAAGTTTTATTTGCTACTGTGCACTTCTTCAGGGGTTTAACTCTTTTGGCCTTCAGTTTTATGCTTAGTGCGCGCAAGGTACAAGCAGCCTATTGATGCACACGTTATCACACTGTGCTGCTACAGTATAAACTAGCTATGAGGTTTGCCGGACTAGTCTGCATAGGCTGATATTAAGTCTTCCATTAAGTGAGACAGAGTGGATTACTGATTTTGGAATTGATGATGGATGAAGAAGCCATACAGAGATGACATTGCTCTAAATTTGTAATACTGAGATTAGGGAGTTTTTCTCTGTAATGTTATAGTAATGGGCATTTCTCAAAGGCAGAGGGAAGAAAAGATTAGATTTGGTTCCTGTGTGTTGAGGGAGGTGGAGAGGAAGAAATAACCACAGCTGAAGTTCAAATTAAGGTTTCAGAAGGTGCTAAATATGTTGGAACAAAAATAGAAGGCTTCTTCACCTCAAATTCATCACCAAGGACAGAAGGATGGTTTTATAATTGAGAGTGTCAACTCTGCAGTACCTGTCACTTTATCTGTCTGCAATATGCCATACACATTTATAGTGATGTATAAGTAATAATAATAATTTTGTGCTTGAGGCAAAACATAGGGATTTAGACCATCCTTTTCGTACCCATCTTTCACACAAATTTCTTGTGTGGCCCGTGGACAAGTCAAATTTCTGCACCTCACTACCCTCTGCTGCAAAATGTGAATAATACCGTTTCTTTTTGAGGGATGTTGAGAGACTATATCGGTATTGGCAATTTGCTGTGCGAGTCCGAGCTAAAGATACCCCACCCGCTAAGCATTGCATTTGCTCCCAAATCTTCCCAGGGAAAGACTTCCACTTCTAAAACTGCAGTCAAGTGCTGACCCTTACTTAGGGTCTGTGGTTAATCCCCAAAGCCCCAGCCTTCTTCTGTTAACATATTTTACTCATATGAAAGTTACAACTGAAAGTTCAAAAAGTAGGTGTTGTCTAACAGATTACGGGGATGCAGAGGACATCTGTCCCACTCAATGAACAGGCCTTGGAACAGATGTCTCAAATTTCTTCAAATCCAGAACATGCTGTCCATTTTTCTGTAATAAACAGAATTTTCCCTCTTTGTCACTGAGCACCAAAGTATTATCTTTAATGCATAAAATATGTAAATTCTTAAAGCATCATTTTGCTCTTTAGTGAGTTTAGATATTACAAAATGGTTTAATTATAAAAACAGGCAGACCTAGTCCTGGGACCTGTGCAGCTAGAAATAAATGTGCAATCAAAACTGCAATTACCTGCAGAATTTAGTGTAAACAGATCAGCAATCACATAACAAACACAGGCTAGTTTGCATTCTGATATGAATACAGTTAGATCCAAAGCAATTTTCCTTTATTTATCTTAGCTGCTCAGCATAAATAAAGCAAGGGCATTGAAGCAATTAGCATAATTAGAGTATCGTGGTCAGGCCCTGTGTGATTTCTAGAGACGTTTCACTTTAGAATTCTTTTTCCCGTACAAGAGTTTCCCTGAGCCACTAAAATATCGCTTTGGGCATTTTTGTATTTCAAATTTGCAAGTTGTCAGTTTGAAAAACCCTTGACACACGGATGTGAAAGCATCTCACAGACAACCACAGAAGGTATACCCTCAGCTTTTCATTACTAAGAAGCTGGGGAATTTCCTTTTTCAGCTCTTTCTCCTTCTTGACGTTTTAACCCTAGAAATGTCAGGTTTAATTATTTCAGGTGGCACTCAGCAGATCTAGGGGTTAAAACCAACCTGTTCCCCAAAAGGTGTGACATTTATGCCACTTCAGGGGTTACACTTATAAAGAGAATTTCTATCTTTCCCATGACACCCTTCTCCAATCTTGTATTTGCTTGTCTCTTCTAGCAACAGCGGAAAAGCTTGTGTGGGCATAGGCATTTTTACTTCCTCAGCACCTAGAACCAGTTTTTTGCCACTGCTTCTACTGTTGTAATAGCATTCAGAGAGCTGAACTAATACTAGACTGTGGGACTATTTCTGCACGTTTGTAGGGTGAGTACAGGGTAGGGAAAATATGGAGAACTTTGGTTTTTATTAGGAGACACGAACTGCCCCCTCTACCAGAATGGCTGGGTGGTGGATGTAAAGTACTTGTCACAAAGTACCATTTGCAGCCACTGAAGCCAGCTGAGAGCATGGGAACAAAGTGAATGCGGATGGGAAAAGAGGAGGACTATATCTTGTCCTTTTATTTTTCTTCACATTTCTCTTCTTCATTAATGAACATTTCAAAAAAGAAATAACAAAAGATGTAGAAATTACAGTGGTTTTCTTTCATCTTTATAAATTGAAAGGGCACCCACTGTTTCCAGTAGGATATGATGGATTTCAGGGCCAAGTTGGTGACACAGTGGACTTCAAGAGCATGGGCTGGCTACAGGCAGCGTGTATACTGTGCAATTAATTGTTAACTGTCAAAGAGATTTTGATTATTAAATTATGAGTCCTATAATTTTTAAATTGTCTTTGTCAGTGCTTTGAAATCTCTGCTTCTTATGCAGGGCAACTTGTGACCTCATTTATCACATTCCTCTCCCTATTATTAGCACATGGTATCAGAGGTACAAAAAAGAGGAGCCTAAAAGGCAGAATCAGAGCATGAGCCATAGATTGGAGGACCAAGATGTTTAGAGTAATCTGTTCTATTTTTAAAGACTGTTGTTAAATGAAGAATTATAAAAATAATAATAGGGCCAGGGTAAGGAACAGTGTGATCATTCCAATGAAGCCTTCACCAGTCACGGAAGTGCTTTAATTGCAGTATCTCTAAACCATTCAGGATGAAAGTGTCCCTCCTGTCCCTGTCCTTTCATGCCCCTTCCATTGCTTCAAATGTATCCTACACAGTTTTAAACCTGGTCGGTTTTACATGTTTGTCATTCTTTCTCTTAAAGGATGCAAAAAGAAAAGAAAAAGACCAATTAAGTTTATCCAGGCCGAAACATTATTGCTCAGATGGTAATAATCCCAGTAAATTAAGGCCAATACTGTAGGGCCTACAGAGAATTTGAATAGCAAACACTCCTATAGTTTTTAAAAAGAAAAAGCTTTAACTGCAGAAATGTTCCATCCTTCTGACTGCATTTATCTTGCTGATTAGTGATAATAGAAAACCTAGCAACAGTTTACTGCAGAATATTGCAAGCCCTCCAGGCAGGCAGTAGCAGATGCAATAACCCCCCAAAATAACAAAGGTAAGTCTGTATATGAGTCAAGGGGCAGTATGGGGACACTGAAAAAGCGAAGATAAAACTTAATAGTTAAAGACACTAAAATAAGTCTCTTAATGATAGGGATAAAGCAGCATGACATCTTTAGACCAGGCTGTTAGATGAGTTTATTTATTCTTTCTTCCCAGTAATTTGCACGGTATTAGGAGTTCTTTGAATGCAGAAGCAGTACCTTAAATATTTTTTTCAAACTGTCAAAGACAGTGAGTCTTTATGAGTGAGTGTGCTTTGATTTCTCTCTTTTTATTCCATGTATACATCTATATTATGTGTATATATAAAAGTGAGGGAGCAGATGGATGGGTTACAAGTTTTCTTCTTCAGTAGTAAGTTTTCTTCCATCTTCTCTTTAGCATCTGTATTTTTATTGGAAAATATTGTAGTGAAAAGGCCAACCATCTACAGGTGATATCGTGTATAGCATAGGTCTATATACTGAGTCAGACTTGAGGTCCAGCTAGCCTGGTATCTTGTCCACCAAACAGCCAGCAGTAAATGCTTTGCAAGAAGTGCAGGAAACATCAGATTAGGTAGATTTGAGTTAATCTGTCCCATGTTAAATTTTCCCCAAAGTCTTTGTATTCTAAGGTTATCTGGAACACAAGGTTAACAGTGCTTACAAAAATTGGCTGTCCTCCTTAGCCCCAAAGGCATTCACTCCTTCATATTCACTCTGTGTGAATGTATACTGCCAAATAAAGAAGTTGGGGGGAGGGGGGTTGAATTGTGCGGGTAGCGCTTCTGAATAACCCTATTCTGACAGTTTACCAGAAGGGAATTGAATATTAGAAATGGCAAAGATTTATTACTTAAGGCACCTTTAAAAATTTGCCCAGCTCCTGTAAAAACATGCTTGTGTCCACTGAGCAGAATGTGTTACCTAGGCTTCTGTTAAAAATGTATTGCAGATTATACCAAATTTGTTGTGGTCAGCGCTTACGCTGTCCAATATTCTGCCTTTTAGTGTAACTGTGGCAGGAAATGTAAAGGCATGGCTGGGAGTGTATCTTAAAGTAGTAACACAAGCAGTCATCTCGTAATTCTTGCTCAGTTGAGTCTCCAGCATTGCTCCTCAGTTTCTAGCAGTTTGTATTAGTATTTAACAGCATGTTTTCTCTTGGGATTAAGTTAACATAGTCATATTATGCCCACTATCCATTATCTACATTTGATCCCTAAAAGTGGAAGATTGATTTTAACTTGGCCCTGCTGCTTTTAAATCCCTTAATAGTGTAGACTCTGGCTGCATCGGAGACCTCCCGTTCGACCCTCATCCTTTTGGGTATTCAGGCTGTGACACCATTTGCCTTGTAGGGAATCCATCATCACTCACATGTTACTTTGGCAGGTGAATTGCGGTTTTACTCTTTATTCCCGAAGGTGAGGAACTTGCTCCCTCTTGACTCTGTCTGTAATCATAACATACACACATGTTTTCTTCTTCCAGATGAACCTAAGTTGATTTATCTGGAACATTTTCCACCCTTACAGTCAGGAATATCTGACTCATTTTATGCAGATGGCCAACAGGTTTTAATTAGGATCCATGTCAAGGCCTCTCAGTACTGTTTTCAGTATTCAATGTGTAGTGGAATCCCCCAGGATGAAAAATGAAGAGGCTAAAGTTTTGTTAGTACATCAGGACTTGAGATGCCTAAAATGTTAACTACGTTCCTACATGCTGTAATGGGCCTGATTTGTATAGGTGTGGAGTGCCTGCTTTTTCGGCTGAAATTCACAAGTCCTGACCAAGTATAGCATCTCTAAAACATCACTCAGTTCCTTAAGAGAACAAATTCAAATCGCAGTATATAGGAGCACTGATCTGATAGAACTTCATTTTTTCTGGTGTTACCCACACTGCAAGTAATGGGAATGGGTTATTTACCTAACATTAGACAGCTGAAATAAAAACGTGGATGTATATTTACCCTTAGGGTCTTTAAGTTATTTTTACTGTAATTTTTAGACTTCTGGGCATTTAATACATTTCTTGTTACAGAACTTCTGCCTGCCCTTCAGTCGTACATACCCTGGTTTGTACATGCTTTCTTTGGGTATCCAATTATACCTGCAAAATTAGGATCCTCATCTAGTAAAGCTAATTGTTATATTCAGCATCGATCAGTGAAAATGATGTGGGCACTGTTAGGGGCTACATCTTCTCTCTTATTCTACAACCTCACAAGGTTATTTTGGAAGTAAATTAATGTTTATGAAACACTCAGATGCTGTAGTGATGAACATCGTAGAAAAACCCACAAGGAAGCTTATAATTCTGTCTTCAGAGCATGGTGTGCATAGAATGCAGTAAATAAAGCCTAGGGCCACACATTGAACACCGAGGAGAAAACAAAATATCAAATAGCTGTTCATTAAGGCAGCATTATCTATCACGTGCAATGAATGAGGCAGGAATTCCAGTGGAATGGTTTTTTGCTTTGCAGTGCTCAACTTTGCAATCTTAATGCTTTTCTTTTTGCATTGTTCTGGATGTAATTTCTTATGATCTACTAAGGAAAAAAAGTCAAAAGGATGGTGTCTTGCTGAAACCAGAATAGTTCATCGGAAGACATACAGTTTTAGTTTAAGTCCATGTATTTTTGCCATTTGAACTAACAGAGTAACAAAGAAATTACTATTTTTCTGATGTGTTCCAGCATGAGGGGAGGAGAGGATTGGTTATTAGGAAAAAGTTCTTCACTGATAGGGCGGTCAAGCACCAGAACAAGCTCCCCAGGGAAGTGGTCATCACCCCAAGCCTGTTGGTGTTCAACAGCTCTCTTAGATATCTGGTTGAACTTTTAGGTTGCCCTGTATGGAGCCAGGAGTTGGAATGATCCTACGATTTGCCAATGACTTTCCTTCTGAGCTTTGCTGATAGCAGAAGCGTGGTGGGAATCAGAATATGTGGCAGCCCTTCCAATTTTTGGAGGGAAATTTGCCATAGAGGGAAAATATCTCTCAGTTCTATTTCACAGTGTCTAAATAGTCTAGCTGTCCCCTCTAGTCTTTTTTCCTATTTCCACTACTTGTCTTCCCAGTGCCTCCCACCTGCTTGCTAGGCATGTCAGTATTTCCCACCAGGACCGTTTCCAATCTCTTTACCAGCCCTAATCCTCTACATGCATGCTAGCTATTTAACAGATCTAGCTCCATTTTCTTAACTCCTTCCTTGCCAGTTGGTTTATTTCAAAGCAGACTCAGAGCCCTCTAAATTTGGACCAGATGATTTGAAGTTCTTTTCTCAGATTATGAGAGTAGCCCAAATCTTCTTGGCTCCTACACTGATCAGTCCTAGAGTCATCCCTGTACTTATTCTTAATCCCAGTGTCTTTCCTTCAATCAAGTGACTCCATTCCCCCCTCAGTCCTCTGCAGTTCTCTGCTTCATTCTGTTTCTCTTACACAAAGCCTGGTTCACACATCCTTGTGTTCAGACAAGGCAGCTTCCTCCTCCAGCTACTGAACAGATCACTGGAAGGCCTGTGATCAGGCAGGTGCCAGTTTTCAGTTCTGGTTGTGACATACCACTGACCTAATGCAAATTACAGGTGCAAATGCAAGCTCTGGTCAGGTGCCAGCAATCTCTAGCCATGCTTCTGTGTGGTTTAAATGGAATCATTAGGATTTTTTTGGTCACTGTTCTCTAGTGAATTTCTATGAGGCATGTGTAATTCAAGTTTTATTTAAAGATTCATAACTTGGTTAAATGAGAGCTGGTTTGAACAGAACATTCTAAAGAAAAGGTCATAAGAATTTTTTTACACGGGCAATGTAAAAGTATCCATACCACACTTTTGACAACAGCTAAACCAATTTGACCGAATTGTCACAGAAATTCAGCCTGCAACCGATACCATAGAAGTAACAAATCTAAAATCTTGTTTGCAGAATGGAATGTATACTACTCCATAAATGGAAAGAATGTAAAATTTGTAAGATTTTTTAAAAAATTTTGTAAAGAACCAATTTACTAAAAATATATACTTTTGTTCTATGTTATACTTCAAAGTAATCTGTTCCAAAATTAATTTCCTTCTTACGCTGGTCAATATTTTTCTAGTTAATCTAGTTAGTCTTAGTACTTACAAAGATGCTACCATGTCAGTTAGCAATACCAACAGAGCAAGAAGAAGAAAAAGAAAATCTTTCCTGCAGCTCATATTCTGGACACTAGGTGAGGATTGTTTCCTGGCAATTGATGCAACCTGATTTCTGGAAAAAAACCAGTCCCACAAGTTTCCCAATAGTGTTATCAGACACTTGATAACATAAACATGTTGTGTACAGTGACCAGACGTCCTTCCAAAATCACGTTAAATTTATTTCATTATATTAGCAGATCGATGTCTACTGTTCCCATTTCATTCTTATTACAAGCCAGGTGAGCAGGTTGAATCCATTTTATGGAATCATGTAGCCTTCATCCTATACGTTACCCAGGAAAGTGTTGGCTAACAAATTGTGCAGCAATATCAGAAGGGGATGGTGCTCCTCGATACTAATTCCTTTTCAAATTGCACGAGCTTTGCCCTGGTTAACTAATTTCATTATATTGATGTCGCTCCTGACATCCACAGGAGTAACTAAGTAAAACCAGGAATCCTGCATCTATTTATTTCCATGGAATGTTTGTATACCTACCTAACAGTCTGAAATAATGTTTATTATTAAAACAGATTTTAGTAGTGGTAAATTTCCACAGATAGCATGCACTAAGTTTCTGATCAAGGTAGAGTGTAAAGCTCACATAAATATCAAATAATAGATATTACATACTGGGTGAGTGGTAGAAAAAAAGGAAGTCTATAAATGCAGTCACTGGGACATTTATTTTGTACTGCTGGGCAGGTCAATGGATCTATAGAGATCTAGATCCTACACAGAGGCAGATGTGGGTATAGACAAATTTAGACCTGTGTTTTTGGCCTTTATAACTACAAAGAGATTTCTAGAAGAAAAAAAAAAAAAAAGAAGGTATTCTGGTATAAACTTTGAAAGTTCTAAATTAGACATGAGGTATTTGGCTGGTTAGTCCAGGATAAAATTGATTAACAGTGTACACTCAACATGCATCAACATTTTTACATTGTATGGCTTTTCAGATATTGCATCCTTAAGAATGAGCAACAGTCATATAGAGAGCTAGTACAGGAGCTGAATGTCTTCAGCTAACATTGACACTCATCAAGAAATTTCCACATTGGTGGCATATATGCATGATGTGCCAAATGTCTTTGATAGTAACATAAATGGGAAAGCCCTTGTCTTACCCAAGACAACAACATGTTTCTCCTGTCTTCTCTGTTACTGCTAAGTGCTTCTTATAGAAGTATTCCTTGAGGTCTTTGCAAAGGAAAAGGGTTTGTTCTGTGACAGCAGATTTTCATACTGAATGACTTCATATTTTCTGCTGACAGCCGTCCAGTGTTGACCACTGTAAGAGCAGAGTACTTTAAGAATTTGTTGTCTTGACTTGCATACAAAAGTCTTTTTCAAAGCTATATCTTAGACTGCTAACTCTGGATGGATTCACACAGCTAAGAAGGAGATCAAGGGAAACAGCAAAAATGTCTATAGGTACATTAATGGTGAGAAAAAGACTAGGGAGGGTGTGGGCCCCCTCAGAAAGGAAACGGGGGAGCTGGTGACAAGTGATATGGAGGAGGCCAAGGTTCTCAACAACTTCTTTTCCTCAGTCTTCACTGTCAAGGGCTCCAGCCACGCTCCCAGAGTCACAAAAGACAATGGCAGGGGTTGGACAGAACTGCCCATCGTAAGTGAAGATCAGGTTCGTGACCATCTGATGAACCTGAAAGTGAACAAGTCCATGGGACCTGATGGGATACACCCACGGGTACTGAAGGAACTGGCAGATGAGGTTGCTAAACCGCTATTATATTCCAAAAGTCATGGCAGTCTGGTGAAGTCCCCACTGACTGGAAAAGGGGAAACATAATCCCCATTTTCAAAAAGGGAAAGGAGGAGGAACCAGGGAACTGTAGGCCAGTCAGTCTCACCTCCGTGCCCGGTAAGATTATGGAGATCCTCCTGGGGGCACTGCTGAGGCAGAAGAATAACGAAGAGGTGATTGGGTACAATCAACACGGCTTCACCAAGGGCAAATTGTGCCTGACAAACCTGGGGGCCTTCTATGAGAAGGTCACAACATCAATAGACAAGGGGAGAGCAACTGATGTCATTTACCTGGACCTGAGCAAAGCCTTTGACACTGTCCCGCATGACATCCTGGTCTCCAAGCTGACAGAATGTGGGTTTGATGGACTGACAATTCAGTGGATAAAGAACTGACTTGATGGCCGCGCCCAAAGAGTGGCTGTCAATGGGTCCAAGTCCAAGTGGAGGCCAGTGACGAGTGGAGTCCCTCAAGGATCAGTACTGGGACCAGTCTTGTTTAACGTCTTTGTCAGCGACATGGACAGTGGCATTGAGTGCACCCTCAGCAAGTTTGCCAACGACACCAAGCTGTGTGGGGTGGCTGACACGCTGGAGGGAAGGAATACCATCCAGAGGGACTTTGACAGGCTGGAGAGGTGGGCCCATGCCAACCTCATGAAGTTCAACAAGACCAAGTGCAAGGTCCCCCATCTGGGTCAGGGCAATCCCAAGCACCAATATAGGCTGGGCAGTGACTGGCTTGAGAGCAGCCCTGAAGAAAAGGACTTAGGGGTGCTGGTAGACAAGAGGCTCAACATGAGCAGTCAGTGTGCACTAGCAGCCCAGAAAGCCAATCGTATCCTGGGCTGCATCAGAAGAAGTGTGGCCAGCAGGTCGAGGGAGGTGATTCTCCCCCTCTACCCCACGCTCATGAGACCCCACCTTGAGTACTGTGTCCAATTCTGGAGTCCCTGCTACAAGAAAGATATGGACGTGCTGGAACGTGTCCAGAGAAGGGCCACAAGGATGAGCAGAGGGCTGGAGCACCTCTCCTATGAGGACAGACTGAGAGAGTTGGGATCGTTCAGTCTGGAGAAAAGAAGGCTCCGAGGAGACCTTATAGTGGCCTACCAGTACCTTAAGAGGGCCTACAAGAAAGCTGGGGAGGGACTTTTTAGGATGTTGGGTAATGGTAGGACTAGAGGGAATGGATTAAAACTAGAGATGGGACGGTTCAGACTGGACATTGGGAAGAAGTTCTTCACCATGAGGGTGGTGAGTCACTGGAACATGTTGCCCAGAGAGGTGGTGGAAGCCCCATCCCTGGAAGTTTTTAAGGCCAGGCTAGATGGGGCTCTGAGCAACCTGATCTAGTGGGAGATGTCTCTGCCTGTGGCAGGGGGGTTGGAACTAGATGATCTTTAAGGTCCCTTCCAACCCTAACAATTCTATGATTCTAAGTTTGTGCAATTTTTTTTTTTAAATACTGCATAAAGTCTGAGGCAATTTCTAAGGAGAAGAACAAAATTTTCTGCAGATATGTTCAGGGATATTCTCTTACAGGAAGATACTATGGGAAAATTTATCATTTTGTCCAGCCTAGCATTTTCCAGAGGCAGTATCAGTCTTTGTAAGCAAAGGATAAAAGTTACCCATTGCAAGAATAGGTTAGTAATGTAAAAAGTGGTGAAAAAGATCTTTCAGAGGAAAAGAAATCCTCCTTCTTCATCTCTGCTTCAGTTCAGTCTTTGATGAACTGATCTTTGTCCTTGCTTTTGCCTTTGCCATGTAAGCTGCTCTGGAGACGATATCATTTATTATTTTTCTGGCACTATTTGGAGCACCAAATAACTTCTTGATGGCATACTTGTATATTCACACAGTAGTCTGCAATAGGTTGACATTAATTCTATGAAATGATTTGCTGGAAGTGCAACTGGGTGTTTTTCTCCTGCTTTTTCTTCAACCTTCTCCTTTTAAATTCATTCTGTTTTCACCTGCAAATTTTCAGTCTTTCTCTTCTATTTTCAGTGCTTGTTGGTCTGTCTTTCTGTCCCCGTTTTCTCCCCCATTCTTACTTTATAATCATTATAATTGCCCATTTTGCATCATGTTCTTAGTATCTTCAAAAGAGCTTTAGCTTGTTCCTTTTTTTTTCCTTTTTTTTTTCCTTGGGTTTTTTTTTTGAGTTAGACCTTCAAATCTCCCTCCTTTCCCTCCTTCAAATCCATCAAATTCATCTCCTTCCAGCACATTCTGTAACCCACCCCAAGGCTTTACTCCTTTGGATTCATGAGAAATGCTCTGTATCCTGAAGGTAGCAAGGAGGACACAGAGATGTGAGCACGGCAGTACCTCAGAACAGGTGAATGTTCTGAGTTAGTGGAGGAGATGCTGAACCAAGAGCTAGTTCAGGAAAAAAAAGCTAACCTGAGTTTCACATGTTAAAATCGCATTAATTTCCAACAATTGTTAAAAAGATAAAATAAAAAGGAGAGAAGATGGCCAAACATATACAACAGTGGGTGTGTAACCTCATGCTTGAAATGGGTATTATATTTAATTCTTAAACCTACACTCTGATCATGTAGCTAATGTCACACCTTAATTCGATACATTTGTGAAGCAATTTTAATTCTGTTAAGTTGAATTTTAGTACATGTTTCTAGTACGTGTTTAAGTACAGTTTCTCTTTGAGGAATAAAAATAACCTCAAAATTCTCATAAAGGAACTTTAAAAAGTAAATAAAAGTACTACCCAAATAATCACACTTTCTTCTTATTTTTTGGCCATTGCGATGCGGCAATTGATTTTAGACCAGAATTTACAAATGCCTCTACATCGTACTTGGCAAAATAACATTGTATGCGAGTTCAGCGTGCAGGAGTTTGAAAACCTGTTTGTCCCATCTCTGTGACAGCACAGAACTTCCATGGTAACTGGAAAGAGGAACCTTGGCCAGTGTATTGTGCAGGACTTAATCTTCCCTCTGTTTTAATATAAGTTTCTAATTGTTTGTGCATAGAATCCGTTGAATGTGAACGGAGGTAATGTGCCTTTCCTGTATCTGCAGGCAGGTAATTTCCATGTCTCTGCACTTGCTCTTAGATGTTCCTAGTATCTGTATAGTGAAAGGTACAGGACTGTTTGTTGTTCTCCTTTTCAAGGGTGACCTGTAAAGGAACATCACTGATACTCTAAAATTGTTGCAAAAGCAGGTACTGGAGCGACTTTCCAGAAAAGCCAGACCAAATGAACATGCGTGTGCCAGATGAGATGTGCATATTTTTTCTTCTCTTTTCTTCTGATCAGTTGGGTGTGACCGAGCAGAGTATTGTATGGTTGAATAGACAAACAGAAACCAATGCTGTGAATCCACCTGGAAATACAGGCTTGACAATCAGATAAGGGAGACTCATTGTCTTATCTGGAGTTAGTAGAAAGAATGCATCCAAAATAGCAGCTTAGTAGAACTCCCACAATCTTTTCTTCTCAGTAGGACAAATACCATAGCATCCACTGACTTTGGTGGTGCTAACATGCGTACTGGTCTCAATTGCATCTGTATGTATATGTGTGTGTGTGTGCACATAGTCAGCCTGCATCAGGTGAGTGCCAACCGAGTAATGAAAAACCAAGCAGTTTCATTTTTTGTGGCTTCTAACAGTGTGTTACAGGAGGGGGCTCTTTCTTTGTTTTTAAAGACAGAAAACAAACAGGGATTTTCTTATGACAAGTGAACAGATACATCTTTTCTAATCTTCAGGTTATACTCTTTGATATGATCCTTCAGGCATCAGTTATAAATCTCCCATTAACATGAACAGGAATTGTTTGTGCTTCAATCTAAAAAAGTACTTCGTATCTTTTTTTTTCTCTCTTGGTGTTGTAAAAAATCCCACAAACCCCTACTTTGTGGACTTGGTTATATATGCTTTAGAAAGCATATATGTGCTTTGGTTATATATGCTCTCTAAAACGCAGTCATCTCAGTATAATTTAGAATGGCTGATGTTGTCTGTTACCGTGTTATATATAAAGAAAACTTAACGCACTTAAGTGTTTCAGGAGCAATTCACTCAATGAACAAAGTGATGAAGAAGGGCTTTTCTGGTCCTCTGACATTAGACTTTGAGCCTTCCAGAAGGCTACAGTGACCAGTGGCTCCTAACATTGGGTTTTCAGGTAGCATTTTTAGAATTTCTGAGAGGTAATTTGTGCAGAATAAAAGGACTTAGAAAATATAAGCAGTTCAAAATAGTAATTCCAATTAGTTATAATCATTTTTACCAGCCCTCCAGCTCAGATAAAATGAAGAATTAAATAACAGTCTTAGTGATCAGATTTAAGTAGTTTTTAAAACCAGGCTTTTGCACTGAAATTTTTTAAGATGTGTTGAGTAGTCACTTGTCCAAATTCCATGGCAAAGCAGACTCACGCCCCTTTTTGTTCCCTGTGGAGTTCAGAGTAGGTGCTGCATTAGCAGCCTGAAAAAGATTGTCTGCTACTGAACCATATGAAAGAGAGGTCTTAGTGTCGTGTGTCCCAATCTTGACCTGAAGAAAAGGATAAGCTTTGTGTAAGTTCTTCCCAAGTGTTTTGATGGAGATAACCAGTAAGATTGCAGTTGTAATTGGGGTATTTGCTGGAATCACAGTATCAAGGCCAAACAGCAGCTACAGGCAGGTGACAAACCTTCAGCTTACTAGAGGTGAGAAATGAATGCCTGGATGTAGTTCATATAGTATTTTTAAAGGGCATCTTGCTTTTAGGAGGAAAGTAACTGCAGTGGGACCAATTGTTAATGTAGATCGTACTTACAGGGCCTTGAAAAGACAGGCCCTGAAAAGCAGTATTTAAATAAATACTGTTGCTGGACATACACTAGAAGTCTTGATGAGGCAACTTAGTGGAATTAGTTTTAAAGTTTTTGTTCAAATTCAAAATCTTGTATGTTTTTCAGAACTGGATATTTCTCTTTAAACTCAATTACACTTTCCTGCTCTCTCACTCTCACACACGCACGCATTTCATATTTGTTCTTAGGACGCTGAGTGAGCCATTCATTATTGACTTGTTCCTTCTCTTTGAAAGAATATCTGCCCACACAGTTAAAAAACAATTGTCTGTAGGCTTCATCCTCTTCATGAAGAAGTGTGTGGGTGAGGAGTATTTAGCCTGGTTGTAAACTCAAGGAAATAGCTATCAATTCCCTCACTGCTGGAGAAGTCTTCAGGAAAAGTATTAAAATTAAAGGGAAAACCAGAGTGGACAAAGGAATGTGGTGAATTCCCAAGATTACCGGTGCGTTTGTGCTGTTTCTCCCATCTTCCATATTAAGCATGATTTGTGTCCATTTGGCAGAGACTTTATCAGATCATGCCGCTTGCAAACAACTATTGTAGCTGGGCTCCGAGTTGTGTTAAGTTTTGGAAGACTGACTACTCTTGCTGGAAATGGGTACATAGCTTTCAGACCCCTTCACACACATCAGACTCCCTAAGGACAGCCCATGTATTCCTTTCAAACCCTGTGTTGCAAATAAAGTAAAGCAAATTGTTAGCAGCTTTGTGGTAAAGGAGAATGTTTCTTCCTTGTAGTCTTTCCTCTCTGCTCCATGCTCTTTCTCTCTCTGCATATGAGGATGGCAGAACACAAGCTTACAGATAATTGAGCTTGCTGCTTGTTTCCTGAAGAGCTCCCACAAACATGTTTTTAAATCCTCAAATTTGGGTCATTGGCCATGAAGTTGCATATATTTGTCTAATATATGTCACTTCTTTCCATCTACACTTACCGGTTTTTTTCTCCAGAGTGAAATTCATCCAGTGTTTTGTGTTTGCTATAAATACACATCTCAGCTGTATTTCTATCCTTTGTGTCAACATTAAAATTCCCTTGTTCTATGTTTAGCTTGAATAATTACCAAACCATTTGCAATTAGAACTCTAGGATATGACCTCACACTGATTTATTCCTTCATTTCTTTCTGTATTTAATACATTTCAGATACTGAAAATACCAAATCTTTGTCCTTTTATTTTGATGTTTATCAGTAATGGAAACATTCCAAAACAATCAGCCAAATACCTATGCTTTGTTCATTTATTGCCTTCTCTGAAGATAAATTGACTGTACTCAACTCTCTTCAGCATTTTTCTTCACCTAGATATTATTGCCTTGTGCAGCCACCCCAAGGTGACTGTTATCACTTAATTAAATCCTTGCACGCTGGGAAGAAAAAACAACATTGTTCGTTCATAACCCCAAGGAGGTGTTGTGGTTTTTTTTTTTCTTTAAGCCACTAAGCTTTTTCCCTGTTTTATTAACTTATTCCTGGCTACAACAAGACATACTTTGTTGATGAGCAAAAGGTTGTATTAGCTTTTTATTTTCTGGGTAAACTTATCTTTTCTCTGGGAAAAAAACGTGGGCATTACAACAAAGAAAAAAAATGGGATCTCTCCAAACCCTGCAATTCTAGTAAAGGTCTGTGTAAACATCAAGCTAGTAAAGAGAAACAGGGGAGTAGCAGGAAGGAAATGAGAAAATAAAATGCAAACATAAAATTGGAACAAGACAAAAAAAATAAGATGACGTGTATATACACAGAGAAACTACTGCAGTGCTAAGGGAAAATTGGCATAAGGAATAGCATTTTTGAAGAGAAAAATATATCAGGGCTCTTTATGTTACTGTCTAGGGCAGCATCTTTTTATTAGCCTCTTGGTTAATGTCCTCTCTCTGCCTATTGATTTTAGACTACATAACACTGTGCTCTTGCTTTTACCTTTGCATTTTTGTTTCCATAGTGCACAATCCTGCTTGAAAACTGTAAGAGGAAATACTGCAGACGAGCAGTGAATATGTGAGACCTGTGATTTGCTTTTATGTTGTTTTAAGCACGGTACTTCATATGAGAAAGTTCACTTGAAGCAGTGAGTTGCCAGAATATGCACAATGGTTTAGCTGCCTTTTTGCTTGTTTCTAGTCCATTAAACGAAGGACCAGAAAATAGGTTTATCTGCTCTAAAATTTGGGCTCAAGCAACCATACGTATTTGTTCATGATGTTAAATCATTTTGCCACCTGCTGTGTTCAACAAGCATTTACAAATAGTAAATGCTATTTAAAGCTGTAATATTTGCAAGAGCAGTTTATGCTGTGATATCATTTGCACAAGAAGCATAACATTTTAGTATGTAATAGGAAAGAGCATTTAAGTAGTTGGATAATTGTGATTTTTGAAATATTACTACTTGTAATGTGTAGACTATAATTATTGTAGATCATAGGCAGTGGTATAAGTTTGTATGTGAACTGCAAAATATTGATAGATTTGTATGGATTTGCTCCAAATCCAGCATGTCCGTAGTATGTATCACTAGTTAGCCTCTGGAAATTCCCTGATCATGATAAAGTTTCAGCCTAAAGTCTGGGATTTCTTTTTGTTTTGAGCATTTAAATTCTTGTCTGTACATTTCTGTATAAAATCATTAATTTTACAACGTTTATGCAGCTTAAATTTTTCTTATCAATAACAAAAATATTTCAGTTTACCTTCACAGATTCTAGGAATGCTTTCCAAACTGTGTGCAGTGGATCTGCCATCCACAGTGATTTTAACCTATACTGTGTGTTTTTATCTAATCTGTTTTAACTTTGCGGCTTATAGACTATCCATAGATCTGTCTGCACATCTTAATGAACGTATCGGAAAAGTATCTGAAACCTCTTTTATTTTGAATAAAAGGAATGGCAAAGGCATTCCTTGAATAAAAGGAATGGCAAAGGCAAAAGTAAATGGCAAAGGAATCGGAATCAGTTACCAGGATTTCAGGTTTGGTTTGGTTTCAGACTGCTATTGGAGAGTGGCTTAGGAAACACTAATTCTGCACTGAATTAAGTATTGGTGTCAAAGGTGAGATTCCTCAGAAGGAGATAGTTTTGGCGTCAGTAAGAGCTTTAGGAGTTGGCTGTAGGCAGAATTTGATATTTAAACTATGGACACTAATTTGAAATAGCTGTAGTACGTGCTTACTTTCTATTTACCTTACAAAACTGGTTTTGTCAGACTTTCTTCCTTTTCTTGCGTGCTCCTAATTGGAAAGTCTAGTTCTATGTTTGCGGTATTATATGATTTTTCATAAATAATTTTGATACTAGTTTGTGGTATCGGTAGGTGGCATAGTGACTTCAAATGGGAAATGGCACAGGAACCTTGTGAGAGAGAATTTTATTCCAATAACGTTTAGCTAGAAACATGTGTCAAGTTATATTGCAGTTTCATACACCGTGAATGTCCATCTTTTAGGGTCAAAAAGCATTCTCAATTTTTAAGCACTCTGGTGTGTTTATTTTATTTTCTGTTAAAAAATTAATTTAGAAATAAATACAGTCTTAAGTACCATAGGAAGTTACCTCTAGCAAATTGAATTGTAATCCGGCGGAAGATAGTACTAGGCTGAAAGTACTGTTTAAATTTTAAACCCTAGTCAGAACTCAAACAGTCTTCTCGGATGTGGAAAACATTTGGTTATATTTCTGTTGCAGTTATTTTGTGTATGTGCGCTTCTGCTTGTTCCCATCTGGTTTCAAACCAGAATCAGGGAAGGACTGATAAAACACCATTTCTTTTTCACTATAGTGACTGAAAACAGATTGAAGAAATTCAGATAAATGTCGGAACTCGTTAAAGCATGACCACTTAAATTTATTTATTTTAAGTTGGAAGGGTTGCTGCCAATTAAAATGGCAAATTTACATGCAAAAGTCTATCTCTGCTGCTTTCTGTGTTGTGTCTCAGGCAGCATGTTCATTTGGGCATAGTAACGGAACAGAATTGGAAAGACATGGAACTGGAAAGGGAACTGGAAAGACATGCACACAGCAGCATAAAAAGCACTAACAGCATCTAGTTACATATTTGACAGGACAAGGGGTAATAGTTTTAAACTCAAAGAAGGTAGATTTAGACTAGATGCAAGGAAGACATTTTTTACAATGAGGGTGGTGAAACTCTGGAACAGGTTGCCCAGAGAGGTGGTAGATGCCGCATCACTGGAAAAGTTCAAGGTCAGGCTGGACGGGAAGGTGTCCCTGTTCATTGCAGGGGGATTGGACTAGATGACTTTTAAAGGTCCCTTCCGACCCAAACTAAATTATTCTATGATTCTATAATTATATTTGATTCTGGCTTAAGGTATTTTTCCAGTGATTTAAGGAAAGGGAAGAAGATGCTGAAAAAAATAAGCTGCTGGGACAAATCAAAGGATGTTTGAGGAAATTCTGGTTTCTTCCATTGATGCACCGTAACTAAGACTTGAAAGTACGATGCATCAGGGAGAAGAGATGTTGTCAAAATGCAACATTACAGGACCACCAGGTAGCAGGAGCAGGAATTCAGAACTGCACGATAAAGATGCCCAGTTAACTGATGACAACTGACTGCCAAGCAAACATGTAAGGTGTTGCTTAGGGTTTAGAAGAAGATATTGCAGGAGACAATTGCAGATACATGTGACTTTTTTAACGGAGCATAAAGGAGAAAAATATCGTAATGGAAGTGGGGAAAGCTAGAATGCTACACTCCCACTGTGTGTTTAAAGCATCATATTTAGAAGAAATTAGAAGTGTTTCCTTGGTTTTCTCTGGGTGCTTCTGAATAACAGGAAAATGGTGCTAACATTTGGCAAGAGGAGGAGTTTTCTTCCGTCAGTTCCATTGATGAAGGCAGTTTTACCACAGTCATCTTAGGGAGAGACTTTAACCTTCAGATCTGTTATAAATTGGAATGAAACGGATAGTAACAGTGTGGAGCAATCATGTCAGTTCCTACTTGGGACACAGGATACAACATATAGATTGTTGGCATGTGCAATAAATAGCATTAGGGTTCGTGGTGTCAAGACCTATTTGGGGCTCTTTAGGTAATGTGGCATATAGATTATTGACACAACCGACAGCTACTGTACTCTGCAGTGTCAAGGAAATCTTGAGCACCCTTTGATGAGCAGGTTATTGATACTGTATGCTGCATTTGCTCCAGGGGACCCCTTAAGGACATATCATGGTAGTCTGGATGCACACTAAAACCCCGTGGTAAAAATACAGAGGAATATTTTCACGTGGTTATTGTGAAACTGCTTTTAAAAGGGAAAAAAACCACCATATTCTTGGTTGAAACCTTGTGTTTCTGGCTTAGCTGGTGCTATGTGGACAGATCATAACCCACTCACCCCTCCTCGCCCTAGAAAATAGGATTTTATTATGGAAATACAAACAGACCCTTAATTATCACAGCAGTCAGAGGTGCCACTATAATATATTAGCTTGTATTTAAAAAAGAATATAAACCTTTTTCACTGAAAGAGCTGCTCTGTGCTGTTGATATGCTTGAATTTATGCAATGAGCTGGTAAACAGGAAAACTGTACTTATCTTTACCTATGCAGGCATTAGAGGTGAACTCAGGAAAAAAAAGAAGGAAGGAAGCACGGGAGGGAGGGAGAAACACAGTATTTTCTCACAGCCTAGGGTGAGATTAGAGTCCTGTTGATGGCAGAGCTACATGCCGTCTTCTCACCTGGTCTCATATTCCAGCTGTGAAACAGAAGTGGAAGGTCAGCATAGCAATGGTGTTTTGTAGTGGCAAACTGAGTTGATTTCCTGAAATCATTCAGGACCAGACCTCCAATTCTGTCAGGATAACTGATTTTCACATAAATGCGCATTCCCCACTTTTGTGGGAAATGTGTTTCTGGAGTGAAGCGGTGTAACCTCAAAACCCTTGAAGGAAGTACTGCAACCCATCATAGAGGTATCAGCTTTACTGTGTAGAATGCAGATGTAGTGAATAATTACTTCAGGGGAAGATTTTGAAATATTTCTATTATTAATGAAGTCTCTAACTTGTTTCAGGGAGTTAATTGTTTGTTTTTCTGTTAGTCCCACATATTCGCAGTACTCCTGTGTTCCCAGCTCTTAACTGTCCAGAGGAGTGAACAGAAATCAGTTCTTCTATGGGTATTAGAATAGCACAGCATAGTTATCTGTAGATTTCCATCTTGTCTTCTGTTGACTTTTGTGTCTAAGGCAGTGCAGCCTGTCTGAGGCTTTTTCAGTGCTCAGGGCATTTGTAAGGTCGCTACTTTGTGATGTCTAATACTATAGGAACTCATAGTCCGGCTTTTACTGCTGCAAAGGCTCTCGGAGCGTCTCTCCATTATCGGTCTGTGTTCTACCACACCTGTAGGAATTTCTCTGAGACCTCTGCCCACTGTCAAATCTAGCAAAAACCAAGCCATGTATTGGAATGCTGTTAGTAGGACAGACAAACACATGCAGAGCAGAGGAAACTAATTTCAGAGTTGGAAGAACCACTTCACAATCCAGACCTCAAAGGGTTATAGTTTTGCCAGTTTGGGTTTTTGTTGTTTGGTTTTTGGGGTTTTTTTTCATGCTTCTATAACCTAACTTCTAGTAACTAGCAGGTTCTGATTCATGCCGGTCCAGATTCTTCTTGTTTCAAGGGTCACAGGACTAAGAAGTCAAGTGGCAGTAACAGTTCTGGAGGCTTTTATGTACCAGTCTTTACTGGAAAAGTGAACAGCTGCTTTAATTTAATCCAGCTGTATATGGATCCTAGAAGACTTCAGAGTGGACATCTGTGGAACTGCTCCACACTCCCATAGGTGGAGAAAAAATTGGTACAGCAAATGGATCTCCTGCATTAGTACAAGGATTAATGACAGCTGGAGGAATTCTCAGCTGATTAGGACCAGGTTCTCTCTTCTTTGCATTTTAACACGGGATAAGAGGCTGATGATAAGAACACAGATTTTCATTTTTTACCATGTATCTGCTGAAGGTTACAGTTAGAAACGGCACTGGATTGAATGGACTTTGGATTTGCTCTTAATATTTTGTGTTCTTATTAGCTCTATATTCCATTGTCTATAAAGTATTCTCAACATGCTCTTCCTTCAAGAAGAGTATAAATCAGAATGATATGCTAGGCAAAGAACTCAACTCAATTTCTCATTCAGATCTATTTTGGTTGTCTGTATTGCCATCTAATAGATTAAATATGCTGAACATAAGCCCCTCATCCTCTTCTTCCCTGAGCACAGCCTCTCTGCTTCATATGTGTGAAATTGTGTGATGCAAGTGAGAACACATGTACTCGGTTCTGGGCTAGAGGTCTAATTCTAGCAAGGCAATTGTCAGGATCAATCACCAAAGCATCTGAGTACCTACTGAATGCAGGTGTTATTTTAAGAGTGCAATTAACTCTGTATCACAAATTCTTTCCTATAATTTTTTCATCTAGTTCTTTTGGACAACAGACATTTAGATAGAATCATAGAATTGTCTAGGTTGGAAGGGACTTTTCAGATCGTCAAGTCCATCAATACCTTTATCTGTTTACTTTCACATAGTCTCAGATTGTGTAGTTCAAAAGAAAAGCTAACCAAACATGCAGATATGCAATGAATATAAGATCAATTTGAATGGAGCTTACATAAACTGTAATGTATGTATGTATGTAAATGTAATGTATGTATGTAATGTATGTAAAAAAAATATTCACACATAACATAAAAGGGCTTTAAACTTGCACCTTTGGTAACAATAGCATTCACAGCAATACTTATTGCCCCCGCAATCAGTTGTGCTTGTATAGGTGCTTCTACCGGTGCAGCATTCTGGTCAGATCAGGTTCCTACAATCTCTTGCTGTGTGGTCTGAGGTGTAGGTCTGGGGACTCAGCCCTCATTCTGCCAACTCTCACTATTTATCATAGCTCCTGCTACTGGGTCAGCTTACTCTTTCAGTTTTGCCACTTAACGGTCGTAAACGTTATGCAGGTGCATTCAATGTCAAGTCTTTTACTCAGAGCAGCACCTCTCGGTGCACAAATGCATATGTGATTGGAATATTTGTACCACCGAAGGGCAGAAACCACTTGGTATTCAAATCCTATCTATCCAAAGCAAAGCCAGTCCACAGCCAGGTATACACTTAATCCTGACCCAAAGCGATCACATTCTCAGGGTGAGGGATATATAATGTAATCTCTGTACGATAAGGCTCATCCTAAATAGATATAGTTGATTTTGTTAGATGGCATGCAGTTACTGGCATCACAATCTGCTGTCCAAACAGTCTGGAACCAACCCTAGGAATCCTATATAATTGAAGGGTAGGAGCTCATCAGGAATTGGCATCATAAAGATGAAAGGTCAGTGCTTTAATACACAACTCCCACAAAATTGAATTTTAATTAAGTGCGACAGTGTTGAATCCCTCCCTCAGGAGTCCTTTTTCTCCCTTTTTCTTTACACTAATATATATAGCCCTCCTCTCAGAAAAGATAATAGCAAAGACAGAGTATAAATATTCTGCCTAGTAAGATTTTAACTTCAGCAGTTTTCAACAATGGTTAGTATAGCATGTACTAATGTAAATCAGTGTTTCGTTTTAGTAATGAATCATTTATGCAGAAGAACAGACAATGAAAAATAGCATTTTTCAATTAGAACAGCAGTTTTTAACCTTTTTGTGTGTGTGTACCAGTGGATCCCAAAAATTATCCATTGGTGGTTTATATACCGTGTCGTGAATTTAAGCCTGTAGACAGTAAGCTTACTTTTCTCAGCCCCCTTCAAATAGTTCAGGTTGAAGTTGTTGAGAATGAATAGTTCAGATTGTCCAGACTGTTGAATAGTTAAGTTTTCAGTTTGAATAGTTCAGTTTTCAGTTTGAATAGTTCAGGCTGAAATCAGTCAGATGGAAGACCACAGACTGGAAACTTCTGATACGGACATGGGGAATGTACAATTTACTGAATGTCTTCTTGCAATAAAACCGTAGGTGTGTCATGTAAAAGATTACTGTATCACTTGCAATTTTCCACTTGTTCCAAAAAAACCCAAAGAAAGTAAACTCATACTTCCTATCTCTCGCTAGTGGGTACTACTCACCTTCTAAAATATTTTACTCAGGAGAGGTTGCCTCCTCACTGTCACTGGAAAACAATCCAAATGCTTCAAGTTGTAGCAGGTCATCAGACAGTTAAAATCTTAATGCCATGGAAGCCTAACATGTAAGTTAAAATAACCTGCACAGCCAGCTGACTTCAGCAGTGCTAATGCTGTGCTGGGTAAAGCATCAAACCACTTCTAACAAATAGTTTAATTCCCTCAATGCACGTCAGTATGTCTTCTACATGAAAACCTGCATGAAGAATTTCAGCAGTTCAGCTCAGCAATTTAGATCAGTTAATCAAACAGAAGCATAATAATGAGCAGAGATATAGAGGATATAGCAAAACAGTGCAAGTACTTGACCAAAAAAATTTCACGGTGGTAATTAAAGATCATCTGGCTTCTATCATGTAACTCAGTTTTGTTGTTCTTATCTGTATTTTGGCGCTGATACAGTTGTCTGCATGTTATATGAAAGGGTTTGCCAAAAAAAAAAAAAAATTATCCTGTGATTAACTGGGTGGAGAATAAGTGCAAGCTGTCTCTCCTGGATTGTTTTTTATTTTTTTTCACATTAGCAAGCCTCACTATTTCTCTCTTCTAATAGCACTGCAATATAACCCAAGGATATTTTTTTTTCCCCTACTGTGATGCCAACTTTTCAGCAAGTCTAATAGCTTTCATGGTGCAGTTTCCTCTATGAAGTCAGGATGGTTTGGGATTTTGCAGCGTTATAGAATGGCCTTCTAGAAAAAAATTAAATTGCTATCGACAAGGCAGAGATCCCTAAAAGTCATTCATTGCATTTGTGTACAAAACGTTGTCAAACTCCTAATCTCTGATTTTTTTCTTGAACTCCTGTGATTTAGAGATTTGTAATCGTTCTGGGATTCTCAGGCTTATCTCTGATATGTGTCAATCTATTACCAGTGAATAAACCTGGGAGTACACCTTAAGAATCTGACTGCCACCTTTGAACGTTATTCTTGCCTCTAAACCTTTCTTCTCTACACTCCCCACTTTTGCAATTGTTTGGATCTGTAACAAAGTCTGTATTTCTAATCAAGTACTCAGTCTGCCCCTGCAACATTTTGCTGCTTTGGTTACATAAACATTCTTATTCTGTAAGTCTGGCGAAAGATGCATCAAGGGAAGCAGTTAAGTTTACTCTTCCTCCTTCATTTCTTGGCTTTGAGCTGTAAAGCAGACCTCCTTATTATTGACACATTTATTTTTTGGCACTTCCTTGTTGTCATAAATTGCATCCTGACCACACGAGCAAAGAGCATGAAGATGACAAATTAGGAAGCTGGCATCAAAGTCCGTTCTAACCACATCCTTTGAGCTTGTCCTCTTACCTCATCTTTTTTACTGTAGTTGTTTTGGTGCCAAATGCATGTTACTTTGTTGCCAAATATGTGTCATTAATTCACAAGGAGTCTATGGTCATGTAGCCATATCACCATTTCGGTGGACTGTGATTGAAAAAATGGCAGTGGTATGAGAGTTGAAAACCGAGTTTTCTATGTGTTTGATGTTGGGATTTTTATTCAGTGGTAAAAAGCTTGTAGCCCAAGGAACACATAAGTTCCATGTCTTTTTATTTTATTTGGGCTTTCGTTTTGTTTTGTTTTCTGCAAGGGATTAAAAAGACTGAGGAGGAGGAATAAAGTTTTTAGACGTTTTTGTAAGTCAGTAGATGATCAAACCTTAGTTGCTGATATTTATTCATGTGTATCAAATACGTCCCATATAAAATCCTATTTCCAGGAATAATACTCTGGTTGTCTCATAGTACTTCATTGTAAAAGCCCAAGGTCAGATTTTCCACCTAAGTAGTTATGCTTTTGTGTGTTTGTGTTGGTTTTGCTGGAGGATACTGCTCTGATAGCTTAATAGTGAGAGCACAGTAGATGGGCACTGAGGCTTTGAATCATATTTCCGTTAGCCATCGTTTATGCCTTTTATTTAATTTTAAACTCCCATCCAAGAATGGTTGCCATGTTGAAATGAAACTTACTTTTGTGTTGCGGTCTTTAGCAAACCATGTTTTATAAGCCATGCTGTAACACAATAAATAAATTATGCAACGATATGTTTATTATAAGAGAGGGACTATTTGCTTTCATAAATGTCAATTGCATCCAATACTGCCTCTCTTTTAAAAAAAAAAGAGTAAAACATTTTTGCTGTTACTGAATGTTGTATGTCTAATTGGTGAGAGCCTTTGTCCTCAAATTAATGCTCAGCTCCAGTTATAATATCATTATGTCACAACAGTGAAAAATTCTAATTAAGATGATCTGTTTGCCAGGAAAAAGTTTAGTATATCAATTAATCTGTTTTATCATGGGGGAGTATTCCCTTCCCCAGCCCCTATCTCCTGATCAGAGCCTGAATGATGAGAAAAACATCACAGATGCATGCTGCATTGGACAAAGAACACATGCATGCATTTAAATCATGTATATCTTACTTTTTACTGATGTAATTGTGAAATATGTTCTTTTTGCATTCATAATTAGGGGGTGGAACAGATGGTGAAGGCTTAGTTTAAAATAATCTGTCATTAAAATAACCTAGCCTACTGGTAATTCTTCACTCTAACTGGAGTTTAGGTCAGGATAACAGAGTTTTTTTGCATCATTGGAATACACTAGAAAGAATTAGGGACTTCGTGGATAATATGAAATATGAGGATATTCTTCAGAAGGACAATGTAGTAAGACTCCAGTGAATTAAATTTGCCTGTAGTGGGAATATGCAAAAATGGCTAGGACAAAATTCCTCTGACAAATATAAATCCATTTAGTACGATGCATTATACATTAGTGCATATTCGGTCAAAGTGGTACAGTGGGTTTCATATCCTGAGAGGAAATAACCTCACTATTCTACAAATACTGTAAGAGGCACTTAGTATTTTGGTTAAAAACCTGTGCTTTACATTTTCATATTATTCTGATGTCAGAGGATATAAATTATAATTATTGGCATTGTTATGCAGAGGTGCTGTAGCTAGTGACTTTTACATCTGAGTCTCACTTCCTTCATGTCTACCACATTGACTTGCTGGTATGTGACAAAGGAAATCTTATATCAGTCCTGTCTGGCTAGTTTAGAACAGTTTTCAGGAATAAGAAAACTGGCTCAATAAATCGGATACTTGGATGTCTATAAAGCGTTATTTTTGTGTTTCCTCTAAGATTTCATCCTCTAACAGCTTTGAAGAAAGCATATAGATTTCAGCATGGTATTATGATAAATCTTCTCGAGGAGGGGCAAGCATTAACATTTGTGTCGGTTCTTTTTCATCTTAATCCAACCTTGGTTAATAATCAGAAAATTCTACATAGTGGCTAAGAAGATGTAATTAACCCTTTGACCCCAGAATCTTAATTGGCGCCTGTTGAAAACAGTGGGGCAGTTAAAAAAAAATAAAATTAAAAAGTAGCCTGTGGTGATTGAAACAGCATAATACATAATGGTTTTCTGAAATCAAAAGTACTGGGGAACTTCAGCCTTAATCACATTTTGCATAAAACCAGCAAGTGTAGGTTTAAGCAAGAAGTTGCCAGTCTTCCTTAAATTGGATTGTGCTCAAAATTCTCTTTTGGGGTCACCCTGACCCTTTTTCAGCTGCCACACTAGGTGGGATAGGACTGAATTTATGACAGTCAACTTCATTTATAAAAATTAAAAAGAAATGAACTCAAGAATATTTTCCTAACAGAAGACACTCAACCTTTATATTCATGGCCTCTGCTTCAATGAAAATAGGACATTTCATGCAAAAAGAGTTACCTTTGCAGGCCCTATTTCTGTATTACAGTTGATGATAACTGTAGAACCTCTGAAACAAGAATCCTACCTGCTGTTGAACTACAAGGAAACTGCTCAGAAATTCTGGCTGGAAATTGCACTGTGACACTCATTTTGAAAGAGAGATTTGAAAGCTGACTAAATCCGGTACCCTTTTCGCATTTATTGTGTCCTTAGTTATACACACATAATATGAATAATACTTCCAGAGATTTCTCATTAAAACAAAATTGTTTGTAAATAGGTAGTATACAATGGTATCAAATACTCTTCTTCAGTATATAACGTAACCTCTGTTATGTTGCCTGCCACCTTCTCTGAAGTCTGCTGCTCTCTTCGCATGCACAAAGGACATACGCTTTATGAAAAATTGAAAAATTTCAACACGCATTACTTAAATAATAAATATTCATAAATAATACCTATGAATAACGAATGAGACAGTCCTTCAGAACTACTGTTTGACCTGTATAAGGAACAACAACATTGTCACAAAAGTGGTGCATCTCAGCCCTTTCGTACTGGTGGGAGGAACTGCCTTGCACTGAGAGGTGGCTATTTCTCCCCCTATTTTTGTTGTCATTTTTCGCAAGTGTTAGGACTTGAACTTAGTACTTGGGGGCTTTGTTCTAATGTGTTTGTATTTTGGGTGTGGAAGTGGTTCCATTAGCTATTAATCTGTGGCTTTTTCAAAATATGATTAAATAAACTTTCTGGTTTTGCTCTATTAAACAAAATGCTGGTCAGTATTTATACCCACACGTAACTTCAGGGAGGAGGGAAAGGAAATTGAGAAAGAAGAACTGATCAGTACTCAGTGTCTTGGTTGGCATAATGAACTAATTTTATGGCACGGGAAGTGACTAATCAGGCAAGAAGCCAAAGGAGTTGTGAGTATGCTGCATTGGCCCTGCCAGTCCGTCAGCGGTGCCTCCTAGTATACCTCCCTTGTAAAACTAGGAGGCAAAAGTAAGGAGTAGTCTTCCAGAAAGAAAGAGAAGAAAAGGGTGAAGAATTTAAACTGTTTAACTGAAAGGAGAGAATCACAGTCATTAGCACGGAAAAGTAGCAAGTGCTTAAGATGTCTAACACTTCTCACTTTAACACCCTTCCTAGTTGCTGATGACTTTCCAAACTTTAGCCATGAAGGTTGAGATTGCTTTGTACAGTTGTGTTGACCAAAGATAGTTTTAGTTATTTATGTTTTTCCAGCAAAACTGGTTTCAGCCAATCCCAAGACAACACTAAGGAAAACTTCTATGCCTAATCAGTACTGAAAGCTTTCTTCAACCTTTTGTTTCATTATGAAAGCCTCGATTCCTAAATAAGATGATGCACAGAAAAGAAGCAGAAAAAACACCAGTGACTCAGAGAATTATTTTTTGCTCTATCCAGATATGCCAAGTAATGCAGAACGGATCATAAATGTGCTCCAACTGTATGTAATTCTACAGTAAAAGAACAAGGAGACCACACTAAAAACCTGTATATGTAAAGAGCTGAGAAGAGCAAAGTTGGTTTTATATGATACAGATAACCTTTGAAACTTCTTTCCTCAAGATATCATGGAGCCAAGAACATAACGGGATTTAAAAAAAAAAAAAAAGTCTTGAGCACATTGGTTATAGAAAATACCTATAAGGAATATCAGATATCATGCTCAAGCCAACTAGTAACAACCTGAGGTTAGAAAGAAACTTCTAGTAGGCTTGCCATTGCCTCCATAACCATTATGGGTATTTCAAACGGTGTTCTGAAGCATCTAGGTACACACTGTCAGACCCAGGAAACCCAACCACTGCAGACAGGCTGTTAGTCTGATTCAGTATGGCAATTTATTGTTCCTTGTGGAGAACGGCATTCTAGTAAGAACATAGGTAGGTGGCTGGGAAATCAGGGTGAGCGTTCTCAGTTTTATTTCTGACAGAGGATTAAACCGGTTTCCTCAAAGGGACATGGGACAAACCATCAGGAAACTTTAAACCAAGACCTTTAAAGATTTACTCTTCTGATCTGTGACAGGGAAAGTGGATAGTAGCAAAAGAAATAATACTCGGTGGGGGAGATCAAATGCGTAAAGGTTTTGATTGTCCTTGTATGGGTCTAAGTTTGAACTTCACTGTTCCAAATTTTCCACCTGTTATTGATGTTAAAATTCAAGGAACTGATGTTAATCATTTGAAAAGAAATGATGATGATTTATAAGAGGCCATAAATGGCTTGCATAATATAAATGTTTTTACATGAAGGAAATCTATGCAGATTTACATTTTTATTAATTCATAAATATAAATTAGAGTCTTTCTTTAGTGCAGTGTCTTTAGTGAGGGTTTGTTTTCCAATATGTGGTTTATTCTTTTTAGAAAATACAGATTTTTGAACTAATTCCACCATCTACTACATCAGAGAGGGGTGAACACTTGGCAAAGACAGCTTCTGACCAGCAGCGTGTTAGAAATTAATCAAGAAGCAGAAGAAAAAACAAATTAAAAACCCTCAGAAATCACTGTTCTGTATTTGAAAAGGAGCGAAATGATTACATGACTTTGTCATCATATATCTCCATCAAATTTGTGTGCATCTCTTATTTTTTCTTCCAAAACCAGGTTGATCTGTCAAATGCTACAGTTATATTTTTACTTTATACATATCTTTATCCCAAGGGGATATTTGGGGTGGGATTTTTTAGGATTGTTTCTTGTTCATCAAACATTTGGGGTGTTTCTTATTCTATGAGTTATTTTAGCATTTTTAATTTCTGGAATTTTGCGGTTTTACTTTTTGCAATAGTAAATGTTTGTTTGCCAATAATCAGCCTCATAAAAAGCATAAAAGTAAAGGCACATATAGTGTATGAGAGGCAGTTTTTTCCTACTGAAGATTTGCTCTTATTCCTAGAGGTATATTTCTGACTTGATGTGCAGTGATTTACTCCGTGTGTCAGTTTAGAATATAGTCCTTTGTTTATTAACAGCACTCATGTTTCAAAAGGTATGCATTAATCTGTGTAGTCGTATTTTGATTTTTGCAGTTGCAATGGAAACCACATCCAAAGACTTGAACCTGTCAAAATAAAATCTGATCTAGAGTTTTACACCAAAGGGACGAAATTCATAACATTTCTATAGACCTAAGCTGTAAACATATTTGACAGTAATCTGCTGATTGGCTTTGTTTGTTGTCTCACAAAAGGAAAATGGGGGGGTGTGGGTGTGTGTATGTGCGTGTGCGCGCGCGTGTGTGTAATCCTCAATTAATTAACAAATTATTGAGGTCCATAGTGGTTTGAGTGATGGTAGGGTTTTATTTTCTCTTTTTCAGTTTTTGGAAGTGGAAATTCACTGATTTGATTCTGGGAGATGGGGGAGGGGAGCGGGGGTGAATCTAGTTACATACCATTTGATTGGAAGGTTATTTGTTTTCCTTATTTATTTCTTCCTATAAATAATTGAAGAATATTTTATTTTTCTGTATTTCTTCTGTCATGCAAATGAGATAAATTTTATACAGTATATGGCAGATGTAAGCATGACAATAAGTCGTTGAACTTTGGAATATACTCATATGTTGTTTGTTAATATATAGACAGAATGTAAAGGATTCAAATTAAAAACACTCTCATAGAAATCAGAACATTTTCTTCAATTTGTTCTGCAATGCCTTTGTTTGAATTTATTTCTATCTGGAACTTAGAAATTTTTATTAATCTATTCACTTTTTTTTTTCCCCCCCTTACTCTGTAGTCCCTGGATGGATTTGTATTTGCACTAAATCAAGAAGGAAAATTTTTATACATTTCAGAAACTGTCTCCATCTATTTAGGCCTGTCCCAAGTAAGTACATGCTTTCGATTCTAGAACGTAACTGTGTATGATGTGTTCTTCTGTTTATCGCTCTTAAAGAAATAATAATTTAGTTTCTGTATTTTGTGTGGATTATTGAATTTGTTATTTAAAGTTGCATCTGGCTCATCCTGAGAAGTAGTTGAAAAACATATCTATCAGTATTGAGTGTTGAGATAAGACAAACTTGTGCCTGAAAACTTTTTGCCGTGCAGGATCATTATTAATTTATTGAGAACAAATGAAGTTTCTTTTCTCAGTTGTTTTGAACTTTAAACCTCTATACCTGATAGGAAAGGGACATACTAATAGTACTTCCCTTGTGTCCTATTACTGGATGTTTATGGAGTACCCTGCATTATCCAGGGAGCTGACACGATGACAGGGAGTCATTTGGAGTCAAGAAATGCTGAAAGAGACCATTAAAATGTCTTGCGGGGAGGGTTCCAACAAGGACACATTTTGCCGCTTTCACAAATGCTCACTAATATGAAAATACAAATTTATAAAATATAATAGGTTTGGTTTGTTTTGTTGGTTTTTTTTTTCATTTAATTGCCGACAACTGTTTTACAAAGACTAAAAGGCAGGACAAAACTGGGGGGAAAGTTACTTGTTGATGCTTATTCCTAATCCTGCAGCATAAAGAAATGTTTAGGAAGGATAGCTTCTTTCTGCTGTTACTTAGAAATGCAGCAGAAAGATTTTGCATGATGATTTTCAGAGTAGGATAATCTACTTCTATTGCAGTCACCCTGAGGAGAAAAAGAAAAACTGAGATAATATTTCCGGCCATTTAAATTGGGGACCATGCTGCTATGAGGAAGCAACTATTAGCACTAGCAACTGTCAGTTTTGCTGTACCCCAACAACAATGAAATGGGAAATTCTAACATTTGGTACAGAAAAAGACTAATTTTAAATATTAGCTGGTGAGAATACGAATAGAGGTTCATTAACTCCTCAAAGAACATGCAAGCAATTGGCTGTAATAAGTTCAGTAATTGTTATTTTGTGCTGGCTTTAGCAAACCAAATGATAGAAATGGAAACAGAGCTGTTTCTAACTCATATCAGTATTCTTGTCTCTCATTAAAGTCCCTCGTTTTGTAATAGACTTTAATCCCTGCCTTAATCTGTTTGGGAGTTAGTATCAAGAATCTCAAATTTTGAAATTGGTGCGCCACCGTGTTGTTAATACAGAAAAGAATCGGAACTTTAATGCTTATTATTGTCTTATGCTCATATTAATCTGTTTTATGCATACTATCCAACGAAGTTTAATAAGCCAGTAAAGAAGAAGGATGGATAATTAGTTTAAGCAGGTAAATGCTAATTAGGAAACTCCTGAAAGGCATCCATTATACACTAGCTTAAAACAAATTTTACAGCCCTGGTTAGTGGTGTAATCCAAATTCTGTCAAGGCAACTGCATTTTCTGTAATTGAGATGTGTATGTTTGCTTTGCATAACAGATGGCTCTGTATGCTTAGACTGATAGCTAGGAAAATAATAATTGCATTATTCTGGCCAAAAGAATATTAGCTCTTGGGTTTTGGCCATTTCAGTCAGTCCTCCTGCCAGCACAGCATATGCACATATATGGATTGGATTTTCAAGGAAATTGATGCATCTGGAATAGTGTGGCCATCTGAAATATCATCTGTTCAAGAAAAATTTGGCTTTAACCCTATGCTGTCTCTTGTTAAAAGCGTTTTCTGCCACTGTCTTTTTAACTATAAAAGTTGGTAAATCTTTCTTTACTCTGAGCTTGCATCATGTTGTTAAAGACTTTATGCTTCATCTTATGCCCATATACATTTCAAGCAAGGGTTCAGATAAATTAAGCAATTGTCATTGCATGTTAGAGTATTGGATATATCAGGACAAATGTTTCCTTGCATTCACTGCTGAAAGTATTCATGGAAAAACTACCAGAAATCAGAACCAGGACTTTGGATTTTAATACAATAAAAAATGAAATCTACAGAGATCTACAAAAATATCTGTGATTTTCGCCATTCTTCTGTTCTGTCTTTATGGAGACATTTCGTATTTCTCAGACCTACTGTAGTTATATTTTTAATATATTGTTCTCTTGGCATAATATTATATAGCTAGGTCTCTTAATAATGACAAACTAAATGCTGTGGCTACTTGTTACTAAATCATTATTCAGAGTTTATTTGTTTCAAACAATATTAGCAAGAATATCTGTAAAACCATTTCTCAAACTATACATGGAAATTATACTGTTTGCACCACAACAATCTTAAAATACTTATGAATTCGGAATTTCTGGAATGGTGCTATATGATACACGTGGTATTGCATTTCTTGCGCTTCAGGTAAGCACTGATAGGTCTCTATCCTGATACTCTCTAAGTATATATTTATATAGAACCTGTAGGTAATTTTGTACTTCAGAAAGTCTGGATGTGCATTATAAGTATTTTTATTTAACTGCTGACTTTGGAGTCTTACTTTCCAGTCAAATGACTTCTTAGAGACTTCATCCTTGTTTGGTTGTGGTTTTTTTTCTTTTTTTAACTGGTATGCATGGAAATAACGTACAATATATTTTGTACTTGCAAAGTGAAATCTCATGTCTCTTAGCTAAAGGGAAATAGTCCTTGTTCCGAATCTCAGCAGGTTCACGGAACCCAATTTTTCTCTTTTCTGAACAATGAGAGCCAGCGGTACAAAACAAATGGATGCTGATGTTCTATGATAGCTGCAGGGCTAATAGTAAAGAAATCTGATAAAACAATATCTTAGGAGGTAGCCTGGCAATGATGATAGTAAAGTTACTTCTGGCAAAAATAACAGTATATTTGAACAGTAAACAAAAATCACGATAAATACTCTTTCAACATTACAATGAATGTACCTTGCGTGTAGACACCCATAGATATGTATGTTTTGAACACTTTATCGACCAGATAATTCTAACCAAGAATTTTAAGTTAGTTTGGCAGATGTGGATTTTAGGGCACACTGTGGAATTGCAACCGGAGCAGTTTCAGAGAACACCTTTCAAAGTAAAGGGAAAGACACAAAGTTAGCTGAAAAAAAATGAGCGAGAGAAGGAAGACAATAAAAGCAACAAAAATGGGCAAAAATCTCCCAGTTATATCCTTACTCTATGTAAATTGTCATAGCTCAATTATGCTTGGGGCAAGCTGAAATAGTCCAACATACTTTCCAGTATTCAGTAGTTTCAGGAACTGTAGTATTTGTTGGAAGACCCAGGCGTGTCTAGAAACGTGCAATACAGCCAGGATTTCTTCCCTGGGTCAGACGGCATGACCTGTGATGGTGTAGCTTACCCTTTTGCCAATATAAACAGCTTTTTACTCTGCACCTCTGTAGTGATGTAAAAATGTTTTGTCTTCATATATGTCTGTTCTCTGACATTTTCAAGTCAGACGGTAATTTTTTGATATCAGGGTAATTGCCATCTTTTTGAATATCTAGTCTCTGATTTTCTTTTAGAAATGGGATGAGATTTCAGAAGTAGATGGATAAAATGAGTCACCATATCTGGACATTGAAGAGGCACTCAAATCACTCCTTCAGGCACTTAGAAGTCACTATCAGTGCTTACCTAAGAGATTTCAGTTCTTTTGTAAAGTCTTTGTGTTTGAAACTTAGGCCAAAAATATGCTAAAACGGAAGTAGTAACAAATAGGGAGAAAAAGCCAGAACAAAGGATCAAATTGTCAGACATATGAGGTTTCAGGGTCAATAGGAAATATTATGGGCTGATAAGCTGGTGAGGATGCTTTTGCTTTTAGGGAGCAAGGTCTTAATCATGTTTTACCAACAGTTGTACTCAACAAGGATGTTATGCATTGCTTCCCCTCTGTGAGGTCCACACCTTAAAGTAAAATATTTCCTACCTTTGCTCCTACTTGCCCAGGACACAGACCAGTTTGCAAATCTGCCTGTTGAAAAGAGAACTCACTAAAAAGAAGCAGTGCAGCTGCAGGCATAATAGGAGATAATAGGAAGAAGGGAAAAAAAAGCGTAAATTGTTGAGATTTTGTCCTTTTTAAAACAAAGCAGGCAAAGCCAACAGGTATATTACCTAGGTACTGCATTACTAGCAGCATAACCTATCTCGTTTTTTTGGATTTCTGTGCGTTTGTTCTATGAAATGGCAAATAAAATTACAGCTACAGCACACAAGTACAAGGTCAAATAAATGACAGTACTCAGTCTATTTGTGAAGCTATTCTGAAAAGGAACCATGGTGCCAAATGTGGTTTATTTGAATAATAAAGAAGAATTAGATTCCCCTGATAACTTGGCTGAGGGCCAATAAATCACTGGAGGTTAAGAATGCTTTGCAACTGCCATGTATTTCTTTTGCTTTTACGAAGCACAAACCTCAACTACTATGCTCTACCTGTTTTTCAATGCAAATCAAGTTGGGGTTAGTAGATGGTTAAAGGATCGCTTTTGTGCTCTGTTTGCTTAAAAAATAATACAAAGCAATCTTGACGCGTTCATTCTGTAAGTTCTACCTTATTTCCCCCCTGTACCATTATCCAAATAAAAACAATTAAAAAAAAATATTAAAAAAATTCAAGCAAAAAATAACA